>NC_140493.1:93063735-93663735 GCF_964271855.1 Acomys minous | reverse complement strand
CCCCGAGTGTGCTGTGGCCTTTCCTGAGGTCCTTGTATGTGGCTGAGGCCGTGGGTCTCAAACTAAAAAACGAACTCACAGAAACCCCACCAACCTCAAATCTAAGTGGGATAGATGGAGGAAAGGCACTGGGTTAAAGCATAGAAAACATTTTTTTCCTGGTTTTTTGAGACAGAGTTTCTCTGTGTAGCCTTGACCATCTGGACTCACTTTGTAGACCAGGCTGGCCTCGAACTCACAGAGATCCACCTTCTTCTGCCTCCCGAGCCACCCTGCTCAGCAATATTTTTTTTTTTTTTTTTTAGGAAGGGAGACTAATTTAAAAGTTCCACATCTCTCATGATAACTATACTTAAAAATAATTAGTTTCAAGCCAGGCGTGGTGGCGCACGCCTTTAATCTCAGCACTCAGGAGGCAGAGGCAGGTGGATCGGTGTGAATTCGAGGCCAGCCTGGTCTACAAAGCGAGTCCAGGACAGCCAAGGCTACACAGAGAAACTCTGTCTTGAAAAACCAAATTAGTTTCTTTTTCCTTTTTGGGGGGATGGGGGATGTAGGGGGAAGGAAGTGCATTGGGGACCAATTCCAGACCATTGTACTTGCTAGGCAGTGCTTTTCCACCAAGCCACACTGTCAACACTGCTGGATTCTTAAGATTTATAAGAAGAGATTGTAAATGTTACTGCAAACAATACTGGAAGTTGCGTCATATATACAGTAGCTCTCTGAGCCATTCACAGTGCATACACATTTCAGAATATCAAGTATGTGGTAAATATATATAATTTATTTGCCAATTAGATAAAGCCAGCCAGGTGGTGGTGGCAGCGGCACACGCCTTTAGTCCCAGCACTGGGGAGGCAGAGGCAGGCGGATCTCTGTGAGTTTGAATCTAGCCTGGCCTACAAGCGAGTCTAGGACAGCCAAGGCTACCCAGAAACCCTGTCTCGAAAAACCAAATAAAGAAATAAAGCGAAGGAGTTGCAGAAAAGAAACAAACAAAAATAACAACAACAACAACAAAACAGTTCTGTGAGCAGAAACACCTCTTTTCCTTTCACAACAAGCACCTTGTATTTTTGCTATTGCTGTTGACTTGTGTCTATAATGACTCAGCCCAGAATTCATTTGCTTATTTACTCACCATTTTGAGAGCTCAGCCTATGCTGGGTGTGTCCTAAGCTGCTAAGGTCACTGAGTAATGCATCCGTGGACCCTGTTCTTAAAGCAGTTGTAGCTGGGGAGAAAAAAAGCAATAGAAAATGAAAGGCAAGAAGGAGAGGGGAGTTGTTTTTGTGGGGGAGTTTCTTTCTGTCTCTTTCTTTCTTTCTTTCTTTCTTTCTTTCTTTCTTTCTTTCTTTCTTTCTTCTGAGACAGGATTTCTCTGTGCAGCCTTGGCTGTTCTGGACTCACTTTGTAGACCAGACTAGCCTCGAACTCACAATGATCCACCTGCCTCTGCCTCCCATGTGCTGGTATTAAAGGTGTACGCCACCATACCTGGCCGTCTCTCTCTCTCTCTCTCTCTCTCTCTCTCTCTCTCTCTCTCTCTCTCTCCCTCCCTCCCTCCCTCCCTCCCTCCCTCTCTCTGTCTCTGTCTGTCTGTCTGTCTGTCTGTCTGTCTGTCTGTCTGTCTGTCTGTCTCTCTCTCTCTCTCTCTCTCTCTCTCTCTCTCTCTCTCTCTCTCAGACATAGTTTCTCTGTGTAGCCTTGGCTGTCCTGGACTTCCTTTGTAGATCAGGCTGGCCTCAAACTCACAACAGCTGCCTCTGCCTCCCGAGTGCTGGGTTTAAAGCTGTGCGCCACCACACCCGGCCTTTTGTTGGTTATTTTCTCCCCAAGATTTATTAATTTACTATGTATACAACGTTCTGCCTGCATGTATGCCTGCACGCCAGAAGAGGGCACCAGATCTCATTGTAGATGGTTGTGAGCCACCATGTGGTTGCTGGGAATTGAACTCAGGACCTTTGGAAGAGCAGCCAGTGCTCTTAACCTCTGAGGCATCTTTCCAGCCCCTTCTTAGCCTGTTTCTTGTAGAACCCAGCACCACCAACCCAGGGACAGCACCACCCACAATGGGCTGCCCCTCCCCCACCAATCACTAATTAAGAAAACGCCCTACAGAGGGATCTTATGGAGGCGTTTTCTCAATTGAGGCTCTCTCTTTTCAGATAACATTAGTTTGTGTGTGAAGTTGGCTTAAGACCAACCAGAACAAGCCGGGCATGGTGGCGCATGCGTTTAATCCCAGCACTTGGGAGGCAGAGGCAGGCAGATAGCTGTCAGTTCGAGGCCAGCCTGGTCTAAAATCTCTGGGGTCAAAAAGAAAAAGAATAAATAGAGTCACAAGAGAGAAGATCAGGGGAGGAGAGAAAGGGGAAGACCACCTGTTAAGAGCACCTGTTGCGGGCCAGGCAAGGTGGCGCACACCTTTAATCCCAGCACTCGGGACGCAGAGGCAGGTGGAATCGTTGTGAGTTCCAGGCCAGCCTGGTCTACAAAGTGCGTCCAGGACTGCCAAGGCTACACAGAGAGACCCTGTCTGGGGGTGGGGGAAAGCATTTGTTGCTCTTTGTTGCTCTTGCAGGAGGTTAGGGCTCAGTTCTCAGCCTTTACAAAGTAGCTTTCAACCATCTATAATGTAACTTCTGTTCTAGGAGATGCAATGGCCTCTTCTGACCTTCTTGAGCACCAGGGCGCACACATGCTGCCCATACACGTATTCAGGCAAAATACTCATGAAATAAACAAAATCTAAAATAATTCTTTAAGGTAAATAATTGCTTCTCGGCCTTTTGGCTAAGATCAAGTGTAGTATCTGTTCTTATCAGTTTAATATCTGATACGTCCTCTATCCGAGGACAATATATTAAATGGATTTTTGGAAGTCGGAGTTGGAATAGGAGCTTGCTCCGTCCACTCCACGCATCGACCTGGTATTGCAGTGCCTCCAGGAACGGTGCACCCCCTCGGGGACTTTGGAAAAATAAAAAAAAAGGGAAAACAAAGCCGGGCGTGGTGGCGCATGCCTTTAATCCCTGCACTCAGGAGGCAGAGGCAGGCCTGGTCTACAAAGTGAGTCCAGGACAGCCAAGGCTAACACAGAGAGACCCTGTCTCGAAAAACAAAAAAAACAAAACAAAAAAAAAAGGAGGGAGGGGGGACAAAAAGAACAGGGAGGTAGAGAATATTATTAAGGAGAAAAGGGCAGGGGAGAGTTGTGGGTACATCACAAGACCTGGGAAGATTTTGGTCCCCTGGTGTCCAGCATCCTGACCACTAGTGCTGAACAGACCAAACTGTGTAAACCAGGCTGGTCTCTTTCAGTAGGATGGCTGCCCTGAGCTCCTCCTCTAAATTCTGGAGCTGCAGATAGTTAGCCTCAAAGTTGCTTAGAGCCTAGAAAAAACTGCATTATCCATGACCCTTCAAATATGACAGCGATAAGAAGGTAAAGAGGGGTCGGGCGGTGGTGGCACACACCTTTAATCCCAGCGCTCAGGAGGCAGAGGCAGGGGGCTCACCGTGAGTTTGAGGCCAGCATGAAGCTGTTGCTGCTCCCTCCCCTCTCTCCTCCCTCCTCCCCTCTCTCCTCCCTCCTCCCCTCTCTCCTCCCTCCTCCCCTCTCTCCTCCCTCCTCCCCTCTCTCCTCCCTCCTCCCCTCTCTCCTCCCTCCTCCCCTCTCTCCTCCCTCCTCCCCTCTCTCCTCCCTCCTCCCCTCTCTCCTCCCTCCTCCCCTCTCTCCTCCCTCCTCCCCTCTCTCCTCCCTCCTCCCCTCTCTCCCCATCTCATGTTTTTAGACAAGCTCTTACTCTGTAGCCCAGGCAGCCCTCCATGCTGAGGTCCTCCTGCCTCTGCCTCCACAGCAGAGGACTACAGGTGCGCGCCATCGTGCCTACCTGGACTGTTTCTTCTGACTCCACGGCCTGATCACTTTCCTCATTTGCAGACGGGTAAACCCAGGGATGGTGGCCAACACCCATAATCCCAGAGCTCAAGAGACTGAGGGAGGTGAATTATCTAAACCTAGGAGTTTGAGACCAGCTTAGGTGACATAGTGAGACATAGTCAAAACAAACCAAATCTTGACTCATCTGAGGGTGTGATGTTTGCTTAGTGTGAGAGCATGTGATTAGCATGCACAGGGCCCTGGGCTCTCCCTCTCCACTGAAACAAACACAAAATACACCCATTTAACCTTCATAGGAACTCTGTAAGATAGGTCGTCCGTTAGGTGAGGATGCTGACTCACGCTTAGGGAGAGAGGAGGAGCCTGCTTGAGCATGTCCGCTCCCTTTCTCCCTCTCCATGCCCCCCATTCTCCCTTTGTTTCTTTCTGAATCAGGATATCCCATATCTATTATCCCAGAGGGGTCTGGAACTTGCAGTGATCCTCCTGCCTCCGCCTCCCCAGTGCTGAGACTGCAGGTTGTGTACCAGCATGCCTGGCTTTGAGGCACATCTTTGAGCAGGGGCCTGGTTCCTAAGCCCATCACGGAGGCATGGGCTCAATGGTGTGTCTGATAATGTACCTTAAAGGAGCATGAGCTACCATGGCTCCTATCTTCCCTATCCTGGAAAGTAGCATTGCAGTCTCTGGGTCAAATAAATAATTCAAAGCCCAAGGGTGTTGGGTGATTCTGGCAGGAAAGATAACTGAGTCATCAAGCTATAGATGTCAAACCTCCCACTGTTATGTCTGTCGCCATGAGGTCTCTCGGTCAGGCTAGGCACACACACAATCCTGTAACTGAAAAACCAGGGCTTATTATTTTCCATGTTTGCACATTGGGAGGCCTAAGGACAATGTCAGTTTCTTCCCCCATCCCCACACCTTCTCTCTCCATTTTGTTCCCTTGAGTGAGTCTCTCTCTTTGTCTCTCTCTCTCTCTCACTTAGGCGGATGCTCCCTCTAGGGTCCACCTGTCTCTACCTCCCGGTGCTGGGATAACAGGCATGCGCAGCCATGCACAGCTGTTTTACATGGGTGTTAGGGATTCGAACTCAGGTCCTCATGTTCGTGCAGCAAATGCTCTTGTCCTCTAAGCTATCTTCCTAGGCCCTAGGGACTAATCTTTATGGGGTTCTAGAGGTAGATCCCCAGTTCCCTACACTTCATCCTGCGCCTGTGTTTCTTCCTTGTTTCTGTAACCCTGGTTAAGAGACAGCATCAAGTGAGCACTTTTGATGCCTTTGGTATGGATGTCTTGAAGGTTTCTACTCAGCTCCGAAAGTCTGAAAAGCCGTCATTGTGGCAACGTCCAAGCTCTTGGTTTCCTTTGCTTCATCCATGTCCCATGTTGTGATTGCAGTGAGTGAGTTTGTACAAAGCTTTGCAGTTTCCTCTGCCTTTCCCGCTTCTTGCGGACCCTTCAATGTCAGTCGCAGTATAGCCAATCCCTAGTGATGGACCAGCAGGGGGCGCTGTGAGCCTGTGCCTGCCTGCGCCTCGGCCCGAGGCAGCCGAGGGAGGACTGGAGCTGTAGCTATTTGGCAGAGGGCTTGGCTGATGAAGCTAGCCTGGACCCTGTCTCCAAATTAAAACATTACTTATCTAATTAAATAAAAATAAATAACAAGGATAAGAGAGGCCTTGTCTAGCGAGGCAGGCATGGTTTCCTGGTTCGTAGAATGTGGAACATAGAGTTCTAACACACAGGCGGGGCCAACTATAGCCTTCTGGATTGATTTTCCTTCCCTCCCTCCTTTCTCTCTCTGTGAGGGTGTGGGAACATATGCGCACATGTTCCTGTGTGAGCTGCTACACATATGTGCACAGGTCCTCATGCTTGCATGGCAAACACTTATGGACTGAACCATCTCCCAGCTTCTTTCCCTCTCTCTCCTTCTCTTTCCCTTCCTCCTTCCTTCCCTCCCTCTCTTTTCGGTTTTTGGTGTTAACAGCCCTGGTTGTCCTGGAATTTTCTTTGTAGACCAGGCTGGTCTCGAACTCACAGAGATCCTCCTGCCTCTGCCTCCTGAGTGCTGGGATTAAAGGCGTGCGCCACCACCACCTGGCTTCTTTCTTTTTTCTTTTTTCTTCTTTCCTTCCTTTTTTTTTTTTTTTTTTTTTTGTTTGTTTGTTTTTCAAGACAAAGTTTTTCTGTGTTGCCTTGGAGTCCTGGACTCACTTAATAGACCAAACCTGCTTCTGCCTCCCCAGTACTGAGATTAAAGACATGTGCCACCATTGCCTGGTTTCTGTGTTCTTTTTTATTTTGTTTTTGTTTTCTTTTGAAACAGGGTTTCTCTGCTGTCCTGGAACTCTCTTTGTAGATCAAGCTGGCCTCGAACTCACAAAGATTTGCCTGCCTCTGCCTCCAGGCTTGCGTGTTCTTTTTTTTTTTTTTTTTAATTTTATTTATTTATTGTATATGAGTGCTTTATCTGCAGAAGAGGGCACCAGATCTCATTATAGATGGTTGTGAGCCACCATGTGGTTGCTGGGAATTGAATTCAGGACCTTTGGAAGAGCAGGCGGCGCTCTTAACCACTGAGCCATCTCTCCAGGCCCGCGTGTTCTTTTTTAAATAGAGGTTTGAGTGTGGCTTCCAGTTTCTCAGTTTCTGAAACTCTGTCTTCTTCGGACTTTGAACCACATTTTCTCCTCGTCTTCCCACAGCCTCCTGGCTCTCCACTGTTGACAAGAAGGCAACAACAATACTCTGTGTTTGAAAAGGAAGTTTCTGGTTTCTTTGAAGACTTGGTTGTGTCATGTGAATGTGTTTTTTGTTTTGATCCCCCAAGTATGGGCTGTGGGAGTGTTTTTCCACCGCTGAAGACAGTCCCTTGACCTTTGTTAGAGGAAAACAGACCTGTGAGAGGGCACGCGATGTTTGCTAGAAGCTGTCTTGTGAGAGTCCACCTTATATGGCCTCTAAGAGGCTATTAATAGGAGCCCGCAGACAGTGAGACAACACTTTTGCATGGCTTCGCTGGTCTTTGTTGTTTCCAACATTTCAGTTTGCAGAGAGTAACGCTCCAGAGAGCTTCTCCTGGTACGCTGGCTGACTCTGGCCACTTCCTCTGACTCCTGCCAATTCAGTGGGGTTTGGCTGTTTCTGCTGGATGGTGCCGCTGCTGCTGATTCATGTTTCTGTTTGGTGTTTGCTATTGGGCTGGACTTCCGGTCTCCTGACAGTGCAGAGTGGAATTACCCTCACCCTAAGGAACTATGTCTAAACAGGTCCACATTGCCCTGCCCCTATTAACTTTCAGGCTCTCCTACCTCTGCTCTGTGGGTTTGAAGGGAGGGAGAAGCGATTAAGAACCCTAAATAAAGTAGCTTTTTGGAAAAAAAAAAATCTAATCCTACATCTATTTCTGGCTAGTTCCATTGTCCTTTGCTCCATGCAAATTTTTTATATAAGACTCTAAATAAAAGGGATGTGAAGATGGCTCTCTCAGGAAAGTGTGTTGCCACACAAGCAGGAAGACCAGAGCTTGGGGCTGGAGAGATAGCTCAGTGGTTAAGAGCACTGCCTGCTCTTCTAAAGGGCCCAGGTTCAATTCCCAGCACCCACATGGCAGCTCACAACTGTCTGTAACTCTAAGATCTGACACCCTCACACCAATGCACAAAAATTAAAAATTAAATAAAATATTTAAAAAAAAAAAAGACCAGAGCTTGGTCCCCGACACCAGCCTAAAAGCCGGATGTGAGTAGTGCAGACGTGTGGCTCCAGTGCTGAGGAGGTGGCAACAGGTGGGTCGCTGGGGACTCGCCGGTTAGCCAGCCTAAGCTGACTTCCTGAGTTCCAGGTCAGTGAGAGACCCTGACTCAAAACAATAAGGTGAACGGCACCTAAGGAGGAACAAGGCCCAAGATTGACCTCTGCCCTCCATCTGCACCCCCCCCCAAAGATCTACACACACACACACACACACACACACACACACACACACAGATTCTAGATGTCCCTAACTAATAACCAATGGGTGATTTTTATATAACTCTTCATATTGAGTTCATGTCAAGACACACAATATAACATTTAACTTACATGTTCCTGTATGTATGTATGTATGTATGTATGTATGTATGTGCTTGTCTGTGTGCCTGTGTTTGCTGTGTGTGTGTGTGTGAGTGCTCACATGTGTTCGTTGGTGTCTTCCTCTATTCTCCACAATTTTCAGAGTATCAATAACAGAAAGGAAAAAAGGAAGAGAGATCTGCCTACCTTTGCTGGGGCGATGGCTCAGTGGGGAAAGACACTTGCTGCCTGACGACCCAAGCTGCTGCCCTGGAAGCCACACAGTAGGAGAGAACCAACATCCTCTCTCACCTCCACATGTGCACCGTGGCACACACACCTGAGTTCAAATGCGTGCACACACCTGAAATAGGCAAACAAAACTTAAAATTCTTCTAAAGCTTTTTGGTTGATATTTTTAAAAAAATAAAAACAATCCAAACCACATGATCAAAATAAACAACAATCCTACTCCTCCCAGATAAGTGAATAGGTAAGGCTGTGGGTGTGGCTTAGGGCTACACTATTTGTTTAGCACGGTGAAGGACCTAATTCCACTTACATACCCAAGGGGTCTTCAGGTTGTTTACATGTATTTATTTACTTTCTTGTTATGTGTGGTGTGTAGAGGGGCATGTGCATACATGTATGTGGGGTGTATGTGTGTGTGTGTGTGTGTGTGTGTGTGTATGTGGTGTGTATGTGGTGTGTGTATATGTATGTGATGTGTGTGTGCATATGTAGGGTGTGTGTGTGCGGTGTGTATGTGGTGTATGTGTGTACATATGTGGTTGTGTGTGTGTGTGTATGTGAGTATGTGGTGTGTATGTGGTGTGTGTATATGTATGTGATGTGTGTGTGCATATGTAGGGTGTGTGTGTGCGGTGTGTATGTGGTGTGTGTGTGTGTGTGTGTGTGTGTGTGTGTGTGTGTATGTGTTGGGGTGGTCAAGAAGCTGATATCTCCAGCCAAGCTACCCAGAAAGAGTTTCTGTGCAGCCACAGAAAAAAAAATCCTCTGGCTCGGTGGTGGTGGTGCACACCTTTAATCCCAGCACTTGGGAGGCAGAGGCAGGCAGATAGCTGTGAGTTCGAGGCCAGCCTGGTCTACAAAGTGAGTCCAGGACAGCCAAGGCTACACAGAGAAACCCTGTCTCAAAATAAATAAAAATAAAAAAACCAAACAACCCCCCCAAAATAGCCTCTGACATCACTGTATTGCTGTTGTTTGATGTTTTCCAACTTCTTTTCCTCACAGAAGGAGGAGGAAGAGGAAGAGGAAAAGGAAGAAGAGGAGGAGGGGAAGTTCAATCTTATTTTGTGTTGTGGGAAAAAAAAAATCCTGATCAAACATTCAATAATGCCTAAATATGTTTTTGTGGAAATTTAGGAAAAGCCAAAGTCCTGGCATGTTAGGAGCCATCATGGAACCAAAATGGATACAGTATTGAAAAATAAAAAACCAAACTGCTCAAATAACCATCATCTCCCCGAGGAACATTCTGGCAAGTGGGTAGTAAGAACTATGCAACGCCAAACCCTTGACCGACTAAATCCAGTTTGGGTACTATATCCCAAGGAAGTAATAATCCAAAAAAGGTAAAAATGTAATTCTTGCAAAGACATTGATGTGCTATTTATAAGAGTGAAATCTGGAACCAGTCCAAATGCCAAATAAGGGAATGGCTTGGCCAGTATGGCAGAGGGGCCTAGGCAGCCCCAGGACTGGGCTCTCGGGGTCAGAGGTGCAGCTGCAGTGGCTCTGCTACACTGGACTGTTAGAACTGACAAGGACAGTGCAAAGTGTGTGCTAGGGCAGGGCTGGATGGCGCTGAGGCCTTCTGTGCAGGTGCGGTGATCTGCAGTGTCCACCGCAGCCCTGGACGTCTGGCCAGTTACAGATGATCTACTGTGCGGGTGCTGGGAATTGAACTTCAGTCCTTTGGAAGAGCAGCTAGTGCTCTTCCCCTCTGAGCCATCTCTCCTGACTCTATTTTAAATTTTTTATTACATTTTGTTGATTTGTGTGGAGGTGTGCATGCTACTGTGGGGATGTGGGAGTCCCAGGATAATTTGTTAAAATCTGTCCTTTCCTTCCTGGGTCCTGGGGATCAAACTCAGGCCTGAGAACAAGAGCCTGTGCACACTGAGCCATCTCACTGGCCTTTCTTATCTCTTTATTCATTCATTTCTTTTGAGACAGGCTTTCACGTAGCTTAAGCTGGCCTCAAACTGGCTAGGTAGTCTAATGTGACCTTGAATTTATGATTCCCTGCCTCTACCTCCCAAATGCTGACTTACAGGTATGTGTCACCCCTGGTAGTTTTATATGGCACTGAGGATCAAACCGAGGGTTTCCTATATGTCAGGTAAGTACTCTACCAACCAAGCTACCCCCCTTGCCTTGTACATGGAATATTTAAAAAGTAATGCATCTTGAGTATAAGTTAATATTTAGTAGCCAGAAAGCAAGTACATGCTCCCTGGAAGGAGTGTTGCTACTTAATGCTTACACATCAAGATGGACCTCATTTTTCTAGTGAATTTTTTTTTTCCGACACAGGATTTCTCTGTGTATCTTTGGCTGTCCTGGACTTGCATTGTAGACCAGGCCTCGAACTTACAAGGATCCACCTGCCTCTGCCTCCTGAGTGCTGGGATTAAAGGCGTCTGCCACCACCGCCTGGTGTGAATTCTTTTTTAAAAAGAGACTATGTATACAGTGTTCTGCCAGCAATGTACACCTGCACACCAAAAGAGGGCACCAGATCTCATTATAGATGGTTGTGAGCCACCATGTGGGTCTTGGGAATTGAACTCAGGACCGTTGGAAGAGCAGCCAGTGCTCTTAGCCTCTGAGCCATCTCTTCAGCCCCCTCTAGTGAATTCTTAATGTCAGACAGTTATTCAGCCTGGGAGGTTGTTGTTGTTTTCCTCAAGATTAACTTAGATAGTAAACCATGATTAAATTGGCATCTTCTCATTAGTAAGTGATGAAACACACTCATTTCAGCAGTATGGGCACTGAGTTTTGTGGCAATGGCGTGGCAAAGAAGTAAGAGCTCAGTGGTAGAGCACGTTTCCTGGCATATGCAAGGCTCTGGGTTCAGGTCCCAGCACTGTAAATAAAAGGAGGGAGGGGCGCGTAGAGAGGATGAAGAGGGACAGGAGGGGCAGGGGAAAGGGGAGGAGAGAAGAGAAGAAAAAATATGTAAATTAGGTATGGTAGCTCACCCCTGCAATACCAGCACTTAGGAGGATGAAGCAGGAGGATTGAAAGTTCTAGACCAGCTAGCTGGGCTACAGAGAGAAAGTTCCAGGCTAGACTGGTCTGCAAAGTGAAGGAAAGGAAGGAAGGAAGGAAGGAAGGAAGGAAGGAAGGAAGGAAGGAAGGAAGAATGAAGAAGAGGAGGACATGGGATGTTTTTAATCTCCTCCGTCTCTCAGGAAGTCAGAGCAGAGTTATGCAGCGCTTGTCTTAGCTGTGCTCTGTGTTGCTTCGTCGAATGAGAACGTGCTTTGTTTAGCTCGTTCTCCTTGGTGATTTCACAACAGTGTTAAGTGCATCCAAGCCTGTGGGGAGACAGATGATCTCTCCCACTAACTCCTCCAATAGCTGGCTGGGTCAGACTTGGCCCATCTCACCCAAACTTTGGCCAAGATGTTCAGTTGATGTGGAGTCCAGAGCTGTTAGCATCTGTGCAGTCAGTTAGCACACAGCGTCCCAGGCTCTGACCCTGGAGCTCACAGTGGTTTACTTGTATAGAGGTTGCACAGGAGATGACGACTCCGGTTGCTTTAGGAGATAGACCTGATTGGAGGAAATATTTTTGAACAGGAAGAGGGCTTTTTTTTTTTGGGTCAACTGCAGGGATGACCCCCCCCCCACCACCACACACACACTTTCTTCCCTTCAGAAATTTGAGGTCCTCTTGAATAACACAGTGAGTCAGCTGGTCAAGTGTGAAGAGCCTGGCAAAGATTGGGGTTATATCATAGTCACTTTTGTTGGTTTGGTTTTTTTCAAGACAGGGTCTCTCTGTGTTAGCCTAGGCTGTCCTGGACCAGGCTGGCCTTAAACTCACAGCAATCTGCCTGGCTCTGCCTCCCAAGTGCAGGAGTAAAGATGTTTGCCACCAGGCCTGGCTGCCTCCCAAAGTGCTGGGATTAAAGGCATGCACCACCATGCCTGGTTTTGGAAGTTTTTGTTTTGTTTTGTTTCGTTTTAATCAAAGCAGAACCAGGCTTGTAACACTTTCCACCAAATGGCATCTAGAGGCCCTGCTGGGGACATAAGGGAGTCACCTCCTTTTCCGGGTGCATTTAAAAACAGCTAATCTGGAGGAAATAGGACTTCAATCTTTGTCCAGCAATGCCGTGTGTGTGTGTGTGTGTGTGTGTGTGTGTGTGTGTGTGTGTGTGTGTGTGTGTGTGGTGTGTTTGTGTAGGCTTCAACCTTTTCTAAACCTACTTTATTTGGGGGGTTCTTTAATTCTTACACCTCCCTTCCAACCTACCTACCCTAGTTAGGAGAGAAAAGAGGTTAATGGGAACAGGAGAAGCAGACCTTTTTGGACTCAGTTCCTGGGAGTGAGGCCCCTGGCAGAGTCAGCAGGATTTCAGCAGACCAGCAATTCAACCAAAGTTGCTACTGGAGCCTGGAACAGTAGTCAGAACCCAGAGCCTTGACATATTCTCTAAAGCGGTTCTCTCTAGGAGCGTCTCGAAGTGGAGCGATGAACAGCCGAACGATACCAAGACCCAAAAAGCCCCCCCCACCTCCTGTTTTGGGCTCATATATATATATAATCTCCTCTCAGAGTCTGTACTAGGATGTGTTTCAGCTGGCAAAAGCCAAGCCCCCGCATGAGGTGGTTCGTCTTCTAGTGGATAAGCATCACCTGTTCTCTCACAAGTCTGTTCCCCATCCCACGCTTGGGAATCAAAACAAAAACATGTTTATATCCACTGTGTGTGTGTGTGTGTGTGTGCGTGTGTGCGCGTGCATGCGTGCGTGTGTGTGTGTGTGCGCACACGTGACCTGAGTGCCATGGTCTGCATGTGAAGGTCACAGGACAACCTTAGACCTCAGACCTTGCCTTCCACATAATTTGAGACAAGGTCTCTTGCTGTTCGCTCTGTGCACAGCAGGCAAACTGGCCTGTGAGCTTCTGGGGAGTCTAGTGTCTCCGCCTCCCATCTCGACCTAGGAACACCAGGGCTACAGAAATGTGCCATGCAGTCTGACCTTACAACAGGGGGTTCAAACTCAGATCCTTGCAGGCACTTTTACCCAAGCATCCTGCCCTCCAGGCCCCTTGTTTTCTCCTTATTATTAGACCTCAGCCCTGGGGATGGTGCCAGTCAAACTCAGGGTGGGTCTTCCCTCCTCAGTCAAACCCCTCTGGAAATATCTTGAGGTGTATCCCCTAGGTGACTCCAAATCCAGTCAGATCTATAGTGAAGACAGCTCTCACCAATCCCAAAGAGAATACCGATTCATGTCTCTTGGGTTATTAAATCAATTAAGCCAAATAATCTCTCAGGTTTTTTGGGGGAGGAGGGAGTGCTCTATGTAGCCCTGGCTGTCTTGGAACTTGCTCTGTAGACCAGGCTGGTCTCAAACTCAGAGATCCGCCTGCCTCTGCCTCCAAGTGCTGGGATCAAAGGCGTGCGCCACCACCACTCAGCGGCCAACCTCCATCTCTTGAAAGGTTCATTTGCCTTCATGTCAGAAGTGAAGCCCGTCAGGACCATGGGTTGAAGGTGGGGGATTTAAGGAAAAGAGGGAGATGAACCTCTTACCACAAGAAAATGAGCCGCCTCAGTCAAGGGATCTAGAATCGGTCCAACAGTGAAGAGGAAGGGGTTTTCGTTCTTCTTACCCTTGGAGAGGCAAGAGTTGTACAATGCTGTCCTCCAGACAGCACATCGTCACAGTCTTCATCGGGGCAGCTGTGTGTCCTCGCAAGAGAGTCTCAAGATTAGGCCCATTTGGGGCGGTGGTGGTGCACGCCTTTAATCCCAGCACTTGAGAGGCAGAGGCAGGTAGATCACTATGAGTTCGAGGCCAGCCTGGTCTACAGATGGAGTTCCAGGACAGACAAGGCTACACAGAGAAACCCTGTCTTGAAATACAAAAACAAAACAAAGCCAGGTGTGGTGGCGCACGCCTTTAATCCCAGTACTTGGGAGGCAGAGACAGGTGGATCTCTGTGAGTTTGAGGCCAGCCTCATCTACAAAGTGAGTCCAGGACAACCAAGGATACACAGGATACACTGTCTCAAAAAACCAAAAACAAAACAGAGAGAGAGAGAGAGACAGGAGAGAGAGAGAGAGAGAGAGAGAGAGAGAGAGAGAGAGAGAGAGAGAGAGAGAGAAATTTGGAAAAATTGAAGCATACTTGTTTTGTTTTTACCAAGCAGCAGCATCTAGCAGCTATTAAACCTTTCATGCTGAAATTTGATTTGATTTGATTTGATTTGGGGCTTCCAGCTGCCCAACGCTGCCAACGCTGCCAACGCTGCCTTGGGCACCTTGCTAGCTATCATCTTCTCTAAATCAATTAAGTCCTCAGTTTTCTGATAGGAATGACCTTTGCTGATTGCTTTTTCATCCCATTTTTAGTCGGTTCTTTCCCCCAAAAAAGCACCAGCAGATACTCTTCCATCTCAAGAGGCGTCTGAAGAACTCCGGCCAGGGGGGGGGGGCGGTGGGGGGGGGGCTCTAGTGCCACCATCCTGTGTGATCCACACGCAGGCCTCAAAAAATGTCTGTCCCGCTTCAGCAATTACTGCAGCATGAAATCGTAAATAGCCATAAGCCAGCAGGTGAAAGCCTGGGGGTGTCGACCAGCGGGTCCCACAGACAGGTTACAAGCAACTGCGCAACTGGAGAGGCCTGGAACTTCAAATGCCCAGATGGGCCTTCAAATGAAATGGTCTCAGCCCATACAGAGGAAACAGCAAAGCCAGGGTGACTGAGGATGGGAGGAGCTCACTCTGGACTCCTTGACTAATCTGTTACAGTGCAAACAAGTAGACAAAGTCCTGATGTGGGCATGGCCCAGAAAATTCAGAGAGGTGGCAAAGCCACAGACAGGCTGGCAGTTCCTGACAAGGTTAAATATAGTCTCCGTAGGACCCGGTATTTCCACTTCTACGGATACACCCAAGAGACATGACATCATGCACTGCAAATATTCATAGCAGTGTTATTCATAATAACCTCAGAGTGAAAGCAACTCAGACATCCACCAACTGAGCCATAAGCCAGCAGAGTGCAGCATAGGCCTCCAGTGAAATAGTGTCCAGAACAAAATAGATACCTGCCCACCATGGTGGCGCACGCCTTTAGTCTTAGCATTTAGGAGGTAGAGGCAGACGGATCTCTGTGAATCTGATGTCAAGCTGGTAAACATAGCAAGTTACAGGCTAGCCAGGGCTATACATTAAGATCCTGTCTTGAGCTGGGAGGTGGTGGTGCACACCTTTAGTCCCAGCACTTGGGAGGCAGAGGCAGATGGATTGAAGTGAGTTCGAGGACAGCCTGGTCTACAAAGCAAGTCCAGGACAGCCAAGGCTACACACAGAGAAACGCTGTCTCAAAAAAAAAACAAAACCAAACCAGACCAAAACAAACAACAAAAACCATTTGTGTGGACATCTTTATGTAACCTTGAGTGAAGTAAACCCTTTCCTTCCTGAGATGCCTTTGGTCATGATGTTTCATCACAGCAGTAGTAACACTGAGCTGCTATGATAAAACACCACAGTGTGGGCCCTTGTCTGCAGACAAGGTAAGCTTAATGCTTGGACATAGGTGAGCAGAATACCCCCACCCAGCTGATAACAATCCACCAGACCCAAATGTGTTTAAAAAGCTAGTTCCTTGCAGACCCTAACCCACATAAAAGGTGTTAAAAGCTGGCTTTTTGAAGAAAAACATATCAAAAGTATCCTGGAGACAAGCGGGGGTGGAGGGTAGGGGCGGGAGGGGCAGGGGGGAGTGTCCTGGGAGTGTCTCCTGCTATTCAGGTACCCTTGGTTTAAAAACCCAGAGGTTGGAAGGTTTGGGGCACACTCCCCATTTCTCCCCTGTGGCTCTCTGTCCTTGTCTTTCTTTTATCATTAAGCTTAGTGAATTAATATCTAGTTCTTTGACTCTTGACTGTCTTTATTTTAATCAAGTGCGGTCTGGCCTTTCACAAGCCGGAGTTCTCCCTTCGCCCTCTAGAAGGGATGTAGATTTATTTCTATTGTCTCAACCCCAGCTGAGCACAGCTGCCCTGTGCTCCCTTCCTGTCCAGAGAAGATCTTCTTCCTCACCTGTTCTTAGGATAGAGCCTTCTTCAGCTAGCTTCCAGAAGGCTGAAGAAAACTCTGTGACCAGATTCTCAGCCCAGCCTTCCGGAGAAAGGAACCCACACCACAGACTGGTTGACTTCACAGAAATTAGGTTCTCATAGGCTGGAAGTCCTACGCATCAAACCTGTTAGATCTGGGGAGGGCTTTTTCTTGGCTTGTGCATGTCTACCTGTGTTCTCACACGGCGCAGAAAGAGAGCAAGCTCTCTGGTGTTTCTTACCAATAAACTTATCAAAAAGGCCCATTTACATCATGATGTATTAAACTCGTTTCCAAATACCATCACACTGAGAGGTTAAGGCTTCACTAGGAGTTTTGGGGTAATAGTGACATTCAAGCTACAACAGCACATATAGATACTTTTTTTGCATACCAACTATTATTATTATTATTATTATTATTATTATTTTGCTTTTTGAGACAAGGTTTCTCTGTGTAGCCCTGGCTGTCCTGGACTCTCTTTCTAGACCAGGATGGCCTTGAACTCAGAGATCTGCCTGCTTCTGCCTTCCTGAGTGCTGGGATTACAAGCATGAGCCACTACGCCCTGCTCCACCCAGTATTATTACATGGCACCACTTACTTATAAATATAGACAATTCACATGCAGTCTCTCTCTTTTTTTTTTTTTTAAGATTTATTTATTTATTATGTGTAGTGTTTTGCCTGCATGTACACCTGCAGGCCAGAAGAGGGCACCAGATCTCATTATAGATGGTTGTGAGCCACCATGTGGTTGCTGGGAATTAAACTCAGGACCTTTGGAAGCGCAGTTAGTGCTCTTAACCTCTGAGCCATCTTTCAGCCCCACATCCAGTCTCATTCTCAGCACTTTGACCATTTACAAATCTCTGTTAAGTCCCCTGCAAAGAGAGGCTTCCCTGACCAAGGTTGAGAGCATCACACATCTTTGGATGTAAATATAAGTATTTAAAAAAGGTAGTTTGATAACATGGCTGTTAGGTCTCAAACCTGGGACAAATGGCTGAGGGTGACCACTTACCATATCAAAGCAATCCAGGCACTGTGGTGCATGCCTGTAATCCCAGCACTCAGGGAGACTGAAGAAGGCATAGTGCTATGAGTTCAAGGCCAGCCTGGTCTACAAAAATGAGTCCGGGACAGCCAAGGCTACACAGAGAAACCCTGAAAAACAATATAACACATCAACAACAAAGCATATGAAAGGAGACCTGGCCACCAGGTTCTCCCAGCATCCCGCAGTCCCTACCTGTTAAGGGATCCTCCTGGCTGGCATGCCCCTCACACTCCCCTGAAGTTCTCCAGTCCAGGCATTGGGCTGCCCGTCCCTATATAATCCACCCATTTTGGTTACCTGGCTCTTTTTGTCTCTTCTTCATCCTCCTGGCTTGGTTTGGCTCTGCCGTCTCCCATCCACCCTCTCTCCTGACACGGCCCAGCTAAGTTTGGTCCAGAGTGATCACCCAGATGCTCCTGCCTCAGGCTATGCTCTCTCTTTTATCAACAATTATCTTTTCCCCTTCTCCATACCTAGGAGGAATTATATCCTCTCCTTTTTTTCATTCACCTGGTGCCAAAACCTGGAACCGGTCTTTTTTTTTTTCTCATCCAATGACCATTTAACAAAACAATAACAGGCTTACTCCCCACGGCCACAACCTCTCCAGCCACCTCCGCCTCCTGTGGAGCATGTGCAGGTGCCCATGGAGGCCTGAAAAGGAATCTCTGCAACCGGAGTAATAGACAGCTGTGAGCCCCCCCCCATGCCCCCCCCCCCTTGCTGGAAACTGACCCTGAGTCCTCTGGAAGAGCAGCCAGTGCTCTTAACCACTTGACCATCTCTCCAGTGGCAAGACTGCCTGATTGTTAAGCTGGCCCCACCCACCTTTGTGGCTGGATCCTCAGCCCCTCCGTGTCTAAGCACATGCGCCGGGAGGTTCAATGATAGTAACCGCCGCCCACAGTAGTGTTGACAGGGTGGATGGAACTGGAGCGATAGCTCACTCAACAAAGCAAGCTGACGAGCGTGGTCCGTTACTGGGGTGCTTATCGATGGCACAACTGCAGGGCTGAAGGCTTTGCCTTCTGTGAGAGTCCTCTGGCAAGGGACTAGAGTCTGGAGCATCAAGCATGGGTGTCGTGGCCCAAGAAAAAGCCACACAAACCACTCAGACTCCGGGCTCCAGGCTCAGTTAGATATGGATGGTTTATTGAATGAACGCACAACCCCCAAGACAAGGCTGATTGCAAGCAGGGCCACAGTGTGGACTTGGGAGCCTAACTGTGACTTTGACCTGTCCTTAGGGCAGTCTCTTTATAGGAGAACCGGCTGTAGAAGACGAGGATGGTGGACGGTGGGGGGAAGTAATAGACTAACGCATGTTGGCCAACTAGACCAAGTACTATGAGCTGACCTTTAAGTTAATTGGTCCCAAGTGAGGTGAGGGAGGCAGTGATTAGGGTCTTCTAGAGTACGAGCAAGTGCAGAGATAACACAGAGTGCAACCAGAGTGTAGCCAAGTGTGGAGATAACACAGCACGAATTAGGACACCATTGAGCCGGAGTGAAACACAAGGCTAAGTTGACACTTTAGCAGGGTCTGTTAATGTAGGCTAAATTGACAGGGTCTGTGGTATAGTGACCCTCTGGCAGCTGTCTGTTAATGTAGGTTAACCTGGCCCTCTGGCAGGGTCTGTAAGTGTCAGCCATGCATAACTACTTCTAGGAAACAGAGTTTTGAACTTAATTTCACCTTATGAACAAAGACGGATACTGAATCCAAAAATGGCTGCAAGTGTGTCGATTGCCACAAAGACCAGGCCTCAACAAAGGGCTCCAACCTGAGTTGTGGGGTTCGGTCAGATGAGGACCAACACCCCTGTTCCTGCATCGGATCATGAGAGTCTCTGCCAGGTGAAGGCTGCTGCTGAGGAAGCCCAGACTGGTACGAAAGCTCACCCTCCCTGAAATCAACACATTCCAGGAAGCTGGGGCAATCAAGCAGCTCTTGCCTAAAGCTGCTCAGGGTTACGGTGATGAGGGGGAGGGGCAAGGCTTCCGAGGTGGGACTGGGAACCAGGATTGAATAAATCACCTAACAGAAACTCGAGGTAGCTTTTTTTTTTTGAGCATTCCTGGGCGCTTGAGTTTCCTTAGACTTTCTTTACCTATAACCTCAACCCTTGCTCACAGCAGGTCACTAGTCCTGTCCTGACCGTCCCCCCTCGTCCCCCCCCCCCCCGCCCCTCCTCCCCTGCCATGCTCCCTTCCCTACTTGCTGGTGTGCGATTGCTTCACTTGGCAGTGGCTCTGCCACACCCTCCTTCAAGTTGCAATGTGATCTCAGAGAAACTCCTGCTGCCCTGTGGTCTGGTAACCAGTGTGCTGCCTTGGCCAGCGCTGCCTTTCTAGTTCAGAAGCTCCGCCCTGAGGCCAGACTGTGGTCCGCCTGCCGGTTTAGCGGCTCCTGACCCTTGTCTTTCACAATGATTGCTATGGCAAGTTCAGTGATCAGCAAGAGGGCCGTCAGGTAGATACCCAACCCTGCCCCAGCCTGTCCATTGTATACACGTCAGGAGCTGCACATGGAAAAATGGACACAAGAATAGTCTTAGGACATAAAACTCTTTTTTTTTTTTTCCTCGAGACAGGGTTTCTCTGTGTAGCCTTGGCTGTCCTGGACTTGCTTTGTAGACCAGGCTGGCCTCGAACTCAGTGATCTGCCTGCCTCTGCCTCCCGAGTGCTGGGATTAAAGGCGTGCGCCACCAAGCCCGGCCTTTTTTTTTTTTTAAGAGATTTATTTATTATGTATACAGTATGCATCAGATCACATTATAGATGGTTGTGTGCCACCATGTGGTTACTGGGAATTGAACTCAGGACCTCTGGAAGAGCAGCCAGTGCCCTTATCCGCTGAGCCATCTCTCCAGCCCAGGACATAAAACTCTTAGCCTCACTGCCTTTGGTTGTAGAGAGTTGAACCTAGGGCCTTGCATATACTAGACACTCTGGCCACTGAACCAGATTCCTGACCCCTCCCCCATGTGTGTGTGTGTGTGTGTGTGTGTGTGTGTGTGTGTAACAGAGGTCAATGTTGGGTGTCTTCCTCAACCACTCTCCATCTTTTTTTTTTTTAAGATTTATTTATTTATATGTATACAAGGTTCTGCCTGCACATACACCTGCAGGCCAGAAGAGGGCACCAGATCTCATTATAGATCTTTGTGAGCCACCATGTGGTTGCTGGAAATTGAACTCAGGACCTCTGAAGAGCAGTCAGTGCTCTTAACCTCTGAGCCATCTCTCCAGCCCTCCGTCTTATTTTTTTGAGGCAGGGTCTCTCCTTGAGTCTGGAGCTCACCAATATGGATGATGTGATCATTCCATGGTTTGGCTAGGAAGGTTTTTATTGTAGATATGAGAGAAGCATCTAGAAACATCCAGAGCAGAGAGAGAAAGAAGACTGAACACGGTCAGCAAGGCTGAACCTGGCCATGGGAGAAGCAGGAGCAGAATAGAGAGAGGAACTGCTAATCCCACCTGGAGAGAATAAGACCCCCACCACAGCTCCTAAGCCAAATGTGAAACAAGCTTTATTAGAGTTGCCAGGACAATGGACACGGGCAAAGTCCATGCCGAGAATTGCCTGGCAATTACATTAGCCCAGTGCTTACTAAAGGCAAAACCCACCTTCATTTAACCAGGGGCAAGCATACATCTTGATGTTCTTCCTCTTTGTGGTCAAGCACATCCTTGTACATTTGGGGTGAGCAAGCTTGTTCAGTGAAGTGAAAGCACGTGGCTTTGTTATCTCACATGAGCAAGAGCCCCAAGCGTTCCTGGAAGTGATCTGTTCTTAGGCAAGTGGGGTTTACAGGTTAGAGGCGTTTTTTGTTTTATAGAGTTCTCAAGCACAGTACTTTGAATTGAGCCCTCACAGACCAGAGAGAGAGAGAGAGAGAGAGAGAGAGAGAGAGAGAGAGAGAGAGAGACAGAGAGAGAGACAGAGAGAGAGGCAGAGGGGGGGGCATGCGGAGTAGGGGGAGGGAGATAGAAAGTGAGCTTAACCAAAATAGCAGGGTTATAAGGAGTTAGCAGCTGGGAGGGGAAGCCTGTGACCTGGAGGGAATGTGTATGTGGGGGGGGGGGGGGGGATAAAAAGAGCGAGGATGCTAACATGGAGTTTGAGAGTGTGTTAGGTTACTTGTGATTCCTGAGGGAGCCTGGAGGCCAGCATGCACTTTGGTGTGCAAATGAGCACCACAGGTAGCCAGTGTCTCTTCTTCCTTTTGAAATCTGGGGAAATGGCATTTCCTTTGGAGCCAATAGCCAGCAAGGCCCAGGGGTCCTTCTGTCTCCACTTCCCTGTCTATAGGATTACAGTCCTGTGCTGCTGCAGGTGGCTTATACATGGGTGCTGATGACTGAACTCGGGTCATTACTCACTTTAATAGCAGAGCCATCTCCTCAGCCCTGTTGGTTTTTTCACTTTGAGACAGTCTCACTAAGTCAGTCAGCTTGCCCCTTGCTTGAACTTGCTCTGCATCTTGGGCAGATCTGGCACTAGCAATCCTCCTGCCTCAGTCTCTGAACGGCAGGGAGCCATCTTCAAACTTCGTAATGCTGCGACCCTTTAATACAGTTCCTCGTGTTTGGTGACCCTCAACCATTAAGTTATTTTGTTGCTACTTCATAACTGTAATTTTGCTACTGTTATAAATTATAATGTAAATATTTGATATGCAGGACAGCTGATATGCAATTCCAAAGGGGCTGAGACCCACCGGTTGAGAACCACCAGATTAAAGGCTTGTGCTTCTAGGCTCAACTGATCTTTGTTCTTGAGTTTTGCGGAACTGAATAGCACCTCAGTTGGTGATTAGATGGGTGTCATTTTAATACAGACTTCTGGCTGTATGCCCATCAGTCTGTAATCAATTTCCTATGTAAACTCTCCTTAAAGCTGGGCATTGTGCCACACGCCTTTAATCCTAGCACTCAGGAGGCAGAGGCAGGCGGATCTCTGTGAGTTCGAGGCCAGTCTGGTCTATAAAGTGACTCTAGGACAGCCAGGGCTACAAGGAGAAACCCTGTCTTGAAAAAAATAATAAAATAAAATAAAAATAAACTCCCCTTAAGTCAGCATCCCAGGAAGATGGCCTTTTAAGTTTTCTTTAGCTTGCTTGTAATAAAGCTCTTTCCTACCATGTCCCCCACGTCTCCCTCTATATGTGTGTGTGTGTGTCTGTCTGTCTGTAACGTCATGTGTTGTTTCTTAAGCACTTTCCACCTTTTGAGACAGATCTCTCCTTGACCTGGAGTGCCACCTTCGAACCTAAGTTCAGGTTCAACCTTTTTCCCCTCCCATGTCACCACTGCTGGTATTACAAATGTGCACTAGCATGCTCGGCACTTTTACATGTGATTGAAGACGGGGTTCAATTCCCAGCACCCACAAGGCAGCTCACAACATCTGTAACTCCGCTTCTAGGAGATCTAACCCCCTTGTCTGGAATCTGTAGAGATATACGGTGCACAGACATACATACAGACAAAATACCCATACACATCAACTGAAAATATGGATAAGAGGGAAAAAATGAAACAAAATAGAGTAATAAGCAACAGTGCATTCTTAAATAAAATGTTATTTTAATAAAATACTGCACACATGTAGATTTCTTTTCAACGATGTTAAGAACAAGGTACTTGGCGTGGGTAGGAATACATGCAGAATTCGTAGCAAAAACAGGGATTTTGAATAAATAGCTCAGCATCTTTTCTTTCTGAACATACTCTGCAAATCCACCCAGAGCGGAGAACAGGCAGGGAGGAGCTGCCTTTTCCTCTAAGAATGAGTTCTTGGCCGGCTTGGGCTACAGAAAGGAGTCATATGGCTGCTCCAGGAACCAAAAGTAGCATCAGGAGTGACCTTCGGGGGAGAGGAACCCTGGCTCTCCCCTTGCCATTTCGCCCAAGATTTCAGAGTTTAATTTAATCCTACAAAAGCACCACCAAACAGTTGCCCGCTGGACACCCGAGGGTCCCCCAGCCAAGTCAGGGGACCAGTGGAGAGGTCTAGGGACCGCAGACCTAGGCTGAGGCTGTGGTAGAGCAGTCGATGATGCCTGAACGCTCCGAATGTGCAGTGACACAGTCGCCATGGCCGTTCAGTGACACAAGCGCACAGTGTGACTTTTCTGTACAGTAGAGAAAAGGCAGAAGCAGGATTACCCCCCTCTAACTGGCACATGGTCTGCTCCGCACACGAGACACCACCCTGCCTCCTGGTCCTGCGCCCTGTGGTCTTTCCCTTGTTCCAGCTGGGAGGATTCCGTACCGGAAGCGAGTTCCCAGTCAGAACCTCTGGCCTGGGCTTGTTCTTCTATATCTGACAGGAGAATGGTAAGTGGGTCTTCAAGGGAAACATCCAGAATGACCCAACTTCTACCTCTCAACGTTTCCTCAAACAGCCCTGTTCGCTTTACAAAATTCACCTTTTTGGTTTAAGACAGCAAAGAAAGACACCGGGGAGTTACCGGGGCTGATGGGAGCACCTCTGGCTCCCGCAGTGGGTTGCAGAAGGCTTTGGCTGCCCCCAGTCCTTTGCACAGGTCACTGACTTTAAATACCAAGGATCCCCACATGCCTTACAAAGACTTCTTGTGTGTCTGGCCCAGGACTCGGGATAGGCAGTAGGGGATAAGACTGACAGATGCAAAGGGGACCGTCGCACTCTTGCAGAAAGACAAGATGTAGAAGACCAATTCGTTCTGGGGTGGAGGTTTCAAAGAGTCAAAGAGGTGCAGAAGGACCAAGGAGGTCCCGATGCAGGCTAGGCGGAAGGGGAGCGACTTCCTGAGTTCTCCCTTGCGGCTCTTCCGGTACATGCTGGAGTTGAGGGCCAGTCCCAATCCCAAGAGGGTCCCCAGGTTTTTGAAGAGGCTGGCGAAGGGTGTGGTGTCCAGGTGGACCCACTCCGGCCGTTCACACCATCTCTTGGCTTTCTCCAAAGTCCACAGGAGGTCCACCCCTACCCCTTTTAGCAGCAGATAAAATCCGAGTGCGAAACCAAACAGGAAGAAGGTGATGAGACAGTACTTCTTGAGGCTGGCATTGTAGATGCCCCGGATGCGGCTGAAAGTTTCAGCCACAGCGATGCCTGTGCAGAGGAAAGAACTGTGAGAAACAGAGGCGGCCACGGGGGGAGGGGAAGATGACGTCATACACCCAGATGCGATTCCATCACACACCAAAGTGGAAGGTCCTCAAGAGGGTCTTTCAGATGGAAGAATCGTATCCCATACACCCTTCCCACTGAGTTTAAGTTTCCTGTTGTGTGTGTCAGGACCTGTTTCTTCTAGGAGTCACTCAGGGCAGACAAGCCCATTTATTCAGTTTTGAATGGACTTTTTCTCTTTTGTTTGTTCTAATTTTCACTGCATCTATCTATTTATTGGGTATGTGTGTGTAAAGTATGTTTGTTCGTGTGTGGGAGGGCATGCATGTGACATGGCACCTGTGTGGAGGTCAAAAGGCAAGCCACAGGAGTTGGTTCTTTCTACCATGTGGGTCCCAAGTTTAAACTCAGGCTGTCAGGGTTGGTAGTAAATGCCTTAACCCACTGAGCCATACAGTAGACCATTGTCACTTTTTTTTTTTTTTGAGAGAGGGTTTCTCTGTGTAGCCTTGGCTGTCCTGGACTCACTTTGTAGACCAGGTGGGCCTCGAACTCACAGTGATCCTCCTGCCTCTGCTTCCCAAGTGCTGGGATTAAAGGAGTGCGCCACCACACCTGGCCAGCTCGTAAGCCACGGAAAGGCTTACAGCACAGAGACCTGCTGATGGAGGAAGGTCCTGAGGATATAGGAAGTGGGTGGGAAAGGAGTCAGGGCCGCCAGTACCTGACAAGACTCCAGCCACAACCTGGTGGGGAAAATGAGCCGCAAGGTAGATCCGGGACAGACAGACGTTCAGCTGGACAGCCCAGTATCCCAACCACAGGACGATGTTCAGACACCTGCGAGAGAATAGGCAATCGCTCCGTAACCCAAATTCGGACCCTTCGGCAAAGACAGCGGCTCTGGCGGGAGCGGTGGAACCTGGCAAAGTGAGCCTCTGCCAGAGGAATTTTTAGAAATTGGGAGTCTTACTCAAAAGTTCAAAAGTGCATGGTGCCTGTGAGTGTTTTGAGTGAGATCCTCCCCGCCCCGCCCCCCCCCCCCAAGCCCCATTCTCAGACATTTGACTCCTTGGTCTACGGTTAGTGGTCCTGTTTGCGTAGGATTTGGAGGCATGGCCCTGATAGAGGAAGGGGCAGTTTGGAGAGCTTAAAAACTGGCTGTACGTGCGTGCGTGCGTGCGCGTGTGTGCGCATGTGCGTGTGCGCGCATGCGTGCATGCGTGCGTGTTGATGATTTTGAGTCTGCTCTCTCTGATTGGTGCTTGTAGTTTAACACGTGGGCTCTCAGCTGTTTCTGCCACCATGTTTCTCTGCCACAATGGATAGACTCAGCCCTGTGGAACTGAGACCCGCATAAGCCTTCCCTTCCTTAAGTTGCCTTGGTCGTGGTGTTTCATCAAAGCAATAGAAAAGCAACTAAGACCATGTTTATGCGAATTTTTTCTCTTTTAAGAAACCTTCAATTTATTATGATTGTGTTTCTGTATATGATGTGGGTATGGGAGTGGGGTGCATGTGTGCCTAGCATGTGGATAAAAGTTGAGGGCAACCTCATGAGGATTTTTTTTTCCTTCACCTTTATGAGGATTGCAGAGCTAGCATCTTACTGACTCAGGGTTTATTATTATTTTTTTTTTTTTGAGAGGGGCCCTACATATAGTCTAGGTTGGCTTCAAACTCTCTATGTGGCTGAGGATGATTTAAAAAAATTTTTTTTTATTATATATTCAATGTTCTGCCTCTGTGTATGCCTGAACGCCAGAAGAGGGCACAGGATCTCATTATAGATGGTTGTGAGTCACCGTACAGTTGCTGGGAATTGAACTCAGGACCTTTGGAAGAACAGATAGTGCTCTTAACCTCTGAGCCATCTCTCCAGCCCCAGCTGAGGATGATCTTGAACTCCTGGTTCTCCATCACACCGGCATCATTTATATGTATTTTTATGTGTATGTGTATTTTGCTTTATACCACATATTGGTGCAGGATATTTGATCATACTATGAACCCCAAGATTGTGTTGTTTACTGGAAAAACCTGTTTCTAGTTGTGGTCTGGCTTAGCCCTAGCACACGTCTTTACCCCAAAAGCTTTTGGTTTGAATATTGTAAACAGGATTAAATAAAGTCAACCACAGATCAAGAGGCAGAACAAGCAACCAGTTGACAGGAGTGAACATAGGAGAAAAAAAAAAAACACAACTATAGAGAGTGAGAGGAAGTCAGGAGGACTGATAGAGGGGTGCACAGGAAGTAGAAGGAAGGGACGTTGAGTTTGAGGGGTTTTTTGAGACAATGTGGAGTAGGAGAGGGTTTTTTTTTGTTGTTGTTTTTTGTTGTTGTTGTTTTTGCAGGGGAGGGCTTTGGCTGAGCAGGAAGGTTAGCTGAATGCTTCCTCTGCCTCACCGAGCTAGCAGGCTTAAAAACAACTATGTATATGCCCAGAGTCCACAGAGGTCAGAAGATGGAGTCAGATCTCCAGGAACCGGGGTTACAGACAGCTGCGAACCAACATATAGGCTGCTGGGAACTGAACCCAGGTCCTCCAGAAGCACCTCCAGTATTTTTAACCACTGAGCCATCTCTCTAGGCCCTCTTTCTATGTCTTTTAACTGCCTGATTATATCTGTTTGATAACTAAGGATTTACATCCTGACTGAATACCTAGGGTCTCCACATTAGGATCATCTTATGTCTGTTTTTTTTTTAACCTGTATGAGGTGACTCCAGGCTGATACAGAAGCAGATTTTTTTATTTTTATTTTTTATTTTTTATTTTTTGGTTTTTCAAGACAGGCTTTCTCTGGCTTCCTAGAACTTGCTCTGTAGATCAGGCTGGCTTCGAACTCACAAATATCTGCCTGCCTCTGCCTCCCAAGTGCTGGGATTAAAGGCGTGCGCCACTACTGTCCAGTGGATTTTTATTTTTAATGCTGGAGATGTAGTTCCATGACAGAGCAGTTATACAACATGCACAAAGCCCCAGGTTTGATACCCAGAACCAAGCCTATAGATGAACGGATGAAATAATGAGTTTAATCTAAGCCTTGCCACTCCCTCTCAGCCTTCCTAACGCTGCAACCCTTTAATCCAGTTCCTTGTGTTGTGATGACCACAACCATAAAATCACTTTGCTGCTGCTACTTCAGAACTGTAATTTTGCTACTGTTACTAACCATAGTGTGAATATCTGATATGCAGGATACCTGATACGTGACCCCCGCCCCCCAAGGAGTGTAAACCCACAGGTTGAGAATCACTGCTCCAGATGCTCGGTAGAATCTCTGTTTATGTTGGTAAGCCGTAGTTCTTTGTCTGAAACAGGGGCCACCCTAGTGGATTCCTTCTGGCCCTAACAGTCTGTGATGTTAACTCACAGCAGAATTGCCACAACTCTTAACTAGTGTCAGCCGCAGGTGTGAGCATGGGGCTGGGGAAGTAGGAAGGACAGCTCTGTGCCAGCTATAGAGTTTTTTGCTCACCCACACCCCTAGTGGTAAGTTCTTACCGGAATCCGTAAGTTGGCTTTTTCTTTCCACGAAAGATAGCGAGGGTAGAAGTGACCATCACGTAGTATACACCTGCTGTGCCCATAGCATGGCCGGAAGGACTCCCTAGAGGACAGAAAGGAGATGAATGGGCTAAAGATGGAAAAATGTCCATTCGAGAGACTTCTGAGGCACCATCCACACATCTACCCGTCCATCAGCCCATCCATGCATCATGCCTCCCATCCACCTATGCATTAGTCTTACTATCTACTCATTTATCTATAATTCAGTTATTTAACAAATTGAATCCACACTGTGTACCAATCATGGTGCAAGGGCGTGGGAGTACAGTGGTCAGCAAACACAAAGGGACATTCGCTGCTCTTGCAGTTACAGAACGGTCTGGAGATTGTACAGGAATCAGGACACTGGGGGGTGCAGATTACACTCTGATCTGCCCACCAGCCGTTCCCATCTACTTCCCTTCTCGCTCTGCTCTGACCACACTGGCTCGTTGCTCGCCTCTAAGCATAACAGGCATGCTCTTCTCCCAGAATTCCTTGGGTCAACTCCCTTGCCTCTTCAAGTCTTGACTCAGATGCCACCTTTATTTACTTATTTATTTATTTGGTTTTTCAAGACAGGGTTTCTCTGTGTAGCCTTGACTGTCCTGGACTCACTTTGTAGACCAGGCTGGCCTCGAACTCACAGAGATCCGCCTCCCTCTGCCTCCCGAGTGCTGGGATTAAAAGCGTGCGCCACCACTGCCCCGCCAGATGTCACCTTTTCAATGAGACCTACTCTGACCAACTTATAGTTGCTTCCCATTCCTGAGATCTACCATCCACACCCCCCCCCACCCCCGACAGAATGTTGGTAAGAATGTGGTTGTAGGTGGACCTTAACTCTCAGCCTTTTGGGAGCATGGCTTTGGCTGAAGACAGCCATCTTGGTCACTGGTATCCTCTATACCTCGGTGTAGCTTGCTCCCCATAACTTGTCTGTATTATGCCATAAAGGCCGGTGCCCTTGACCTGTTCAGAGCAATCTTTGAAGAAAAATCTCCAGTTTGAGAGCTCCTTGTGGAGTCATGTGAGATTTAGTCACAACTGAACTTCTCTTTCTGCCCATCGGCACATCCCTTCGCCTGCACAGTTGTGGCTCTGGAGAGTAACAACTGCTCTCTCCAGTCAGCATTCCAGGAAATCTCAGGGACAGACTTTCTCACTCTCTCCCCACTCCTCCCCTATTAAAAAAAATTACATTTATGTGTGCTTTATCTGCATGTATGTCTGTTCAGTATGTGCATGCAGTATTTATAGAAGACTTAGATCCCCTGAAACTGGAGCTACAAACAGCCCTGAGATGCCGTATGGATGTCAGGAGTTGAACCTGGGTCCTTTGGAAGAGAAGCCGGTGATCTTGACTGCTGAGCCATCTCCCCAGCCACTTTTTTTTCTCTTCCCTTTCTTCTTTTTGCAAATTATCTTCTAATACTCTGTCTTGCTGATTTATTATTATTTCTTTGTACACTGACCCGTTTTCTTCAAATTTTAGTCCTATAAAGCCTGGATCTTTCTTTGCTTTGTTCACTAGCAAAGGTATCTCGGGCTTCTAGAAGAAGTCTTGGCACATGGTAGGTCCTCAGTAAAAATTAGAGCTAGGGAGACCAATGGTCTTTAGATTAAACATCCAAGATGTTGTCTAGTCCAGAAGGCCAGGGAGGGACCCTAAGGAGGGGATAATGGCACAGAGACTTTCTGGGAAGGTCTTATTGGATATTTCTCATGTTTATTTTTTTTTATTTTAAAGATTTACTTATTTATTATGTATACAGATTTCATTATAGATCGTTGTGAGCCACCATGTGGTTGCTGGGAATTGAACTCATGACCTTTGGAAGAGCAGTCAGTGCTCTTAACCTCTGAGCCATCTCTCCAGCCCCATATTTCTCATTTTTTAAAAAAGTCCATCATTTGACCTAACAATTCCTATTTGTCTATAACTAATACAACAGAAGTTACTCTTGGGATGTGGCTCAGTTGGTAAAGTGTGTGTCTGCCATACCTGCCACTCCAGTCCTTGGAGGCAGGTGGGGGAGGCAGGAGGATCAGAAAGTCATCATCAATTGCCTAGTGAGTTTAGGACCAGTCCGGTTTATGTGAGGACATACCTCAAAACAAAGAAATAAACTCCCCCAAATAAGACAAAAACTGCAGGTAGCATGAGGATGAGACAGTCTGCTTAGAGGACCGTGTTCCCTGGGCCGGGCTGCTAAGAGGGGCAACCAAGGCCTCAGGCTTCTGTCCATCACTGTCCCCTCTCTGGAGACGGGGCTCTGGCTCGGTTATCCTGACTAACTATTGCCTGTGGGTGTGCCACTGCCTCCCTTGGACTTTAATCCTGGAAGTGTCACTTAGGTTTCCAAACTAGCAACAGAGGTTCCCTGCTGCTATGAATTTGTACCAAACGGAAGACAAATTGAATTGTGACAAAAGAGTGAAGCAGTGGCTGTCCTCAAGCCTCCTCAAGGTCGGTGTCAGTGCAAGTCTATAAAGAATGATGTCCCCCCGTCCCCCCGCCCCTCCCCCCCCCCCCCCGCAGTGAGGGTTAGGACTCTCACCTGGTCCAGTCTCACAGGTGACAGGGAACTGCTTTATCAGAGGCACGGAGGTGTTGCTGTAGTAGTCAGTGTCCAGGACCCACCAGTAGGGGCGCTGTCCAAAAAGAATCCTGTGGAAACAGCAGGGACAATGTCAGGAGTGATCAAGTGTGTGATTTTGCTGGAAGCTCACATTTTCTTTTCTTTGTCTTCTCTCTCTCTCTCTCTCTCTCTCTCTCTCTCTCTCTCTCTCTCTCTCTCTCTCTCTCTTTTGCTTTTTTGAGACAGGGTTTCTCTGTGCAGCCTTCGCTGACCTGGACTCACTTTGTAGACCAAGCTGGCCTCAAACTCACAGCGATCCACCTGCCTCTGCCTCCTGGAAAGCTCACATTTTTCAAAGACAGAAAGAGGCTTGAGTATGTATTGCCTTTGAGGTGGCAGGGGAGAGGCCTGAGCAGGAGGTAGGGGTTGGGGGAAACGTTGTATGACACAATGGAAAACTTCTGAAATCTGAACAGGTGAATGTATTATCTATTTAAACATAAACATAGTATCAGGTCCGGCATGGTGGCGCATGCCTTTAATGCCAGCATTAGGGAGGCAGAGGCAGGCAGATCTCTGTAAGTTCGAGGCCAGCCTGGTCTACAAAGTGGATCTCAAAAAAACAAACAAACAAACAAAAGGAATCACCAGGAGTGGCCAGCAAGATGGCTCAGCAGGTAACGGAGCTTACCCCTAAACCTGATGACTTGAGTTCGATCCTTGGGATCCACATGGTGGAAGGAGAGAATAGACTTCCTCTGTCCTCTGACCTCCATGTGCATGCTGAGGTGTGCATGTACACACACACACACACACACACACACACACACACACACACACACACCAGGCAGGTAAGCACGCACCTGTAATCCTTGTCTGACTGAAGGAGTGGATTAGAAGTTCACAGTGAATTTTCAGCTACTTACTGAGTTTCAGGCCAACCCATGTCACATGATTCTTTGACTCAAAAACAAAACAGGGAACGCCCTGGAGCTGGCTCTATCTGTGCACACCTCTAATCCTAGCCCCTGGTCTCTAAGGCTGGTGAAATACAAGTTGAAGGCCAGCCCAGACTACATAGTAAGAGACCTTGTCTTTTAAGAAAAACAAAAATGCCTGGGGCTGAAGATATATAGTTCCGTAATAAAGAGCATGTGCAGGCCCTGCCTTCAGGTCTGAGAACATAAAAACAGACAAAGTAGGCACGGTGGCTCACACTTGTAATCCTAGCACTTGAGAGGAGGCCTGAGTTAAGACCAAACTGGACTATTTAATCAGTTCCAGGCTAGCCCAGGCTACAGAATGAGAGGACCAACCCCACCCCCACCCCACCCCCAATCTTAAAAAGCACAAGGAAAAGCCAGGCATGTTGGTGCACACCTTTAATCCTAACACTCGGGACTCAGGAGCAGGCAGATCTGTATGAATTTGAGGCCAGCCTGGTGGACACGGTAAGCTTTAGGACAGCCAGAGCTACATAGTGAGGTTCTGTCTACACACACACACACACACACACACACACACACACACACGGGAAGCAGGGAAACAGGGGCTAGGAGATGGCTCAGTAGGTAAAATATCTGCTATGAAAACACAAAACCCAGAACTCTATCACCATCCTATGGGGAAAAAAAACATCCAGGGCATGGTGGCAGACGGGAGTGGGGGTTCAGGCAGGTGGATCCCCAGGACTCAGTGGTCTAATCTACGCAGTGAGCTCCAGTCTAGTCAGAGACCTTGTCTCAGAAAGTTTCTGAGGAGTGACTCCTTTGGCCTCCACAAACACAGACACATACATGTACATACATGTGCACACACACATGTGCACACCCATGCGTGCACATGCACATGCATGCACACATACACACACACCTGATAGCAGACACAGATAAGTTCTAGGGAGGATAAAGCTGCTCCTCTGCATTGTTTAGCTGAGGAAATCAGGCCAAACCAGCAGTGTACCAGGGTTATCTCGCACTGGCTAACAAGTCGCTAAATACTCATTGACATTTTCCAAGCAAGAGCCATCAATAACTTGGATATTTCCATAATGGGAAAAATTTACACAATGCAACCTGGCCAGTGTTAAAAATCAGGGCTGCTGCCTCACCGCCCCCCTCAGCCCCCCATATCAAGTTTCCGCCACTGGCTGTAACTCAGTTCTTCATATGCTGACAGGCTCTGCTGCTTACTAACCATCTTGATCCTACTGGTAAACTCAGGCCTTGCTCTCTGACCTGTAATATAAGTAGCTGCCTCACAGAAAAGCACATGGCCTGGGATGATGGTGCCCTTCGGTGATGGAGCACTTTTCTAAATGTGCAGGGGACAATCTCCTGCAACACACACACACACATACACACACACACACACACACACACACACACACACAAGGGGGTAGGGTGACTGGCACATAGTAACTGCTCAATAAATGTTCATTGTGATTATTATTAAGATTCTGGAGAGAACCAAGGTTTATAGATGCTAAGACAGAGCTCAGAGAGTTTATGTAATTTTCCGGCTGGAAGGTGGCAGAGCAAGGTCCTGCCTGTCTGGGTTACTTTTCACTACCTAACCAAAAGGCTGTAAGTTATTTGCTTCTTTCTGATATCCTCCCTGCTCCTTCCCTACATCTATTTCTATGCTACCCAGCCTTCTTCAAAGTAATACAATTGTTTCTTAAAAACCTGTCCCTAGCCGGGCGTGGTGGCGCATGCCTTTAATCCCAGGACTCGGGAGGCAGAGGCAGGCGGATCTTTGTAAGTTCGAGGCCAGCCTGGTCTACAAAGTGAGTCCAGGACAGCCAAGGCTACACAGAGAAACCCTGTCTTGAAAAACAAAACAACAACAACAATAGCAACAAAACCTGTCCTTAGCCTGGCGTGGTGGCACACATCTCTAATCCCAGCGTTTGGGAGGTAGACGCAGACAGATCTCTGTGAGTTTGAGGCCAGCCTGGTTTACAAAGCGAGTCCAGGACAGCCAAGGCTATACAGAAAAACCCTTTCTGGAAAAACAAAAAAACGAAAAAAGCAAAAAACTTGTTCTCAGGGCCTGGGATATAGTTCCATCAGGGGAGTCCTGGCCATCAAGATCAAAGCCCTGGGTTCAATCCCCAGGATGCTAAACTGTGCTTCTGGCACTCAGGAGGTGGAGACAAGAAGGAATTCAAGCCTTTAATCCCAGCACTTGGGAGGCAGAGGCAGGTGGATCACTGTGAGTTTGAGGCCAGCCTGGTCTACAAAGTGAGTCTAGGACAGCCAAGGCTACACAGAGAAACCCTGCCTCGGGGCACGGGGCGGGGGGGGGGGGGGGGCCGGGGAAGAAGAAGGAATTCAAGGCCATTGTCTGTTACATAATAAATCTGAGACTAGGCTGAAGCTACGCAAGACCTTATCTCAAAATAATAAAATAAAATAAACCCCTTCAGAGCTGACAGAAGTCTTTCCTTATTTCCAGACACTGATGTGATTTCTCACAACCTCTGTTCTTTCTGTAGAGACTCTCCAGCCAGGGGCGGGGGGTGGGGGGACTAAGCTGTAGCTTGGTGAACAGTATGGGGGTACCCCTGCTGAAGGACAGCCATTTCTAGAGAGAATGCAGCCTCCTCCTCTGCCCACCCCCCCCCCATGGTTTTTTACCATTTAAAGACGAGGTTGAACCAGTCCCCGACCACTGCCACCCAGAGGAGGTTGATGCCCACGGTGTCCTGCAGATGGAACCAGATGGGAAAGAGGACATAGAAGGCGTTCCTGAGGTCAGCGATCACAGACACTAAGATGAACCAGTCCTGGGAGTCTTTGTAGTTCATCTGGAGGTAGCGAGTCGACCGGATCCCAAAGTCGTGGAGAACATTCATCCCGTCCTCCATCCTCGCTGCCTTGGTACCTCAGGAAGCTGCCAGCAGAGTTCGCACGGCGAGTCCAGGCTGGGGAGCAATTGCTCTGCTATCAGCTTGTGCCTTGCCCCTGTTTTATATGCCCTGGATTCAGTCTGTAGGTCAACCCAGCCCTGATCTTTGGACTCAAAAACCACTTTTGTCTAAAACCTATTGATCAAAGGTGTATCATCAGTAGGTTGATGCAAACGTGTTCAGGGTGATTTACGTAAAATAGCAAAACAGGCACACAAAAACAGCCTGATCGGCCATTGGCAGAGCCAATTATTAACTTGGGCACACTGCTTGACAGTGCTAGGGGCTGCCCTCCTTCCTGATCCTTGAAGCCAGGCCAGAGGCTGGGGGCAGAGTCTGTTTCAACCATAGCTCTTACAAGGGCATCTGCTTTTGGAAGTCTGCAGCTGATTTATTTGGAGACAAAGGGAAGTTTGCTGAGGTGCGGAGCCACATTTTGAGCTATTAATTTAGAATGTACAAAAGCAGTGGGTTCTGTTGTCCTGGGAACTGTCACCTTGGCCTTTCATCAACTTCATGTGGGTCCAGGGTCTACCTCTGCTTTGCAAAACCAACAATCTTTCCAATACTGAGTGTCATATTTCTTTTTATTTTTTTATTTTTATTTTTATTTTTATTTTTTTTGAGTGTCATATTTCTTAAGGCAAGAAAACAATCTTTCAAGACGTTTTTTCATTAGTATGGAGAGATGGCTCAGTGGTTAAGAGCACTGAATGCTCCCCCAGAGGACCCACTTCAGCCCCCCAGCACCCACACGGCAGCTCACAATTGTCTGTGACTCCAGTTCCAGGGGATCCGACACCCTCACACAGACACACATGCAGCAAAACACCAATGTACGTGAAATAGAAATATTTAAGAATTTTAAAAAGACAAAAAATATTTTAAAATGTCTTTCATTTGTGTGTACATGTTAATGTGTGTGTACATGGGACAAAGTGTGTGTGTGTGTGTGTGTGTGTGTTGCTGGAAATCTAATGTAGGGCCTCAAGCATGTCAGACAGACAAGCATGATCTCTCTGAGCTATGTCTCCAGCTCTTTAATTGGTTGGGGGGGGAAAAAAACCTCTGTTCATACGATAAGAATAAAATGAACACGCAACATGTGATTAGAAATAAGAATCTAGTAAATTGGCAACTGGAGACTTTAGAGAAAAAAAGTCAGAAATTTTTAGTTTTAAATTTTTGAAAAGGTTTTGTTCTTTGACCCTGGGTCTTCTGCATATCAGGCCTCTAATTCACATTGCGAAAGGATAACTGTGTTCTTCTGATCCTCGTGCCTCCCAGGTGCCAGACCAGAGATTTCTCTAGGTGCTGGACCACAAGTGTCTCCTAGGTGCTGGCTCACAGCTGTCTCCCAGGTGCTGGACCATGGATGTCTGCCAGGTGATGAACCACAGGAGTGTCTCCCAGGTGCTGGACCATGGATGTCTGCCAGGTGCTAGACCACATCTGTCTCCAGGTGCTGAACCATAGGCGTCTACAGGTACTGGACCACAGGTGTCTCCTAGGTGCTGGACCACAGGTGTCTCCAGATGCGGGACCATAGGTGTCTCCCAGGTGCATGCCCCTCCCTGTTCATGTGCTGTGTGTATCCAAACCAGGGCTTTATGCATACTAGTTACTTATTCCATCAACTGCAATAAGTCTTTGCCTCATCTTAGTCATTTTTGAAAAAGGCTGTAAGGGCCAGGTGTGGTGATACTTGCATTTAATCCCAGCACTCAGGAGGCAGAGACAGGAGCACCTTTGTAAGTTCCAAGGACAGCCTGGTCTATGTATGAAGTTCCAAGACAGCCAGGACTACATAGAGAGACCCTACCTTAAAAGAAAGAAAGAATGAGCCAGGCGCGGTGGCATAGATTTAATCCCAGCACTAGGGAGGCAGAGGCAGGTGGATCTCTGAGTTCGAGGCCAGCCTGGTCTGCAAAGTGAGTCCAGGACAGCCAGGGTTGTTACACAGAGAAACCCTGCCTGGGGGGGGAGAGGGGGGGAGAAAGAATGAATGAAAGAAAACAAGGAAAAAGGATGAAAAATCAAAGGAAAGAAAAAAGGCCTTAGTATCTTGATTATTCTTTCATATATGTTTATACAATGACTCTGAAAGCAACTCCCAGGCACAGAGAACTCAGAGGGGAGCAGGGAGGGGAATCAGGTGACAGATTCGTGCATCTTTCAAGGTTAGAACCTGTAGGAATAAACACTTAAAAACCTACCTGATTTTCCCAGCAGTAAACCCATCTTAACCTTCACATAGGGGTTAGATTGGGGCCAGTGAGAGGAAATGCAGAGTTCCCAAATCTGTAGGACAGGCTGGAAGTGGCTGCACTTCTTCAGGGATATGTGCTTCTTGGCATTTGGAGGCAAGACCTGGTGTCTCATCTCTATCAAGGACTGCCTGCTATCTCAAGCAGACTAAAAGCCCTACACAGGCTGTTTCTAACCTGGAGAGGGGGGTGGAGGGGGTGTTGGCTCTGGGTGGCCACAGAGGAAGCAGACGCTCAGTGTGCTGGAACATTCCGTGGGCAGTGCCCTTCACTGTCAGGACTTTGGGGGCTATAGGGAGACAGCCCCTTCCCTGTACCGGGTAAGTCTTCCCACAGAGTATTGAGCAACAGCTGTGATGCTCCTAGGGTTGGAGTTTCTGGGGGTTGAGGTGAGTTGAGGGCAAACAGAGCAGATTCACTCTGACAAAGCATCCAAAGGCCACTCGCTGTCTGGGGTTGTGTGAGGTGAGGAGCTGGGCTCTCTATGTCAGGCAGGGTCTGTCATGTGCTCGGCATATGGAGAGTGAACAGAGGGTGCTATCTTCAAGGAACTAACTCCTGGAGAATGCCTGCAAATGCTGATAAGCGTTATTCGAACGGAGGCAGGCGGGGGAGGGGGGCTGCAGGAGTCGCTGTGGCAGCCTGCCTGCTAGGTGCGGGGGGGGGGGGGGGGGGCCTCCAAGCCAATTGAGGATTACATCATGAGACCTTGTCTTTCACCTCCCAGCTCTTTCTTGCTTCTCCTAGGAAATTTTTATAGTGTGCAGAAAGAGAGGAAGCCCAGAGGATCTGGGTCTTTTTGGAGAGCTGATTTGAAAAAGTTGCGGGTCCTCTTGAGGTCACAAAAGGCAAATCCTGTGGACAGAACATTTGGTTTTTCTGGAGCCTTTGCCTAGTATTTAGTTGTTCAAGGAATTATCTCACTTGCTATGATAGTGCAGCCTTGTAATCTAACAGGAGATGAACCCAGGAGGCTGTAAGTTCGAGACCAGCTTGGATTACACAATGAGACTCTTGTCTCAAACAAACGAACGAACAAACAAACAAACACATTATCTTAGGGATGGAAAGATAACTCAGCATTATAAGAGTTGTGAGGTTGGCATGAGGTTCTGTGTTGGATCACCGACACTACAAAAACAAACAAACAAATAAAAGCCAACCCAAACAAAATAACAAAAATCTATCTTCAAAGAAAGAACCTCACCATCTCCCTCTCATTATTTTAAAAATAATTTTTATTAAAAATAGATTCTTAGCCGGGCATAGTGGCGCACGCCTTTAATCCCAGCACTCGGGAGGCAGAGGCAGGCGGATCGCTGTGAGTTCGAGGCCAGCCTGGTCTACAAAGCGAGTCCAGGACAGCCAAGGCTACACAGAGAAACCCTGTCTCAAAAAACCAAAAATAAATAAATAAATAAATAAAAATAGATTCTTGTCAGGCACGGTGGCCTTTAATCCCAGCATTCAGGAGGCAGAGGCAGGTGGATCTCTGTGAGTTTGAGGCCAGTCTAGTCTACAAAGGGAGTCCAGGACAGCCAGGAGTACAAAAGAAACCCTGTCTTGAAACGCCTCTCTCCCCCAAAATAAAGGATTCTTTTTCACCTTCATTTGTAATTATGTGGTTGTGTGTGTGGCGGTGGGGGCAGGGGGGGGGGGGCTGGAGTTACCATGTAGATGCTGGGACTGAATCTGGGATCTCTGCTGGAGCAATAGACACTCACAACCACTGAGCAGTCTTTCTAGTCTCCTCCCTCTAATTCTTTCCTCCTCCTCCTCCTCCTCCTCCTCCTCCTCTTTTTCCATTTTTCAAGACATGGTATGCCACCATGCCCATCCAACACTTCTTTTTGTTTGTTTGTTTTGTTTTTGTTTTTTGTTTTTTCGAGACAGGGTTTCTCTATGTATCCTAGGCTGTCCTGGACTCACTTTTGTAGACCAGGCTGGCCTTGAACTCACAGCGATCCACCTGCCTCTGCCTCCCAAGTGCTGGGATTAAAGGCGTGCGCCACCACGCCCAACTTCCAACACTTCTTTAAAAAAAAAAAAAAAAAAACAGAAACAAAAGAACTCTCCAGCCAGGTGGTGGTGGTTGTGTACGCTTGGACTATAGAGCGAGCTTCAGGACAGCCAGGGCTACACAGAGAAACCCTGTCTTAAAACAAAAAACAAAAACAAAAACAAAAACAAAATCTTCCAGTTCCATGTAACCAACATTCCCCTAGCACAGTGCCTCATGAACCCAGAGGTATTCCAAGCTAAATTCTGGCTGATTTCTGGGGCCCTGGCAGTCTTTGTGGGCCAGGGAGCTAAGACACAGTGACTAAAACTGAAGGATGCTTGTACTGAAGTTGTCTCTTATTTTTACAAATGCCAGTGAGCCCCTTCCTTATGAGCCCTCAGTGGGCATGACTTCAGGTGTATGCCAGCTGGGAAGTTCCAGTGAAGGCTGAGAAATAACAAGAGTAGAAAGTGGCTTGGCTCTCTCTTTGTTAGCAAGGACACTGGGCATTTTTTTTTTTCTACAGACATCCAGAAGTTTGGGAAGAACGTGAGGGAAGGGGGCTAGAAATTACAGTCTGACCCACCCTTAAATAGGACAGTGTCCCACTGTCTCCTTTTCCGGAGAGGCTGACTCATGCCTCCAGGTTTATTTGCCAACTGGAGATCCAGAAAGGAAGGAGTGTGATTCGCTACACGCGTCAGCCACAATCGCATGTACCACCAGAAAGCAAGTCTAGTTTTATCTGAGGCTGAACTCTGGATTCCGGCTGGGACTCCAGGCTGTTGAGAGAAGGGGCTTCTTCAACTTTATAAGTTAGTGGTGGGGCTGGAGAGGTGGCTCAGAGGTTAAGAGCACTAACTGTTCTTCCAGAGGTCCTGAGTTCAATTCCCGGCAACCACATGGTGGCTCATAGGCATCTAATAATGAGATCTGGTGCCTTCTTCTGGCCTGCGAGCATACACGCAAGCAGAATACTGTATAAATAATAAATAAATCTTTAAAAATTTTATCAAAATAAAAAGTTAGTAGTGCTAGAATAAAGTCTTGTTTACAGATGTGGCCAGGATACAGCGTACAGCTGTTTCTGAGCTGTAGGTATTTTTCACTGAAGGATGTAGGTCAGGTCAAAACTGCAAGATAAACAGCTCTCTCTCTCTCTCTCTCTCTCTCTCTCTCTCTCTCTCTCTCCCTCTCTCTCTCTTTCTCTTCTCTTTCTCCCTCTCTGTCTCTGTCTCTGTCTCTGTCTCTGTCTCTCTCTCTCTCTCTGTGTGTATGTCTGTGTGTGTGTGTGTGTGTGTGTGTGTGTGTGTGTGTGTGTGTCTATTAAACCAGTGTCTCCAACCAGGCTGACCTTAAATTCTCTCTGAGGTCAACAGTGCCCTTGAATGACCTCCACCTCCTGAGTTTTGGAATTACTGTGTTTCCCACCACTCCTGGCTTGTAGGAACCCACTTGTGCATACTAGACGAGCAAACTGTAGCCCCAGCCATTTAGTTATTGACTATTTCTTTATGACATTTGGGTGGGTTTCCTTTTCCTCTCTCCTTCCAAGAGATCGATGCAGGAGGGGTTTCAAGGTGGACTGTGGAAACTGGCTGGCTCAGCCACTGTCACCTTCAGAGTGAGTGACCCAGTTCATGTGCTAGAAAAACAAGTCTGGGCGCCAGGTGGAGATGGGTTAATGATTGTCCGCCGGTGAAAATGGCTGACTTATCACTGTCCGGTGAGAAAGTTCAAGTTGAGGACCTTGAACCCTGCATCTGTTGACCAGGCATCCGGAGCCTGCCTCTCAGGAGGAGTTGGGACGTTTCGTTCGCTGAAAAATACCCAAAGGCATTTTCCTCCATTAAAAACAACTAAGCTTGCAGCTCTCTCCCTTCCTCCTGCCAGCACCTTGCCCCCAAAATCTCTTAAGTCCCCTTCCTCCAAAGAAGTGGATGAAGTGGATGTTTCTGCCAGGACAACCAAGCAGTTCCCTCAGGGACAGATGACACACTCTTTGTTCATTCCCAGCACAACCTTTGGTGATGCCAAGCGCCTTCAGTAGGTCGGGAATATTCCTCCGGTTAATTTGGTCCTTCCTGCTAGCATTCGAATTTAGTTGGTGACACACTGCAGCAGATCTTCTCTTCCTGCTCTGAGCACGTAGTGCCGTCTTCCGAAAGTGTCTCCTACGAGAATGTGCCTGATCTAGTTCTTTCAGAACCGCGCCCCCACCCCCCGGGGGCCTTGCACATATTCAGCAGACCCTTTGCCACAGAGTTCAAGGAAAAGATAGAGTTCTAGTTTGAACGCTGAGCTATGGACAGCTGGGTGCAGTGACCTGTGCCTTGAGTCCCAGCTCCTCAGTAGACTGAGGCAGGTGGATTGCCTGAACTCTAGCAGTTTAGGGCCAGACTGAGTAGCGAGGCAAGGCTCTGTCTATTAAGGAAACTGTCCCCCACCCCACCCCCAAACACTAATGATTCAGGGTGATATGACTAAGCAGGTAAGGATGACTGCTGCCAAGCCTGAGGACCTGAGTTCAATCCTCATGACCCACATGGTAGACGGAGAGACCTGGAGTATGCAAGCTGTCCAGTGACCTTTGCATGCATGCCCACATGTGTACAGGATAGATAAATTTGGGCCGGGCTTGATGGTGCACGCCTTTAATCCCAGCACTGGGGAGGCAGAGGAAGGTGGATCTCAGTGAGTTCGAGGCCAGCCTGGTCTACAAAGTGAGTCTAAGACAGCCAGGGCTACACAGAGAAACCCTGTCTCAAAACAAAAACAAATGTATTTTTAAAAAATGAATCATGGGTGCGGATGGTACACGCCTTTGGTTCCAACTCTTGGGAGGCAGAGACGGGCGGATCTCTGAGTTCAAGGCCAGCCTGGCCTACAAGAGCAAGTCCCAGGACAGCCAGGGCTACACAGAGAAACTTGTCTTGAAAAACAAAGAGCAGCAACAAGTGTTTGTTAGGATTCTGCTTCAGTGTGCCTACCTGTGGTATCATTGCCTACCTCCCACGGGGCGTGGCCCTGCCCAGGACTATTATAAGAGGACAAACCCTCCTTATGGCTCTCTTTCACCTCTCTCACTGCTCTCTCTTCCTCTGACTCTGTCTCTTTCTCTCTCTCTGTCTCTCTCTCTCTGGGGAACCCCTCCCCCCTTTCTTTTTCTCCCCATGCTCACATCATAAACTTCTCCACATCCTATCTGTTGTGTGGCACATATTATATTTCATACAAGTGTTCACATAGTTGAGTAAAAAAAAAAAATACAAAGGGTTAAATTTGTGCCCGGTTAGAGCCAGTTCTCCTTGCATGATTCTGGGACACCTGGATGCTGGATGCTGTGGCTACTGGAACCAGCTCAGATCTGAAGCACATAACAGAAGCTGGCAGCTCCCCTGCACAGCAAGCTTCCTGTGCCCCCCAAACTCTGCCCTTGTCACCTTTCATCAGTTACTCCAACTGGGAGCCTTTCATCTCAAGCAGACACCCCTGTCTTACAGTGTACACTTTGTCCTGCTCTTTCCCCGCGGCTAGCTGGAACACCATTAGGAAACAAGTAGTCTTGGACCGTTTTAGCACCCCCACCACCCTCAGATTCACTGTTGCTGAGAAGAAGGGAAGAGGTGAGGTCCCAACCTGCTATGAAAACAAACACCAAAGTTAGGGAGGCCCTGGGAAATGAGCGCCTGGCCTGTAGCTATTTTTAGATATGAAAACACAGCAGGGTTCAGCTGGGAAGGAAATAGCCAGGCGGTGATTCCCGAGTCTCCCCAGTGTGTGATGGGGATGGAGGATGGGAAAGCAGGGCCAGAAGAGTCTAACATGCTCTGCTTCTAGAAGGGCAGGCAGGGAAAGGGTGTCCCTTTAGCTTTTTAGATTTTAAACATCTTGAGGCTGGGATGCACTAGGCTACCATAGAGCTCAGTGAGAGTGCCTTGGAGCCTTGGCGACAGGAAAGTGAGTGAGATCCTTTTTTTTTTTTTTTTTTTTTTTTTTAAGACAACGGTCCTCTGTGTAGTCCTGGCTGTCCTAGACTCGCTTTGTAGACCAGGCTGGCCTCAAACTCACAGTAATCCGCCTGCCTCTGCCTCCCAAGTGCTGGGAGGCACCCACACTTACATTTCTTATAGATATTTGATTTGATTTATTGTGTCTGGGGTGTGTGTGCTGTATGCATGTGTGTGCACATGTGTGCACAAGTGTGCACTGGCCCATGCATGTGCATGTGGAAGCCAGAGGTCAATGTGAGGGGTGGTCTTCTACCACGCTCCACTTTATTCTTTTATATTTACTTTAAAACTTTTTGGGGGGGGGGCTGGGGGCTTTTCAAGACAGGGTTTCTCTATGTAACTTTGGCTGTCTTGGACTCACTTTGTAGACCAGGTTAACCTCGAACTCACAGAGATCTGGCTGCCTCTGCCTCTGCCTCCTAGAGTGCTGGGATTATAGGTGCGCACCACTATGCCCAGTTTACTTTAAAGCATTTATTTTATGTGCAAAAGTGTTTTGCCTGCATGTGTGTATGTGTTCTATACGTATGCCTGCTGCCCACATAGGTCAGAAGAGGGCACTGGATTCTCTGGAACTGGCGTTATGGATGGTTGAAAGCTGCCATGTAGGTGCTGAGATCAGAACCTGGGTCCTCTGTTAGAGCAGCTGGGGGCTCTCACCTGCTGAGCTGTCTTTGCAGTCGATCCACATTTTTTTTAAAAAATGGGATAGGGTCTTACTGCATGCAGTGCTTGCCAGTTTGGTTAGACTGGCTCACAAGTGATTCCCAGAATGCACCTGTACCCATCCTGGTACCTCAGTGCTGGGATTACAGATGAGATCTCAGCTTGTATGGATGCTGGGGGGGGGGGCAGCTCTCAGGCTCTTGTGCTTGTGCAAGCAAGCATGTTATCCACTGCCATCTCCCATGCTTTGCTCTCGCTCCTGATGCTCAAGCCAGTTCTTCTACATAGACCTGACAACGTCCACTCCCCTGCCACTCCCCACCCAAGGCATCCAGCTATTAGCAAGACAGGCTTTTTCTCTAATGGACTTCTTCTCACCGACTCCCAGAACACACTCAGGGCCGCCCACTGCCTATAGAATGAGGCTCAAGGCCAGCTTCACACACTGTTAGAGTCCAGGTTATCTGGCCAGTCTTGTTCCTTTAAAGCCCTTTCTCCATGGCCCCTGTGCCTCCCGGACACCCATTTCGCCCTAGCTTTGCTCTTCTCTCCACCCAGAATAGCATTCCCTTTGTCCGCAAACGTCCGGACTCTAACCATATTCGGGGTCAAGCTAATTAAGCCTTCCCAACACAGTGTCCCTCACCCCTGACTAATCTTGGGGGACTGATCACATTTAAGCACGCATGCCTTGAAGTTGTTTGGTTTATGTCCCAATCCTTTTCTTTCTTTCTTTTTTTTTTTAAGATTTATTTATTTACTATGCATACAGTGTACACTCCTGTACACCAGAAAAGGCCACCAGATCTCATCATAAATGGTTGTGAGCCACCATGTGGTTGCTGGGAATTGAACTCAGGACCTTAGGAAGAGTGGCCAGTGCTCTTAACCTCTGAGCCACCTCTCCAGCCCAATCCTTTTCTTTTTACATTGAGCCTTGAGGGCCAAGAAGGCATTTCTTTCAGTCTCTAAAACCGAGCTCTGCTCACCTACCAGGCACTCAGTGTGATGTGTTTTAGACTGTAGAGAGCTTGCTCTTAGCCCTGGCCCTGGCCCCTTTGCCTTTGATGGTGCCTCTCTTCTTATCAGGACATGAAGTTTATGCCTTTATCCCTCGAATATGGGTCTGGTCTTGTGACTTGCCTTGGCTAATGGGACATTGGTAAAAGGGAGGCAGGAGGATGGAGAGACGGCTCAGTTATAAAATGCTCACTGGGCAAGCACAGGGTCCTAGTTCCGACCCCTAGCACTTGCATAAAGAGTCTTCAGTATGGATTCTATACCTCCAGAGCTGGGGCAGAGCCAGGAACAAGCAGATCTGTAACCAGCTCATTAACCAGCCAGCCTAGGCAATTGGTGAGGCCCAGTTTCAGTGAGAGACCCTGTCTCAAAAAGAAAATGGTGGGCCTGCTAGATGGTTCACTGGGTAAAAGTGCTTGCTGCCAAGTCTAGAGACCTGAGTCTGACCTCCTGAACCCACATGGTGGAAGGAGATAAACAACTGCCACAAATTGTCCTCTGACCGCCACATTCACACCGTGGCATGTGTCCACCCCCCACCCCCACCCCCGCCCACCCTACATGCAAAACAAATAAATGTAAAAAAAAAATAGACAGCAATTGAAGAAGAATCTGGACATCTGGCCTCCACAAACAAGTACATTATAGACACTATACCACACACACACACACACACACACAGAGGCATGCACACACTACTGAGTTGATGGAGGAAAAGAAAGAGCTAGAAAGCATTTGTTCACTAGGGCTTGCTCTCTTCGGGCTGTGGTTGGCATCCTAGACTGCAGTGGAAAGCCTACAGGACACATATTGCTATAGCCACAGCCACTAGACACATAAATAAAACTACTCTGGACAGCCCTGACCCTATCCACTAGCCAGATAGCTACAGCCTTGTCAGTGAACTCAGAAGAATGCAGCAGACAAGAAGAGCTGCCCGGCTGAGCTTAGCCCGGACTCCCCACCCCTCAAGTTCTGAGCAACGTCAATTGGGCGTTTTGTTCTAGGCCACTAAGTTTTTTAGAGTGGCTGCTTACACTGTTACTGAACTAGCCTATAGCCGGGCGGTGGTGGCCCCACGGGATACACAGAGAAACCTTGTCTCAAAAAAACCAAAGACCAAAACCCCAAACCAAAAAACAACAGCAAAGATCCCGAAGTAGCTTTTATTCCTGTCCCCACTTCACAGGTGATAAAATTGAGGTACAGGGATGTTAACTCATCCTAGGTCACACTGACTGGATCCAAATGCCAGCAGCGGTGCCCCAGAGACACCTTGTAAACCCCAGCATCCACTCTCCCTTCTCCGGAAGGAGAAACCGTAAAACACTGAACTGCTGTCTTCAAAGCAGCCCCGCCCCTTACAGATGCGATGAATACTGGGTCAAGAGAAAACCGTGGTCTGACTTTTCTGGTCCTTCCCCTACCTCGTGGCCTGTTAGCTCTACCTCCAAGCTCAGGGTTCCTTCTGTGCTGGGGAACCTGCTTTTCTGACTTGGCTCATATCCACCATCCCATAATCCTTTGGCCTCAGCTCCTCCCTGCAACCTTTGCTGGACACGAGTTCAGGCAATACCACTGTCCCCCGGGAAGGAAGTGCTTGGGGCTGACATGTCAGTACTGCCCTTTGGCCTTTGTGTGCCAAGCTGACAGTGCAAAAAAAAACATGGTTTATTCACCCGTGACCTTTGGACTTGCACTCTTCCAGGGAGTCAAATCAGAAAACAGAGGGGAAATGGCTTTTTCAATTTTAAAGTGACGTGAATGTGCTAATGCCGAGTGCCTGTTCCAGGTTCAATAGAGACGCATTTCAGCTTCCATAAGTGGGTGCAGTATCAGGCTGGGCACCGGACCCAAGGCCAGACTTGCTTCAGAACCCTCCAGTTCCCTCCCTCCTCTCTCTCTCTCTCTCTCTCTCTCTCTCTCCCTCCCTCCCTCTGTCTCTCTCTCTCTCTCTCTCTCTGTGTGTGTGTGTGTGTACAGAGCAGAGGTCACCCTTAGGCATCATCTATCTTTGTTAGTTTTTGTTTTTCTACTCAGGGTCTCTCTGTGTAGCCCTGGCTATCCTGGAACTAGCTCTGTAGACCAGGCTGGCCTCAAATGCACAGGGATTTGCCTGCCTCTGCCTTCCAAGTGTTGGCATTAATGATGTAGGCCACCACTGGCCAGCTTAATTCTTAAATTACACTTATTATGTTTTTGCATATGTATGTATGCCATGGCACATGTGTGGAGGGAGGTCAGAGGACAGCTTGCTGGAGTCAGTTCTTTTTTCCACCATGTGGGACCCAGGGATCAAACTCAGGGAGTCAGGCTTGGTGGCAAATACCTTTACCTACTTAGCTATCTTGAGGCCCTGACCTTGTTTTTTTGTTTGTTTGTTCGTTTGCTGCTTGTTTTTGTTTTTTGAGACAGGGTTTCTCTGCGTAGCCTTAGCTGTACTTGCTCTGTAGACCAGGCTGGCCTCAAACTCAAAGAGATCCACCTGCATCTGCCCCACCCCCCCAACCCAGTGCTGGGATTAAAGGTGTGTGCCGCTGCCACACCACCACCACCTGGCTGGTTACTTTTAATTGGGCATGTTAGTTAGGTGAGCCAAAAGGGGACTTTTGATTGCTGGACTTTGATACTTTGATAGCTGGACCTTGGTAGTCAGCCTCAGGACAGGGGTGGGGGTGGGTGGGGTTGGGTGGCCAAATAAGGAAAGGGACCTTGGTGGCTAGCTTTAGAAATGTAACCCAATGGTCTTTAGCAAGGCAGAGGGAATGGGGAAGGGCCACACCTGATTGCCATGCTCAGGCCTGCTGGGAGTCTTCAATGTGTAACTCCAGTATTAGGAGATCAGACACCCTCTCCTGGCCTTTGTAGATGATGTAAGCATCTGGTGCGCTTACATTCAGGCAAAACACTCATACACATAAAATAAAAACAAACAAACTATACAACTATACACACACACACACACACACACACACACACACACACACATATATATATATATATATATTTTTTTTTTTTTTTAGCAAGAGACAGCAGGAACAGAGCAGGCAGGCACCGGGGTCAGGCCAGGTGGAGAAGGTGGGGCTGGGAAGGGTCCTCGACTTCAGGTGACTCATGGAAAAAGTCTATATCCTGTTCCAAACCAAGCAACACGCTAAGAGCCAGGAGTGCGGACCCACGTGGGTGCTGGGTGTGGTCTGGAGAACGGCGGTAGGCGGAGAGCGGCAGCGGCTCAGCCTGGGGGGCTTTCTCTGTCCTCTCTTACCCTGCACCCCAGAAACAGCTGGGTTCCCTATTTCCCGCCTTCCTTCCTCTAGTCTGCAGCACTTCAAGCCCTCCTCCTGCCATTTCCTGCCCTGCCCGGGCCCCCCTCGTCCCCCCCGCCCTTCCCCCGCCCCTCCCCGCCCTCATGCCCTGTCTACCCCCTCACCGCACCCTCCCCCCCGCCCCCCCCCCACTTCTCCACAATCCTCCTGCAGTTTTTGGTGGCTCCCACGCTATGAGAAGAAGCCCAGCCTGGAGAGGACCTGGGCTGCACAACTGGGCCATAACCTTTCATGGAGGCCTGAGAGTTCCAAGCATTGGCTAGAAAAGGGGGGGGAGGGTGGGGGGGTATGCTGGGGGGGTTGGGGGGATAGGGTAGGGGTTGGAGGGTTGGGGATGTGGGGGGCGGGGGGCGGGGGCTGAGCAAGTCGGAAGCGTGATGAGGGTCAGGGAAGACACTAACCTTTGTGTCCCCTTCAGCATGGTTGCCTGGCAGACCAGGTCAGAGGCCAGGTACTGCTGGGGTATTGACCTCCAGGTTAACCGGCCAGCCAGTGCTTTCAACCAGAAAATCCTCCATGAGGGTTAACGTTTCTGTGCCAATTTGCCGGATGGATTTGGAATTAATTACCTGGAAGATGAGCCGCCAGCCACAGTTGTGAGGGATTACTCGGCTTCTGGGCCAGCTTGTGAAAGGGTGAATTGGCTGAGGTGGGAACACCAGGTTGGAAGTAGTTGGCACTGCACCCTGGGATCGGACTCTGGACTATAGAGAAAATAGGGAGGGAGCCGAGCACCAGCACGCACTCTTCCCCCTCTTGTGGATACCTGTGACCAGCTGCTTCAAGCTCCTCAAGTCTTTTTTTTTTTCTTTTTAAGATTTATTTATTTATTATTGTGAATACAGTGCTCTGATGTACAGGCCAGAAGAGGGCATCAGATCCCAGTATAGATGGTTGTGAGCCACCATGTGGTTGCTGGGAATTGAACTCAGGACCTCTGGAGGAGCAGTCAGTGCTCTTAACCTCTGAGCCATCTCTCCAGCCCCCAAGCTCCTCAAGTCTAAACTTTCCTGCCATGATGGACCGCACCCTGAACTGTGAGCCAAGGCAACCCCGTCCCTTCCTTGAGTCGTTGTGATGGCTAAAGTTCCGGGTCAAGTTTAAATTACTTAATTAAGAGATCTAGACAACAAAAATGTCCCTAACCTATAAACCCCACCCACTTGCCGAGCCAAATAGCTTCCTGGAATAGTGGGGCCTGTTGTTCACGTAAGATGACAAGCTGAGTATCTTCATTTCTGTAAACAAGTTTGATTGCCCCAACTGCACAGGACGTCCTTGATCACATATAGGTAGGAGGTTCCTGGGCAAGAAGTACGTTAGGGTGTGTGCTTGCCCCTGATTGGACAAATGTGGGATGGACATAACCTTGTGGGTCTTGCCTTTATAAGCCCCTGTCTAATGTAATTTGATGCTATACTCTGGGAACCCTGAGTACAGACCTGGCCAGTGTCCATCGCCCTAGCCAGTATTTAATAAAGCTTGCTTCAAATTTGGCTCAAAATTGTGGTAGTGGTCTTATTCTCACCCAGTGGGATTAATATCTCTTCTTCAGGTTATTTTATCCCAGCAACAGGGAAAGCAATTGAGATGCTCTCTTCCAAAATGGCACAAGAAGCCGGGCGTGGTGGAGCACGCCTTTAATCCCAGCACTTGGGGAGGCAGAGGCAGGCGGATCGCTGTAAGTTCGAGGCCAGCCTGCTCTACAACACGAGTCCAGGGCAGGGAAGGCTAAACAGAGAAACCCTGTCTCGGAAAAAAAAAAATGGCACAAGAGCTGAGGACAGTGGCCTCCTCCACTCCTCACAGTCTGTGACCAGGGACTTCTCTGCCAGGCAGGGACGTGTGTGAGGCCACTTGAATAAAGCCTGTAAGGCCACATAAAGATTCAGGCAGAGGTGTCAGTGTGGACATCCAGTTGACCTGGTGGAGACAGCCACTACCGGATGTCCAGGGAACCATGTAGCCAGCCCTGGCGAGAAGACAATTTTGTGTGACGTTCTACAAAATGCTCTTGGAATGAAGGGCGCATGTGTTTACCCTGAGTGAAGAAAGCACATCACGAATCTGCCAGCAAATTTCTGTATCTTCTTTAATCTCACAGCTCCCTTCCACCCTCTACCCCTGAACCCCAAACTTAGCTTTATCACCACTGTTAACCACGTCCTGGCCAGAGTGGCTGAGGGTCCCAGAGATGGGACCTGATACCCTTCCATATCTGCCTGGGCTCAGGAATTGGGTTCATTTTCGACCTGGTGACACGTCCAGGAGGAGAAGCTGAGGGGACCTTACAGACCATGTTTCTTACTGGCACAGGACAGGAAGCCGTTCTAGTCAAAGGCAAGGAAATAGACCTAATGGCTGTGAAGTGGCTCAGGGCAGGAGAGGCGAGAAGACATAAGGCTACGGAAGCCGTCATGGCTGCTTGTTTTCCTCAAGGTCATGAGAGCCCGGAGCTCGGTCCAGAGGATAAGGCTTTCCGGAAGTCACTGTGTCACTGGCTGGCTGGACTTTTGGAACTTTGGTAGTGAGTCCTCTCTCTCTCTCTCTCTCTCTCTCTCTCTCTCTCTCTCTCTTTCTCTCTCTCTCTCTCTCTCTCTCTCACACACACACACACACACACACACACACACACACACACACACACACAAGCTACAGGCATAAGCCCTTTCCAAGGCTGTGAGACACAGAAATTCCTGTGGGATGGGATTTCCACACAGCCTGGATTCTTCAGCAGCTATATGGGGTTTAGGGGTTGGGGGGCAGACCTATATTTGATAAGTGATTTAGAAAACATGGCTGCGAGTGTAACATCGTTAGTGGAACATTTGCCCCAAAACTCTTGTTCCCTCCCCCAACAGCACAAAAAAGCAAACAGCAGTGCAGGCCTGTAACCCTAGCACTCAGGAGACTTCCAGGCTATCCTCTGCTACACAGAGTACTCAAGGCCAGCCTGAGCTACACGAGACTTGGCCTTCATTAAAAAATAAAATGTGGCTGGGTGTGAAGGCATATGCCTTTAATCCCAGCGCTTGGGAGGCAGAGGCAGGCAGATGGCTGTGAGTTCAAGGCCAGCCTGGTCTACAAAGCAAGTCCAGGACAGCCAAGCCTAACACAGAGAGACCCTGTCTCAAAAATAAAAAAACAAACAAACAAACAAACAAACAACAACAACAAAATGTGGTAGATAGTAAGAGTACACACAGTGACAGACACAGTCCCCTCGTCTCTAATGAACAATCCTTTGGCTCCTCCTGTATCTCCTTCCACGGAAGTCCTGAGTGGGTATGGAGGAGAGACATAGGGAGAGGGGAAGGAACTGCTGCCGCAGAGGAAAGAGGGTAAAGGTTCGTGGGAGGTGTGGGGGAAAGACTTGGTGAGGTTCCCTAACAGGAAAAGCAGGTCCCTGGGGAATTCCGTGGGACTCACAAGTAAAGACTGAGTGTGTGTGTGTCCTGGGGGTGAGGAACTCTGTCTTCTTCCCACCCAAGGCCTGGAGAAGTGCCAGCCTCAGAGAGGAGCCTGCAGCCCTGCCCCTCCTCCACCACCCCATCATCTAGCCAGAGGAAAGGGGTCATCTCTGTGTCATCTAGATCACACAGCCCCACCGCCACCCCACCCCCGCCCCCGCCCAGGTTATTTTTTTCTTTTCTTTTCTTTTTAAAGATTTATTTTATTTTATTTATTGCATATGAGTGCTTTATCTGCAGAAGAGGGCATCAGATCACATTGTAGATGGTTGTGAGCCACCATGTGGTTGCTGGGAATTGAACTCGGGACCTCTGGAAGAGCGAGTGATGCTCTTAACCACTGAGCCATCTCTCCAGGCCCAGGTTCTTTTTTCAGAGACTCTACTCAAGTGTAAACCCAAAACACATGAAAGGGAAGAAGAGAGAGTTTATTCCTGGGCCAGATGTGCGTGACCTTGGAACACAGGTTTAGGTTGCCTTAAGTAGCAAGTAGCATAGCCCAAGGTGGGAAACCATTCCATGGAGTTTTCATAGCTAAGGAGCTACAGAAAGTCATAAGCCAAGACATTTTCAAATACCTTGGTGGGAACCTCAGGTTACTGGGATTCAGCAAAGTGGGGAGATCTCGGCTAAAGGTTTCAGATGTTATCCCATGATGTTATGCCTAGCTTTTTTGTTTGTTGGTTGGTTTGAGTTGGGTTGGGTTTTTTTTTTTTTTTTGAGGGGTTTTGGGGGAGGTTTCGAGACAGGGTTTCTCTGTGTAGCCCTGCTGTCCTGGGCTCACTTTGTAGACCAGGCTGGCCTCGAACCCACAGAGATCCTGCCTGTTTCTGCCTCCCAAGTGCTTAGCTTTTAAGTTGTTGGGTGTCAGTGGTTTGCTAAACTAACATGTCACTAAAGTATTGTTTGGTTGGTTCTTTGTTTGGTTGTTGATTTTTTATTTCGAGACAGGGTCTTGTCTCATGTGTCCCAAGCTGGTAGGGAGCTCCCTGGGTAATGCAGAATGACCTTGAACTTCTGACCCTCTTAGTGAGCCAACCACACTGCACCTGAAATGTTTTTACCTTAAAGTTAGGAAGATGTTAAATTAGACACATCAGTGGGCCACCCATGTCTATTAAAGAGACTGAAGGGGGCTGGAGAGTTGGCTCAGAGGTTAAGAGCACTGACTGCTCTTCCAAAGGTCCTGAGTTCAATTCCCAGCAACCACATGGTGGCTCACAACCATCTGGTGCCCTCTTCTAGCATGCAGGCATAATAAGTGAAATAAATAAAAATATATAATTAATAAATATGAGAGAGAGAGAGAGAGAGAGAGAGAGAGAGAGAGAGAGAGAGAGAGAGAGAGAAGCTCCAGGATAACTTAGCTCTGGATCTGCAACATTCTAACTCTTCAGAACCATGAAGTTCTAACTAGTCAGTCAGCCCTATAGAATCTATACCATAGCTTTGGCCTTCTTCCCCAGTGCCCCTCCGCCAGGAATTTCAGTTCTAGGAGAAGCTGCAACTAGTGATTTGAATTGCTGTATTACTTACTTTTCTACAGAGATAAAACATCATGACTAAGGTAAAGTATAGATGGTTTATTCTGAGCTTCAGTTCCAGAGGATTAGGGTCACAGCACTGGGTGCCCTTATGGAAAATCTTGGCTCCATTCCTAGCACCCAGGCAGCTTACCTGTAACTCCAGCTCCAAGGGTCAGGCACCTTCTTCTGGCTTCTGCAGGAGATACACACACACACACACACACACACACACACACACACACACACACACACGCTCAGTTAACAACAACAAAAGGTTTAGAGCTGGGGGTCAAGGTGTAGGGATGTCAGATCTCCTGGAACAGGAATTACAGACAGTTGTGAGCTTTCAAGTGGGTACTGGGAATTGAACCTGGATCCTCTGGAAGAGGAGTTAGTGCTATTAAGTGCTGAGCCATTTCTCAAAGTAGCTCCCCTACTTTGTGTATTTTTTTTATTCTTAAAGAAAAAAAAAGTGAGCCAGGTGTGGTGACACACACCTTTAACCCTAGCACTTGGGAGACGATGGCAGGTGGATTCCTGTGAGTTATAGGCCAGCCTGGTCTACAAATTGAGTCCAGGAAAACAAAGAGAAATCCTGTCTCAAACCTCCCCCCGCCCAAAAAAAAGAAAAAAGAGAAAAGAAAAAAGAAAAGAAAGTGAACCAGGCAGTGGTGGCATATACCTTTAATCCCAGAACGCAGGAGGCAGAGGCAGGTAGATCTCTGTGACTTCAAGGCCAGCCTGGTCTACAAAATGAGTCCAGGACAGCCAGGACGGTTACACAGAGAAACCTTGTCTTGAAACAACCAAAGGTAGAGTGTGCCTTTAATCCCAGCACTTGGGAGGCAGAGGATCACTGTGACTTGGAGGCCAGCCTGGTCTACAAAATGAGTCCAGGATAGCCAAGGATACACAGAGAACCCTTGTCTTGGAAAAGAAAACAAACCAAACCAACCAAACAAACAAACAAACAAACAAAAAACCCAAACAACAACAACAAAAAAAACCCCTAGCTAGCCCAGATTGAAATGAAAAATGTGCGTGTAAAGGAGAATTGAATTCTTTCTTCAGGTTGGAAGAATAGGGAGTAAAGAAGTCATAATTCGGCTGGGCGTGGTGGCGCATACCTGTAATCCCAGCACTTGGGAGGCAGAGGCAGGCGGACCGCTGTGAGTTCAAGGCCAGCCTGGTCTATAAAGTGAGTCCAGGACAGCCAAGGGTAACACAGAGAGACCTTGTCTGGGGGGGGGGGAGTCAGAACTCACTGCCCACACAGCCCCGTCACTTTTGGCCTCCAAGTCATAACAGCATCTGCTGTCCTTTATCCTTTGCTCACCCCAGGGCATGTTGTAAGTGAAGCCGCCACTGATGGACCTGCTGCTTACAGACATCTTCCTCCTTGCTCTTTGGAGTCTGCCTTGCCATCACTCACTACGTCCTACAATCCATCGGTCCACTTCAACCCATGGCAGAGGATAAAACTGGGGCAGGACAGAGGGAAGGTGGTGAAAGGCCTCACGGTGTCTGAGCTCTTGAATGTGTTGCCTTTCTGGTCAGATACTAAGCAGCAAACCAAACCCCACTTCACCTCCTGGTCCAGCCTGGGCATCTGGCCAGGCAGAAGCCTCATTTCCATTGCTTCTCATTATCCCCTCCTCTGAGAGACAGCGGAGATGTGTGTGTGGGGTGGTGTTGGTTTTTCGAGACAGGGTCTCTCTGTGTAGCCTTGGCTGTCCTGGACTCACTTTGTAGACCAGGCTGGCCTCGAACTCGCAGCGATCTGCCTGCCTCTGCCTTCCGAGTGCTGGGTGGAGACAGCAGAGATGGAAGAAGCTGTTGGACTGAAGTTTAACATTTCCTCAGAATGTTTACAAGAAAGGAAAGGCCAGGGCAGAGCTACAGGCCACCTGCCTCTCTAGGTCTCAAGAACTTGGGCCATCCACTTCTCTGCCATAGATGCCATGTTTATTTATTTATTTTTCTTTTTTCTTTTTGGTTTTTCAAGACAGGGTTTCTCTATGATATCATCCTGGACTCGCTTTGTAGACCAGGCTGGCCTCGCACTCACAGCGATCCACCTGTCTCTACCCTCCGAAGCATTTTTTTAAAAGATTTATTTTATTTATTGCATATGAGTGCTTTACAGAAGAGGACAGCAGATCTCATTATAGATGGTTGTGAGCCACCATGTGGTTGCTGAGAATTGAACTCAGGACCTCTTAAAGAGCAAGTGACGCTCTTAACCACTGAGCCATCTCTCCAGCCCTGAAGCATGTTTAAAAGAAAAGACAAGATTGTTCATGTTTGGACCCACGCTCATTTATTTTGACAAGGCAATATAGTCACATGATTCAAAATTCAGGATGCCCAGGAAGTACCCAGTACCCAATTCCCTAAACGAATGCAGAGATAAGCCGGGTGTTGGTGGGACACACCTTTAACCCCACCACTTGGGAGGCAGAGACAGGTGGATCGCTGAGAGTTCGAGGCCAGCCTGGTCTACAAAGTGAGTACAGGACAGCCAAGGCTACACAGAGAAACCCTGTCTCGAAAAACCAAAAAAAGAATGCAGAGATAAACAAACATGCACTTATATCCTCCTCATTTTTAGTTTTTATGTTGTCTTTAAAGAAGTCTCTTTTTTCATTTTTTTTGGGGGGTTGGCTTGGTTGTTTTGTTTTGTTTTGTGAGGCAGGGTCTCCCTGTATCACCCTTGATGCCCTGGAATTCACTCTGTAGACCAGGCTAACCTTGAGCTCAGAGATCTACCTACCTCTACCTCCCAAGTGCTGGGATTAAAGTCATATGTCACCACACTGGACTGAACTATTTTTTATTGATGGGTATGGGTCTGTGTGGTGTATGTGCGTGAGTGCAGGTGGCCATGGAGAGGGCATTGGATCTCCTGGAGTTGGAGCTAGAGGTAGCTGTAAGCTCCTAATAAGGGTGCTGGGAATTGAACTTGGGTCCCTGCAAGACAGTGCACACACTTAGCTACTGAGCCATCTCTCCAGCACCATCCTTTCATCGAGAACAGTGCTGAGAACCGAACCCAAGACCTTGCATATGACGGGCAAGCGTCCTATCCCTGAGCTGTGCCTCAGGTACTCTGTCAACCACCAAGTCCACCAACCACCAAGTTTCTAGCCCATGGTTTTGTGGGATAAAGGTCTCACCATGTAGTTTAGTCAGGCCCCTAGCACGGAATCTGGGATTTCAGCTGTGCACCATCACATCCCTTTACATTCTCCTCCCTTTAACAACACAAACGGGGAGTGAAGTATACACATTTCCGCATGCCCTTTCCTCTGGAAGATTACCTGCTATTGACATGTAACAGCTTTCAGTTTAGTTGGATTGCACTGTAAAGCTGTGTCACAACGGGGCAGGCCAGTCGGCTAGGGAATGACAAAGTCTTTAGTTTTCTGTCACTTGGTGTTTCTTTGTACCATCCTCTCTGTCTAGATCTCAGCAAAGACAAACCGGTCTTTAGCCCACTCGGGCTCATTTGCATGCCTGCTTCTGATTGGGCAGAGCTCGTGTTGGGTGGGTGGGGGGCAGGGCTTTCTGTTTCTCACCTTTGATGTGCACACGTGGTTCCTACCCTAACCCACTGTCCCAAACTAGCTACTGCAGGGCACAGCGCAGTGGAATCAAATAACCATTCATCATCATCATCATAGCATCCCAAAGCCGCCTGCTGTCTCCATGCTGTCTTCCTGCAGAGTGCGCAAAGCAGGGGCCATAGCTGGGGCAACTCCTATTCCTGATCCGTGCCAAACACTAGGAGACAGACAAGCCTGCTCCTCTTCAGTGAGACCTTGTATCGCATCTTGGAGACTTCTCCTGATTCAGGTCCAGGAGAAGGGGCTGCAGTTGAGAAACGAGGGCGGAGGGAAGACGTAGAGCATCCCTTTTGGATTGAATGGGAAATCCTAGTATGTAAGAGCAAGCAGGAACTCCGGGAGGTGCAGGGGGCGGGGCCGGGGGGGGGAGGGGAGACGAAAGAGGCTTAAGTGAAAAGGAATGCGGATGAGGAATCCCTTCCAGGTCATCTGTAGATGAGATCCTACTTTGGGGTCTCTAGAGGGTTATCCTCATTGCAGGGTCCTCAAAACTACTATGAAAAAATTTTAATGGAAGTAGGAAGGGAAAAAAGAACCATCTTGAAAAACAAACAAACAAAACCCAGAGCCATTATTCCTGGCTCCTGGCAAGGCTGTTCTCCCGAGGCGGGAACTCAGTCCAGCCATGACCGACAAAGCCCGGTGTCCCTGTGTGCCAGAAATCATGGGCTCAGGATGCGCCAGCCGGGGGAAGAGAGAAGGGGGGGGGGGGGGAGGAAAGGAGCAGAACAGAGAGGGGACATCAGAGATGTGGGGACAGAAGAGGGAACCAGATTGCCCTGTGCGCTGCTCAGCTGCTGCTCCGCTCCCCAGCCCTTGGCTAAACTGTCCATCCAGGGGGACGCTTAGTGGTGAGCAAAGCCCCCATGGGAGAAGGCAGGGAGGTCAGGGGTACAGGTGGCAGCCTGGGACAGGCAAGCCAGGGGGTTGACCTCACAGGCCCTGGCATCCTGGTCCTCCCGGAAATAGATGGAATCGGCAGAGTAGAAGGAGGGGTCCTCATCAAAGAAATTGTAGGGTCGGAGGAAGAAACCCACGCCATTTGCCACAGTCACCGTGTTGGGAACATCTTCTGCATGTGGGATGTGCAAAAACCCAGCTGTCACCCAGGCTACCAAGTCCTAGCAGGAGAGAAGAGAGGACGGTGAGGTTGGCTAGATGCATCTTTCCTACACAGTGGCCTTTCAGGGCAGACGCTATTCCTGAACCCATAGATGTTGACTCTTTGGTTTTTGTTTGTTTGTTTGTTTGTTTGTTTTTCGAGACAGGGTTTCTCTATATAGCCTTGGCTGTCCTGGACTTGCTCTGTAGACCAGGCTGGCCTCAAACTCACAGCAATCCACCTGCCTCTGCCTCCCGCGTGCTGGGATTAAAAGGTGTGCGCCACCACGCCCAGGGCCAATGTTGAATCTTTTTAAAACGGTGTCTCCTTCAGCTGTCCCAGAAGTCTAAGCATAAAAAGCTCATCTCGTGTAGGGAGGAGCAACTGCTGCCTCCCTGAGGCTGCCTCGCACCTCGGTCTCTGATGTGTCCCATCACAGTGCCTTTGGCCTTCCCACCCCAGAGGGTGATCACTGTAGGCGACGCCAGCTTTCCTTTCCTAATTCTCCAAGAGTCCCCTGAGTGTAACCCAGGGAAGAACTGTGGGACAGTTCCGGACTTGGAAAGCAGCAGCAGTTTGACAAGGAGAATACACTCATCAAGGCAGGGATGGGAAGTCATGGTTGGTAGCTTTCTCTGCTAATTCCCAGCCTTCTGTGAGTCCTCAGGGTCTGGAAAGGGGTTCCGTCTACAAAGCTGAGGCTTTTAGGCCTTTAGGCCTTAAGGTCATCATTGTTTATACAAGACTTCTCAGCCCTAGGGTAGCTCTAGAGCAGTGGTTCTCAACCTGTGGGTCGTGACCTCCCCCACCCACCCCCCAACCCACCCCCCACCCCCCAACCCCCCCCATGGGGAGGTGGGACAGCAGGGCTTGCATGCCAGATCTCCTGCACATTATATATTTACATTAAAATTCATAACAGTAGCACAATTATGGCTATGAAGTAGCAACGAAAATAATTTTATGTTTGGGGCTGGGGCATCACAACAGGAGGAACTGTATCAAAGGGCCACAGCGTTAGGAAGGTTGAGGACCTCTGCTCTAAAGTAAACGATCACATCCACTAAAGTGCAAAAGGCAAGGAGTTACCTCCCGCTCTGTGTGTGTGTGTGTCGGGGGGGGGGGGGGTTCAGACGGTTTCCAGGGACCCGTGTATGAGGTAATGAAGCTCATCCTTGTACCCCATCGCTGGGGTACACACCTTCATCCCACCATCAGCTCACCTCTCCAGCAATGGTCTCATTGTTGATGAAGTCCGTGAAGTCCACAGTGGGGGTCCACGGGTCATTCTGGTTGAAGATGCTCGAGCTACTAGGCTCCTCCTCCTTTCTCTGGGTCACGGCCAAGCGGTACCTAGGAGGGCACTGGTTAGGTCTCCACGGCCTCTAAGCCCATCATTATGCCTGTTATGATGGATACAAGCCTAGCTTCCGTCAGAGAATTCCTGTCACCACACTAGAGGATCATGTCACACCTCTGCCATTTCACAGTACTACCCACCCTCACCCACCCCGTCAACAGAAAAGAGTTCTCTGACTCTGGCTTTGGTTCCAAGGATTTAAAAAGGACGCCACTACCCCTTCCCCCTGTGCACAGAGACAGGCAATGTCTGAAACAGTGTGACTGTTCCCAGGTCTCCCTCCTCTGCCCCTGCTCCATCCCAGTGCTCACCTCCCCACCCCACCCCTCCCCTCCCCCACCCCTCCCCCACCCCTCCCCTCCCCCACCCCTCCCCCACCACTCACCTCCCCCAGCTGAAGGCTTTCTCTATGGAGCTTTTCTGGGGCAGGGGCTCCCCAGGAAAGCTGAATATCTGGATGCGGTAGCCTCGCTTATGACCCCACTTGTTGCTGTGGTTACTAGCCAGGTACAGGTAGCGTGGGGTGGCACCACCCACGGGGAAGGCAGCCTCTTCTTCTGTCTCCAGCAGCTTCCGAGTCACCTGCAGCCTCTGTATCTGGTACTCAGGATGCCAAGGTACATTGGTGGGGACAAAGGTCATGTCCTCGGCCCAGGCCCAGTTCTTCGTCCCTGTGTAAAGCGTGTGAGGGCTCATTCAACCACTCTGGCTATTTCTGCATCTCCCTGACTTCAGAATGGGGACTAAAGACCAGTTCAGGACTGACTGGCTTCTTTGCTTCCTTCCCTGTCCCAAGCTTTCCCTAATTTTTCAGACAAAACTATTAACCTTAGATCCGGGCGTGGTGGCGCATTGGGAGGCAGAGGCAGGCGGATCACTGTGAGTTCGAGGCCAGCCTGGTCTCCAAAGTGAGTCCAGGATGGCCAAGGCTACACAGAGAAACCCTGTCTCAAAAAACAAAACAAAACAAAACAAAACAAAAAACTATTAACCTTGTCTTGAGGCTGGTGAGGTAGAGGTGGGGGGGGGGGCTGGAGGGGAGGGGGGGGAGGAAGAGTGGACTAACAGGGACAGAGGGTAATGCTGTGACCTACTGAGAGTTCTGAGATATTTCATAATCAAAATAGGAAAAAAAAATCAGATGATGACTCAGTGTAGGAATTAAAAAAGAGAAAGATGATCTTCAGAAAAACATGGAGCCTTGGCTGTCTCTGTGACCACAAACTCCAGGAGCAGTCTGGGACTCTCCACAGCATCCCATATACCCCTGCACTAAAGCAAATGGTGCCCAGAAAGAGATGAAAAATCAGAGAAAAGCCGGGCAGTGATGGCACACGCCTTTAATCCCAGCACTCGGGAGGCAGAGGCAGGTGGATTGCTGTGAGTTTGAGGCCAGCCTGGTCTACAAAGTGAGTCTAGGAGAGAAACCCTGTCTCAAAAAACAAACAAACAAACAAACAAACAAACAAAGAACCCAAAAAGAAAGAAAGAAAAATCAGAGAGAAGGAGGGCCTCTCTCCCAAAGAAATGCAGAGTGGCAGTTGTTCTAGCTCGCATGCACAGAGACTCAGCCAAGCCAACTTCCGGTGGGTGCCGCAGCAGCAGCACCACAGGCCGGACAGAGCTGAGTTGGAAAGCAAACAGCTGCTTGTTTGAACAGAGGCTTATGTAAGCTCAAGGGACCCTGTGAAACCAGAGCTTGCCTTCTTCCTGAGGTTAGCCATTTCCCAAGACTCCCTAATGAGGTTGCGCACGTAGAATCTGGCAGCTTTGCACCCAGCTAGGAAGCTAAGATAAAACAAAACCAAAAAACAAAACAAAACAAAAAAACCCAAACCAAACCAAAACACCCCAACAGCCCCTTCTTTCCCACCCAGCCCAACGGGAAGCATAAAACCCCAAATCTTTACTTCCTGAGTAGCCTACACAAAACCCAAAGCAGGGACCACACTCCCCACCGGGAGGGCCCCATCTCCCTCCAAACGACTAACCTGCCACATCCAGGTCCACTTTGAAGTGAGCATTGTGGGTGTGCACCGTGCCCAGTGTGTGCTCCCTAACTTGGTTCCCAAACTTCTCACCAGCACCGAAGAAGAACGCTGAGCTGATGTAGCCGGTGGCGTGGAATTTGACTTCTATGGCCCCGTTGGGGTGGAAGACCGTGTCCCACACATAGTCATAATTGAGCAAGGTTGACACGGATCTGACCACCAGCACCGTCTCAACAACACCCCCAAAATAGTAGGAGTAGAAATCTGAGTGGTGTCGCCGTAGTGGGAGGCCCTGGTTCTGTTCAAACACACAAAACGCATCACGTAGTGTCTTGGGGGCCTGAGATTCCTGAAGGAAATGCCAGTCCACATAGGTGGCAAGGTAAGGGCAGTCCACCCCACGGGTCAGGGGGGTAGAGTACTTGCCAATGCCAAAGTTACCATCCATATAGCAGGTCAGCATTGCGGCTGCGGTGTTGCCACCATACAGGGCTATGGCCTCCTGGACACTGATTTCATAGGCCACCCTCTCCCCTTGAAAGCGGATATCAAAGACTCTTGGACCCGTGAAAGCTCCAAGGCCAAAAGTAAAAGTCCACAATGAGGAGGTCACTCGGCTCCCCTGGACACTGAAGCGGGGTCCCTGGGGATGAAACTGCAGAGGAGGTGCTGGACCTGGTGGCACTGAAGATTTTAGGGACCAGGACCCACCTGTGCCATTGTTTGGGATTAATATCACATTCACCAGGCTGGCCTCAAACCGGTCCTCCAGCTGAGCCAGACTCTCATAGTAGCGGCCTTGATAGAACACCTTCTGGATGGTCCACAGGGCAGGATCCAGGGCCTTGTGATCTACCAGCAGCTCTAAGCCAATGGGGTGTAGGTAAAACCCAGCCCCTGAGAGGTTGTAATACAAGACAAACCAGGTGGCCCGGTCCCCTGATTGCAAGCCACGGGGGGCTGTGGTCATTGCTACCAAGTTATGGTCCTGTTTTTTGTAGAAGCAACAGTGATGGAGGAGTCCAGAAGCCTTGGGCAGTTCTCTGTGGAAGATCATCTGGTCGATATCTTGATATTCTCTGGCCAGCACAGGACGCCGATAATAAGGCACGGGACCACCGTGACGCTCCACAGTCACATCCCGCATGTAGGAGGGGTGAGGCAGGGGCCCCACCACCAGCTCACTCACATTGGGCTGAGGTTGTGCACCAAAGAAGATGATGGCCAGGGCCTCCCGGGCCGGTGGGGGTGCCCCTCTGTCCAGGTGGGCCAGGGCTGCAGCCTTGGCAGGCAGCTGCAGCTCCACTGAGAAGACACAGTTGTCCGAGGGTCGAGCCTGGGCTGCATCCACCAGCCCTGGCCCCAGGTGCTTGGTCAGAAAGCTCATCACAGCTGACAGCTCCTCGGGGGTCAGGTCTGCAAACAGCTGGCTCTGGCCAGGGTGTGTCCAGGGCTGGGCACTAGGAAGAACGGAGGGGCAGTGGGGAGATTGGCTCGGTCCACCCCCATCTCCGCTCCTGCCAGCTAGCAAGACACAAACCAAGGCAAAGATGGTGATAACAGCCAGCACAAGAAGCACCAGGGTGGTCTTCTGGGTCATTGTTCCTTGAAGACTTGACAGGCTTCTACCAGAAGCGGACTCCTCTCCGGCTGGCTGTGGAGCTGAGGGTGGGGAGGAGGAGGGAGGCTGGAGCCAGGGCTTGGGAGGCGGGTCTGAGCTGGCTGCAGTGATATACACAGACCTTACATGGCTTTATCCTCCAGCTTCCAAATCAGACTGCTCTCTGGGTCAGGGTTGGGCTTGGGGAGCTGGGGTTGCGGGAAGAGGAGGAGTCCAGTCTGTGCTTGGAAACCCACTGCTAGCAAGGAGCTGGGTCTGCCCTACAGCCCTGTGCCCCTCAGACCAAGTTCTTGCCCAGTTCCCACCGTTCAAGGGACAGATGCTTTCTTTGCTTTCTCTGTGAAGTGCTCTTTTGCCAAAGAAACCCACTTCCATCCAGCCTCTTTCCCAAGAAACATTCCTTGGCCAAGTCTACCTACCCCCAAGCCCCATAGATCTTTCTGTTGATTTCCTTGGCCACAGTCCTTAATATTCTCCTGGGAGCTCTACATGCCTTAAAAAGCCAAATAGAATAAACTCAAGTAAAAATTTTGCAAACCATTTTATTATTGATTACACGTAACAACCACCACTATTAGATACACACATATAAGAGAAGCCTGGTAATATGTGAACACCAATGAGTTTTGATAGTTTGTGGGGTTTTGTTTTTCTGTTTTTGGTATTCTGAAATACCATTTTTCATAAGTTACCGTTCCAATAACTAGCAGGAGGAGCCAGGGTTAGCGGCACACGTCTTTAATCCCAGCAGTCTGGAGGCAGATCTCTGTGAGTTGAAGCCAGCCTTGTCTACACACCAAGTTCCAGGACAGCCAGGTCTACATAGAGAGACCCTGTCTCAAATACAAACACACACAAACAAGCAACATAGCATAAAACAAAAAGCAACAGGAAGCAAGAATCCACCCACAAGGAGATGGACACCCAGGACGCTTTCTAAGGACCAGAGAGTGGGAACCTGGGGCCCAGGTGCTAAACCCACAGGGGACAGAACAGAGGAGGTGTGTGCATCTTGTCTTCCACCCCTGGGTGTCACCACATCCTCAGGCCTATAAACCTTCATAGGAAAATGAGGGCAAGTTGGGGACACAGGCTGCCAGCTGCGGGGTGCAGGCCACAGGGTTGACACTGCAGAGCCCGGCATCCTGGTCCCTCTCAAAGTAGATGCTGCCAGGAGAGAAGATAGAGGGATCTTCATCAAAGAAATTGTAGGGGCGGAGCAAGAAGCCCACTCTATTCCCCACAGTCACTGTGTTGGGGATGTCCTCAGCATGAGGGATGTGCAGGAAACTGGCTGTCACCCAAGCCACCAGATCCTGTAGGAGGAGGGAAGAGTTGGAGGCCTTTGGAGACAAAAAATCACCTGCTAGCGGCAATTTCCCAACCTCCGGCCTCAGCATAGGTTCTGCCTCTGCCAGCCATAGTCCTGCCCAGACACCCAGTGACCTATGTGAGGAGCAGGGCAGGGTGCCACTGTTGTGACTAATTCCTCTAGTAGAGATGCCTTTTATTGGACAGAGACTGGACAGCCAAGATGCCAGGAAAAGGGAAGGCTTCCTCCACCATCTGTAAGCCACCAACCTCTCCTAAGAGGGTTTCATTGTTGATAAAGTCAGCAAAGGCCATAGTTGGGGTCCGCATGTCATTCTGGTAATAGATGCTGCTGCTGTGGGGCTCCTCCTCCTTCCTCTGGGTCACCACAAGCTGGTATCTGACCAGGAATTGTAGGTAGTGTTGGAAAAATCAAAGAGCTTTACCTGCTTGAAACCCGTTGGGATCAGACTCTGAGACCATTTCCCAACCCGTATCTACTGGAATCTGAAGGCAGGTCCAGGATCTGTGAGTGCTGCTGGGGGCCGAGTCCTTCCCTCACCCCCATGCCCAGGGCCTCCTCACCTCCCCCAGCTGAGAGCCCTCTCCACGTCGCTCTCCACAGGTACATGAACGCCAAAAGGACTATGGATCTGGATTCGGTATCCACGCTGGTGACCCCAGGCATTGGTCTGGTTGGTAGCCAGGTAAAGGTATCGAGGAAGGGGGCTCCCCCAGGGAAATGCAGCCAGGTCCTCCCTGCTCAGGACCTGCCTGGTCAGCTGGGGGCGCTGTAGCTGATACTCAGGGTTCCACGGGGCGGTTACAGGCTTAAACACAGTATCTTCAGCTACCACCCAGTTTTTCACACCTGTCAGGGTGAGGAAAAGGTGAGTTCCACACCAAGTGAGGTTGTCTGGATAGAATCCTTGGTCTCCTCTTTGATGCCTATAGCACTGGCCTGACCAAAGACATCAGAGTACCCTGGGCTGGGAGCCATGGGCACAGGCAAGTGCTAGCCTAGCTTTTTCCAACCTGCCATTTCAACAGGATAACCATTAGTCATGTGTGGCTATATAATATTACAAATTCAGTTCTTCGGTCCCACTGGCTATATTTAAAGAGCTCAATATTGCTAGGTATAGTCATACATAACTAATCCAGCACCTGGGAGGCAGAGGCAGAAGGTGACTGCAGTCAAGGCCAGATTGATCTACATAGCAAGCTCTAAGATAATCAGTGAGACCACACCTTAAAATAAATAAAGAGAGCCCGGAGTGGTGGCGCATGCCTGTAATCCCAGCACTCGGGAGGCAGAGGCAGGTGGATCTCTGTGAGTTCGAGGCCAGCCTGGTCTACAAAGTGAGTCCAGGACAGCCAAGGCTAACGCAGAGAGACCTTGTCTCAAAAAACCAAAAATAAATAAATAAATAAATAGAGTCCAAAGCCATACAGTGAAACCCAGCCTCAAACAAACTGGCAGTCACATATGGCGAGATACAAAATGTTTCTGCCCTCAGAGGCTCTTTTAGCATCGAGACCTTAGCACAGTTTGTTTCTGGTTCCCACTTCCTAACTCTTTACAGCAGATATAATTAATGCTGTTTTGGGATTATGCTCAATATGTGGGAAAGCACCTGCTGACTGAAACACTCCTGTGACTATGAAAGGCTAGTCTCGAAGTGACCTGGAAACCCAATCGCCTTCCACGGTCCCTGTACCCTCCTCCCAGCTGTAGGATCCCACTCCCTTCCCACAGAGGACACTTAAGATTCACAGCTTTCCACACCCAGGAGCCTCTTAAACCCTACTGCACCCCAATCCTGCCTCACCCAACACAGTACTTGACCACTTTTTTGACCGTCAGGACATCGGGTTCCCTTAAAGGTGACTATGATGCACACACTACTGGTAGCAGGCTTTTTTTTTTTTTTTTTTTTTTTTTAGTTTTTAGAGACAGGGTTTCTCTGTGTAGCCTTGGCTGTCCTGGACTTGCTTTCTAGACCAGGCTGGCCTCGAACTTCCAGTGATCCGCCTGCCTCTGCCTCCCGAGTGCTGGCACTAAAGGTGTGCGCCACCATGCCTGGCTCAGTATTGGGCTTTTTAATGGCCAAAGATGTTGAAGAGAATTTTCCAGTTGGAGAGTCACGGTCCAAGTGTGTCAGACTAGAATCTATTGCCATGGTGTCATCTTGGCCCTCCTACCCACCTCCACTCCTCACCAAGGCCCCACAAGCACAAGTATAGTGTGCAAGGCACACATGCCAGGGCTTCACACTCAAGACGTATGCTTAAGAAGTCACACTTGAACAGCCATTTCCTGTCCTACCTCCCCTTCCTTCCTTAGTTTCCCTAAGTGTAATGGAGGTCTGTCTGGTGGATTTCGCTTCTTTCTGGGTCTGTGTTTATGCTTTTATGAGTTTGTTTTCTGTCCTCTATAGCACCTGCCAGGAGCAGCAAGCTGTCCATACTTGCAGCCAGGCTTGCCGTAATGGTCGACAGTTCATAGTGATGACAGAATAGGGTGGCCTTCCCCACACCATCTAAGGGGCACTCACTGCACTGCTGCCCCAACCCTGATACCCTCCCTCCCCAAGTACAACACACAACATCCCTACCCTACTGAAAGCTCTTCAGCCAGACTTCTGGCTACCACACCCTCCCCACCCACCCTTAGCTCAAGTAGCAAGTGCCTCGCTCGAGCCCCATCCAATGTCCACAGGGTCAATTCACACCCCTAGAGAGTCCCTCAAGGTTAAGGCAGTCAGGTACAGCCATTACATTTAAACTAACTTCACAACTGCAAATCTGGGGGCAGGGGGAGTAGGTGGAAGGGGGGTCAGAGGGTGGGAGCCGGGCAGAAGAGACCCCTTTTACCAGCTGAGTGCAGATGCATTCAGACAATGTTCCTTCCCTTCTCACAGGCAGAGGAGTCGGAATGGCTTCTGTACCTTTCAGAGATCACACCTTGATTTGGGGGCTTCCTGCCCTGTGCCCCATTCTTAACCTTCAAGCCTCAACCCAGGAACTCACCTGCCACATCCAGGTCCAGTTTGAAGTGGAAAGCGTGTGTGTGCAATGCTCCCAGCACTCTTTCTCCCACACGGTTCCCAAAGAGGAGGCCCTCAGCTCCTCCACCCAGGAAAGCCGTGTTGATGTAGCCTGTGGCATGGACGCGTCCTTCAAGGGCCCCATTTGGGTACAACACAAAGTCCCAAATGTAATCGTAGTTGCCCACTGAGGACACTGACCTGACCACAAGGCCTGAGCTGGCCAAACCACCATAAAAATGATCACCGACGTAATTGTGGTGCCTCCGAAGGGGGAGCCCCTGGGCTTCCTCAAATATGCACACAGCCCCTGGGAGCAGCCGGACTGAACCAGTGCCCATGAGTACATGGATGTCCACCATTGTGGCTTGATAGGGGCAGTCCACCCCGCGGACCAGGGCTCTGCTGTTTTTGCCAAGCCCATAGCTGCTGTCCAAGTATCGGGTCATCATTGTCTTAGGGGAATCAGCACCATAAACTGTCAGGCACTCCTGGACACTAACTTCATAAGCCACGCGCTCACCCTTGAACCGAATATCAAAAATTCTTAAGCCGCTGAACACCCCGTGGCCAAAGGTAAACGCCCAGAGGGGAGAGACCACTGAGTTTCCCTGTACGTCATACTGGGGACCCTGGGGTGAGAGCTGCAGAGGGGGCAGAGGGTCAGGAGTCACTCGAGACCTCAGGGAGGAAGCCCCACCAGGCTTGGGTAGAGGAACCTGAACCACTTCTAGGTGGCCAGCCTTAAACTCCCGTTCTAACTGCGCCAAGTCTGCATAGTAGAGGCCAAGGTAGAAGACCTGCTGGACCGCCCAGTGGGCAGGGTCCAAGGCTCTGTGGTCCAGCAGTAGCTCCAGCCCCACAGGGTGAAGGAATATTCCGAGACCTGAGATGTTATGGTAGAGGGCTATCCAAGTAGACCGATCCCCTGAATGGAAGCCACTAGCAGTAGCATACATAGGTGTCAAGGTGGAGCCATTGTAGCTCACGACAGAAGCCAGAAAGGTGGGTGCCTTAGGTAGCTCCACCTCTTTCAAGTACCTCCATATCTGAACAAACTCGGCTCCCAGCACAGGACGCCGAAAATAAGGCACGGGACCACCGTGACGCTCCACAGTCACATCCCGCATGTAGGAGGGGTGAGGCAGGGGCCCCACCACCAGCTCACTCACATTGGGCTGAGGTTGTGCACCAAAGAAGATGATGGCCAGGGCCTCCCGGGCCGGTGGGGGCGCCCCTCTGTCCAGGTGGGCCAGGGCTGCAGCCTTGGCAGGCAGCTGCAGCTCCACTGAGAAGACACAGTTGTCCGAGGGTCGAGCCTGGGCTGCATCCACCAGCCCTGGCCCCAGGTGCTTGGTCAGAAAGCTCATCACAGCTGTCAGCTCCTCGGGGGTCAGGTCTGCAAACAGCTGGCTCTGGCCAGGGTGTGTCCAGGGATGAATTCTGGGAGGTATGGAGGAGCATCGAGGAGCCTGGCTGGAACTGCCTTGCCTGGCCAGCAAGGCATAGGCCAGAGCAAAGACAGTAACCAGAGATAGCACCACACACAGCAGCAGCACCTTGCGGTTCATGGTGGACGCCGAGCTACATCAGTCCTAACAGCAGCTGTTTTCCATTTCTGACATCAAGGCAGCCTTATATTCAGGATGATGGAGAGGAACGGCCTAAACTCCACCCTGGGGGCTGGACAGTAAATTTCCAATCTTGCTTTATGTAATTCTGTTCCAATTTTCTGCTCTGTGGTTTGGCTTAAGACATTACTTACACATGCATAGCTTGTCCCTGTCCCTAAACTGACTGCTAATGCTGACTTCTGTCATTTACACCAGATGAGCAGGGATGAAGTAACAATGCTAAACTAACCTGTAACCTACAATAGTTCTGAGAAGGCAAGTCTGATGCACAATCCCTTCCTTGCTACACACAAGTACTAACAAAACACCTCTTGGCAGAATTACACCCCAATCAACAGTCCCTGGACCCACTGGCCAAATCAGCACTGAGCACTCAGCTCTACCTGGGACCTAATGCAGTGAGAGCCTGACTGGAGGTTCAGGCCTTCCTCTAACCAGTAAGAAAAGACTGCCTGAGTTTCTCAGCTTTGTGTTCAGACTTGTGCAATGACTCTATCTAAGTTGTATAGCCTTAAAGGAGCTACTTATCCTCAGTTCCTTGCCTATAAAGGCACAGCAGACATGGTCACTTACGTCTATAATACCAGCCCTCAAGAGGATCGTGAAGTCAAGGCCAGCTAGGCTACATAGTGAGTTATAGGTCAATGCAGGTGACACCCTGCCTTAAAAAGATAAGCATGGCTGGGCAGTGGTGGCACATGCCTTTAATCCCAGCACTTAGGAGGCAGAGGCAAGTGGATCTCTGAGTTCAAGGCCAGCCTGGTCTACAGAGCTAGTTCCAGGATAGCCAGGGCTAGAGAAACCCTGTCTTAAAAGACAAATAAGCTGGATATGGTGGCACATGCCTGTAATCCCAGCAACCGGGAGGCAATGGCATGCAGATCTCTGTGAGTTCGAGGCCAGCCTGGTTACACTATGAAACCAGTCTTGAAAAAACAAACAAACAAGCAAAAGATGAATAACTCCATAGGCAGGCAGAGCTGCTAGCTAGTGGCTCTAAGCTCTGGGACAGAACAGAGTAGACGTCTCTCTACTACAGACAGTGAGAGTCTCTCTGGAAACTAGAGGCCTACTTGCCAGGAGGGAACTAATGATGCTTTATTTCAGAGGGATATGAGCTTCCTCTGAGCCCTCTAAGTCATTTTAAATCGAGATCAGGAGGCCCCTCAAAAAAGTTACACTAGCATTATGTAGCGATGCAAGTGTGTATGGAGAGAAAGGACAGCTGGACAGGGAGGTTGAGCCTGGGTAGCCCTCCCCACATGGAACCACAGCAGCCTCTGCTGGCGGCTCGTGGGTATCACCAGGGAAGGACCAGGGACCTGGTGGTCAGCCAGGCAGGCAGCTTTCACATTCACCTTCAACACAAGCAGGAACCACCTCCTCCCCGCTGGTGGTGCTGAGCTTCACTCTTGCCACCAGGAAGAGAAAAGCAACAGCTCAACTAGCAAATGTGCACACAACAGGCTGGCCAGTGTCTGTAAGGGTGGGTGTCTGAGTGCTCACATGTGACCATTATGTCCTTTAGTCACCAGAATACGGCACCAGGGTCTGCAGCTTTAGAAAGAGGTCAAAGTACCTGTATTTTTAATAATTTCTTGACATGGTAAAAGAATTTTACATTACAATCCAAGGGTGGAAGGTGAGGAGGAGCAGTGGAACAATCCAACGAAAAGGGAAACTGAGAAACACACGGGAGGCAGGAAGGGGTTTAACAGGAAGGGTCTGAGGGGTGGGAGGAGCACTGCCCAACTAAAATGCAATTGGTTTGTTACTGAGCACTATTCATGGGAAGGGAGCATCCTGACTCCTTTTCTAGAATACTGGGAGTGAAAATGATGCATCCCAGGTGGAAATGATTGAAATCGGAAGACAGCGAGGAATCAAAGTCAAAGAGACACTGAGAGTCACTGGCAGGCTAACTGCAGAGATCAACTCTCACTTTTAGCTGGGGCTGACAGGGTTAACACAAAAGCTGTAGGAAGTGACCTCTGGAAGATTCAAGAGAGGAGGCAACTCTTCTATGGTTTGACCTTCGCAGCATATTTACACACGCACGAACACACACATGTGCACGTGTCTATGTGCACACACATATACACATGAATTACTGCTTTCCCTGGAAGCACAATACTATAAATACGAGAAATATTTCCCAAAGGGAAAGCACAGCAAGGAGCAACGGCCTCTGGACCTCACAGCCGCTCTTGCCCTACCCAGTGCACAAGCTGGCCTGGGAGAAGGGCAAGCGGGGGCCAGAGGACCAGCTTTTGCATAACACCAGAAAGAACCTGAGTCACAGAGCGAAGGCCCTCACAAGCCCTCTGCGGCTCGGCTCTTGGTTCTCCTTCAACTTACCCTGGCACCAACGGCTACATTATCAGAAGAGGGTGGCCTGGGACTTTTGCCTGGGTGGATGGCTAAGACAACTATCACCTGCTGAGGTGTTGTGTGTAACAGGTGCTGAGGGGTGGTGTGCAGGAAGGAAGGCTATGTTCTATAATGGAGCAGGAAGCATGTATACATGTCTTTATGCGTGTGTACATGCGCACACGTGTGTGTGAAAAAACCCCAGTGATAAAAACATCCAAAGGAGCTCTAAGGACACAGCTGAAGGCCTAAGGTGCCCTCGTCACAGCCAGACCCAACTGGGACGAATGTAGGTGGAAAGCCCGAGGCATCACCAGGGCAGCTGTGGTAGGGAGGACCCAAGGTCCCACAGAAGCAAGAGACACTAGCCTTGTGACAGGAAGAGATGTCCCTTCCACCTCCACTTCCCCAGTTCCTAAAAGACACCTAACACTTTCCTTATAGTTCCTCCAGCTTTTAACCAACTAATCATTAAAAGGAAGAAAACACAAAACTTAAAACAGGGAAGGAGAGAGAGAAGGGAAGAAAAAACAAAAAACCTCACAATTATTCTTGTGCCAATATCTTGCACAAACCTGGAATTCTCCAGAAATTAGGACAGGCTGGGTGTGGGGTATTGGGGAAGGAGACAGAGGAGTTCCTGAGGCCTGAAAAAAGAGGTAAACACGTCACAGAACTACATGAGAGTTTCATTAGACTCTAACTAAAAACAGAGAGGTGTGATTACTATTTCCAGCCAGTTTCCCCATCACGATAGTCATGTAACAAACCAAGGCAATGTCGGTCTTGAGCCAGACTCACAGAGTCCCCTGGCCCTGGCCCTGGCCTCAGTACAGTGTCTCTGCATTGCTGCTCCGCGGCCGTTTGATCTTCTCAATATTTTTCAGGATCATGTCATGTAGAGTGACCTGGGACAGGAAAGAACAGGAAATCACTCATCTACTCAACCTCTGCCTCACCAAAAAAAAGAGAGAGAGAGAGAGAGAGAGAGAGAGAGAGAGAGAGAGAGAGAGCTGGTCCAAGCACCTGTTACCTCCCCCTGCTCTCTCATCTGAGACTACCTCCTGTCATCCGCAGCTGGCTCCAAGCACAGAGCGCATAGAGAAGGAACAGAAGAGACGGCTCAGCAGCTAGGAGCAGGAGCTGCTCCTGCAAAGGAGGACAACTGAGCTCCCAGCACCCATGCCAGGCAACCCACAGCCGTCACTAACTCCAGCTCCAGGAGATCTGACATTTGACACCCTCTTCCAGTAACCACAGGTACCTACAGTCTCGAATGTGCTCATACTGACACACCTAGACATTATTTAAAAATAATGAAACAAAGCCAGTTATAATGGCATACTTTTTATCCCAGCACCTGAGGCAGTGGAATTGTTGAGTCTGACACCAACAGAGTGAGCAAGACCCTGACTGAAAAACAATCAACCATCCATGTACGCTACCCCCACCTAGGTAGAAGAGACACAGCCAACTAGACTCCCTCAGTGATTTCATGGGCTCCACACCCAGCTGATGAGCAGCTTTTTATGTACCCTGGGCCAGCCTCAAATTCTGGATCCTTCTGCTCAATCTACTGAGTAGCTGAGACTATAGGCAGACACCACCATAGCTACTGTATTTGTCTTATCTTGAACCCGTTTTCAAAAAATTACTATAAAACTAAGAGAAGCCAGCACAGTTATGGGCAGGAACCGACTGTACTCACATACTGATTCCTCAGCTCTGAGATAATAAGCCGGAGGCTGATGTACTCTTTCTCATCAATCTCCGTGACGGTGCGGCGATAGTCTTCCTGTACGGGAGGAAGGCAAGGCTAGTCTTCCTAGGTCCAAATACCCACGGGAGCGCATTCCTGCTACCTCCCGATCCTGCCAGCCACCTCAGACCACAAAGCCCCCACTTACCACATGGGGATATTTAGCTATTTTAGAAACCAATTTGGCTCTTGTAATATAATATCTGGAAGGAGAGGGGGGAAAAAGAGAGAAGCAGCTGAAGAGGACCCTGAACATGCTCCCACCTCACCCACCAAGGCACCTGGGTCCGGCCGAGCAGCCCTACCTAGAAATCTGGTCCAGGTAAGATGCAGCTTCACTCTCCACAGTTCTTAGCTCTGCGACTGTCTCCTCCTGGGGGGGGGGGGCGGCAGCAAAGGTGAGCCAAGTGACTTCCACATCCCCCCACAACAACGCCAAAGGCCAAGGGACAAGACAAAGCAAGGGAAGGACCTCCCAGCTTGCAATGTGGTCACATTACCTGAATAGACACCCCGAAGTTGTTCCCATCTTCTATTCTGGGAATCAAAAGCTGTACCCACATTTTGACCTAGAGTATGAGAAAACAAAATACACGTCTTTCTGACTAAAGTCATGAGGTACATGATGCTTGCAGCTGGGAACAGATGACAGAAACAAAGAAGTAAGAGACGGCACCTCCCAGCCCACGCATCATTCCACGGTCAAGTGGAGCTTTCTGGGTCACGAGCCCCTGCCTCACCGTGTTACATTTCTCGATCAGCAGCCGAATCTCAGGCTTTACTTTCTCAATAATATCCACCAACTGCTGGTTGCTTTTCAGCATGCCATTGGGCATCACGAACACCTTGGTTCCTGGAAGACAAGTCAAGGACAGAAATTCAGGGCAGCGGAAAGTGAGAGCATCCTCCAGCTTCTTCTCCCTAGACCTAGAAGATATTACGGTGACCCTGCTCTCCCATAAAACTATTTTCTTTTCCTTTTTTTTTTTTTTTTTCTTGAGACAGGGTTACTCTGTGTAGCCCTTGCTGTCCTGGACTCCCTTTGTAGACCAGGCTGGCCTTGAACTCTCAAAGATCAACCTGCCTCTGCCTCCTGAGTGCTGGGATTAAAGGTATGTGCCACCATGCCCAGCCTGTAATAACCTTATCTGTCACAATTTTTTGTTTGTTTGTTTTGTTTTGTTTTGTTTTGTTTTTCAAGACAGGGTTTCTCTGTGTTAGCCTTGGCTGTTCTGGACTCAATTTGTAGATCAGGATGGCCTCAAACTCATCGATCCGCCTGCCTCTGCCTCCTGAATGCTGAGTTTAAAGGCGTGCACCACTAGGCCTGGCTTATCTCTCACAATTCTAAATGACTCCACTACCCTAAATGTATCAGGTACCAACCACTACTAAAGGGAGGAATGACAGAAATCTGGACTTCTGTGACAAATGTGAGGTATAGCTTCTGCCTCCATGCACCCTCCTTGGCATCCACACTAACAGACCCTCCTAATGTATAAGAAAACTCCTGAGTTTCTGAAACCAGATCCATCCATCCGGCATCCCAGGGATGTGAGTCAGCAGCTGATTGGGGGGCAGTGCTTACCTTGGAAGGCCTCTTCACACTCATCCAATCTGCGTTTCTTGTAAGTGGGCTAAGGGTATGAAGAAGCAGGAATTAGCTGGCACTCAACACCACATGCCCACAAGATACTGTACGAATAAGATTAATTCCTTTCTGGACCCCGTACTTATCTTATTAATTTCTGCATGTATATCTTTTAAAAGAGGTCGTCATAACAAATTAGATGTAATCTGAATAGATTACTTAAAAAAAAAGTTAAGACCAAAAAAAAGAGGTTGTCACGGGCTGGGCAGGCAGAGGCAGGCAGATTGCTGTGAGTTCAAGTCCATCCTGGTCTACAAAGTGAGTCTAGGACAGCGAAGGCTACACAGAGAAACCCTGTCTAGGAAAAACAAACAAACAACAAAAAAAGAGGTTGTCACACAGAAACTTATTCTAGTTAGAAAGGCCAAGTTTATAACAAATAGAACACTTATTCTTTTTGGTTTTTCAAGACAGGGTTTCTCCGTGTAGTCGTGGCTGTCCTCGAACTCACAGGGATCCACCTGCCTCTGCCTCCCAGTGCTGGGATTAAAGGCATGTGCCACCACTGCCCAGCTAGAAGACATTTTTTTAAATGGCAGCGCAATGAGCTAATAGTGTAGCTCAGCAGGTAGAGGCACCTCCTGCCAAGCCTGACAACCCAGCTCTGATCCCTGGGACCAGCATGGCAGGAGAAAGGAGCTGGGACGCCTCCTACCCACCCACTAAATAAAGTCTTTGCTTTTTGAAACAGTGGAGGATAGGAGAAGCTCGATTTTTTAAAAACAGGAAGGAAAAAAAAAACAGGAAGAAAGCAATCAAGGCAGGAAGAGGATAATTGAAAAAGTATGCATGAATAAAATAAAGACAGAGCTGGGCGTGGTGGTGCATGCCTTTAATCCCAGCACTGGGGAGGCAGAGGCAGGCGAATCTCTGTGAATTTGAGACCAGCCTGGTCTACAAAGCAAGTCTAGCTCAGACAGCCAAAACTACACAGAGAAACCCTGTCTTAAAAAACAAAACAAAAATAAATAAAGGCAATATTCATTTAGTAAACTCAGAATACTACCTTCTATATGGAGGAATGTTGGGAGCTCAAGATATAGACAATTGAGACGGTTCCTTCACTGCAGATTTATTTTGTTTTGAAAAGAGGATCCCAGGATGTGCCCCAGGTAGCCTTCAACTCACTATGTATCCTAGGCTGGTCTTGAACTCACAATTCTCCTTCCTCAGGCAAACTGAGTGCTGAGCCACCACACTCAGCTTACTTAATTATAATTAAGATAGTTCTGAAAACTAGGATGGAGGTAGAGCATTTACATAGCATGCACAAGACCCTAGGCTTGACCTGTAGGACAGGGAAAAAAAACCCAGAACCAGCAAGCCACAGGAATCTGTGGTGCTACAACACAGTGGAGACATGGACCTAATAGTGTCAGTGCTAGCTAGCATGGTGGCTCACACCTTCCACCCCAGCATTCAGGCAGCAGAGGCAGGCAGTGTGAGGCCAACCTGGTCTAGTCTACATAGGGAGTTCCAGGCTAGCCTGGGCTACATAGTGAGATCCCCTTCTCAAAAACAAAACAGTGCAGATTCTAAAGAGGTACAGGAAAGGCAGGGACTGCAGCTATGCAGCAAGAACAGCTCCTCTTTCCATCCTAAGACACAACACACTGAACAGAAAAGTCTTATTTGAATCCATGTGGAAAGCCAGGTGGCTGGAGGAGCCTGTGGCTAGCTTAGAACTAATTCAAACTCAGGCCAACACCGAGAGCGGTACTGACATACTCACCTTGCTAAAAATGAAACTAAAGGTCCAAAAAAGTCATATACTGGAGCTACCACGCCTAAAACAGAACCCCAGGCCCCACAAGCACATCCCATATCCTCCGTCTGGCCCCAAGCTTACCGAGAGATAAAACACTAAGAACACAAACTTAAATGCAAGAAACTCACACCATCCAGTCCGTCGTGGCTATTGGTGAGGAGAATGGGGTCGGGGACGGGAAGATTCATGTCTGAGTGGATCTGAGTCAGGTCATGGATATTTAGGATTGGCTCCTGAAAGAGAGACGTTCATGCCAAAACAGTATTAGTGTTAAGTTTAAAAAAGAAGTGAAAAGCAGAAAGAAAAGGGAAAGGAGAGAGAGCGGTCATTCTTGTGAAAGAAACAAGAGTGCTCTATAGTATACAGCAGGACAGAATTAACATACAGGCTGCGCCATTTGTCACAAAGACAGGGACCAGAGAATTAATTTAAAGAAACGAAAGTGTCTCTCACCTTCAAAAAACTATCAAGTTCTAATAACTTCTTTGGGAAAAAATTTGCCACCAAGTCTTCTGCCTAGACAGACAAAATACACCTGAATTAACAAACAGGGGATGGTCACATCCTGCGGATCTCTCTTTTGGGTAAACACCCAGTTTTTAACCAACACCCCCTTTCTCCTTTGCAACACTCACCTCACTTGTGATCCGCTCCCTGAAAGAATCAACCTAAAATTAACAAAGAGATCGATTCAATACCTAGTGACACAAGGGTACGGCTGGGGACCCTAAATCCAGCTGTTTCTCCTTTACCTTGAAGTTATAATGAGAAGATGAGAGGCCCCCAGACTGCAAATACTTTATTTTTTTGAGGATCCATTTCTCCATCTCAGGAGAGGATGCTGGGGTTGAAGGCCAGCACCTTCCTGCCCCCCTCCCCTCCCTTTGTCCCTCCCTCACTCCGGTTGTCTGAAACCCTCTGAATTTGATAAACAGACAAAAGCCAGACTGGAAGACGTGAGCTCACAAACGTGCCAACTCCCACCCAGACTTGGCCTATCTTACGCAGTAGGCCAACCTGCAAGGGCAGGGTCAGTGGCAGCGTCCGGGGGCGGGGACGTTGCTGGGCCGGGGGCGGGGGGGGGGGCACCTTCCACCTGTCACTAGCCTAAAGCACTGAGTCTAACACGTGTCCGCGGTGGAGTCCCTCGGGCGCCCCATCACTAGAAGCAGAGTAGAAAGCCACCTTATACCGTCCTCTCCAATGCCGTCTCCAGGGGTGGGGGGCTGGGTTGAGCCGGGCGGAAGCTCGGAGCTGGTGTCCCCAGGGAGACAAAGACGACTTGGGGAGTGGGGGAAGCAGGTCCCACAGCCGGGGGTTCAAAGGGAGGGGATGAGGAGGCCGCTGCTGTGCCGCTACCTTAAGCTTCACTTCCTGATCCACCTTCAGCAACGAGGCCATGGCCGGGCCGGGCCGTGTCCGCTCCGCTGGGTGCCGGAGGTGCTGTGGGCTCCGGGGAGGGCGCCGGAGGGGCCTGAGGAATCTCCGCTGCCCTCGGGACCCGGCCGCCCTCGCTGGCTTGCTCACCGCTTTCTCGTTCCCTCCCTCCGTGCCGGCCGGCCACCCGCCCGCCTGCCGCCTGCTGCCTGCTTAGCTCTCTCGCTCGCCCTCCCGGCTTTCGCCGCTCACGCCGGAAGTTACGTCACAGCTAATCGCCGGTACTCAGGCAAGGATGTGCACGTGCCCTACGCTGCCGCTCTTATGCTCGGCCCTACAGGTTCCTGGATGGACTCTTGGAGCTCCGGCCCCTCTGCCCAGTGGTCGTAAGCCTGAGTCAAGGATGCTGAGACCCAAGCCTCCCAGGGGCTCAAAAGTGACGTGTCCTATTGTCCCGGAACTCAACTTCATGTGGGACCGCATGTATCGCTGCTGCTGGAAGAGTGGGCGTCGCGTCCTAGTGACGTCGCTGGAGAAGCCCGCGGCCCGGGTCCCTAGTTGAAGGTTCCGGGCTTCGGACTCCAGACTCCAGCCTCCCATCCCTTTCTCCCTCCAGCTAGACCAAACAGATGTCAAGTTCCATTGCACCAGCTTCTCCTAGTACAGTTATCATAAACGTGCAGACTTTAGATAGCAAATACTTAAGGGGCAAATTCACGTCCCAGAAGGGATAGTGGCTTATCTAAGACAACACATTGTTTCCAGTGACTTCACCAGAATCAAATCTTCCCAGTTCTAGAAGAAAACGCTTACCATTTTCCTAATGGAAGTGTGAGACAGCATCTCTTCTTTTATTTGGTGTATCTTTTAGTATGGGTTTTTCAATACAGTAAGATGGAGTAGGGGTCTGTGCTAGATCCCAGAGACTAGAAATGGGTGTGTCACGTATGTAGGGTAAAGTCTTCTAGCACGTGTGCGCGTGCACACACACACACACACACACATTAAGTAACTTTAGCCACGTTTGATCCAATTTATATTATAATGCAGCCAGTCCCTTGTGCGCGCGCGCGCGCACACACACACACACACACACACACACACACACACACACACACACACACACAGAATAAATGATTTTAAAAGCCTGCACTACAGAGTTAGACCTTATATAAAACGTAACAAACGGAAACTGATAAAATGTAACACCCTCTATGGAACTCCTCTATGGAATATAACAGCTCTGGGAGACAGAAAGTGAATAATCCACTTAAAGTTTCTACTTGTCAGGGCTGGGGAGATGGCTCAGAGGTTAAGAGCACTGTCTGCTCCTCCGGAGGTCCTGAGTTCAATTCCCAGCAACCACATGGTGGCTCACAACCATGTAGGATAAGATCTGGTGCCCTCTTCTGGTGTGTAGGGGAACAGTAAGGTAAAAACACTGTATACATAATAAACAAATAAATCTTTAAAAAGAAAAAAAGTTCTACTTGTAATTGGTGCTCCATATTGGGAAAAACACCAGAAAGTAAAGTGACAAAGCAACTGCAAATTTTGATAAGAGAAAAAAAAAAAGGCATGGCAGGCAGACAATAGCAGTAATCTATTTTAGACAGTCTTTCCACCTATTCAAGTACAAATACCCCATCCCACCTACCTTGCTCACTCACTTCTGCCAGTTCACCTTGCACACTACTTTCTCTTAACACACGTCTCTAGTAAATATCCATGTTTTAGAATACATAATGGAAATTCTTTTTTTGTTTTGTTTTGTTTTTCGAGACAGGGTCTCTCTGTGTAGCCTTGGCTTGTTTTGTGGACCAGGCTGGCCTCGAACTCACATTGATCAACCTGCCTCTGCCTCCCAAGTGCTGGGATTAAAGGTGTGTGCCAGCACGCCTGGCTTCCTAATGGGAATTCTTTCCCAGTGGAATAGAGACATTGCTCAGAGGTTTAAAGCACTGACTGTTCTTCCAAAGGTCCTGAGTTCAATTTCCAGCAACCACATGGTGGCTCACAAACATCTATAATGAGATCTGGTGCCCTTTTCTGGCATGCTGGCTCACACATAGGCTGAATACTGTATAAGTGATAAATAAATCCTTTTTTAAGAAAAGAATTCTTTTCCAAATTAACTTCATTCTATCTTAAGTATGCCACTGTTTGGTGTGTCTTTCAGTAGTGTTTGTGCTTGTCTCAACTAATTGTTTATCTTCAGATGACCTTGAACCATCTGATCCTCCTGCCTCCATCTCCCAAGTGCTGGGAGTATAAACATGTACCAGCACACTGTGCTAGATAGTTTAATGCAAACTAGACACACGCTAAAGTCACCAAAGGGGAAGCCTTAATTAAGAAAATGCCTCTAAACCAGGCAGTGGTGGCTTGTGCTTTTAATCCCAGCACTCGGGAGGCAGAGGTAGGCGGATCTGTTTATTTGAACACCGAACAGGAACTGACTGGTCAGGGTCACGGTCTGAATTCAGGAATCAGACTGTGACATTGGTCGGCTTTTTTTTTTTTTTAACATTTATTTATTATGTATACAATGCTTTGCCTGCATGTACATCTGCAGGCCAGAAGAGGGCATCAGATCACATGATAGGTGGCTGAGAGCCACCATGTGGTTGCTGGGAATTGAACTCAGTACCTCAGGAAGAGCAGCTGGTGCTCAGAACCACTGAGCCATCTCTTCAGCCCCATTGGTCAGCTTCTAAAGCAGGCTTTTTATAAGAAAAACTATATAACCAGATAACAACCAGGTAACCATGTTGGGAGTGGCAGCATTACATCATTTTGGTTAGCTAAACACAAGAAGAATTGATTTTGTTCTAAGCACAATGTCCAAGTAGCTAGACAAAGCATTTTAAGCTGATTGGCTAGGATATTGGCTTGAGATTTTTCAGTTCCCCACCATCCAGGGAGAAACGAACAAAAAGGGTATTGTGGGCCAGGCACGGTAGTGCACACCTTTAATCCCAGCACTTGTGAGGCAGAGGCAGGCAGATCACTGTGAGTTTGAGGCCAGCTGGGTCTACACAGTGAGTTCAGGACAGCCCAGGCTAAACAGAGAAACTCTATCTCAAAAAACAAAAAAAAAAAAAAACAAAAACAAACAAACAAACAAACAAAAAACAAAAAAGAAAGAAAGAAAGAAAAAAGAAATACCATTTGAGAAGCCAGGTGTGGTGGTACACGCCTGTAATCCCAGCACTCGGGAAGCAGAGGCAGGTGTATCTCTGTGAGTTTAAGACCAGCCTGGTCTACAAAGTGAGTTCAAGACCACCAAGGTAGTTACACAGAGAAATCTTGTTTCAAAAAACCAAAAAAAAAAAAAAAAAAAAAAAAAAACCAAAAACAAACAAACAAACAAAAACGGGCTGGAGAGGTGGCTCAGTGATTAAGAGCACTGATTTCTCTTCCAGAGGTCCTGAGTTTAATTCCCAGCAACCACACGGTGGCTCACAACCATCTATAATATGATGTGATGCCCTCTTCTGGCCTGTGGGTGTACATGCAGGCAGAGCACTATATACATAATAATAAATAGATCTTTAAAAAAAGAAAAGAAAGACAGACCATTTGAATCAGTGAATTGGGGCATATTGATTCACATGGCATATAACAGCTATCAAGTACTTTCCCAGAAACAGAGTGCTGAGCATTTTCTATGTGTCAGGCCTTGCCGTGCATGGTTCACCTGTATCAACTTATTTCATCACATGGTGCCCTGTGCGATGCAGACGATTATATAGTATTGTATTTAACAAGCAAGATTTCAAAACAAGGTGCAGAGCAGTTGAATATGACTCATTCCAGGTCCCAGGGGTTGCATAGCAACAAGAGATTTTTTTGAAGCCCCTTGGTAAGGCTGCACAGCTGCTTGAGCCCTTACCTCTCTAGGAGCTGGGTAGTTTCCTATGCCTTTCCCATGGCAGCCAAGCCGGAAGAAATATAAGACTTAACCAGCCCTACCAGGCCTAAGTGGGAATTCTTTGGGTATGATTTCATCTCCTCTTGGTGGGTTACACTGAAAGATCCAAAAAGAAGGCTTTGTATGAAGACCATCTCTTGTTAGCAGGAGAAAAATCAAGGAACTCCACTTACGTCCAGCATCAATTGTAGGGGGACTGCATCCTTTTGAAATAACAGAAAAGCATTTTGGGAAATCAGAATGACTTTTTTTCCCCCCCAAGGGTCTAACCACTTATTTGTTTTTGCCTAGACTCAGAAGCTCTCAGCTAGGAAAACCTGTTGTGGTTAACCTAGAAATATGGCCTAATAAATGTTTATTATCAGGCTATAGTCACTATTACAGAGGTATTTTTATTGTCTTTTTGTTTTTGGAGACAGGGTCTCTCTGTGTAGCCTTGGCTGTCGTGGACTAGCTTTGTAGACCAGGCTGGCCTCGAACTCACAGCGATCCGCCTGCCTCTGCCTACCGAGTGCTGGGATTAAAGATGTGTGCCCCCACACACCCGGCTACAGAGGTATTTTCTAAACTGCTTTCAACCAATAAAACACAGACAGCTGTTATATTTTAAAATAGCCTTGGTTTAATGGGGGCAGGTATCCCATACCTTGCCCCAATCTCATGCCACCTGCCTCTAATAATCCAAAATCCCAAATATTTTCTATGGCCTTCGTCTGGGCTGACCCCTCCAACCACGCTGGCCATATGCTACTTCTCCAGCTAACCTGTGGCTCGGCCTTCCTTCTCCTCTTCCTCTCTCATGTCCCCTCCTCTTCCAGTCTCTCTCTCAAAGCCTGGGAACCTTAGCCGGGCCTATCCCATTTGCCCTGCCCAGTGTATTGGCTTTTTATTGGTCAAACAGGAGCAAGGTTTTAGGCAAGTTACAAACACTTTGGGGTACATGAGTCTACTCATTTGGGCGGCAACCAGACCAACCTCCAACAACAACCTATGTCTCTTGGTAATCTGTTTCAAGTGTTTCTCTCTCTCTCTCTCTCTCTCTCTCTCTCTCTCTCTCTCTCTCTCTCTCTCCTTTTTGTTTTTTGAGACAGGGTTTCTCTGTGTAGCCTTGGCTGTCCTGGACTCGCTTTGTAGACCAGGCTGGCCTCGAACTCACAGCAAGCCACCTGCCTCTGCCTCCCGAGTGCTGGGATTAAAGGTGTGCACCATTATGCCCAGCTTAGGTGTTTTTCTTTGGCTTCCCTCATTCTCTTGGTCAAAGGTTTAGCCCATTGTGCAGCCTTCAGTTTGTTAGTTTTTGTTTATTTGTTTATTTTTCCAGAGCAATGCATCTGTTTGTGTTGCAGGCCACATGGAGTAACAAGATGCTAATCTTGGGTGCTTTGCTTCTTAATTTCCTTAAGGGCTTTCTGACAATGTATTGGTGGACATCATCTTTACAGAGATTGGAAATCTTCTGGATGTTGCTACCTTTTTTTAAGCCCCAACCTTCAAGGCACAGTAACATCTGTCAGTCTAGGAATTCCTCCCCTGCCTCCAAGAACCACGTTGAAAACACTCAGATTGGCATCTGTAGCAGGGCATGGCGGCCCATGCCTTTAATCCCAGCACTCGGGAGGCAGAGGCAGGTGGATGGCTGTGAGTTTGAGGCCAGCCTGGTCTACAAAGCTAGTCCAGGACAGCCAAGGCTACATGGAGAAACTCTGTCTCAAAAACAAAGACAAAACAAAACAAAACAAAACAAAACAAAAATCCAGACTGGTGTCTGTTGTTCACAGTCCAGTGGTGGTCTGGCTTCTGAATCTGGAAGGCTGGTCCAGACACTGCTTCTGAGCGACAACAAATGGACGTTGATATCAAAGGTCCCATTTCTATCTCAGGAGTGGCTTAGAGCGCTCAGGGTTAGGCCTGTGCACTAGTCCATCCTGTGGAAAGAGTTTTTTACCTGCTGTTACAGTTATCTTTTTTAGAATGAAATTCCCAAAATCAGACAGCAGTGAAAACTGGGGAATTCCACAAGCCCATGATGATAACAAAAGTGTTACAGCCCTTTGTCAAGCTGCCCCTGCGAAGCACAGCAGAGGAAGTGAGTGGAAGTCCAAAATGGGCCAGAAGGCCCTGCAGACCCAGTGGGTCCTTCACCAGTGGTCATCTGCACCATCGCTGCCTGCCTGACTGGTAGTCAAGCCCTGGGCATCCAGCATCGATTCTTCCCCAGAATAAATGATGAGGCTCAGAAGGTCACGGTGGCACGATGGAGTGAGAGAGCAAGCCAAACTTCATTCATGAACCAGGGATTTATAAGCCTTGGGCAGTGGGGAGGGATTTGAGGGCAAATGTGTTTGTTTCCATGGGTCTGTGGGTGCCAGGGTACTTGATTTACATGCAGTGGTTCAGCAACCTCATTTACATGTAGTAGCTCATTACGAGAAGGAGAACACAGTACTTAATTGTCCTATGGGTGGGGGAAGAACTTCCAGGTGTGGTTAAAGATCTCCTTAGCATAAGATGGGGGTATTTCTAGGAATTCCCAGGTGCTTGCTGAACGGGTTCTATCAGGAAAGGGTCGGGCCTGTAATCTTCCCTAAGGGCTATGTGAGGCTCTTTACGAGATCTGGGGATCCCCAGATCAGGTGAAGAGAGAACCATGCTGAGAAAGGGAATCTGTCATGATAGATCGAACTCAGTTGGCTATCTGGAAATGCCAGACTTCGACCTTAAAAAGCAGGGTTCCATAGGCATCCCTGATGCATCATCCACCGTTGGGGGATGATCCTGTGACGTGCGTATTTAGATTCTGATTTCTGTGCCCAAGAGCTGAGATCTGGTTGCAGTCCAGACCCGACTGTAAAATTGCAGTCATGGAAGTTCCTTGGAGTACTTGACTCACACGGGTCAATCCCCATTACTGTCAAGAAAAAAGTAATTATCATTACAGACTTTATTATATTATACTTAAATGCTTTGGGTTGGAAAAAGGCTCAGTAGTTAAGAGTACCTGTTGCTCCTCTGGAGGAACTTGAATTCGGTTCCCAGCACCCTCATGGTAGCTCACAACAATCTATAACTCCGGTTCCAAGGGATCTGATGCCTGCTTCTGGCCTCCAAGGATACCACATGGAAACATGGTGCCCCAACATATACTCAGACCAAACACTCATGCACAGAAAATGAAAATAAATAAATCTTCAAAAATTAAAATATGTAACATTTATTTACCTTATGTAGTGTCCTTCTGAAGGCATTGGTAGCTGTCTTTGATTGGTTTTTTTTTTTTTTTTTTTTGAAACAGGGTTTCTCTGGGTAGCCTTGTCTGTCTGTAGACCAGGCTGGCCTCAAACTCCCAGCGATCCGCCTGCCTCTGCCTCCTGAGTGCTGGGATCAAAGGCTTGAATTTTCTAAAAAGCTTGCATGACCTCCCGAAACAAGATGCCCAGTCTCTTACCAGTGTCAATTTTTACAAGTTATTTATTTATTTTATGTGCCTTGGTGTTTTGCCTGCATGTGTGTCTGTGTGAGGGTGTCAGATCTTGGAGCTACACACAGTTGTGAGCTGTCATATGGGTCCTGGGATTTGAATCCTCGTCCTCTGAAAGAACAGCCAGTGCTTTTAACTGCAAAGCCATCTCTCTAGCCTCCCCATTGTTACTTTTTTATTTACCTTTTTTTTTTTTTTAAGACAGGGTTTCTCTGTGTAGCCTTAGCTGTCCTGGACTCGCTTTGTAGACCAGGCTGGCCTTGAACTCACAGCAATCCACCTGCCTCTGCCTCCTTTGTGCTGGGATTAAAGGCGTGTGGCACCACCGCCCAGCTTATTTATATTTTAATATATATATATATATATATATATATATATATATATATATATATATATATATATATCAATAAAATTTACCATCCCGCCAAACTCACTCCTTCAGAAGGGTTTAAAAAACAGTTTGAGTCTCCCAAAAAGATACTTTAAAAACCGACATCTTCCGGGAGGTGGTGGAGCATGCCTTTAACCCCAGAACTCAGTAGAGACAGATCTCTATGAGTTCGAGGCCAGCCTGGTCTACAGAGCGAGTTCCAGGAAAGCCAAGGCTACACAGAGAAACCCTGTCTCGAATACAAACATCAACAACAACTAAAACAAAAACCCCCACAAACAAACAACATTCTGACGCCGAAGGAATATAGAAGTGGCTCTGAGCGGCACTTGGAAGTAACAAATCTTACAGAGCATGGGCGGTTTAGGCACACCTGCCGGCACATGTTGCGCTTCCTCGCTCAGCCTCTGGATGGCGCCCCGAACTGGGTTAAGCAGGGATCTGGACCAAGGGTCCTTGCGTCAGCTGCCGTCAAGACGTCACGTCTGGTCCCGGGCGGAAGTCTTCAGCTAGCCGACCGGGAAGTAGCTTAAGACCGGGCAATGGGAACTCTGGAGGTCTCACTCCGGGGCGGACCCGAGGCCACCGTGCCCCCGCGGTAGAGCGAGCCTGGGTGCCGGGCTCCGGGGTCCTGAGGCGAAGAGCGTCGGGGCCTGAAGTGAGACCTTAGAAAGAAGCCTAGAATCCACTTTGGTGGCCCTTTCCCCCGCCCGGGAGTCCAAACTGTCTTAGCCGGGCTTTGCCCCGGAAGCTGGTTCTTTTGGTGTCATACCATTCCCAGAGGGAACGGCGCGGACAGGGATTTTCTTCTTCTCCCCCTACCACCAAGGCAGTGGGTTTCCTCCGGCCCAAGGTTCAGGGACGCCGACTCTTCTTAACATCGTCTTCTCTCCGCTGCCACAGGCATGGAGGGGTCTAAGGCGTCCAGCAGCACCATGCAAGTGAGCTTCGTGTGCCAGCGCTGCAGCCAGCCTCTGAAACTGGACACGAGCTTCAAGATCCTGGACCGGGTCACGATCCAGGAACTCACAGGTTAGCCGGACTCGTGGGAAAGAGGGTCAGGAAGGTGGGAAATAGGCAACTTTAGAGACATTTGTTGTAGGAGTCTCTGGCTTTTGGTTTCCTCATCAGGGGCATCCAGTTCTGACATTGTCTCCAGAGTGAAGGAATATCTACATATAACAAACAGAGTTTCTTGAGGGTTTACAGTGTACCAGGTGTATTCCATTTATTATATTATTTAGTTTCAATAACAATCACCGTGAAAACCAGGCTCGGTGCCTCCCATCCATCCATAATTGCAGCACTTAGGCATAAGCAGGAGCTGCGTCAAGTTCCAAGGCAGCTTGGGCTACAGACAAGACCCTGTTTCTAAAAATAAGAAGAGAAGTGCCATGGTTACATCCTTTTACAGGTGAAGGATTGCGGTTTAGTGACATTATGTGACTTGAACTTACCTGACGTCCAGCTAAGTGTAGGAGAGTCTCAAAACTTGCAGCAGTGAGAGAGGTGACTAGGGAGTTTTAACAGGTTCGTGGGCCTGGCATTACCCTGTAAACTTTGGCTTTGTTGTATCTCTCTAGGCTTTAGTTTATTTATTTATTTTTTCATTATTACTATTATTTATGTGTATGGGTGTTTTGCTTACATTTATGCCTGATGCCCAAAGAGGCCAGAAGAGGGTGTCAGATCCCCCGAACTGGGTTTAACAGGTGGTTGTGAGCCACCATGTGAGGGCTGGGAATTGAACCTAGGTCCTCGGCAAGAGCAACAAGTGCTCTAAACTGTTAAATGATCTGTCCAGCCCCTATTTAAAAACAAAACATATCATCATCATCATTATTATTATTTTAGACAAAAATCTCACAATGTAGTCTTTGCTTGGCCTCAAACTCATATTGTCCTGCCTCTGCGTCCAGAGTTCTGGGATTAAAGGCATGCGCCACCACACCTGGCTTGGTTTTTTTCACTTTTTTTTTTTTTTTTTTTTTTTTGGTTTTTCGAGACAGAGTTTCTCTGTGTAGTCTTGGCTGTCCTAGACTCGCTTTGTAGTCCAGGCTGGCCTCGAACTCACAGCGATCTGCCTGCCTCTGCCTCCCGAGTGCTGCTGGGATTAAAGGCGTGCGCCACCACGCCCAGCCTTTTTTCACATTTTTAAAAGTTAGTTGTTGTGCATCGAAAGCGTTAATGGCCTGGCGATGATGTTGCGCCTGTGATCCCAGCTCTCAGGAGGCAGAGCAGGTGGATCTCTGTGAGTTCAAGGCCAGCCTGGTCTGCAGAGCAAGTCACAGAAACCTTTGTGTGTGTGTGTGTGTGTGTGTGTGTGTGTGTAGGGGGCGCAAAGTGTAAGAATGGTAAAGATCGGGCCCATGCTTCATCTCCCAAGTGTTGGAGTAAAGGCATTGGCTGCCATGTCCTGGCATTACATGTAAAATCTGATACATTTATGGGGCGCCATTTGATGTTTGAATACACATATAATGTTGAAACCAGGGCTAGCACGTTTCTCTCTCCCAGCATTAATTGTTTCCTTGTGGCAAAAACAGTCGTACCTTTCCTTCTAGCGTTTTGCGACTGCGCCCTCCATTACGCTGCCCATAGTCAACTCTGTGCCACAGAACACCAGAACTTGTCTCTCCTGTCCCACTGACCTGTGCACTTCTATCTGTCCATCTTTCCTACCATCCGCAGCCCCTAACAACCACTCTTTTGCTCTCAGTTTAAATGAGATACACCCCCCACATATGAATGGGACGATTTAGTGCTTGCTTTGCTGTGCCTGGATAATTTCACTTAATGTATGCCTGGGAGGCAGAGGCAGGTGGATCGCTGTGAGTTTGAGGTCTAGGCTAACCAGGGCTAAAACAGAGAAACCCTGTCTCAAAAAACAAAACCAAAAGAAAAAAAAAATCTGGGTGGTGGTGGCGTATACCTTTATTCCCAGCACTCGGGAGGCAGAGGCAGGTGGATCTCTGTGAGTTTGAGGTCAGCCTGGTCTACAAAGTGAGTCCAGGACAGCCAGGGATATACAGAGGAAGAAACCCTGTTTTGAAAAACAAGCAAACAAGCTGAGTAGACTTTCATTGTGTACATATTAGGTGTACTTTGTTGTAACTGTTTTGTTTTTAAGGCAGAATTTTACTGTATAACCCAGGCTGGCTCTAAACACAGGATGGAATTTCCTCAGCCTCCAAAGAACTAGGACTGTAGCCACGCACCCCTGTACCAGGCTCTCCTTTGCCCTCTCCCGATGCCAGGATTTGAGACAAGGGCCTTGCTCATGCTAAGACAGATGTTCTGTCATTCAGCCACATCCCCAACTCTACACTCTCTTTTGGGGGGGGGTGAGGGGGGGTGTTTCAAAACATGGTTTCTCTGTGTAGCCCTTGCTGTCCTGGACTCACTTTGTAGACCAGGCTGGTCTCGACTCACATTGGATCCACCTGCCTCTGCCTCCTGAGTGCTGGGATTATGCATTCTTTTCTTTTTTTATTTTATTTTTTTAAGATTTATTTATTATTTTGTATGCATGCTCTTCCTGCATGAACACCTGCAGGCCAGAAGAGGGCATCAGGTCACATTACAGATGGTTGTGAGCCACCATGTGGTTGTTGGGAATTGAACTCACGACCTGGGGAGCAGTCAGTGCTCTTAACCTCTGAGCCGTCTCTCCAGCCCACCACTCCCCATTCTTGACACATAGAAACAGACAGGTTGTAGCTTCCCAGAAAATTCTTTTTTTTTTTTTTTCCAGAAAATTCTTTTATTCCTTCCCAGTTAGTCTAGAGGAAGGGGCTACTAAGTTTTGTGATGGGAAAACTTAAAATATAGGGCTGGAGAGATGGTTACTGGTTAAAAGGCCCTGAATTGAGTTCCCAATGCCTCTAGAAGGTTTTTAATATATAATGAATCCTTACTTGCCTGTCACTTAGTTTCAGCAACTACCAACATGCACTCAGTGACATTTGGTCTGTAGACCCGGTCATTGCTTTCTACTTGGCAATACCTGAAGTAAACGTCTAGGCCATGAAGGCTAATTCTTTCTGCATGATTATTAAAGTCATGACACCTGTTGTGATTTCAGGAAGAGGGAGAAGAAAACAGATTTTTCTCTGTGTAAAGAATGAGAAAAGGGGGCTGGAGAGATGGCTCAGTGGTTATGAGCACTGGCTGCTCTTCCAAAGGTTCTGAGTTCAATTCCCAGCAACTACATTGTGGCTCACAACCATCTATAATGAGGCCTGGTGCCCTCTTCTGGCATGCAGGTGTGCATTGCAAATAAAGCACTCATATAAAATAAATAAATTAATAATAATAATAATAATAATAATAATAATAATAAGAAGAAGAAGAAGAAGAAGAAGAAGAAGAAGAAGAAGAAGAAGAAGAAGAAGAAGAAGAAAAGGAGCCAGGCATGGTGGCACATGCCTTGAATCCCAGCACTCGGGGAAGCAGAGGCAAGCAGATCTCTGTGAGTTCCAGGACAGCCAGGGCTAGTACACAGAGAAACCCTGTCTCAAAAAAAGAAAAGAATAGAAAGAAAGAAAGAAAGAAAGAAAAGGAGGCTGGAGAGAGATGGCTCAGTGGTTAAGAGCATTGGCTGCTCTGCTCTGCTGGAGGACCTGGGTTCAATTCCCAGCACCCACATGGAGATCCACAATTTTCTCTAACTCCAGTGCCTGGGTTTCATATACCCTCACACAGACATATATGCAGGCAAAACACCAATGAACATCAAATAAAAGATTGACAAATAAACAAGCAAACAAACAAATTATTAAGAATAAAAAAGGCCAGGAGTGGTGGCACAAATCGTTAATCCCAGCATTCAGGAGACAGAGACAAGTTCTCTCTGTGTGTTCAAGGCCACTCTACTCTATCTACATACTAAGTTCCAAGCTAGCCAGGGCTACACAGTGAGACCCTGTCTAGAAAGAAGGAGAGAGAGAGAGAAATTGTGGTAGCGTTGGGGCTGGTAATGACGCTATTTGAGATTCTTCCCCATGCTTTGCAAAGCCTCCTGGTTTGATGAGACTGTTTCTGACTCAGGATTTTCCTTGCCCTTAGCTCCATTACTTACTACAGCCCAGGCGAAACCAGGAGAGACCCAGGAGGAAGAGGCTAACCCAGGAGAGGTAAAAGAAGTGCCCTCTCCCCGTCCTCCTCACAGTGTCCTAAATGGCAGGCTTGACATCAGAACACCAGACTACAGACTGGATTTCTGCAGTGTTCAGTGCCTCCAGACTTTGGGAGTTAATAACTAAAGCGTGGTTTATAAGAGAGATATTCTAGCCAGACACAGAGGTGCCCACCAGTAATTTGAGCACTTAAGAGGCTTAGGGCCTGTGGAACACAGATTCGAGGCCAGCCTGGGTTACATGGTGAGTTCCAGACCAGCCTGAGATATACATATGAAAAACAAAACAAAAACAGGGCTAGGGATGTAGCTCAGTAAAGTGCTTGCCTAACGTGCTCTGGTGTTTGGATCCTTAGCATTACATTAAACTGGGCATGGAGGCAGGAGGATCAGAAGTTCAAGACCATCTTTATGTATACAGCAGGTTTGATGTCAACCTGCTATGCACGAGACCCCACCTTTACAGACAGACAGCAAACAGATCACCAAGTTGAGGGCTGGGCTTGTAGCTCAGGGATGGTGTTTGCCCAGCAGGTGCAAGTTCCTAGATTTAACCCTCAGCACTGCAGAAAAAGGAAAAAGAAAGCTGCTCATGGGGTCCGCTGTGGATCATTGGAGGTACCAAAATGAACCCCAAGGCAGAGGGTTCCTGAAGAAGGCATCCATTAAAGCATGGAGTTATATAGGGCCATCCAGATGGCTCAGCGGGTAAGGGTGCTTGTCACCTATCCTGACCTGATGTGAGTTTCTATGTGCACTCATGCATACACACACGCACGCACGCACGCACGCGTACATCAGGATCTTAGAAATTGGTTTAAAATGTGATTATAGGCCAGCCTAGTGGCTCATGACTGGAATTCTAGGTACTTGGAAGACTGAAGCAGAAAGATTGTTGTAAGATTCCAGCCAGCTTGGGCACAGAGCCTAATGATCTGAGTTCAAACCCTGAACCCCACACAATGGAAAGACTCCTACAAGTTGTCCTTTGCACTGTGGCAGGGGCATGCATCCACACAGAATTAAAGGAATGTAGTTAAAAGGTAAGTGCCTAAGGCCCGAGATGAGCTGCCCTATGTATTGGGGTTGCCTCAGCCGTTCTTGGTCATATCTTCTGTCCTCTATGGTTAGTGTCTCCATTCACAAACATTATCTTGTTTGGACAATGAGTTGTATGCTTACCACAGACATGAAAGACAAGTTAGAATATGTCATTTTTAAGTTTTAGAGCTGTCAGCGATGGGGCTTAGGGTGTGGCTCAGAGGTAGAGCCTTTGCCTTGCACGGGCGAGGACCTGGGTCCAGTCTCCAGTACGGCACAGCGATGGCCACAGTAACGATAGGGAAGGTTTTCATTACCTGAGGTAGATGTTGTAAGTTGTTTTCCTTTTTCGGGGAGCAGGTCAATTAAGTAGAAGTTATTGATTTGGGAGAGGATCCAGTACAGAGCGGAGAAGGTGGATGGAAAGGAAAGGAAGTCTAGGAAGGTACCAGTGGGCACCTCTGAGGAGCAGCATCCTGTTAGAGGGCGCTGGTTTCACCCCTGGGATTTATCTTGCCAGAATGATAAGGGAGTATTATCTACCCAGCTGTCTGTCATTGGGAAAATCCAACCTTAGGTAGGTTGGGGGCTGTTCTTTCTGGCCACGTGCTCTGCAGGCAATCTAGGATCAAGGCCAGAGAAACCTGCAAAGGAGCGAAAGAGGGAGGCAGCTAATCCAGTGATGTTAACATACAAAAAATGTAATAAAACTGTCGACAAAGGCATGCAGTTCTGTTACTTTCAGGCCCGCTGCTTGCTTGCTTTTCTTCTCTCTCTCTCTCTCTCTCTCTCTCTCTCTCTCTCTCTCAATACAGGCTTTCTCCGTGTTGGCTTGGCTGTCCTGGATTCACTTTGTAGACCAGGCTGGCCTTGAACTCACAGAAATCTGCCTGCCTTTGCCTCCTGCGTGCTGGCCTTAAACCTGCTTACTGCTTTCTTTTCTTTTTTAAATGATTTATTTATTATGTATGCAGTGTCCTGCATGTACAACTGCACACCAGAAGAGGGCACCAGATCTAACTATAGATGGTTGTGAGCCACTGGGAATTGAACTCAGGACCTCTAGAAGAGCAGACAGTGCTCTTAGCCGCTGAGCCATTTCTCCAGCCCCCGCTTACTGCTTTCTTAAAGTGCATTCAAGAAACATTATTATGTTTTTTCTTTCTAAAAATACATAGAAGAAAGAAAAAAAGTTATGTGGTCTACTTGTTCTATGCCAAGCTTCACTGCAGCCTGCTCTGCCTCTTGCCTCGGACCATGACTCAGGGTGTTTGTGTCCCTAACGGGGAAGTGTTGAGAAAATACAAATTGAGCCACAGATAAAGTATATCCTTAAAGCAATCATCAAATGGTACTAGGGAGTTGTCTGGGCTGTAGGTCCTTTCTTAGTTTATATGTACAAAGACTATGTCTAGGTCTCCACCTTTTTTTCTTTCTTTTTGTTTTTTTGTTGTTGTTATTTTGTTTGTTTTTTGGGGGGAGTTTGGTATGGTTTTGGGTTTTTTTGGGTTTTGTTTGTTTGTTTGTTTTTGAGACAGGGTTTCTCTGTGTAGCCTTGACTATCCTGGACTCGATTTATAGACCAAGCTGGCCTCAAACTCACAGCGATCCCCCTGTCTCTGGAGACCTGCCAAGTGCTGGGATTAAAGGCGTGCACCACCACACCCGGCTCCACCTTTTTTTTTGAGACAGTCTAACCTGAACCTGATCCTGCAGCTTGCAGATTAAGGTGGCTGCATAGGCCGGGCAGGGAGGAAGGCCCGCCCAGTTCTGCCGCACAGGTGCACACCCTGCTCACCCTTGGTTTGTTGTTGAGTTCTTTTTGGGTTTGTTTTTGAGACAGAGTCTCTCTTTATAACCCAGGCTGTCGTTAAACTCACAGACTTCTGCCTGTCTCTGCCTCCCAGAGTGCTGGGATCAAAGGCGTGCACTACTGTGCTCCTTTTGTTTGCTTAACTGTGGGGATCTGAACTCTGGTCCTCTTCCTTGAATAGAAAGAACATTATCTACTTAGCCGTGCCCCAGCCCAGGTACCACCCACTTCTTCAGCTGCTCTAGTTTATCAGGTTTTGTGCTTATCGATCTGGGCTGAAGGTAAATCATCCGCAGGCTTTTGGGGAAACAGACTCCCCTCGAGGTTGCCAGGATTCTAATGCTCTCTTATTTCTTTCTCAGGAGCCATTTCTTGAAACTCGCCAGGATGGTGTCTCTCGAAGGTTCATCCCCCCAGCCAGGTGCTTACTATTCCTCAGTCCTCTGTTTCTTGCCAAAGGCCAAGGGAACTTAGTTAAACCTAGGAGTTAGGACTTGGGGCCAGGTGGTGTAGATGAATTGTCATCTAGCCTTTTGGCTCTTTTTAGGAAAGATGTGTTCCCTTATACCTGGCCTGTCACCTTCAGCATTGATTTTTTTTTTCCCCATGTAGCCAGTCACAGGGGTTAGTCACAGGGGTTAGTACTGGTAATAGTGACATGAGGGATGCTGAGGGGGCGATTGAGATGGGTTCTTTAGAAGCTTTAGTAGAACTTATTAGGTGTTTAGGCTCTTAGTTCTCACTGATATGGCAGGTAGAAGCTGCTGACAAGGAGCATAATATTAAAAATTGGTCTTCCTGGTCCCCTTCCTTTTGTTGTAGGCATATATTGTCAGTTTTTGATGCCCCCCCTGCCCCCCCACCCACCCAGTGTGTCCAGGCTAACCTGAGGCTGAGTAGTGCCCTGTGGAAGACCAGCATGGCCTTCCCTTGGGAGAGCGGTCCCCATGGGAGGTCCACTTGGGCTAGGAGTGAGTGTGCACCTTGAGGCCCCTCAGCCAGTGCTTGAGAGTTCTTGGCCACTGGCAGCACAGTAGGTGGAGGAGGCCTCTCTGCTCCCTCATGTGGCCCATGGGCGGGGGGGCTATCTGCAGGATGATGTCTACAGAAAGTGCTAATAGCTTCACTCTGATCGGGGAGGCGTCTGACGGTGGCACCATGGAGAATCTCAGCCGGAGACTCAAGGCAAGTTGGCCTCATTTCGCCGGCAGGAATTATGTGTGACTGTTACAGGGGGTGGCTGGGCAGGTGGCCTGAGAGCGGCCCTATCCTGACTGTCCCATGCTTCTTCCAGGTCACTGGAGACCTCTTTGACATCATGTCGGGCCAGACAGACGTGGATCACCCACTGTGTGAGGAATGCACAGACACCCTTTTAGACCAGCTGGACACTCAGCTCAATGTCACTGAAAATGAATGTCAGAACTACAAGTGAGGACCGCTGGGGCCAGGGTTTGGGCCTGGGAGACTGCTCGGCCCTTACTGCTCCCCTCGGGCCTGTGGAGCAGCAGGTGCCCTCCAGTCAACAGACCACGTTCGTGTCCTTGGCAGACGCTGTTTGGAGATGCTCGAGCAAATGTCTGAGGATGACAGTGAGCAGCTGCAGAGGGAGCTCAAAGAGCTGGCCTTAGAGGAGGAGCGGCTGATCCAGGAGCTGGAGGATGTGGAAAAAAACCGCAAGGTAGTGGCGGAGAACCTGGAGAAGATCCAGGCTGAGGCGGAGAGACTGGATCAGGAGGAGGCTCAGTGAGTGCCCTGCTCTCCTGCACCAGGAGAGGGAACGCTTTGCAGCTGGCTGCGGCTGATTCCGTCAGCTGTCAGTGCTGTGTCTGCTCCAAATACTGTATGTTACGTCTGGGCCTGTGTCCAGGAGAGTGTCGGGAGGGCTGTAGATGAAGACTTGACATGAGGAGTGAAGAAAGGATGTTGGTTGGGTCACATGATGGCAGCAGAGCTCTAAAAACGCCGCTCTTGCTTGGGTCAGTTGAGTGGTTCATGGGCTGAAGTGCTTTCTGTGAACCCTGATGACCTGAGGTCAGTCCCTGAGACCCCTAAGGTGGAAAGGGAGACCCAGCCCCGCCCACACACAAGTAAATAAATGCAGTGAGAGCCCCACTCTTGGTTTTTCTGTGTAGCTCAGGGTTTCACTGTGTAGCCCTGGCTGTCCTGGAGCTGACTCTATAGACAAGGCTGGCTGAGAGACTCACTTTTTTCCCCCTTTGGTTTTTTTGAGACAGGGTTTCTCTATGTAGCCTTGGCTGTCCTGGACTCGATTTGTAGACCAGGCTGGCTTCGAACTCACAGCAATCCGCCTGCCTCTGCAGAACTCCCGAGTGCTGGGTTTAAAGGCGTGGGTTATCACACCCAGCCTGAGTCTTTTTTTGTTTTGTTTTTTTTTCTATATCTTAAAATATGAGCATCTGGAATTTGAGCCTTTTTTTATACTTTGTAGTCAAAACATTCCTCTGAGAGGAATCAATGCCAAATGTACAGAGTTCTGTAACTAGATGCAATTCTATCACTAGAGTAAATCCTTCAGAAGAATGGTGAGAAAGAAACTGCAGCTTTCAGAGTCAGCCTTTTCCGGTCCCTTTGGCTGCACACAGGTACCAGCGGGAATACAGTGAATTTAAAAGGCAGCAGCTGGAGCTGGACGATGAGCTGAAGAGCGTAGAGAACCAGATGCGATATGCCCAGATGCAGCTGGACAAGCTGAAGAAGACCAACGTCTTCAATGCCACCTTCCATATCTGGTAATGACAGCTGCTGTGGGTGGGGATGGCCACATCCGGGAACCCTTAGCTGTTAGCAACATACCAGGGCCACCACCTCCCCATAGAAGAGGCACTGGAGGGCATCTTCACCTAAGTCAGTTTTCTGTCATTCCTTGCAATAGGATAGGTAGAGTGTGAGCTGTGTGCGCGCTTGAGTGTGTGCGTGCATGCATGTGCTCGAGCGTGCACGCATGCACAAGTAGGATTTTTGTAGTGCTGTCTTCCTATGCCCACCAAATCCTGTTGCCTGATGCTGCTTTTTTAAAAAGTGTCTTATTAGCTGTCCCAAATTGTCCACTGTGCCTACAGAGAAAAAGAGATTATAAAACTTGAGATTTCCCACTTTTACCCAAAACCTCCCATGAATACCCTCCCGTTCTGCAGGCTCCCCTTGGCACTTTAACGGGACACACCCCTATCCCAAGGTCCTTTCTAGCTGCTTCCTTGCCAGCATGGGACCCTGAGAGTCACTGAATATGCTCACGTTCCTCCCAACAACAAACAAACAAAAACAAACATCAAAGCTAAGCAAAGCCACCAAGCGGCACTGGGTCTGCCTCCTGCCCTCTCTCTTTTAGATTTATTTACTTTTATGTATATGAATATTTTGCTTGCATGTATGGATGTGCACAAGGCACTGTTGGATGCCCTGGAACTGGGTTAAGGATGGTTGTGAACTACCATGTGGGTGCTGGGAATTGGACAAGAACTCTATAAGAACAAGTGCTCTTAACCACTGCTCAGCCATCTCTCTAGCACTTTCTTTCTTGTCTTAAATCTGTCCACTTCCACCGAGTGTGGTGACACATTCCTTTAATCCCAGCACTCTGGAAAGCAGAGGCAGACAGATCTCTGAGTTCGAGGCCAACCTAGTCTACATAGTGAGTTCCAGGACAGCCAAGGCTATTACACTTAGAAGCCCTGTCTCAAAACAAACAAACAAATAAATAAAATAAAATAGAAAACAATCTACGTCCCTCCATCTCAAGAGTGCTATTCTTTTCCAATTTAGATGCCCAACAACATAACCACCTTCCCAGATCATTTCTTACCCAGTAAGTAAAGCTATCACACTCACAGATGCAGATGTACGTGTGTCACTTCCCTCTCTGAAATGCTTCAATCATTCCCTCTGCCGTGGGGATGGATCAGTTCCAAATGCCTTAATAATGGTAACTCTCCAGTTTCATATCCGGCCACTCGCCCCTTTACACTCAGTTTCAGTCACAATAAGATCCTTTCAGTTCTTTCAGTTCACCACTCCCTTGCTCCTGTTTCTGTGCACACGATGTTCTTTGCCAGGAACAACTCCTCCTCTGTAGACGTCCACTTCACCTCTCGGCCACATCACCTTTCTCCAGGGGAATTTTCCATGCTTCTTCCCTAAACCGGGAAGGTCCCCTCATGTGCCCTCCTGGCACCCTGGGCCTGTTGTTACCACATTGTGTCACTCCTGCCTGTTACTTACGCATTCCTTCCAGGCCAGCAGTAACTGGTAGGCTGCCATTGTCGGCTTGACCCTCGTGGTACTTACCACAGTGCCTTCCGCACAGCGGACACTCAGCATTACTAAGTCAATAGTAGGTGAATGCATGAATGAGCCTGGGGTTGATAACGCAGCGCCAGGGGCTGGAGGGAGGCTCAGCTGTTAGGGTCACTGGCTGCTTTCTAAGAGACCCAAATTTGATCCCCAATACCTACACCGAGCTCACAACTGCACTTCCTCCAATCCCAAGGGGTCTGAGTCCCTCAGCTGGCCTCTGGGCACTAGGCATGCATGTGGTACATTGGCACACCCATACATCTAAAAGAGAGAGGGCAGGAGGCAGACCAGTGCCCCTTGGTGGCTTTGCTTAGTAGCTTTGATGTTTGTTTTTGTTTGTTTGTTTGTTGTTGGGAGGAACATGAGCATATTCAGTGACTCTCAGGGTCCCACACTGGCATGGAAGCAGCTAGAAAGGGCGATGCCTTGGGATTGGGGTGTGTCCCGTTAAAGTGCCAAGGGGAGCTTAGGTATATGGACCCGCAGAACAGGAGAGTATTCATGGGAGGTTTTGGGTGAAAGTGGGAAATCTCAAGTTTTATAACCTCCTTTTCCTCCCCTGACCCCCTTTCTGCCTCTCTCTCTCTCTGTGTAGGCACAGTGGACAATTTGGCACAATCAATAATTTCAGACTAGGTCGTTTGCCCAGTGTTCCTGTGGAATGGAATGAAATCAATGCTGCTTGGGGCCAGACAGTGTTGCTGCTCCACGCCCTAGCCAATAAGATGGGTCTGAAATTTCAGAGGTGAGAAAATGCAGCTCTGCCATAGCACCCTGGGCGAGGTATGTCTGACAGAATCTGTCTGTGCCACCTGGGACTGCTCCACTGTAGCAAGAGCCCTTGCTGCCGGCACACCAAACTTCCCGTGGGTGCATCTGGCTCATGCCTGTGACGTCACGGAGCACTCATCAAACTATGACCCCAGCGGTGGTCCCCAACAGTCTCCAGAACCTAATTTTTCCCTAAGAAAGTTTCAGACTTTGTTTTAAAAAATCTACCGGGGTATCCGACCTTTAGATATTGGAACATGATATCGGGGTCTACAAACATGTTGAGCCTCATTCATAGCTATCCTGGGACAAGGGCAACCCAGGCCACGGTTAGATGCACCTTCTAAACCAAAATACATGAAGTCACACACCTGTAGTCCCAGTACTGGGAAAGCTGAGGGAGGAGGATCCAAAAGGTCAAAGTCAGCTTGGCCTCCACAGGGAGACCCTGTCAGTTAACAAAACTAATTTGTTGAATGCCCCGCCCCCATCCCTGTTATATAATAGATGGAATCGTCTAAGACTTTAAACATGGACTCCACAGGTAGTTGGGAGTGGGTGGGAATAATAAATAATAAAGTATTGGGTAAGAAGCAGATTGAAAATTACTGGGTGCAGATGGGTGTGGTAGCGCACACCTATAATCCCAGCACTCAGGAGACAGAGGCAGGCGAATCTCAGAGTTTGAGGCCAGCCAGCCTGTCTACAGAGGGAGTTCCAGGGCTCCAACAGGAAGACCCTGTTTCAAAAATCAAAAAACAAATGACCGGGTTGCAGGTTTGCAATAATCACTATAGGAGTCCTGTATACATCTCTCTGTACCCCACTTTAGGTACCGACTTGTTCCCTATGGAAATCATTCATATCTGGAGTCTCTGACAGACAAATCTAAGGTACTCGGGGAGGTCCCATTTTTATTGGCTTGGAGATAGAGCACTTGCCTAAAGTACACAAGGCCTTGTGTTTCTTTAAAAAATAAAAATAAAAAAGGCTTAGTTTTTATATCAGCTGACATTTTTTCAGTTTCTCAGACTACCTCATAAGGAGCCAACTCTCGTTCAGACTTAGTTCTTTGGAGTTTATTAGAGAAATGCCTGGTTTTTTTTTTTTGTTTTTTTTTTTTTCCCTTCCAGCCTATTAGAAAGGGGTCTGGCCAGATTCGAGGAGAGCATGTACTTGAAGGTGGGGAATATCCTGAAGCTCAGTAAATTTCCATTGGTAGGGAAGCTGCCATGGTTGGGGTTTACCAGTGGCTGTTGGAGTTGTTGAGGGCTATAGAAGACATTGGTCAGCTGCAGTACCTGTTCTGGTGGGCGCAGACAGCTTGGGTGGTTGGAGGGCAGGGCAGGACTGGGGACAAGCCCGTAGCCAATTCTCTTTTCCTGGGCAGGAGCTGCCATTATACTGTTCTGGGGGACTGCGGTTTTTCTGGGACAACAAGTTTGACCATGCAATGGTAGCTTTTCTGGACTGTGTGCAGCAGTTCAAAGAAGAGGTGGAAAAAGGCGAGACGAGATTTTGTCTTCCATACAGGTGAGTGTTCACACTGTGTCCCCTGTGTGACTCTGTAGCAGAGACTAAATGAATTAAACATAGACTGTAAAGGTGGCACACACACACACATACACACACACACACACACACACACACACACACACACACACACACACACGGGTGTGATGGTCCACATCTTTAATCCCAGCATTCGGGAGGCAGAGGCGGGCAGATGGCTGTGAGTTCGAGGCCAGCCTGTTCTACAAAGCCAGTCTAGGACAGCCAAGGCTATACAGAGAAACCCTGTCTCAGAAAAGAAAGACAGACAGACAGACAGACAGACAAAAACAAAACCCAAAACAGTACACAATCACATGACATTGATGGGCAAGGGCTGATTGGAGTTGCAAGCAGAACAGTGTGTGGCCACCTGGTCCTTGAGTAAAAGAGCATAGTCTTAGGTGGGGTAGAGGTTTTCTTGGTACAGAGCTCAAGTTTGCAGTCTCATTTCGGAAGGCTGGCCCGGCATAGAGGCCAGTTCAAAAGCCTGGGAGATGGGGCACACCTGTAATCCCAGCACTTAGGCGGCTGTGGCAGGAAGAATGCGCTCAAAGGTCAGTCTGTGCTCTGTAGTGAGGAGAGGGGTAAAGTTGAATTTCTTGCACCCTACTACAAAGTCTTTATTTCCTTCTGCCTCCCTTTCTGCTCCTCGAGGCCAGGGATGCCTGGGCAGACAGTGAAGACACTGTGACCTTCACTCCCCTCTTGCCCCAGACTTCTCTTCTGGTGGGGCGTGTGTCCTGTCCTTGACTCTACAATGACAATGAGGCTCTTGTGACAGCCTTTGATTTTAGGCTTTCAAGCAAATCCAAAATACACTAGTGGTACTTCTTTGCCAGGCATTCTTTATTAGATAAAATGACGTGAGTGGTCTCAGGGGCGAGGCCCTGCCCATTTGCCTGAACTGACTCCGTGGCTCTATTACCAATGCGCTCTGCTGTGTCTGCAGGATGGACGTGGAGAAGGGCAAGATCGAAGACACTGGAGGCAGCGGCGGCTCCTATTCCATCAAAACCCAGTTTAACTCTGAGGAGCAGTGGACGAAGGCACTCAAGTTCATGCTGACGAACCTCAAGTGGGGCCTTGCCTGGGTGTCCTCGCAGTTTTACAACAAGTGACCCACTCCTCAGGGGACGCTTGCCTTTGAGGTTTTACATCTTGTTTGCTTTGGAAAGATGCTTTAAATTAAATTGGGGTAATATTAAACCACATGTTTACAATACCAAAAGCCACTTTATTTTAAAAATATCATGACAGATAGTTTCCAGAGTACAACACGCCATGTATAGCAAACAGCCCTACCATAGTTTTATCTCAACCCTATGCCTTCTTTTCCCTCTTTCCCTTCAAAAACAACTAATTTAAATTTTTTTCAGTTGAATTGACATTGATGTGTTTTCACTGGATTTTATCTCTCTCAACTTCCTGCACTTAAAGTATAAAGAGAGGATGAGATGTGTGTGGCCCACAGCTGGGTAATGGGAAAGGACACCAGGTCAGGCGGAGTGCAGCCCTGTCCTCACTCCTCCCCCGTTCCAGTGCTGAGTGCCTGCTCTGCTGTCTGTTGGAACTACAAAATGGGATCTGATACTGTCTGAGACTGTGGAGAGATTTAATTATTTGTAATAAAGGATTTGCTACCGTCTGTTAATTACCAAGATGTGCGCCTATATATGTTTTTCCTTAAAGTGAGTGTTTTGTATTCTGGAAGAGTGTAGAAATTCTTTGAAACATGTCTCAGGGTTTTTTTGTTTTGTTTTTTTGGTTTTTTTTTTTTTTTGGTTTTTTTTGGATTTTTGAGACAGGGTTTCTTTGTGTAGCCTTGGCTGTCCTGGACTCGCTCTGTAGACCAGGCTGGCCTCGAACTCACAGCGATCCGCCTGCCTCTGCCTCCCGAGTGTTGTGATTAAAGGCGTGCGCCACCACGCCCGGCTCCATGTCTTAGTTTAAAAAAATAAAATAGCCGGGTGTGGTGGTGCTTAGCCCCAGCACTCAGGAGGCAACAAGTGGATCCGTGAATTCCAGCCTAGCCTAGTGTATAGTGAGTCCAGGACAGCCAGGGCTGAATACAGCCTGTCTCCAAACAAACAAACAAACGCAGCTGTAGGGGAGCAAGGGAAGAAAGGCTGCTTCGGAGATAGTCAAGGTTATCCAAAAGTCTGTTTTAAAACCCTCAGAAATACTTATCTCTGTATCTGATATTTCCTATTAGTCAGATTAAATTAGGAAAAATTAAATGTCTTGTTAAACAAAAATGAGCCAATTTTATAATCTAACTCTGTCCAACCCTTTGACGTTTTCAGCTTACTGTGACATGAGGGCCATGGTCTCCCCATCTCCACCCCCATAACTATCTCTGATGTAGGGGGAAAAAAAGTGCCTGAAATTGGAATACAAAATACTGTTCAAAGGAAACTTGGGGTTTTTGTACCCTGAGTATGAAAGTAAACAGAAAAAAGGAGAATACAGTGACAGAAGGCTGTGTGCCTGGGCTTTGGCCAGCCTCATGTGTTAGAGGAAGCAGCAGTCCTCAGAGCTCTGGCTGCCTTGCAGGGAACAGGCTGCTGTTGCCCAGGAGTGTTTGCTCCCACGCTGTGAGTCAGGATTGCGTAAGAGACCTCAGCAATGCTTTCCGAGGCAATGCCTGTGATGTTCTGCAGATGCTCTACAACCTTTGAAAGATAAATTTCTTTATTACTAAATAATCTCAACATATTTTAGGGCACACACACATGCTCAAACATAAATACTTGCTTGAGATATTCTCTCAAGCTTCATAAGCTTCCTTTTTCTGAACATAGTAGGAAAATTAAATCCAGATTCCTGTTGTTGACGGTCAAGTGTCATTTCCCTGATAGTGTAACACGGCCTCTTTGTGCTAGTTACTCGTTTCCCTCCACAGGAGATAAAGTGGGTCGTAACCACAAAGGGAAAAGAGCAAATGGAACTTGGGCCTCTGTTACCAACTTCATAAGAGGAAATGGAAACATTTACATCCTACTATAGTTTTCCAACCCTCCCATCTTGATTGACCACCTAGGCCCTGGGTCCTGGCGCTTCTCTTCCGCAGACTGTCTTCTGTGTCCTTTAACTGGTGGGGGAACACTTTCTATTAAGCCAATTCTGACCATGCTGGCCCTGCTCAGCGTACCTGGCTCCAACATTCATGGTTTTGGATGAAAGCACTTGCTGCGATGGTCCCAACTGCCAACAGCATGAGGTCTTCCTTCACAGAGATAAACTTTTCCCTGAATAATTAAAACCATATTAAATTTGGAGCTAGTATGAAATGTGATCCTAAATTCTGAGCTAATAGAACTTCAACTATGAGTTGTTGATATTGATCATCTTGGACTTTTAGACACAGGAAAAAAGCGGTCAGATATTAAATAGCTCAACTGGGATTAAAGCATGCAGCTTGTCTCGTGAGTGGCTGACAAGTCTTTTGTTGCTCCGTCTGCCTTCCTAACATGTAACTGAGGCTTTGGCCAGCCTGACTTTACAGTAATCAAATACTTTTGTCAAGTTTACAGCCATGTGACAGGCTTTCCCTCCCTCAAGTGACTATAAAAGCAATCCAGCGCTCTCCAATTGTAAGCAGTTGCAAAGAAAGAACTAGAAAAGAAAGAATGTTAGTTATTGGGAGTAATTTACATTTCATAGTAAAATGTTTAGTCATCAGCGTCTGAACCACATAATGGAAGTTAATAAGAACCAATTAACATGTGCTGGCTTTCAGTGCTGGGTATGGGATTTACTAGGCAAGCACTCTACCACCAACGCGCAAACCGCACACTCCTCATGTTCATATGGTCTGTCCCCTGCCGTGCATCCCCAGAAGGCGCTTACCCTAGGAACAGTTCTTACCCTTGCAGCTGACTGGGTGTAGAATTCTCAATTGAAGCCCTCAACAGGCTCTCATAGATGGGTTCATGCAGAAGGTAGACCAGGTCGAGGAGGGTCAGGCAAGTGGCATGTAGTTGTGCGGCTGGGACCAAACAGCCATTGTAGCCTGCACAGAGTGTGAGCATGGGAGGGAGCATGAAGTCCTGTTCTCTGATCAAGATCTCATGACATAAAGCTGTTTAGTTGCTAATGTGCTTCCTGGTTGTTAGACTCTACAATGAAAGATCTGTTCGCAGACAGTTTTCTTTCGTTCATTCACTGTGTAGAGCCCTTGTTGGCCTGGAACTTTGTGTAGATCAGGCTAGCCTCAAATTTAGAGATCCACCTGCTTCTGCCTCCCAACTGTTGGGATTAAAGGTATGTGGCCAGAAGGTTAATTTTATTTTTATTTATTTGGTTTTTTGAGACAGGGTTTCTCTGTGTAGCCTTGGCTGTCCTGGACTCACATTGTAGACCAGGCTAGCCTCAAACTCACAGCGATCCACCTGCCTTTGCCTCCCGAGTGCTGGGATTAAAGGCATGTGCCACCACCGCTCAGGGCAGAAGGTTAATTTTAAAGGACAGTTCTCCATCTGTAATATATATGTACAAATACAGTACAGTTGTTCTGTCTTATGCTTCTCCATAAACCCAGCTCTTGAATCCTGCAATAAGAAAATGCCTACTGATTGCAGTGTGATGGTGCATGCTTTTAATCCCGGCTCTTGGGAGGCCAGCCTGGTCTACAAATGGAGTTCCCAGACAGCCAGGGCTGTTACACAGAAGAAGGAGTGCCCAATGAATCCAAATAGAAAGCAGGTGCTGAGACCTCTGCGCTACCTTTGCTGACCAGTGCTGGAGGGAGCATCTTCAGTTATCCAGAAACACACAGGCTGCCCACTGCTCCTCACTGATAGGCTGTGTCCCGTTCCCAAATCCCTGGGCACGTTTGCTTTTTGCCTGCTATGGACATCTCCAACCCTCATCTCCTGACATGTTTCATAACACACCTAGAACTTCAAGGAGCATCTCCACGTACAGCAGAGGAGTGGGCAGGTTTATCTGGAAGTTCAGCGACTTCAGGACGTCAAGCTCGGACTCCAGCAGTTCCTCTTTGGTGTACACATAGCCAAGTGCCTGGAGGAAACTCAGGACTGTGATGTTGCTGACAATCTAAGCAAAAAACAAAGGCAGAGAGGTAGCCGGATGCAGGTCCTCTGCCCTAGCAGCCTTTCACAAAGCGCTTCAAGCTCAGGGTCTTCTCTCTTGGTGATCCCACTAACTTCTTCGAGCAGGGTTACCTGCAGCTAACCCATGGTCTCCTTTCTTCCCAGTCATTGCACATCCTGGATTTCCCTTCCCTTCTGGCTGCTCCTTTCTCCCTGCCACCCCCACCCCATTTTCTTTGTAGCCACCACCCCCCACTTACCAATTTCAGTTTTTTGTTTTGTTTTGTTTTGTTATTTTTCAAGACAGGGTTTCTCGGTGTAGCCTTGGCTGTCCTGGACTCACAGTGTAGACCAGGCTGGCCTCGAACTCACAGTGATCTACCTGCCTCTGCCTCCCGAGTGCTGGGATTAAAGGCGTCTGCCGCCACTGCCCAGCTTCCCACTTACCAATTTCTTTTTTTTTTCTTTTTCTTTTTCTTTTTCTTTTTCTTTTTTCTTTTTTTTTTTTGGTTTTTCGAGACAGGGTCTCTCTGTGTAGCCTTGGCTGTCCTGGACTTGCTTTGTAGACCAGGCTGGCCTCGAACTCACAGCGATCCGCCTGCCTCTGCCTCCCGAGTGCTGTGATTAAAGGCGTGTGCCACCACGCCCAGCTTCCACTTACCAATTTCAATAATTCATTTTTCTCTAAATAAACTTCCTTGACCCTCCAAGGCTGACGAGGTTCATTCTTAGCCCTCTATTTATTCTATTTTTATTTTATTTTACTTATTTTCCATCCTGTTTACACCTTTGCCTTTTCCCACTAGGTAAGGGATCCCTTGAGAGCACAGAGTGTTTCTTACTGTGGTAGGCATGGTATCTACTGCAGCATCGGGCCATAGAAGAAACTCAATAAATACTTGCTGAATGAGTAACTTTACTGTACAGCCACTGGATAGTGATGTGGAAATATTTTATCCTTTTTAGGTGTAATCATTCGCCCTTAACGCTGATAGGCATGTTGGTAATTCAGGTACCTTATGTAAACTGTCCTTAAGTCCAAGGGGAGGAAAGGTGACCTGTATGAATGATGGCATCCGTCCAGCAATTATACTTTGGGAACAGAACTGCAGGCTATTCAATAAGTGCCTCTGTGTGCCTGTGTGTGTACTCCGAGCTCTGCTTAGGAAGCATAATTGCCCTCTGGAATTTCCACATGAGCAGTATCGCCTAGCTTAGCAGTGCGTTTCTCACAGCCACCTTCAGTGAGCTGCTCTCTCTCTCTTTCTCTCTCTCTCTCTCTCTCTCTCTCTCTGACACCCAGGTGCCCACGAGCAACGCAGCTCCTTACTTTGTAGTGGAAAGACAGTTTGCTGGCCAGCTGAACACATGACACCAAACGGAGGAGAAACTTGTTGAAAAGCCTCTCTTTGAGAGCCCTCCAGCCCTGCAGTTCTGCCTTGTTATTTCTCAGCTGGAGTGTGGCTTGCTGACAGATGTTCTCTGCCTGCTTCACCATAAACCTGTAAGGGGGGGGGGGGGAGAGTACTCACAACGACACCAACTGAAGGCACTTTGTGCTGTAGACAGGCGGCATCTCATCCTGCCGGGTATCAAATGCTGGCTAAGAGAGCTGCATTTGCAAGTAAAAGGAAGGTGCGATCCCAGCCAGCCTCTAGGTAAGGGGCAACTAGTGCTGTGTAAAGATCTAGGAGCGCCCGCCCGCCATGCCGGGGGTGGGAGGGGGCGCTAACACAGAGACCTTACGCACAGGCTTTACCTTTCTAGGATTTCTACAGCCTGGTAGCTCACAGATTTCTCCAGACACCATTGCTCAGACAGGAGAAAAACAAACTCTGCCAAAACAGGAAAGAAGAGCTTAATTCACAAGATGCAACCCAAGCCACTCTGTTAGCTCTTGGCATTGTGTAAAAGCCATGATGGAGCTGAGAGAAGAGGGTCAGGAGGTGAGAAAGATGAGACTGAAACAAGCGATGCTGAGCAGGTTCCTCTGCTGCCAACAGGCAGATCAGAGGCACGGAGAGGAGGCCGCCTCAGGGCCAAAGTCAAGGGCTCACCAAGCCCCTCCGTGACCCTCAGCCTTCCTGGGAGTCTCAGCGGATAGAAGGTTTGGTCAGTTACACACAAACATATACCAGCTGGCCTAGTTGGGCTCTACACTTCATGCTGGGAACCCCTCCCTCCAAGGAAGATTCTCGGATGGATAAAATCCCTGACCCCCATATTGTTTTCCGTGGAATGTTGGCAGGACCTGAGAGGTCCCTCCTGGAGCTTCCACAGTCTTTATGACAGTTTGTTTAGTAACCACCCTCTGCAGAACTCCCATGGCTTTACAAACACAATTCACCTTGCAGCTGGTCACCACCTCTCCAGCACCAGTCTGTTGGGTAAATCTCTAGTGTTACTGTGGAGTGCCTTGTTTGGAAGAAACATCCCCTAGCTCAGAGAACACAGCACAAGCTGGAGGGAAAAGAGTCATTGGGAGGGTGAGGAGGGTAAGATACCTTGGCAAGATTTTATCCTGCTTCTGTTTCCCTTTGAAAGAACAGCCCCAGATAAAATTCTATTTAGCTTGCAGTATCATTAGAGGGTGGAAACGAGGGTAAATGTCAGTTCTCAGTAAAGAAAACTGAAGACCTAAGAACCTTTATCATTGACCAGCAAAGAAGTACAGAGTGAGTGTCCTTTACCCCTGCCTCTGTGCACATAATTATACTGTCATGTGTCTTCTGAGAAACTCTGACTTTCTTAAAAGAAAAACAATTTATCAGGGATGGTGGCAATGCCTGTAATTTCAGCAGGTGGAGGCAGGAGGATCAGGAGTTCAAGGACATCCTCACATAGTAAACTGAAGGCCAGCCTGGGCTACGTGAGATTCAGTCTCAGAAAAAAAATCAAGCTATCACTTTACACAGAGAAACCTTGTCTCAATACAAAAAAAAAAAAGGCTATCACAAGACAGCTTAGCACTATACCTAACATAAATTGCAAATAGATTTATACACAAAGCCTTGTTACAAAGACCACAGCCCTAGGAGCTCAGCGGTAGGTAGTGCACATAACTTGTAAAGACCACAGCCCTGGCTAACACTGTGTATTGAGGAAGAGAATTAAACCTGGCTGCATGTTCTCAGCCAGACCTTTGTTTTGGTTTGGTTTTTTTCGAGACAGGGTTTCTCTGTGTAGCCTTGGCTGTCCTGGACTCACTTTATAGACCAGGCTGGCCTCGAACTCACAGCAATCTCCCTGCCTCTGCCTCCCGGGTACTGGGATTAAAGGCGTGCGCCACCACCACCCGGCCTCGGCCAGACCTTTGACCTTAGATGGAACTTCCTAGTTCAGGGGATACATGATCCCAGATCTTTGATTTTGTTTTGGATTTCTTAGGACTTACTCAGTGAATAGGTTTCCATTTTTGTTTTAATTTTAGTTTCTCAAGGAAACTGAATTTGGCCTAGGCAGAATGAATCACAGTCACACCTTGCTCTTGGCTACACCTCCTCTACTGTACAGGAGACCTCTCAGTCTCTAAGCTACAGCTAGAGCTCCACCGAATTTCTGTAACATTCTTTTACACCCCTGCTACTTCCATTTCATCATGCTCTCCCTGAAGTTTCTGCAACTTGCCTTCGACTTTTCCCAGTTTGCTAAAAGGATTACCTCAAAGCCAGCAAATATTCCAAACTATTAAGTAACACGGTCTTCTCCCAGCCTTCACTTGTGCTGATGCCCTGGAAGCATCTCCAACAGCTGACCACTATCCCTCCAAAACTCCCGTTGGCTTCAGAAACATTTGGTTCTGTACCCATGTCCCCAAACTACGGTTTTTTGGTGGGGTTTTGTTGTTATTGTTTTATTATTTCACTTTTTAAAATATTATCTTAGGGGCCGGGCGTGGTGGCGCACGCCTTTAATCCCAGCACTCGGGAGGCAGAGATAGGCGGATCGCTGTGAGTTCGAGGCCAGCCTGGACTACAAAGCGAGTCTAGGACAGCCAAGACTACACAGAGAAACCCTGTCTCGAAAAACCAAAAAAAAAAAAAATATATATATATATATTATCTTAAATCGTGTATATGTGTGTGAGTGCAACACTTTTGGTGGCCAAAAGAAGCTGCTGGATCCCCTGGGGGCTTGAGTTAGAGACAGTTGTGAACTGCTGCATGTGTGCTTAGGGAACGGAACTTGGCTCCTCTGGAAGAACAACACAAGCTCTCAATTACTGATCCTTCTCCCCGGTCCCTTGTTTTATCTGTGTGTATATGTATGTGTGTTGTGTATGTATGCATGTATGTACACCACCTTCATACAAGTGCCTGCAGAGATCAAAAGAGCATGCTGGGTCCTCTGGAACTGGAGTTACAGGTAATTGTGGACCTGTGTGGATGCTGGAAATTAAATCTGGACCCTATGGAAAAGCAGCAAGTGCTTTTAACTGCTGAGCCTTCTCCCCAAGCCCTTGGTTTGGTTTTTGAGATAGGATGTGGGTGAATCTCAGGCTAGGCTAATGTGAGACTTATATGTAGTTCATGCTGGCCTAGACTTTGCAATTCTCCTGCCTCAGCTTCCTGAGTCCTGGGATGATTACATGAGCTGCCACTTGCAGCTCATTGCTGGCTGACTCTTCCATGATCCAATTCCCTGAGAACAAAATGTTTCCCAAGGAATTGCCTTGACCTGTTTCTCTTCTTTTTCTGGAACTATCATGAAAACAATTTAAAAACCTTATTTTTAGTTCTGACCTTTTTAAACAGTCTGTTATTAACCTTCCTCTAGATGCTCTTCAAATATCTTGTTTTGTTTTTTTGAGACAGGGTTTCTCTGTGTAGCCTTGGCTGTCCTGGACTCTCTCTGTAGACCAGGCTGGCCTCACAGAGTTCGGCCTGCTTCTGCCCTCCTTCTGAGTACTGGAATTAAAGGCATGGGCCACCATGCCCAGCTTTCTTCAAATATCTTAAACTCAGTAGGTCCAAATCAAAGCAATCTCCCCCAAAACAAAGGGCACATTTCCTTATTTTTTTGTGTGTCATGTGGGTGTGTGGCACCACTGTTCTCCCAAATCTCTGAGGTTCGGCCCTTTGACAGTCATCTTTACCTTCTTCATTTCCTAAATGAAGAGTTGGGTTTCTAGGGTTGGCCTCTGGGATGTTTCAATCCATTCTTGCCTCGCCCTGTTATCTATCGCTGTATCACAGGCCTGTTAGCACAGACTGCAGACAGGCTCCTCCTCCAGCTCCTCCAGGCCAGCCCATCCTCTATACACATACAAAATCATTTTTACCAAGGCCAAAATTATAGCTACGCTGCCTCCTCATTTAAAGTTCAGTGTCTCGCGCTGGAGAGATGGCTTAGCAGTTAGGGGCACTGGCTGTTCTTCCAAAGACTTGGGTTCAATTCCCACCACCCACATCAGGTGGCTCACAACTGCGAATATTCCAGTTTATCTGACACCCTCTTCTGGTTTCTTCTAGCACTAAGCACACAGATACATGGGTGAAAAAACAAACAAACGAACAAACAAACAAAACCCAACCATATACACAAATAAGTTAAATAAATAAAAACAACAACAACAAAGTTGCTCTTGGGAGGAGGCAGAGGCAGGAGGATCTCTGTGAGTTCAAGGCCAGCCTGGTCTACAAAGTGAGTCTAGGACAGCCAAGGCTACACAGAGAAACCTTCTCTCGAAAATCCAAAAACAAACAAATTTTAGTATCTTCTCATTTTCCTCCTAAACCAAGTGTAAAGTCTTCACCCATGACATTCAAAGTTCTACCTGGAATGCTTCCAGACTTCCTGGTTTTATTTTCTATTGCTTTTCCACGTGTTCTGGTCAGCCTAGGCTACAACTGTGTGATCTAGGCCCCCTCCTCCCTCCTGTCTTCCAAAATTTTGCTTAAGGTATCATTCAAGGTGTACCTCAAATGTCACAATCCCTTATCATCTTATCACTCCTCCAAATTCTCGTAATGGCTTGGATTTTCTATGTCAGTTACCCTAGCCATACTTGTACCTACTTGTTCAAATGTTTAATATTCCCACCCAAAGACTATATAGTTTGGGAGCAATGACTACATTACTGTTTCATCCGTCTATACCAGGCAATGTCAGTAAGAAGACTCTAATAAACACGTTTATAAAAAGATTAAGGGGCTTGAAAGATGGCTCAGCAGTGAGGAGGAGCACTGGGTTCAATTCCCAGCACCCACATGGCAGTTCATTGTTCCAGGGAACCCTCACACAGACATACATGCAGGTAAAACATCAATTCACATAAAATTAAAAATTAAAAAAGAAAATTTTAAGAAGAGCCAGGTATGGTGTTGCATGCCTTTAATCCCAGCACTTGGAAGCCAGAGGCAGGTGGATCTCTGTGAGTTCGAGACCAGCCTAGGCTATGGAGAGAGTGCCAGGACAGGGCTCCATACAGCGAGACCTTGTCGCAAAAAAAAGGACAAGGGGTTGGGGGCGGAAGGGAAGGGAAGCCGGAAAGAGAAATCAAGTGTCATTGTGCTGGTAAGCCTCGTTCATCACTCATAAGCCCCAAGACCTAGCATAAAAGGAGTACTAACAAAATATATTTGAGTGAAAAAGGTCAGGGTTCCCAGGACTCCCGTAATAAACCCGATTCCCCACTCGGCATCCACACCCACGATCCGCGTATCCCTGAAGCTGCCCCTCCGTCCCGCAGCCTCCATCACTGCTTGCTCATTCTGCTGGGCCAAGTGAAGCAGAGCATTTTCGATGGTCTCTGTGGCAACCGCTCCAAACTGGAAGTCACTGGAGTTAGCCAGTCTTGGCCTCAAGGCTCCCTCCATATTCAGAAGTCTTTCGGAGCACAAAGACAGTTCATGGGATCTATAAACTGGCTTCCTTAGCTTATTTCCAGAATCTTCTGCCACGCCTTGGATTCTTCCTTTCCTTCCTATATGTTTGTCCTTGCCTCAAATCTGAGGAAAACGTAATTCCCACCACGGCATCGAACTGTTACCAGCTTTTCGCGCCCCAACTGCCACGAAGCCCTCAGCCAATCAGAAAAGACAGCCGCGTCTCCCCTTTCCTGTCCCTCCTCTAGGGCGGAGAAGCCCTGTTTCTACCCATAAAACTCCACGCGTACTACAACTCCCAGAGGCCCTTGCGGAAGCCAAAGACTACAATTCCCGGCGAGTTCCGGACTCGACGGCTTAGGGCGGAGCGGCGACATGGCGACTCCTGGAGCTGGTGACCCTCTGGATGCAAAGAATGGAAATGCTCCGTTCGCTCAGCGCATTGACCCGTCGCGAGAGAAATTGACCCCTGCGCAGCTGCAGTTTATGCGGCAGGTGCAGCTTTCCCAGTGGCAGAAAACACTGCCACAGCGACGGACCCGGAACATCTTGACTGGTCTGGGCATCGGGGCCCTGGTAGTAGCTATTTGTATCCGTCCTGGTTATACCGTTTATGGGGTTAAGGAAAAGGAAACAGGGCGTGTAGATTCTAATGTGCGGGCAGAATGGGGTTAATACCTAATCTTACTATCTACGCTGCTCTTAATGGTTTAGTAATAACAACCGAGTTAAGGGTTCAAAAAGAGCAAAAGAGTGGCACTCCAGAATCATTCATTTGGGGGGACATAACAAGGGTGGTAGAGGAAAGGCATGCCCATATGGTTCGTGGTTTCCTGAACCCACCCCGCCAGATGGTTACACCTTCTACTCAGTGGCCCAGGAGCGTTTCCTTGATGAGCTGGAAGATGAAGCCAAAGCTGCCCGAGCCCGCGCTCTTGAGAGGGAGAGAGCGGCAGGACCCTAACCGAATGGACCATCTTCAAACTGCGGGAGCCCCTGTACAGTGATGCCTGGTGATCTCGCAGCATCACTGGCTTACTAACTTCGGACCGTGATTGAGCCCAAGAAGCCACAGACTATGCAGTTGGCCACTGACAAAAGGGGGAATTGTTCGTTTCACACGCAGTTTGTACAGTTACCCAGCCCTTTCTTATTTCCTTGTTTGAGAGGTATGCGACCTTGCCTTTCCCCCTAACTTTGTGGTTTTACCTCTTCACCTCCCGGGGGCCCAACTGTTAAGGGGAGGGTGTGGCATATGTGCAGAGTTGGAACCCAAAGTGGGAAAGATGGGGTCACGTTAAGACTAATAAAAAAATGAGTCATCTCTCCTGAAGCCACGCTAGTGTGTGGGGGCCGAGGGACACATGGCACTTCACGCTAGAAAGCTCCCTGGCAGTAGCTGCAGTGGTGGCATTGCCCCAGGGAGCTGTAAATGTTTAACTAGAATTGCTTTTTCCGTGAGATCTTTCCACCTGATTTAAGGGAGAGATTACTGGATTGTTTGAGACTGAAGCAGGTCTTAGTGGGGAGGAAGGTCACTCTTGTGTTCCCCGCCTTCAAGAACAGACTCTCATGTCATAGCCTTTTCCCATCCCTAGATTGGTAGATGAAGGATGAACAAGTAACTTCATTCTTTTTTTTTTTTTTTTTTTTTTTTTTTTTTTGGTTTTTTTAGAGACAGGGTTTCTCTGTGTAGCCTTGGCTGTCCTGGACTCACTTTGTAGACCAGGCTGGCCTCGAACTCACAGCGATCCGCCTGCCTCTGCCTCCCGAGTGCTGGGATTAAAGGCGTGCGCCACCACGCCCGGCCCTAACTTCATTCTTTTTAGCATGCGCAGGTACCTGCCCGGACAGGCCTAGGGTGGGGTCCGGAGGGGATCATCGCTTGGCCATTGGATCACTGGTCATGTAATTGCCTCATGACCTGGTGGCAAAAAGCCAGAAAGCTGGGTAGCTTCCATCCTGCCTCATGGCTTCCAGATCCTCACCACTCCTGCCCCACAAATCCTTGCGCGCGCCCCCTCCCCGTTTCCTACAGCATGGCAGATACAGACCCACAGTCCTTTTCCCCACTACTTTTATTGGCTGCTGTTAACTTTGGTGGTGGGAGTACACCTACACTCTCCCAGCTGGAAGCTGGCCTTCCGCAAGCATCTGGACTTGAGCTGGATTGCTTAGTGGTTGGCTCTTGCCTGGGGAGGGGCGCAGAAGACGAAGGTGGGGGTTGGCTACAGAAATGAGATTCCCACACAGCAAAGAGCTCCCACGTTTGCCTCTTCGGGATAACACAACCACCGCACTCTCCATGCCCACAAGCCTTCCACCCCCTCAGTGCTGGGGTGTTCTTTGCCGAGTTGACTTGGTCACAGAAGCATCAGATTCTGAGAGCCCCAAGTGCCATGGTGGGCCCTGGTGTTGGGGGAGGCATAGGACATCTGTTCTGAATTCACTGGAGGAGAAAAGAAAAATGCTAAAGAAATGTCCAAAGCGGACGAAGGCAGAGCTGCTCCCGGTCACCATTCCCTGGGCTCTCCCTCGGGCCCCGCCCTCACCATCCTGCCAACATCCCCGGCGAATGTCACCCCCTTGCTTGCCCGCTGCTCCTGGGAGCCGGTGCTGCTGCCACTCAGAGAATTCCTACGCATGATGCCTGGGAGCAGGATGGGGGGAGGGAGAGAGAGCGCTAAGTGAAGGAAGGGGCAGCAAGGAGGGAGGGGGGGGGTGCCAGCCCCCCAGAACCAAGGCTAGAGACCACCAGGGGCTGGAAGAAGACCGCGTCGTCAATAAGGAAGGAGTCTCAAGGGGAGAGATGAAAGCTGGGTGGCTGCCATCTCACCAGGGCCAGGGAGGTCAGAGCGCTGCAGGCTGTTACGGCGGGAGGTGGGGAAGCTGCCCTTGGAGAGGCGGCGCTGGCGGCAGGAGAGCATAGCGGCTGGGGCTACAATACCAGGTGGGGGCTGCTTCCCAAGCCGGCTGTACAAGTCCTCAATTTCCTTTTTCTGTAGGGTCTGTAGCGCCTCCACTTCCGACAAGTGCCTGAGGATGCACCCGAAGGGGGGGGGCAGGAAAAGGCTAGTCACACACTTTGCCCTGCCAGGTTCACACCCAGCTCTGCCGCCTTGCCCAGACTCACTTCTGCCGAAGGTTCTGCAGCTCAGCCCAGAACTCCTCATCCTCGCCACTGCTCTCCGACTCCTCGCTGCTCACACACAGGCTACTGTAGGAGTAGTTCATCCACACAGGGCTGGGATGGCTCAAGAGTGGGGAGCTGCCCCCAATTCGGGGTTCCTTCCCTTCAGCCCCTTCCTCTTCCATCGCCACCCCCAGGCCCTCGGCTGCACGGTCGCTCTCTGCCAGAGCCTCTCTGGTCGCACTGTCCTCTGTGTCTGAGCTCTCTGAGGTCAGTTGAGGGGTTAGAATCTTTAGGGAGCTAGAGAGAGTCGGGGATGCTGGTTCTAGGGATGGTTCTGCTGGCTCCTTGGATGAAGTCACTTGGAAACGCCCAACAAGCTGGGGCTTTCCCTCTGCAGGGAGATAAGGAGGGAAGTGAAGAGGGTTGAAGAAATCTAGCAGAATAGAAAGAAATGTGTTGGGTGGAACAGGCAGGGAAAGGTCGGGGATCAGAGGCCTCACCTTCAGAGATGGGTGCCAGTCTAGCCTCACCCAGTAATGGCTGAGCAGGATTTGGGGAAGCCTACAAAATGTGGTACCATGAGGAAGGGAAGGATCCAGAAGCTGCCCCCTTCTCCCCCCCCCCCCCACTTAGTCCACTTCATACCCTCCTTACCTCACTCTCTGTCTCAGCTGTTCGGGGTGAAAGGCTTTCCTGGCCACAAGAAGCAAGGGGAAGGGGCAGGCTAGGCGGAGGACCTGGAGGAGCTGGGGGAGACTGAGAAAGCAGCCCAGGGGAGGGGGACAGCAGAGACTGGGCCACAGTCATCACAGCCAGAGAGAAGGCACTAGCCAGAGATAGGAGAGGCGCTGCTGTGGTCGAGGGGAGAGGGGGAGGAGAGGGGCAGACAGGAAAAGCAGGGGGGCTAAGAGCGACTTTGGAACAACTAGGAGAGAGCGGCTGAGAAGAGCTGCTGGGGAGAGGAGAGGAAGGGAGTGGAGACTGAGACGTGCCGGAGGAGGACAGGAGCGGTAAGACGGGGCCGGGCGGACATGGGCTTGAGGAGGTCTGGGAGAATGGGCAGGGGTGGCACGAGGGTGACGTGATGGGAAAGGTGGGGCATGGGAAGACAGGAGGGGTCCCAGGGGAAAACAGGGCGCCTGGGGACAAGGGGGTTCCAGGAGAAGATGGAGAGGTGGAGAAGGCTGCCCAGCTCCTCGGTTCTGGGGAGATGCTTCTCTGGGGCTCTGCTGAAGAAGGAAGTTTAAGGTTCCAGAATCCTCAACCTTTACCTTCCACAAGGGCAACCCAGGGGTTGGGGTGAGCAGTGACAGAATGCAGAACCTACCATTGGATGGACCTGGGGGGGCAGGGAGGGCTGTGGGCTCTTCCTGAGGGAGAAAAGGGGCCTTCAGTCACAGTGGGAACTTGAAGAGTGGGATTTAGGGCAGGGATTGGGGTGGGTTGAGACAAGGTTTCTCTGTGTAACAGCCCTGGCTGTCCTGGACTCACTTTATAGACCAGGCTTGTCTCGAACTCACAGAGATCCGCCTGCCTCCGTCTCCCAAATGCTGGGATTAAAGGCGTGTGCCACCACATCTGGCTCAGAGTGGGATTCTTAAGCTACAACCCATGAGCCACCAGGAATCCAGACACAAGCTTCTGGGGATTCAAAAGTATGTATGTGCTGAAATATTTGGAGGTAAAGAGGCATGAGATCTGGCAATGTATTCTCAAGTGGTTCAAAAGAACATAACTTATAATACAGAGGAAAAACGGGAAAGCTAATTTGTGTGTGTGTGTGAGTGTGCGTGCGTGCGTGAGTGTGTGTGTGAGTGTGTGTGTGTAAACAACTGGCAAATCTGGGCAAAGGGCTCTGGGAATATGTTCTACAGTTCTTGCAACTTCTCTCTGCAAGCCTGCACTTATTTCAGAATAGTGAGTTTAAAGTATTCATTCACAGTTTCCTAGAACGAGCATATGTGGCTTTCATCATCCCTGCCAACAGAATTAAGAGCCAGTTTAAGGTCCTCAGGATGAAGAGAAGTTGGTGTAAGCAGGCCTCAGAGGGCAGAATCTGTTCCTGCTGGAGATGTCTGGAGGGCTGACCTGAGGGCTCAGCGCATCTTTAGCAGCCTCCTGAGGACCAGGCTCTCTCTTCAGCAGGGTTTCCACTCGCTGGATAATCTCTCGGATCCGGCTCAGGAATCCATCTCGCTCCGAGGGCAGTATGAACTCATTATACACCTGGCAGGGGTTGTGGGATGGAAGGAGGCTGTTATCTCACCATTGCTGCCCAGCTCCTCAGGTTTAAACCCAACCATTGATACCACTGCATCATTTGAGAAGTATGTGTTGTTACGTGCCAGGCACTTGTGGTTGAGATATGTAGTCCGGGAAGAAAGGAGCTAACAGTCTCAGGATGTGTGTGCTGACACCAACGCTGTCCTGTATCATCACATTTAACACCAACAAATGGCTATGGTCTACTGATATCCTCCCTTTGTAGTGAAGATAACTAATGCTCAGGTTAAGTGCAGCTGGCCCAGTGCTGGAGAGATGGCTCAGAGGTTAAGAGCACTGGCTGCTCTCCCAGAGGACCTGAGTTCAATTCCCAGCACCCACATGGCAGCTCACAGCTGTCTGTAATTCCATTTCCAGAAGACCTGACACCCTCACACAGACTGTACATGCAGACAGAATACCAATGCACACAAATAAAGGGGGGAAAAAAAGTTCTGTTGGCCCAAGCCACACTATTTGACCCCAGGTCTACTGAAAGCCAGAGTTTTTTCCCACAGCTGCGTGCTTTTGGACACAATTTCTCCACTAAGATAAAGATTATAAGGTACCCCACACCACATAGGATCCCATCCACACATGACAAGGTTAAGTAAAGCAAGGCAATCAATGGTAAATGTCACTTTCCACTCCACAAACATAGAGCCCCTGTGGTTTGGTGACAGGGTCTCACTACGCTGCCCAATGTGGCTTCATGTTTGTGGTGATTCTCCTACTGACCTTGAGGGCCGGGACTACAAGTATATGCCACTATGCCCCACTTCCAATGTGTTTGGAGGTCTTTCTTTTTTTTAAACCACAAGTTAGCCAGGCATGGTGTTGTCTGCCTATAATCCCAGCAGAGGCAGGAGGATCACTGTGAGTTGGAGGCCAGCATGGTCTACAAAGTGAGTTCCAGGCCAGCAAGAACTACACAATGAGACCCTGTCTCAAAAATCACCGAAAACCAACACCAACACCAACAGAAAACTCCACAACTTAAAGTGCTAATAATCTGCCATTGGGACAACAAAATGGGTAAAGCTTCTTGTTACCTCGCTTGACTGTATGAGCTCAGGGAGGGTGACCATATGGTGACAGGAGAAACATTACTCTCACTGGTTATCCTCTGACCTCCACACGCAAGCAAGTTAAGTGTAATAAAAATCTGTAATTGAGTCTACAAAGTGAGTCCAGGACAGCCAAGGGCTCTGTTACACAGAGAAACTCTGTCTCAAAAAAACCTCAAAAAACAAAAACAAAAAAAGGGGGAAAGCCTGTAATCAATCATCTCCCCCAAATGCTATTCCAATGAAGGCACAGGTCATAGAGCTCTGGGGAAGGAGAGCTTGGGATGGCGTCACACAGAGAATATTTCATGCTGGAGCTTACAAATGTGGAGTAAGAAAAGCTACCCCTCTGACACTGTCCAGCCACTTACATGTATCACTATATTAGATTGACTCTTTGAGAAACAAATAGTAACTAATGAACAGCTGAAGTTCACAGAAGAAGAAGGAGGAGGAGGAAGAGGAGGAGGAGGAAGGCACTCAGGTCCTTCCAGGAACTATTCAGAAACCTGCATGGTTTAATAAACACTCTGGGTAGCCAGGCAGTGGTGGCGCACACCTTTAATGCCAGCACTCTGGAGGCAGAGGCAGGCGGATCGTTGTGAATTCGAGGCCAGCCTGGTCTACAGAGTGAGTCCAGGACAGTCAAGGCTACATAGAGAAACCTTGTCTTAAAACAAACAAACAAACAAAAAAAAAAAACAAAGTGGAAGGTTCACTTGGCTTGGCAGAAGATGGCAAGCCTTGGGTGCCAGGTGACACATTTCTTTGTTCTGGAGACTAGTAAATGACATCGAGGAAGAGCTGCTCCTGGGAAGAGTCTCTAAAGCCTGGTGTATCTCCATCACCTCCAAGGCTGACACCTGACACCCTCATCTGTTGAAATGGCCTCCCACCAAGACTCCTAACAAATCCAGTGTGGTCCTCCTGCCTTCTACTTGTTTGGCTCCAACTTGAGTGACTTGTCTGTCTCCCGGCTTCCCATCGCAGAACAGGCCGATTTCCAGGGACACACTCGCAAAGCTCCGGACTCAAGCCTCCTAAACCCATGTCTCTCCAGCTCTGCCTGGCCGTTTCCTGTTGCCATGGAGGACCCTGACTCAGCTGTTGCTCTAGCTCATCGTGGCCCTTGAAAAGCCCCCACTGTCTGAGCGGGGCGTGGTGGCCCATGCCTTTAATCCCAGCACTCGGGAGGCAGAGGCAGGCGGGATCGCTGTGAGTTCGAGGCCAGCCTGGTCTACAAGGCCAAGTCTGTCTTGAAAAACCAAAAAAAGCAAAAACCAAAAAAACCCTGCTCTCATTTCCAGCTTCTCTCACTGAGTTCTCTCCTCTGTGTTCTCTGATATGGGCTGTCCTTGGTATCCCTTCCCCTAACTCCTTAGCATATCAACTCAGCAAATATTTATTGGGTATCCACTACCCACACTGTGTTACGTCAAGAGCTGACTGGATTACACAGCAAATTTCCTGAAACAACCCTTAGATTCACCCTTCCTTCTCCTTCCATATTCCATTTTCTCCCTTCATTCCCGCCTGGCTTCTTGTGTCCACCTCCCAATCAGATTCTTTCCTCCAGATATCCTCCCACACCCCATAGTAGAAAAGTCTTTTTCTTTTTCCTTTTTGGTTTTGGTTTTTCGAGACAGGGTTTCTCTGTGCAGCCTTGGCTGTCCTGGACTCGCTTTGTAGACCAGGCTGGCCCCGAACTCACAGTGATCCACCTGCCTCAGCCTCCCGAGTGCTGGATTTAAAGGCGTGCATCACCACCGCCCTGCAAAAGGTTTTCTTTTTTTTTTTTTAAGATGTATTTATTATATATACAATATTTTTGTCTGCATGTACTATACGCCTGCATATCAGAACAGGACACTAGATCTCACTATAGATGGCTGTGAGGCACCATGTGGTTGCTGGGAATTGAACTCAGGACCTTTGGAAGACCAGACAATGCTCTTAACCTCTGAGCCATATCTCCAGCCCATCAAAAGGTCTTCTTAAAACTCATTCTCAGGGGCTGGAGAGATGCCCTTTCTACCCTTCCCTGCCATTACTACACATCTTCTAGAACGTGCGCAAATCCCATTCCTTCCTGTGCTGCTCCAGGCCATCCTTTAGCCCAGTCACGCCATGACACCCCTAACAGGAACTATCTACCCAGTCCATGTTGATCCCAAAGTGCTCGACCTGAATGTATATACGGAAATCTCCACACAACGGCTGGGGCACTTTCAGGGTTGTTCTGCCAACCGGCATGTATAAACCCTTGCTGTGGGGGGTCAGGGTACAACATCAGCCCCGGTGGCTACCAGAAGGGAAGAGCTCCTATAGGAGGCAAACACTGTCCTTGCGGCTCTCTTTCTCTCCCTCCCTCCTCCTCCCTCCCCCCCCCCCCTCTCTCACCATGGCAGCCGCGATCTCTTCCGGGCTGTCCCCATCCAGATCAAATCGGAAGGTCACCATCTTGCTGTTGTGAGTCTGTAGCTGGCACTCCACGACTCTGTCATTCTCATCTGAGACCTTCAGAGTCAAAGTCAGCAGAAGGGAAGAAATGAAGGCCTTAGGCACGTGTCTCCAGCCTACTTACTACATAGTCAATGCACAGCGGACGCTGAGAACAGATTCTATTCCCAGAGTCTGGCATTGAAACTAGGCTAGATGCCTCATGGCATCATCACCAGTCACACACACAGCAATGCCACTTTTCTGCCCCTCCCCCGTCTCCCTGGCAGTTCCCTACTGTAGGTTATTCTCCAGCTCTGGGGGGCAGGGTCCCCCTTACACTAGTGACCCTCAGCCGGGATCGGGGTCTCCGTCGGAGATTCTTCACTGGACTTTTCCTCATCTGTCCCCTTTCTCCCATGTCACTGAGGCCTGAGGCCATATCTGAGGCATAGCTGGGCAGAGGAAGGAAAACAGAAGTGTTTCAGTAGACAATGGCAACCCAGAATTTTCTGTGTCTCAGCCAACTACTCCAACTTAAGCCAGAACATACCTTTCCCCAGGAGAAAAATCAGTGCCAGGGCCAGACCGTGGAATGGACAAGGCAAACCCCTGAAAGAGGATACAATTCACGAGATCAGGAGCTAATAACTGCTGAGGAAATGGGGTCAGAGATGTGGGGGAGAATTCTAGGGAAATAGAATTGGAGAAGGTAAGGACAAGAATAGTGTGTTTTGGGGACCCGGGGTCAGGTTAGGAGGTTGAGATTCAAGAGAAAGGGATAGGCTTTTTGAATGGCTGAAAGGCTCCCGAGTGACCCTCTCTCACCGAGGGCAAGCAGAGATGGGGCTCAGCGGGGCTGGATGGCACCCCCCCGGGGGGCTGAAGGGCAGGGTCTGAGGCATCCAAGAAGCCGGAGGAGCTGAGGGAGGAGCTGAGGTAGCCGTCAGTCTCGCAATCAGCTGGTGGGGGAGGAGGGAGTGGATCAAAAATAATAATAATAATAATAATAATAATAATAATAATAATAGTAATAAAGGAGTGTGGAGGTTAGAGGGGACCTGCCTAAGCAAAGAGGGACCTAGATCCAGGAGGGAATTGTGGGGGAGTTTGCTCCCAAAGGAAGGTTCATGGCTAGAGATGGAAGGCTGGATAAGTGACAGCACTTCTGGGCTGGACTTCTGGGACCTAGAACTCAATGTCAGGGTAACTTACAGGTGGTGGATGAGTAGCTGGCATGGCGGAAGAGGAAAGCCTGGTGTTGGTCAGCTTCTGGTTCCTCGGGCTCTGGGGGGAAGGCACTGGGAGGGCCAGGAGCCATGGACACAGTTGCCGGAGGGGGTCCTGACTCGGGTGAGAGAACCTCCAGTTCCCTAGCTTTTCGAAGCTTCTCCCGTTTCCGCTGAATGGCAGCGACCCTTTCTCGAACAGCACGGGCCACTGGCTGGTAGTCAGCTTCGCAGACTAAACCCAAAGCTACCTGGAGTCAGGATAGGAAGGAGACAGTTTGCGATCCCCCACAAAGACGCGCCAGGGACTGGGGAGCTACCTAAGCTCGTGAAATGCTCTCTGCATAAGTCTCATCCCCAGTGCTCTGGTACGCAAACATGTGATGCCAGTGCTGGGGAGGCAGAGGCAGGCAGAGCCCTGCAACTAGCTGGCCAGCCAGTCCAGGCTAATCCGTAAGCCCCAAGTCCCCTTAAGAGACCCTGTCTCAAAAACCAAGGCTCCTGAGGCATGACACTCAAAGTTAACTTCTGGCTTCCACACATATATACTTACACATTTGTCCATGCGGAGAGACAGAGACAGAGGGAAAAATAAAATAGAGACAAGAGGCACAGACAGACGATGGACCCATCGGGACAGCTTTCAATTGACTTCTGGCCTTCACACAAACGTACATACACATCTGTAAATTGAGGGTGGTGCCAAGGGTGTGTGTGTCTAACTGAGGCTTCTAGGAATAAGGAGGGAACTTTTGTTTTTTTAAAGGGGGAAACTTTTTATTGATTAACCACTGTGTGTGTTAACTGAAAACTCAGCATCCTTAAGCCTTCTCAATAACACTATGGAATAAATTTTGCTGTGTTGTCTTGGACACGACACTGCAATCAAGAAGACCTGAATTCCAACTTCCAGGACCCATGTAAAAGCATGTGCACAGGCAGACACGCACATACCCACACACAAAAAAGTATACACAGAGGGGCTGGAGAGATGGCTCAGAGGCTAACAGCACTGGCTGTTCTTTCCAAAGGTCCTGATTTCAATTCCCAGCAACCACATGGTGGCTCACAACCATCTATAATGAGATCTTGTGCCCTCTTCTGGCATGTAGGCATATATACAGGCAGAACACTATATACATAATAAATAAATAATTTTTTAAAAAGTATACACAGAGACAGAGACAGAGAGACAGAGAGAGAGAGAGGAATCCCTTGCTCCCTTGCAGGTAATAGATCAAGGGCAGGCAAGATGGCTCTGTGTATAAAGGTAATTACTGCCAAGCCTGACAGCCTGAGTGAGTTTGATCTCCAGGCCCCACATGATGGAAAGAGAGATCTGACTTCCACAGGGTGTCTGACCTCTACGTGCATGCTGTGGCACATGGGCACCCACAAATATGCACAGTCACAAACAAAATAAACAAAAGATTTAATTTTGAGTCAAGCCAGGCAGTGCTTTTGGGATTGCTTTTGTGCCCCATTTCAAACAGTGTCAAGTTATTTTAAAAAAAGAAAAAAATAGGGTCTCACTTGTATATCAATGGCTGGCTTAGAGCTCATTAGCTAGATTTATAGAAACCCACCTACCTCTGCCTTCTAGGTGCCGGGATTAAAATAATGTGTCCCACAGCTGGGCGGAGTGGCACATGCCTTTAATCCCATCACTTGGAAGGCAGAAGCAAGCTGGATCAATGTGATTTTGAGGCCAACCTGGTCTACAAAGTGAGTCCCGGACAGTCAAGGCTACACAGAGAGACCCTGTCTCAAAAAAACCAAAGCACCAAACAAAACAAATAAACAAAGTGTCCCATTAAGGCAGCAGAGTCTCGGGCTCTTGACCCATCACAGATGACCTGGAAGCTGCCATTTCTCTATTGAGAATCCACATTCTTACCCCTCCCTCCGTTCTGGTTTTCCTCAACAAGTTCTCAAGGTTCTACCCTGGCATCTTCTAGCTACACTGCCTTCTCTCCTCCTCTCTCCTTTCTTTCTTTTTTAGTTTTTCGAGACAGGGTTTCTCTGTGTAGCCTTGGCTGTCCTGGACTCACTTTGTAGACCAGGCTGGTCTTGAACTCACAGCGATCTGCCTGCTTCTGCCTCCCGAGTGCTGGGATTAAAGGCGTGCGCCACCACCGCCCAGTATCTTCTCTCCTTTTCAATCAATTTACCTGTGATCTTTGTCAGGTGAGTAAAAGAAGTGTGGCAGGGTCACCTGACTTCAAATCTGAATGGTTTGAGATTAAATCACACTTTGTCATTTGTTTCCTTGGGGCTCTAGACAAGATAATCCATCTCTTTGAGCTTGCATTCCATTGCAAGCCAAACAGGGTCCTGTGAAAAGGCTTTCTTTTTCTTTTTCTTTTGTTTTCTTTTTTTTTTTTTCTTTTCTTTTTTTTTTTTTAAGGCATAGTCTCTCTGTGTAGCCTTGGCTGCCCTGGATTCACTTTGTAGACCAGGCTGGCCTCGAACTCACATCGATCCACCTGCCTCTGCCTCCCGAGTGCTGGGATTACAGGTGTGCACCACCACACCCGGTTTTGAAAAAGGCTTTCTTTAAGCCACATACGATGCTAAGAAGCACCTACTACCTGACATACAGTAAGGGATTGAGAAAAAAAATTAATAAAATATTGTTTGGTCAAGGACAGTTTCGAGTCTAGCAGAGGAGAGAGACAGAAAATGTATTCAGGTACAAAAATAAAGCTGATGGTTTGAGGTTGTATAGAGAGCATCCCCCCTCTCCCGCCACTGATTTTAAAAGAAGCATTCAACTTTTAACTGCAGAGGAGTGACTGTCCTGGAATTGATGACACTAAGCATAGAGGGGGACAAAGAGACAAAGCTGGCAGAGAGGGAAAAATAAATTGCCAAGAAGGGCATTCTGTGATAAATGAGTCTGCAAGGCAAAGAAGCGAGGTTAGGGGATCCAGGGTTTGTTCTGAAAAAAGAACCAGCCGGGCGTGGTGGCGCACACCTTTAATCCCAGCACTTGGGAGGCAGAGGCAGGCGGATCGCTGTGAGTTCGAGGCCAGCCTGGTCTACAAAGTGACTCCAGGACAGCCAAGGCTAACACAGAGAGACCTTATCTCAAAAAAAAAAAAAAAAGAAAGAAAAAAGAAACTTGGTATGCGTATGTGGGGAGACAGACCCTGTAGGAGAAGTGTCTCTAGGTGGGGGTCTCCTCTTGCTACTCTGGTGCCTCACCCCACCCTCGCCCCTCCAGTTGGCTGATGCCAGGTTGGCTAAGCCCTTCACAAGTCCAACCAAAGCAGGATCTCTCCTCTCCTCACCATCTCCTGAGCCACCTCCTCAGCAGCGTCCCGGCCGAGCTGGAACAGGAACTCAATGGCCTGGTTGTCCCGTGGGCGTCCCCCACGCCGTGCGTCCTCCATGCGCAGCCAGAGCTTGAGGCCTGGCTTCTCTCCGTCATCCTCCTCTGCCAGCTCCACGTGGACCCCTCGTTCCTCTCGGAAGAACGCGTGGGCCAGGAGATCCTGGATGGTGAACCTGGTGACCGTGGGGACAATGAGCGGACCCCCCCCCCCAGGAGCCCATTGCCTACCCGAGCTTGCGCCCATCTTTGACCCGGGACCCCCACCTCTCGTTCTTATCCGTGCGGATGCAACCCTCAATGATCTCCTTCACTTCCGGCATCTTCACCTTGTAGAAGCTGTTGGGTTTTGTGCCCTGCGGGAAGGGGTTGCATGCGTGAGGCCTTCGGGTTGCCTGCAAGGAAGTCTGCAGGGCAGGCAGTGGCCAAGGCTCGGGCTGCTTGCGGGAGGGCGCTGGTACCGAAAAGACTTCACTTCAAATCCCATTCCCTCCGCATACTGCTGGGGTGACCTTGCCCAAGACTTGCAGCTGTTTGTCCTTTCACTTGTAAATCGAGAGGCAGAACTTTTGCCTGGCTCACCTGGTAAAGGCACCTAGAAAGCTCTACTGAGACTGGGCGTGAAGTTTGTCTATGGACTCCCAGGATAATCACATATTCTTACCAGTTGTGTGTAAGCTTATGTACATACAATATATTTCCGTTTTGCCAGGGCATTTTTCTGTCTGGCCTGTTTTTATTAAGGAGATATATATTATATTGTATTATATTATATTATATACATATATGATATATATATAGTTGGCTAGAATGGTAGGGCCTCTGGGAATCCCTTCTTCCCCGAGCCCCACCCTTCTCACCGACGTGACTTTTCGGTAGATCTGTGCTGCGTTCTGACACTCAGAGTACGGATACTCGGACGTAGCCATCTCCAGCATGCACATGCCAAAGGCGTACACATCCACAGCCTCGTCGTACTTCTCCTCATACATCTCGGGGGCCATGAATTCCGGGGTCCCTATTGGACCCACAGAAAGGGTCAGGCTTCTTTCTTCTGGACTCCTCCCTCCACTTGGGTGTAGCACGGGCTGAGTAAGTAGCCTAAGGGCAACCCCGGAAAATTCTGGAGTGTTGGTGACCAACTCTTGCCCAAAGTGTGTTGAGGGAAGAATGAATGCGTTGCCCTAGTTCCGATAGGTCTCCAAAGCCCTGTTGGGGCGGGTGGGGAGTCGGGGCGAGGGGCTGGGGGCTTAAGGGTGCCCCGCCGTCTTTTCTGATGCAAGGAAGCTAGCAATGGTAAGGGCCCAGCTGGTGAGACGCACCAATGACGCTCTTGGCAAAGGAGGCGCGCTTGAGCGTGGCTAGTCCGAGATCTCCGATTTTGACAGAGCCTGAAGGGCCAGTAATGAAGACGTTGTCACACTTGAGATCTCGGTGCAGGATAGGGGGCACTCGGGAGTGTAGAAAATGAAGTCCCCGCAGGATTTGTCGACTCCAGCGCTGAAGGACTCGGGGCTTCATTTCGCGGAAGCGCCTCAGGTACCTGGGAGAGGGCGCATGCAGCGGACTGGCAAATCCCTTCTTAACCCACCCTTGGCACCACCTCTACGTCCCTTGCCAACATCCTTTTAACTTAGGTCCACCTGGGCCGGAAAGAAACTGAGTCAGTGAGTGAGGTAACTAGGTTACAAAATGATTTTGGGGGGTAAATTCGTAGATAGGGCGGCAGCCAAGGAAGGTACTGTGGGAGCGCAGGAAGGAATGACTAACTGTCCTAAGCGTGGGGGAGGGCTAACTTTTGTCTTGAAGAAGGAGTATAAAATTCAAGGGTGAAAACGGGAAGGGATGGAGATTTTCCAGGCTGAAGGGCTACAGGAGTGACAGGGCAGAGTGAGAGGGGGTCGCTGAGAATTGGTTTTGTCTTTAACTTAGGCTCAAGAAGAGAGCGGACTTTACCCCCGACGCCGGTGAGAAATCGTGGAGAGTGTCAAAGGGTCAGATTTCCTCTAGATTGCAGGAAGATAATTTGTGAGCAAATTGGGAAAGGCCCTTTAGAAGGGCTGCTGGGGGGTGTTGGGGGGAGCAAGGCAGGAGCAAAGATGAGCAGTGGAGAGTGTTAAGCAAGGATTTAAGAGACCCCGCTGTCAAGAGTGTGGGCACAGCAAAGATACCTAAGTTTTTGACTGGGGTGCTGGGTGGATACTGTCATTCACACAGTCCAGTAGATGGGAGATACTCTGGTTGTAGGTGTGGAAGTTTGAAGTGATTGGGAGAAGTTCCCAGATCCTCATCCTCATCCTCCCCCTCCCCCACCCCCACCCCCAGGCCAGAGCTCACGTCTTGAGCGTGCCGGAGGTCATGAGTTCCGTGACCAGCACGATGCACACCTGGCCCCTCAGCACAGACTTCCAGGAGTCATAGAAGCGGACGATGTTGGGGTGCTGCAGCCCCTTGAGCATCTCGACCTCCTCAGAGAAGCGCTGCCGTTCAGCCCGAGAGAGTTTCCGAGTCTGTGGGAGGGGGTGATGGGGGGGGGGTGTCACATCAGACCCAGATTCCCAGAAGAAAAGCAGAGGACATCTGGGGTAGTGCTGGACAGTGAAATGAGGGCGGGAGCATTCTGCTGAGGTATGGTTAGCGAGATCGCTAGCCAGAAGGGCTGCAGACCCCCAACTTTTGCTTGTTCCCTTTTTATTGCTCCAAGAACACACCCATCCTGGGCCTGGGGCAGCACTCCGGACCCCCCCGCAGGACACAAGCGCCTTTATGCCGCCAGGTCTGGGAGCCGGGCGCTCAATAGCGCCTTTGTGGTCGCCAGAGCCGACCGTGGTGTGTGTGTGTGGGGGGGGGTACTGGGGGCTGGCAGCCGGCAGGCAGCAAGCAGACCACGGGCAGGGAATAGGGGCCGACAAGAGGTTTGTTCCTAAAACTAGGAGCTGCAGGATCTAGGCAGAGGCAGAGGAAGATACCAAGAAAAGACCCAGGACTAGGGCCAGGAGACGGCCCCCCATGGCTAAGGCCACCCCTTCTTTCTCCCTCCCCCTCCCTCTCCTCCTTGTCTGGCTGATTCTCCGGGCCTGGCTTAGAGCCTGGGGCGGGGCACTAGCAGGCACTAGGGGGAGAGCCCTGAGCCAGGGCCAAAGTGGAAAGACCCTTCCTCCTGGTCTTGTGCCCTAAAAGTTTCCGGTACTACTCACACTTAAAGTGAGAGCGACGGAAGGAAGAAACTGCCAATACACATCCTCCTGAAGTCCAAAAGTTGCACGAGCTCAGCTCTTTGCCGATGGCACAACTACCCTAAATCTTTCTGGACGTGGAGACAGGGCCTTGGTTTCCCACATACCCATCTCTAAGTTTGTAAAGAGGGAGGAGGAGGGGGAAAGAGGAGCGGCATCACAGCAGAAAGTCTCAGGACTTAAGAGGAAATAGAGAGAAAGGGACCAGGCAGGAGACTGCAAGGGTTGATCTCCTGCCCACCCCGTTTTCCAACCCTCTGATTTTTTTTTTTAAACCCCAGCCGCCAACCCTCAGATTTTTATGGAGGCTTGAAAGTGAAGCTGTCTGTGCTCATTGGCTTATTAGAAGCCACCTTATACCACCTGCCTCAGTTTCTACACTTCTGAAGCCACCCAGAGTCAGTGAAATCACGCCGGCAAGGTAAGTAAGGGTGTCTGGCTATCTGACATACATACATACATACATACATACATACATACATACATACATACATACATAAAACCATTCCCTTTATGTTGTCCTCCGGTTTTCCCAACCTAAGACCTTCAAAGGTCCCCATCCCGAGATACCACCGAGGGGGTGCCCAGCCACACCTGCAGCTCACACCAGGCCACCTCTACCGTGGTGTCAGTGTCAAGCCCTCGATACACCGTCTTGAAGGAGCCTCTTCCAATCTCAATGTCAAACTTGAGGTATCGGCCGTCTGGAGACGTTGCCACAGCCTGGGTCTCTGTGTCCTCTTTTTCTTCCTGCTCCCGCCGCCTCTCCCGGGCTGCTGCATCAGGAAGCCTCGGTGGATCCCGGGACGCCGGACCTCCTGAAGATCCCGCAGCCTCGGGACATGCGGAGTCTGCAGTCTTCACCGGGATTGCCCCGGTCCATGTGCCCTCGGGGGGTTCTTTGGAGCTAGAAGGTGGGCTCCCCGTCGGGCCAGAGGAGTCCGGAGGATCGGGGGGTTCCGGAACGAGTGAGGCTGGTTGAGCCCAGGAGCTCAGCAGTCCCAAGTCGACGGAGCTGCGGCGGTTCGGTCGGGAAGAACGCAGCCGGGGCTCAGCCTTCCCTGAGAAGCGTCGCACTCTGCGAGGAGGTGGCCCCAGGCGGGTCGGCCCCGAGGAGGTGAGAGACGGAGGTGGCCGCAGAGCCAAGTCAGCTTCAGTTTGGGACATGGGGACCCCGGTCTCCGTAGTCCGAGGTGCAAGCATGAGGTGCAAGCCAGGCGGCTGGAGGTGGCGGCCTGACAGGCGGACCGGCTGGGTGCGCAGCGCTCTGCTTGAGCTGCTGGGGCCCCAACCTCCGGCTGGCCAGCCCGGCGACCCCGCCCCCGGCTCCGCCCCACTACCCGCCCCCTGGCCCAGACCGGTCCTCACCCCCTAGGGCTGCCCCCTTGTGAGCCTGGTGCGTTGCACCATGTGGAGCTAGGGTACTGGCCCTCACCTCTGCCGCTGCTTAGCCCCAGGCTGCTTGCCCTGCTCTTCTGAGTCCCCGCCTTCAAACCTTCTTCCCGGCAAGAGCTGAGTGAGTGGGAGGCGGCAGGGGGTTGTGCTCCCGCACAAGGAGAGCGAAAACATGTTTGGGGTGGGGGAGTTGGAGGACACTGGGACAGAAGCCTCAGTGGGGAGGGTGGCTGAGGAGGGGCACCACCGGCCTGCACACTCCTGATAAGGCAGTACAACCGGGTCTTAATCAGAGGGAGTAGCCCTAGGCCTAACATCGGTGTTGCAAAGGTAAGGTTTTCCTGACTCAGCTAGCCCCCTGGGCTGCGCCAGAATGGGTGTGTGCACTCCAGGACAAGCCCCCCCCACCCCCAAGAGCTGGTCACCCATCAGCTCCGCCCCACCTTGGCCTGAGCCTGGCCCTGGCCAGAAGGGCTGTTTTTGCTGTAGGCTCTTTCCTCCCCTTGTGTTTGCCAAAGTCTTCAATAAACCAAAGTCCACATCCGGTTTATCCCCCCCCCAACTCCCCTTGGCCATAGCCACCCCACCCAGACCAGATGGGTGGAGGGAGGGGCTTCAGAATAGTTCAGGACTTCCATGGGGGAGCAATTAAGTGACTCCAATTTAGAGAGCAAGCAGCCTGTCCCCAAGCTGTGTTCCATCAGCACTCCCCCACACAACCCACCCAGCACATGGAAAACCACAGGCTCACTGGAGCCCCCAGGCCCAGAGGCCCTTCTCTTGTACAAAGGCCAAAGGATTCTTCTCTTTCCTTGACTGGGACTCAATCAGGTGGAACTAGGCTCCGCCTTCTCCGCTTCCCGAGTCCCATTCCAGCAGTAGCAACAGGCAGACAGTGGGAGTAGAGACTTTAATATCATAAATCAGAGTGGGCCTGCCTCTCACTGCCAGGCCCCTTCTGGGGCTCCCTATCTCCGGATAGCCTGGAAGGCTGCCTGCAGCCGGGGCTTCCCCCATCCCCTAGGAAGGATCCAGCACCAGCCTGAGACGGGAGGCAACAGCAGCTAAAGGAGTGGGAGGAAGGAGAAAGAAGCTTGTGCAGGCGCATGTGGGTGTGTACTTATGTGTGAGAACACATGTAAAGTGTCAGGTTTACGGACCCTGGCTCAGGGACAGTCTAAGATGGGCAAGGAGGTAGGGCAAGAAACATATCCTTTCTCCCTGGCACCATGAGCCCACCCTAACCCAGGACAGACATAATGGGTTTAAGCAGGAAATAACCCTAAGTCCGAGCTTTCAGGACTTGAGCCCTTTGAGTCTGGTTGAGTGACAGATCCAGTCTGTGGGGACACTAGGTCTGTCTCATTTTGAAAGCCCTGGAAAGGTGGGAGGTAAGAGGTAAAGGAGACAGGTCTCTGCTAGAAGAACTTGACTCCTCGGCCGTCGCTGACAGTGATAATCTCGGCCTTGCGCTCCTGCTGGAGGGCCTGTAGAGCCCGCAGTAGGGTCGCCTCATCCAGCCCATGGAACTCTAGGTCAGAAGAGACGGACAGTCAGGGATACTCAGTTCTTCCGGTGGTTGAGCTAAAAGCTGAGACCTTCCAAAGCCAGACTAGTCTATTTGGATGCTATCTGTAGCACTGCAGCTCTCACACTTCCTGGGCGGGCCTTGGGAGTGAGAGTGGAAGGCAGCCTGGGTCAGGATGAAATGAATCAGGCTTATTTCACCCTTCTCAGTTCTGCAGGATCCACCCCCTAGAGCCCTCTTTCCCTTTGCTCCCATCAAATATCCAATGTACCAGGGACAGCTTTTGCCTTTAGGACCACAAAGTAACCCTGATAATCAGACCTTAGCTGGGCCCCAACATTGGACAGGAACCTTATCCAGACATTTGTACAAAACAAGAGGATCTGCTTTGATTCATATGTAAGTGTAACTGCAGTTGGCACCCCCTAGCCAGGAAGTCCATAGCCAACACTGGCCCTTTCCTAGGTGTGAGGGCGCCAAGGGCCGGCAGAATATCCAGATAAGGGATGGTACTCTAGGGAGATGTGAGAGGCAGCAGACAAGCTCTGACAGGCTTGCTCACCTCACCCCTGAGGGAGCCCAGCTCAAGTCAGGGAGTGAGCATTCTGGGGAAGCCTCCAGCTTTGCACAGGCTGAGTGGTGGGCTGGGCCAGGCTGCAGTGCTGAACTCATGGGGTGATGGTGGGAACAGCAAGCAGAGGCCTGCAGAGAAGGGGGAGACAGCCAAGAGGTGTCGGGTCTGCTGGAGCAGTCACAGCCCGGCACAACCCCGCCCCCCCTTACCCTGGCAAACACTGAAACTTTTGGTGATCCTGGGGATCAGAACAAAGAGTCACAGGAAAAAAAGAGCTAAGAAGACCTTTACCCTATGTAAAAATCAAAGACCACACAAAGCCTTGCCTGGCACAAACCCAAAGGTTTTAAATGGGTTGGGGGTGGGGCTGGGGGTGTTGGCCCAGTCCCTTCAGCTGACACCCACAAATCTTGAGCTCTCTATAAGAAGGAAGGGTGAAAGAGAGCTTGAGTCAGCAAGGAATGAGATTCCAAGCTTAATTCCCCACACTGGTTCCCCAGCTGGCTTCTACAGCAACAATTCTGAACATACTCCTGAAAAATCTTATAAAAACATCCATCCACACCAATAAAAAGAGTTGTTGTGCTTGTGAATTCAAGTGGTTTAGATGAGAGTTTAGAAGTTTTACACTGATGCTGGGCATGGTGGCCTATACCTTTAATCCCAGCAGAGGCAGGTGGATTTCTGTGAGTTCGAGGCTAGCCCGGTCTACAAAGTGAGTCCAGGACAGCCAGGGCTACAAGAAAAACCCTGTCTTGAAAAACAAACAAACAAACAAACAAGTTTTACACTGGGCTGGAAAAATGGCTCAGTGGTTAGGAATGCTTGCTACTCTTGAGGAGGTAATGGGTTCAGTTCCCAGCACCGACATGACAGCTCACAACAGTTCCAAGGGATCGATCCAATGACCTCTTCTGGCCCCTGTGGGCACCAGGCTTGTACATGGTGCACATACAAACATTCAGGTGAACACTCACATGTATAACATAAAAATAAATTAAAAAAAAAAAAACAGACAAAAAACCCAAAACCCACCAGGCATGGTGTCGCATGCCTTTAATCCCAGCACTCGGGAGGCAGAGGCAAGTGGATCGCTGGGAGTTCGAGGCCAGCCTGGTCTACAAAGTAGGTCCAGGACAGCCAGGGTTACATAGAGAAACCCTGTCTTCAAACAAACAAACAAACAAAACCATAACCCCTCAGAACATTTGTTTACATTATGGAATTCAGAGACAGAGCAAGGGTTAGTGTAAAGATGCACCAAACCAATACTGGTTAGGAGGTGGTAGCTCACGCCTTTCATCCCGGCACTCAGGAGGCAGTACAGGCAGATCGTTGTAAGTTTGAGGCCAGCCTGGTCCACACATTAAGTTCCATACAGCCAGGGCTATACAGAGAAACACTATCTTGAAAAACAAAAAACTAAAACTAAAAAAACTAAAAAAATACAACACACACACATACAACTAAAACCAACCAACCAAAGCAAACAAACAAACAAAAAACAAAAACCAGTCAGGCATGGTAGCGCATGCCTTTAATCCCAGCACCCAGGAGGCAGAGACAGGTGGATTGCTGTGAGTTTCAGGACAGCCTGGTCTAAAAAGCAAGTCTAGGACAGCCAAGGCTATACAGAGAAACCCTGTCTCAGAAAACAAAAACAAAAAACAAAACCTCACCAATACTGAGAAGAGGATTCTAATGAGAGAACTGGAAGAAAAAGGCATTACCTTCGTCCTCTGTGTCCTCCCCACTGGTCAGCTCATACAGGGTAAACACCGAGTTGTTCTGGCCACTCTTGGAAACCTGAGGGCACAAAAATGAGGGCTAAGGACCAAGAATCTCCTGGGAGAAGGTAAGAAGGTAAACTTCATCTTTTTTTTTCCCTCCAGGAATGGCACCTATACCCAAATCAGGACTGTCACCTCTGCAGTGTCCTAAACCCATAAGCCCTACAGGTGCTATATTTGTATGTGTGTACACAGATTTGGAACCACTAAACCACAGCTGTTCACGTGTCTCAAAAAGTGACCCCTCATTCTGGTTGTTTTCTGTTCAGGAATGGGTGGTGTGTGTTTGTTATATTTAGGCTGTTGGTCCTTCCTCCCCTCCTTCTCTCTTGGGAATGTTTGGGGCTGGTGGTGACTAGGAATTTGAGGGACAGAGTATTCTGTCATCACACCCACACTGGTTCAGAAGGTCTCATTCATGTGGACAACGCCATGAAGGCACAGCGGGAGAGGGAACCCAGGTTTTTTTTTTTCTCCCTTCCTTTCCCCATTTATCTCCTGTGGCCAGAGGCTCCAGCCAACAATAGCACACAGGGTTCCCAGTACTGCAGTCTCCAAACATGGCCTCACGTAGCCTCTGGCCTCCTAGAGTCAAAGAAAGGGAGATTCTGTGCAGGAGAGACACTGAGTCACTGAAGGATGGTTGCCGGGAAGGGCCGTGCTTCCTCTCGCCCACTCCCCACTTTGCCAGGTTTGGTTCGGAGAATATGCCAGCTATCTGCTGGGCACGGGCAACAATTCTTCTTTGCCATGGGTCACTGCTTGGTGCTTAGCAGGGCGGCCTCACCCATTGATAAATGAGTTTCCCCCATTCTTCTGGCCTCCGCCACATGATCAGGAAGCTAGATTTATTCTTATCCAGCCACTCAAGGTTCCCTGTAAAACAGACACTTATGAAAGACAGCATCATGCTCTAAGAGGGGGGACAGAGAGGCAAAACCCGAAATGGGACAGAGTGGGGGAGACGCTGCTTCAGAACAAGAGACTAATATTTAGTTTACGATTCTTACTTGTAAGGCACCCTATTCTCCTTCGTCCTTCTCTCTTAGGCCACAGAAGGATTCTACTTTTTTATTCTAGTGGGGGGGTGGGGCGGGGGGAAATACTTGCAGCTTTAAGCTGAGGGAGACAAAAAAGTCACTAAGAGGGAAACAGCTGTCCTGCTCTGCCCTCAGGAAAACCCAAGTAAGAAAGGAGGTATCTGAGGAACTGAACCCACCTTTCTTCCTCAATTCTTCTAATACGATCTGAATTGACTCCACAGGAAGCTTGCCTGGTTAAAGGTTAAGGGGAGGGACTACGTGTGAACTAGGGTTAAATGAAAAATTTCAGAGCTGGGCCCATGATGAAAAGTCACTTAGCCCCTTCCTTTCCCTGATAACATACATGCAATTTTGTTTGTTTGTTTTTCTTTCTTTCTTTTTTGTTTTGTTTTGTTTTTCCAGACAGGGGTTCTCTGTGTAGCCTTGGCTGTCCTGGTTTTGTTTTGTTTTGTTTTTCCAGACAGGGGTTCTCTGTGTAGCCTTGGCTGTCCTGGCTTTGCAGACCAGGCTGGCCTTGAACTCACAGTGATCCGCCTGTCTCTGCCTACCGAGTGCTGGGATTAAAGGCTTGCGCCACCATGCCCAGCTCATACATGCAATTTTTGAATACTTAAGTTTTAATTTCCTTAATATTCTGGAAAGGAATGTAAAAAGAAACTTCCATTTAGCAGAGTGTGCTGGTACAGTCCTGAAATATCAGTTCTTATGAGATAGCCACAGGAGAGTCTCCAGTAACAACAACAGGCTGAGCTATAGAGATGGGGTCTCAAAACAAACAAACAAACAAACAAAAGGGAAGAGTTCGCCTTTAATCCAAGCACTTGGGAGGCAGAGGCAGGGGGATCGCTGTGAGTTCGAGGCCAGCCTGAACTACAGAGCAAGTTCCAGGGCAGCCAGAGCTGTTACTCAGAGAAACCCTGTCTCGAAAAAAAAAACAAAAAAACAACCAACCAAACAAAAAAAGGCAAGAGCTTTAGAAACTAAAGGGTGTCACCGTTCCCATCATTTTCTGTTCTTTTCTCCACATATTTTACCTATGAATCAGACAGCAAGAATAAGTGACCCCCACTTCCTGTGACAGGTGGGGTAAGTACAGAAAACCATTAAAGGTGGTTTGGGAGTTTGAGCTTCACGGAGAGGAGATTCAAATAGTTTAAAAGGGGCCAGGCTGAAAAGCTTAGGATTTGACTTAAAGGTCCAGATTCTGAGACCCCCAGCACTCATTAACTAGAGCCTGGCACTGCCTGGGAGAGCACATGTAAATGATTGTCTACCATATGTCTCAGCTGTTTCCCAAGTCCAGTTTGAGTAGAAACCTGCCCACTGTGGGTAAAGGGGGGTCGGGTGGGGAGATGCAGTCTGGGCATGTAGAGACGTGGGGGGGGGGGGAAGCCTGGGGCAGGATACGCTGTAGCTTGACGTTGTTGAAGAGCGGACTCTCCTGGGCTTCCATCACCGTCATGCTGGGCTGTTTGTGCAGGCGACAGAAGGACAGAACCAGAGAGCACCAGGCGGCCAGCTGCTTCTGCCGAGTGTCCACGTTCGGCTGTAACCTGCCGGGTGAAGGGAGTGGGACGTAGAATTAGCGTGAGAGGGCGAAAGCAGCCCCAGCCCAGCAGCACACTAGGGGAGAAAGTGAGGGGGGCTGGCTGGACAGAAGGCGGCCGGCGGCTCCTTTCTTTCCCGGAACCCCAAGTGAATCATCAGGGCTGAGCCCTGGGCCCGGGGGAGGGGAGGGAGGTACACGGGGCTTCCCGGGGTCTAAGCCTCACGTAAAGAAGGGCGGGAAGCGGTATTGCCACGGCCACTCGAAACTCATCGCCATCGTAGTAGCCCAGAAAGCCCGGAACCGACAAAGGGTTTCCGGTCTCCGCCTCAGCATGTCCGGGCAGACGGTACAGCAGAAAGGTTCCGGACTCTTCTTGGGGGCGGGGAGAGGAGGTAGCGCTGCGGGCTGAGAGCGGTCCTTGTCACCAACCAATCTGCCACTGTCCTTAAAACAAACAAACAACAAGCGAAAGAAAAAACTTGACCATCCAAAAACAGAAAGGCCCTCTGAAAGTCTTTTGGTCCAAACCCAGAAATAAGTGACTTCTGCAAACTGCGCAGTTGGCAAAACTCAACTAGTGTCCACATCTCGAGGCTCCTTTACATTCGGGTCAATCAATTGTCATTCTATTTAAACTCGTGATTCCGAAATCTCCTGCATTCCCCACCCACGCTGACCTCACTCCTTCGTGTCCTGGAGAACCGTGGGAGCATAATGTGTGGTTTGCATCACTGTAAGCGACTTCGCTCTTTTCACAGACTCAAAACTAACATGTAGCTCTCACCTCTCCCACAACCTCACCTCTCTAGACCCCAGACTTGGAATCTCTTTGGCCTTCTCTGACTCATAACCCAGTCTACACTGCTTCGGTCTGTCCCTTTGCCTGCCTAAACTACTGGTCAGTTCCCAAACCAGCGTTATTGTTCCGTTCTCCAAACACTAACCCCTACTGCCGAGCTGTGGAAAATCGCTGAAGACCAGAACGTGTTTCCTGCGTCCCTGGCTACCCGACTAACTAATCTCACTCCTGGGCTCTCAGGGGAGCCTTGTTGGATCTAGAAATACAAGTTTGGGAGTCTTCTGACCTGAAATACAATATGAACCCATTTGAGAGATGAGAGCGCTAAACAAAAGGAGTATTGAAAGGAAGGCTGACATTTGACTGCTAGGAGATGCTCGCCTTTAAAGAACAGGGGAAGCTGAGCTGCTTTTCATTGATTCCCTGTCACCCTCATGTGTCGATCTTTCTGCTCCCTGCAGAGTGATTACGAGAATGCCGCCACCCCCCCCCCCCTCCATGCTTTAATTCAAATCTCAAAAGTTCCTGTCCACGTTTCCTTCTTCTTCCTTCTGGTGTCCAACGTGTCTTTCCTCCTTTATAAAACCAACACTTTGCCATCACTCTTGCTTCTCTCGTCCAGTTGCCTTCAGGACTTCTCTGCCATCTTGCCTCTCTCCTCATCTCCGTAGCTCAGTTCGTTCCTATTTAAAGGTAATGCTTGCTGAGCACGCCTTTAGTCCCAGCGCTCAACCTTTAATCCCACTGCCTCAGCCTTCTGAGCACTGAGATTATGTATGTGTACCATATCTAGGGTTTCAATTTTGTTTGTTTCTTTGTTTGTTTTCTTTTTTGAAGATGAATATGGCCTCCTACTAGGTGGCCAAGTGAACTTGAACTGGCCTTGAGCTCTCCAACCCCCTGTCTCAGCTTTCCCAGTGATGGATTTACAGATATGGTCCACCGCACCTAGCTTTCTCTTATTCTTTGTTTTGTTTTGTTTTTCAAGACAGGGCTTCTCGCCAGGCGTGGTGGCACACACATCTTCAATCCCAGAACTCAGGAGGCAGAGGCAGGTGGATCTCTGTGACTTAGAGTCCAGTCTGGTCTACAAAGCAAGTCCAGGACAGCCAGGGCTACATAGATAAAAACTAAAGAGAGAGAGGGAGGGGGAGGGAGAGAGGGCGGAGAGAGAGGGCACTGAGCAGTGGTGGCACACCCTTTCAATCTTAGCACTGGGGAGGCAGAGCCAGATGGGTCTCTGAGTCAGATGCCCGTCTAGTCTACAGAGTTCCTGGTATCAGAGTCCTCTGCCTCTCAAGTGTTGGGATTAAAGGCATGAGCAACCACACCTGGCTTCCTTTTGGTTTTTCAAGACAGGGTTTCTCGGGGCTGGAGAGATGGCTCAGCGGTTAAGAGCACTCACTTTGTAGACCAGGCTGGCCTTGAACTCACAGAGATTCACCTGCTTCCACTTTCTGAGACCCGGATTAAAGGAGAGCATCACCATGTCCGGCCTCTCTCCTTCTTTTCTTTTCTTTTATGTGTTTTGTTTTGTCTTTTAAGACTTTTTTTTTTTAAGATTTATTTATTTATTATTTACACAGTATTCTACCTAAATGTGAGTCAGCGGACCAGAAGAAGGCACCAGATCTCACTATAGATGGTTGTGAGTCACCATGTGGGTTGCTGGGAATTGAACTCAGGACCTTAGGAAGAACAGCCAGTGCTCTTAACACCTGAGCCATCTCTCTAGCCCTCCCCGCCCCCTCCCATTTTTTTGTTTTTGTTTTTGTTTTTCAAGACAAGGTTTCTCAGTGTAGCCTTGGCTGTCCTGGACTCACTTTGTAGACCAGGCTGGCCTCGAACTCACAGCGATCTGCCTGCCTCTGCCTCCTGAGTGCTGGGATTAAAGACATGCGCCACCACACCTGGCTCTCTCTCTCATTCTTTTTTTTTTTTTTTTTTTTTTAAGGTTTATTTATTTATTATGTATATAGTGTAACACCTGCAGGCCAGAAGAGGGCACTAGATTTCATTGTAGATGGTTGTGAGCCACCATGTGGTTTCTGGGAACTGAACTCAGGACCTTTAGAAGTACAGGCAGTGCTCTTAACACCTGAGCCATCTCTCCAGCCCCTGTTGATTCTCTTGTTACCTCGTGCTGTACATCTTTTTCTTTAATTTGAGACAGAGTCTCATGGAACCCAAGCTGGTCCGTAATTCTCTCTTTATTTTTTTCCCCGAGACAGGGTTTCTCTGTGTAGCCTTGCCTGTCCTGGACTCACTTTGCAGACCAGGCTGGCCTCGAACTCACAGCGATCCGCCCGCCTCTGCCTCCCGAGTGCTGGGATTAAAGGCGTGCGCCACCACGCCCGGCTCCGTAATTCTCTATGTAGCCAAAGATGATGATGTTGAACTCCTGAGCCTCCTGCCTCCACCTCCTGACCGGATTAGAGATGGGCACCGCCCACACCTTGCCAACCCTTTCTTTCTTTTTAAGGAAGACACTCTTTTATTTGTATCTATATTTATACACGCATTTATGCAGGTGCCCGTGGCGACAAGAAGAGGATCTCCCGGAGCTGGAGTTACAGGTGATCGTGAGTGGCCTGCCATGGATGGTGGGGCTTGAACTTTGGTCCTCTGCAAGAGCGGGGAGCACTCTGAACCTCTAAGCTATCTTTTCTTTTTCTTTCTTTCTTTCTTTTTTTTTTTTCGAGACAGGGTTTCTCTGTGTAGCCTTGGCTGTCCTGGACTTGCTTTGTAGACCAGGCTGGCCTTGAAATCACAACGATCCGCCTGCCTCTGCCTCCCGAGTGCTGGGATTAAAGGCGCGCCCTAAGCTATCTTTTCAACCCCCTACATTATTTTTTTTTTCCTTTAGGTCAGTTCTGAAGGTCAAAGTCTGACTTCTCATACTTGTCCTTTTCCGCCCTCAGGACCATTCCTATAGACCCCCTTCATTGCTTTATAGATCCCTTCATTGATTTTTAGTAACTCCTGCTTTATCCATCCCCACCTGCCAGTCTGGCCAAGCCTTTATTTTCTCACTTCTGACTGCCTTTGCTGTTATTTTTGGTTTTTGAGACAGAATCTCACTATGTAAGCCTTGCTGGCCTGGGACTTGCTACATAGATAAGGGTGGCCTCAAACTCCACCTGCCTCCCTCACCCCCCACCCCCGACCCCGTGCCACTACACCTGGATTCTTTCAGTGATTTCCTAATTCCTGTTCGCTATGGTTTGGATAGGAAATGTTTCCCTGTTTCCCTGAAGGTTTGCGTGTTGAAGGCTTGGGCCCCAGCTGCGTTTGCTTTTGTTTAGGTGCTCGGATCACAGGGAGCCTAACTTCATCAAGAGGTGAATTCGTCGTTAGTGAATTCAGAGCTGAATGGAATATTAGAAAGTAGGCCCCGGTGGGAGATAATAGGTCACTGGGGACATGGTCTGGAAAGATTTACCTGTCCCTAGTCTCTGCCACATTCTGTTTTTCTGTTGCCAAGAGGGGTTGCCAAGAGTGTATTTGGTCACACACTCCCTGCTATGATGTTTTTGCCTCACATGGCCCCAGAAACAATGAAACCAAATGGCCATGCTCAGGAACATTAAGGGGAAAAAACAAACAAACAAACAAACAAACCCTTTCCTCCTTTACATTGCTTTTGGCTGGTTTTTTGTTTTTTGTTTTTGGTGTTTTTTTTTTTTTTTTGTTGGGGGGGGTGTTTTGGTTTGGTTTGGTTTTGGTTTTTCAAGACAGAGTTTCTCTGTGTAGCCTTGGCTGCCCTGGACTAGCTTTGTGGACCAGGCTGGCCTCGAACTCTCAGTGATCCGCCTTTGGCTGGTTTTTTATGACAAGCAACAGAAAAGCTAGCACCACATCATCTCTTGTGATCCTCTCACTTGGATACTTATGTGGCTGTCTCCCTTGTATGGCTGCCTTTGTACATTCTATGTTTTCTTATTTATTTGTACATGTCAAGTTTCCCAGGGGATGAAAGCCATTGAGAGTTGCTCTAACTTGTCTTTCCAATACCACGCTGAGCACAGTACATATTAGTAAAATGAACAAAGACTGGATTGTATTCATGGAAATAGAGCAAAAATCTCAGCTGAAAATTTAAAATATGCTTAGGCCTCCGGGCCATGGTGGTGCTCACTTTTAATCCTAGAACTTGGGAGGCAGATACAGGTGGATCTCTGTGAGTTTGAGGCCAGCCTAGTCTACACAGTGAGTTCCAGGACAACTGGGACACAAAGAAACCCTTCCTCGAAAAAAAAAAAAAAAATATATATATATATATATCCTTAGGTTACTGGTTGGTGCTGATGCAGGCATTTAATCCCAGCACTCAGGAGGCAGACACAGGTGGATCTCTGAATTATAGGACAGCAAGGGCTACACAAAGAAACCTTGTCAAAAGAAAAAAAAAAGAATATAATCCCTTGTGGCAGATGTGGTCTGAGAAAAGTATATCTTTGATAACAAATAGGTTCCAAGAAACTCAGGAATATTCTATCTATAACACAGATAAGCACACGCCAGGAAGTAGACATGCACATATTTAGGGGAGCAGATATTTCAGCAGAGAAAACAGAAGCCTCTAAAGAAGCTGAGAGTGCTGAAAAAGATAATCAGGGCCAGGTGTGGTGGCGCACGCCTTTAATCCCAGAGGCAGGCGGATCGCTGTGAGTTCGAGGCCAGCCTGGTCTACAAAGGGAGTCCAGGACAGCCAGTCCAGGAGACCCTGCCTCAAAAAAAATTTTAATCAGATGTTTCCATGGAAACATCCAGTGTTTCTCAGCCTCGAGCATCTTCAGGATATACCAGGCATTGTCTGGTTGTTGGCTCTAGTGAACACCAGGGGGCAGTGTGTAGCTATGATGGAGCTAAGACAATGTGGGCTGAAGGCCAGGAACCTGGAGGGGAAGCATAGACAAGGCTAAAGGAAGCCCCCACTGCCTTGGGCCTCAGTCCTGAGGTCTTTATGGATAAATTCCTGTTGGTAGTCACATTTTCTTTCTGGCTCGAGGAAACAGGCATGAAGAAAGGGCAAAGCTGGGCTCCTGGGCAGCCTTTCCTCCTTGCAAGAGTCACTGCAGAGATTTCTTGCCCCTCCCGACACCTCCCCAGCCACCACCCCCAGCTGCTGCCCAAACCGGAAGGGAGTCTCTTCCTGCTTATTTCCTGGAGCTGGGTTTGGATAGGGGCAGGAAAGTCCCCTCCCTGGGAGGAAAGGGTATAGGAACCATGCCCTCCATGAGCAGGCAGAGGGCAGGTGAAGGGAACAGAACCGCGGGGTCATCGAGATCCTTCAAGCCCAACAGTTGTGCCCAGTTGGGCTATCTAGTCGGACACAGACCCCAGCAGGAAGGGAATACTGTACAAAAACCATATTTTATTTTAAAGACCACAGCCATTGCAGTCTTTGGCACGACTCCATTTTGCTTCTCTGTTTCCACCAATCCAAAGGTCCGTGGGAAGGGGATGAAAGTAGGAAAAGATGGTAGGGAGGGGAGGACAGATTCCCAGCTCCAGATGGGGGGGGGGAAGGGGGGAGGGGGAAGATGGCTGCTGAGAAATTGATGCCCTAGGCCTGGGCATCGCTGTCTTTACTCCTCCACACCACAAGAGTGACGAGGAAAGGGATGAGGGAGATGGGAGCTATGATCATGGCCAGGAGCACATCCTCCGGCGGGTCGGAGAAGGTGGGCTGCACCAGGGAGCAGTTGGCAAAGTGTATCAGGTGGGTCTCAAGGAAGATACTTTCCGCCAAGGGATTTGGGAAGCCCAGGCCGAACCTGTCCGCCTGGTACTCCAAGCAGTACTGTAGGTTGCTGTAATACCTGAGGGTGGGGGGTGGCGGAGTGGGGGAGAGGGGGAAGGAGGTAGAGGATTTGAGTGAGGGGAGGGATGGGCACAGGGAGAGAGGGATGCCCCACATTCATTCAAGCCCCCCCCCCCCCACACACACACACAAGGCACAGGCCCAACTCCCAGCCCCTACCTGCTAATCAAAGTCCAGTTGCACCAATCCTTGACAGAGTCCATGTGACTCTTGTAATGGAACCAGCAAGGTAGGACACTTGTTTCGTAATCTTCTATAGTCCCTGTGGGGACACGTGCTCTCGATAACCTCGCCCCTGGCCCTCCCTCTAAGCCTTCGGGACCCAGGTCTTTCCAAATTAGAGTCTTTAGCCTTCAGATAAGGGAATCCCTTCGAACTTTTCCCTAGCAGGACACTGGTGGCTGAGAGGCCAGTCCCCAGGCTCAGCAATTGTGTAAAACGGCTTCCATGTGCACCGTCTATTTCTCTTTTCCTAGCCTCCCAAGCACATCCACAGACAACCTGGTTTTGGTCTTCTTCACCAACTGGGGAAAGACACCTTAGAGCTGAGCTAGGGGTTTGCGGGATGACAGGGAGAAAGACCACAGGAACCCCCCAAGAGGACACCAGGGAGGTTAGCGGGCCATCAGCTGACTCTAAGGCTTCTCTCGCGTGGAAAGGACCCCTCCCTGTGCTGGCTTGATCCTTCCACTAGGTCGTTTTCCCACAGGCCTGGGCACCCACCTTCTGACAGAAGACTGCCCTCAGTGGGATGGGATTGGTTCGGGGACTCCGGAAAGGCTGAGACAGCTGTAGAAAGAAATGGGCGAGAAGGGTGTGATGGTGTGGAGAGAGGTCTGAGCCGTGGTGCCCGCTCAGTGACCAAGGCCCTGGAAAGTCAGCACTACTTTGGAAACATAAAGAGGAATCATTCCCACCGCCTCGTGGGATTGTCCTAGTGCGGGAAAGGAGCGGCTGGTACCAGCTGCGTCCCACTCTCACCCAGGCCCCAAACCACCCCCTTCTCCTTGCCAGTCCTGAACCTCCCAAGACCTCTCCGCCTGGTCCGGGCAAGCATCCCAGCTTTTCTTCAGAGGGAAGCAGCCGGCCTGAGCCAACCCGGAGATGCTTTCGGGGAGCTGGGGGGGGGGCGGGCGGGCATCTGCAGGTCTGAGCAGCTCCGCACATCGGTTGGTACTCGAACGGTGGTCCCACGCTGGCCTTGGTGGCCCAGGCCCCTTCCCCCTCCCGGGCTTCCCTGGTCTTCCCACCCGAGCCCCGGGGCGCTGCGCTCACCGCCCAGCAGCAGCAGCAGCAGGAGCAGCAGCAGAGGAAGGCGGAACGTTGCCGGCCGCCGAGCGCGGGTCACAGCGAGCCACTGTCCACCCAGGGGGCACTCCACCTGGAGCGGGGCCATTACTCCTTGGGCGAGATGGCGAAGAGGGGCGGCGGAGCTGAACTGGCCCGGGCGGGGGCGCCTATATCCCCGGCCCGAGCCGCAGGAAGCCGCGCCGCTTCCTCGGAGGGGCTGGGACAGAGGCAGCCACGTGGGGGGCGGGCTGCAGGGGGAGTCACTGCCGCACCCGCGCCTCGCTCCGCCTGGCGCGCCTTGGCCCACTCTCGCTTCTAGCCAGGGCTGCGGGGCTGGACAGCTCCCCCTGTAACCCTAGAACTGCGATCCACTTCCCGCCTCGGACTAGCCGGAGCCTCCCAGCATCAGCTGAGGGATTAAAGTAGCCCTCTCCTTCTTGCGTCGTAGGGGTGGGGACCAGCTGCTGTCCCAGACCTGGGGGAAGAAGGAAGCGGTTGAGAGTTCCAAAGGGCTTCTATGCCTTGATATCTGAGGCAGGGGGTTTGGGGGAAGCCGCGTCAAAAGCTGGGCCCAACCCCGCTGCGGAGTTTCTTTTCCCAGGGAACACCCACAGATGTCTGCCAACACCCTTGGAAAGGAGGAGGGTTTCCCTGCCGAGAAAAGGAGAAGGCCAGGGAATCACGGTAGGAAGTAAAGTCTAAATAATCCCCCTTCAAGGCAAATTCATCCCCCATAAACCTGATATAGGAGTGCAAGAAGTCAGACGACTACATTTACAAGAATAGGGCCACCCAAGCTGTTAGGAAGAAGGAAGGGATTAGAACTTCCCTTGCACCTCTTATTGTTTGAGATGAGTTATTGCTGTTAAGTGCGGTGCATGGAACCTCAGCCCCGAGGGCATCAGCTCCATTGTCATCATCACCAAGTTTTACAAGGGAGGGGGCAGGGAGAGCGCAAGAAAAGAGCCCAGGGCTCCAACTGAGACGTTCTGGTCCTAACTAACTCTTCCGTCTCACTCCCCAGCCTTGAAGTCCACATCTGTCATCAGTTTCTCATACCTTGCTCTCCTCCTAACCTGGAGTGGGGAATTGCACTCACTCCACAGAAGCCGATTTTCTTTTCTTTTCTTTTTCCTTTCTTTCTTTCTTGAGTGACTTGGCTCTGGCCACATTCCTGGGAGGCCCCCCAGGGACCCTACCTGCTGTCACACCTCCCCTGAAGCAGCTCGGGGAGTTGGGTTGGTCATGATGTTCAACCCGAGGCGCACAGCTGTCCACATAAAACTTTCCCAATTACGCCCAGACACTGACCCTTGAATTCAGCTGTTGCTGTTGTCCCAGTTTACTGATTCCTGTCACCAAAGTTATCTTTTATGATCTCTCCTTTAAAAAAAAAGTCATCTCAGGACTTCCAGCTGCTGCATCATGGACCGGACAGGCAGCTGTGAGAGAGGCGAGATGGCCCTTGGAACACTCAAAGCTCTGTTGGTAAGGATCGTTCTTGCAAAGGTGCAGAAGAGAAACGTGTAGCCTCAGGGCCACTCCAAACTGGGGACCAAGTTATAAATCTTCAGGTGCCTGAAAAGTAAGGTGTGGGATCCTGTGGCGCTGAAAGTACAGGAGAGCGTGAGCCACCATTAGATGGGAATTGAACTTGCGCCTGCCCTGTGTAAGAGGAAAAAAAAAATGCTCTTAGCCATCATGCTATCTTCCTTTTTCCTTTCCTTCCTTCCTTCCTTCTTTCCTTTTGGGTTTGGATCTTATAAAACTCCAACTTGTCTCAACATAGCCTGCTCCAGTTTCTGAGCACAGTTTTGGGATTACAAATGTACACAAAGATTTATGCTGTGCTGAGGGTAAAAGCCAGGGCAGTTGGTGGACGTAGTGGCATGTTTCCAAAAACAAAACAAACAAGCAAGAAAAAAAAATCCAGGGCCACATGCATGCTAGGCATCCATCAACTGAGGTACATTCTAGGCCCAGGACTGATCTTTCCTTGTCTGTCTGTCTGTCTGCCTGCCTGTCTGTCTCTACAGGGTTTCTTTGTGTAGCCTTGGCTGTCCTGGACTTGCTTTGTAGACTAAGCTGGCCTCAAACTCACAGAGCTCTGCCTGCGTCTGCCTCCCGAGTGCTGGGATCACAGGCATAAGCTACCATGCCCAGCTTTTTTTTTTTTTTAAATGCATTGGTGTTTTGCCTGCATATGTGTCTGTGTGAGAGCTCTTAACAGATAAGCCATCTCTCCAGCCTGGTCTCAAGGCTGCCCTTTTCTTTCTTTCTTTCTTTTCTTTCCTTTAAAAAAAAAAAAAATATATATATATATATATATATATATATATATATATATGTATGTATGTATACAGTGCTCTGCCTATATGTACACCTGCAGGCCAGAAGAGGGCATCAGATCACTTTATAGATGGTTGTGAGCCACCATGTGGTTGCTGGGAATTGAACTCAGGACCTCTGGAAGAGCAGACAGTGCTCTTAACCTCTGAGCCATCACTCCAGCCCTTTTCTTTCTTTCTTTCTTTCTTTCTTTCTTTCTTTCTTTCTTTCTTTCTGATAAATTATGTAATGTATACAGTATTCAGCAGGCCAGAAGAGGGCACCAGATCTCAAATCTCATTATGAGTGGTTATCATGTGGTTGCTGGGAATTGAATTAAGGACCTTTGGAAGAGCAGCCAGAGCTCTTTAACCTCTGAGCCATCTTTCCAGCCCCCAAGAGCTGCCCTTTCCAAGAAGGAAACTTGGTCAAGAGGGAGGTTTCTGAGCCATAAGACTGAGAGGACAAAAGAAAAAAAGAAAAAAAAGAAAAGAAAAGAGAAAAAAAGAACAATTGAGAAGTAAGGATGAACAGAAAACAAGAGAAGACATTTCCACTGGGTGGGACCAGAAGCAACAGAGCCCACTGTGTGTTGGGGCTGAGGTCAGGGTCAAGGTTGTGAGTCACCATATGGTTGCTGGATTTGAACTCAGGACCTCTGAAAGAGCAGACAGTGCTCTTAAATGCTGAGCCACCTCTCCAGCTAAACATTTTAAATTTATAAAAAATAAGTTGCCCCACCAGGCATGGTGGTGGCTCATAATTAAATTTTTTTTGTTTTTGTTTGGTTGGTTGGTTTTGGTTTGTTTTTGTTTTTCAAGACAGGGTTTCTCTGTGTAGTCTTGACTGTTCTGGACTCTCTTTGTAGATCAGGCTAGCCTTGAACTCACAGAGATCAGCCTGCCTCTGCCTCCCAAGTGCTGGGATTAAAGGTATGCGCCACCCACCCAGCCGTGGTTCATAATTTTGATCCCAGAACTTGGGGGACAGAGGCAGGCAGATCTCTGAGTTTGAGGCCTAGCTGGTCTACAGAATAAGTTCCAGAACATCCAGGGCTACATAGGAAAACTCTAAATAAAGGCCAGGCATGGTGGTGCACACCTTTAATCCCAGCACTTGGGAGATAGAGGCATGCGAATCACTGTGAGTTCAAAGCCAGCGTGGTCTACAAAGTGAGTCCAAGACAGCCAGGGCTACACAGAGAAACCCTGTCTTGCAAAACCAAAATAAATAAATAAATAAATAAATAAATAAATACTTGTAGCCGGGCGTGGTGGCTCACGCCTTTAATCCCAGCACTCGGGAGGCAGAGGCAGGCGGATCGCTGTGAGTTCGAGGCCAGCCTGGTCTACAAAGTGAGTCCAGGACAGCCAAGGCTATCACAGAGAAACCCTGTCTCGAAAAACCAAAAATAAATAAATAAATAAATACTTGTTATTATTATTATTATTATTTTCCAGGCATGGCGGTACATGCCTTTAATCCCAGCACTCAGGAGTTAGAGGCAGGCAGATCTCTGTGAATATGAGGCTAGCCTGGTCTACAGAGAGTTCCAAGACAGCCAGGGCTACATAGAAACTCTGTCTCAAAATTAATAATAATAATAATGATAATAACAGTTATTGTTATTATTTTCGGTGTATGAGTGTTGCGGGTATAAGTATGCATGCCTGGTCCTTCTGTAGGTCTGAATAGGGTGTGGGATCTCCTGGGACTGAAGATGGTTGTAAGCCACCGTGTGGGTGCTGGGAACTGATCCTGGGTGTTGTCTGCAAGGGCAACAAGTAAGCCGGGCGTGGTGGCGCACGCCTGTAATCCCAGCACTCGGGAGGCAGAGGCAGGCGGATCTCTGAGAGTTCGAGGCCAGCCTGGTCTACAAAGCGAGTCCAGGACAGCCAAGGCTACACAGAGAAACCCTGTCTAGAAAAAAACAAAAAAAGAAAAAAAAACAAGGGCAACAAGCGGCTCTTCATATCCAAGCCGTCCCTCCAGCCCTACACACATATTTTTTGATTAAAACAAAACATAAATGAGACTTGATATACCTTTTACTCAGTTACTTTAAAATTTTTATTACCCTTTATTTATTTGTATGAACGTGTGTGTGTGTGTGTGTGTGTGTGTGTGTTTGCTTGCAGGAGGGCATGCGTGTGTACATGTGTGCATGCGCGTGCGTGCGTGTATGGAGGTCAAAGGACAAGTTGTCAGAGCCCATTTTTTCCATCTACAACATGGGGCTCAGGGACTGAACTAAGGTTGTCAGGTCTTTTTCTGTTTTTGGTTTTTTGTTTGTTTGTTTGTTTGTTTTTGTGTGTGTGTTTTGTTTTGCGACAAGGTTTCTCTGAGTAGCCTTGGCTGTCCTGGACCCACTTTGTAGACCAGGCTGGCCTTGAACTCACAGCGATCTACCTCCCTCTGCCTCCTGAATGCTGGGACTAAAGGCGTGCGCCACCACGCCCCAGGTTGTCAGGTTTAGCTGGTGGGTACCTTTAACTTCTGAGCTGTCTTGCCAGCCCATTCAGTGCCCCCCCCTTATTTTTTTTTTACACCTTATACTATGTCTTGCATAGTGTCCATGATATACATGTCTTGTTCCTATTAACTACAGCACTGTGTTTGATTCCTCTTTTCCTTTTATCCTCTGTGGAGCCTGCTCTTTAGGCCTCTTACACAGCCCTTTCTTCCTCTGTTCCCACCCCACACCCTACGCCCCAGTGCTTGCAAACAGAAGATTCTGGTTCTGATCCAGCTGGATGCTCTCCTGAGGTTCTTCCTCCCGTGGAGATTGATTCCTTCTGTGCGGGGATCTCACTGCCATGAGTTCCCCTCTTGTTACAGGCCAAGTGCCGTCTTGCCTGGAGCAGGGAAAGGGGTGACTCAACTCTTTGAAGGGGTGCCATTTATACTCTTTAACCTCCACCCTCCCACCCCCCAACACACACTCACAAAGCCAGATCACACAGAAGGGAGTCAAGAGTACCAGAGGCCTCCTACACTGTGCAAGCCTGTGCGGAGCGGAGCATCCTGCAGTTCGTTCCCACAGCGCTGGCTTCCTCCCCGGCCGGGCGTCTGCACAGTGAGAAGCAGAGCACGAGAGAAGCTGAGGGAGACACAGGGTAAGGAAATCCAGAAGCCCTGGCAACGAGGGGGCTGATCCTTCCCCACCAGAGAGAGGAGAAGGCTTCTTGGGGGGGGAGGAGGGAAATTGGCGTCAAGGAGAAGGAGAGGAGCTACCAGCCTCAAGCCAGCTGGCTAAGAGAAAGGAGATGAAGTGGGCGGAGACGCAAGGACTTCTCCATCCAGCCTCCTCGGGCCCCAGAAGGCTGGCACACGTGGTGAGACACCCAAGCATTTCTCAGTGGAAAGAACGGTTAGCAGAGGAAAACTGGCCCTGAATTGGTAAAAGGCAAATGGCTAAGCCTCCAAGTTAACACAGTTGTGAGTTTAAAATGAACCAATTTATCTTTGTTTTTTCTTTTCTTTTCTTTTTTTTTAAAGATTTATTTATTAAGTATACAGTATTTTGCCTGCATGTATTTCTGCATGAGGGCACCAGATCTCATCACAGATGGTTGTGAGCCACCGTGTGGTTGCTGGGTATCGAACCCAGGACCTTTGGAAGAGCGGGCAGTGCTTTAACTTCTGAGCCATCTCTCCAGCCCCTGTTCGTTTTTTCTTTTTTTCTTTTTGGTTTTTTTGAGACAGGGTATCTCTGTGTAGCCTTGGCTGTCCTGGACTCACTTTGTAGACCAGGCTGGCCTCGAACTCACAGCGATCCGCCTGCCTCTGCCTCCCGAGTGCTGGGATTAAAGGCTTGCGCCACCACGCCCGGCTCCTTGTTTGTTTTTTCAAGAGATCCACCTGCCTCTGCCTCTCCAGTGCTGAGATTACAGGCGTCCGTGTTTTTGTTTTGTTTTGTTTTGTTTGTTTAATTATTATGTATACAGTGCTCTACCTGCATGTACCCCTGCAAGCCAGAAGAGGGCACCAGATTACATTATAGATGGTTGGGAGCCACCATATGGTCGCTGGGAATTGAACTCAGTGCTCTTAACCTCTGAGCCCCTTGTTTTTTTTGTTTTGTTTTGTTTTAAGATTTATTTATTTATTTATTTTGTTTTTTTTTTTTTGGTTTTTGTTTTTGTTTTTTTCCGAGACAGGGTCTCTCTGTGTAGCCTTGCCTGTCCTAGACTCACTTTGTAGACCAGGCTGGCCTCGAACTCACAGCGATCCGCCTGCCTCTGCCTCCCAAGTGCTGGGATTAAAGGCATGCGCCACCACCGTCCGGCTATTTATTTATTTTATGTATATGAGTGGTCTATCTGCATGTACACCTGCAGGCCAAAAGACAGCATCAGATCCCAGTATGGATGGTTGTGAACCACCACGTGATACCTGGAACTGAACTCAGGACCTCTGGGAGAGCCGATAATGCTCTTAACCGCTGAGCCATCTCTGCAGCCCAAACCATCTTATCTTAAGCATTGAACTTGAACGTGTTGTGACCTATCCTATATAAGGAACGGTAGAAATGACCCCTTGAAAGAATAGTCTTTCAGACTCCTGGGGGGCTGGGGCACCGGAATGGCCTCACAGCACAGATCTGAGGCACAAGGAAGGAGACAGCAATCCTGGCATCTGGCGCTGGGTCCTGCCAGCAGGCCTGAGAATCCCAGGCATTGAGAGCCTAGCAGTTCTCAGCGCTACTGGGTGTTTTCATCGCGTCTTGGGGATTTGATAGTAGCTACCATTCTTCGAACACTTACGGCATGTTACATTATACATCTCTGACCCTTTTTTGTGTGCATATATGGTGCTTGGAATTGAATCTAGGGCCTTGTGTGTGTTATGTGAGTGCTCTACCAATGCGCTTTTTTTTTTTTGTTTTGTTTTGTTTTTTCAAGACAGGGTTTCTCTGTGGAGCCTTGGCCATCCTGGACTCACTTTGTAGACCAGGCTGGCCTCGAACTCACAGCGATCCGCCTGCCTCTGCCTCCCGAGTGCTGGGATTAAAGGCGTGCGCCACCACGCCCGGCTACCAATGCGCTTTATTCCCAAACCTTTTGCACACATTCTTTTTTTTTTTTTTTTGCGTGTACTTGTAAGTGCCACATGTTGCACACATTCTTTAAAAACTTAATACATTGCAGATGGGCATGCTGGTGCCTACCTTTAATCCCAGCACTCAGGAAGCAGAAGTAAGTAGAGCTCTGTGAGTGCAAGGCCAACCTGATCTACACATAGGATTCTAGGCTAGCCAGGGCTATATAATGAGACACTGTCTCAAAATGTAAAAAACAAATAACATCACAATTTTTTTTCCTCCTTTATTAATTTATTCTTGTTACATCTCAATGGTTATCCCATCTCTTCCCTTGTATTAACATCACAATTTTATTCTCAATCAGGATAAGAAGATAGTTGAGGTCATAGCAGAGCCAAGATTTGAATCCAGGATAGCTTGACGCTAAGGGCCATGTCTATTTGTTTGTTTGTTTGTTTGTTTGTCGAGACCAGGTTTCTCTGTGTAGCCTTGGCTGTCCTAGGCTCACTTTGTAGACTAGGCTGTCCTCGAACTCACAGCAATCCGCCTGCCTCTGCCTCCCCAGTGCTGGGATTAAAGGCGTGTGCCACCTCGCCTGGCAAGGGCCATGTCGTAACTGTATGATTTATCACACACCTCTTGTCCCAGGTCAAAGTCTTATTCCCCACTAGGTTTTTTTTTCTTTCTTTCTTTCTTTTTTTTGGGGGGGTGGGGCTTGGTCCCAGGTTTATAGTAAACACACACTCTGCACCTAGCTATACCAGCAGCTCTCCTCACTGAGTTCTGAGAGGAAGCCTTCAGAAGTATAGTGTCCTTTGGGACCAGATGGTCTCATCTGGAAACAGGACATGTGTGCAAACTGCTTCCCCTCCCTCTCTGACCCAGGCTGGACCATGACATCACATAGCAGAGGCTGTTTTTCTGAGAAGAACCCAGGCCAGATTTACAAGAACGACGCTCAGACAGCGTGACTGAGAAGGACCGCGGCCAAAATGACCGCAGCATACGCCCAGCTGTGCTGAGAACACAGCTAGTCCCTCAGCACCTTTGGCTGACTCATTGTCACTCTCAGGCTCCAATGCCAGACTGGAAAGAAGGCTGTGACCCTCATGGCTGTCCTCTGAAACCATCCTCAGGGTATGGTGTCATCCTAGCATCTCAGGAACCTGGGTATCACATAGCATAGAGTTCGCCACACTAGCTTACCAAGTCCTGGGGATGCTAGGCAGGATGCCCAAAGCTTCACCCAATTGCTTCATTTGAAAGGGTCATTATTGAATGGTAGCAACCCACATTCTAGACAAGGACCCTGGAACTCAGAGGTTGAGTAACTTGAGGCTGGAGAGGTGGCTCAGTGGTTAGGAGCACAAACTACTCTTGGAGGCTTGGTTCTCAGCACACACTTCAGGCAGCCCAAAACCTCCTGTAACTCCATTAGGGAACTTGATAGCCTCTCCTGGACCCTGTGGGCACCTGCACACACACATACGTGCACAGAGACTCACACAATTAACAAATAATAAAAATACAGCTGGGTGTGCTGGCACACACCTTTAACCCCACTACTTGAGAGGCAGAAGCAGGAGGATCTCTGTGAGTTAGAGGCCAGCCTGGTCTACAAAGCCAGTCCAAGACAGCCAGGGTGACACAGAGAAACCCTGTCACAAAAATAAAAACAAAGCCTGGTGGTAGTGGCGCACACCTTTGATCCCAGCACTCTGGGAGGCAGAGGCAGGTGGATCTCTGTGAGTTCGAGGCCAGCCTGGTCTACAAAGCGAGTCCAGGACAGTTAAGGCTACATAGAAAAACCCCTGTCTTGAAAAACCAAAAACCAAATCAAAACAAAAAAAAAAAAAACCCCAAAGTTCTCAATAGTTCCTGCCTCAAGAATAAGTCTGGGGCTGGAGAGATGGCTCAGAGGTTAAGAGCACTGCCTGGTCTTCCAAAGGTCCTGAGTTCAATTCCCAGCAACCACATGTTGGCTCACAACCCTCTATAATGAAATCTGGTGCCCTCTCCTGGTTTGCAGGCACACATTTGGGCAGACTACTGTATGATAAATAAATCTTTAAAAATATAAACACCCATTCAACTAAAAATAAATTTGTAAAAAAAAAAGAGGAAAATATTAAATTAAAAAAAAAAAAAGAAGAAGTCTGGCAGAGATATTGGGCAAGAAGTCCGAAGATGAGGCTCCAACATCATAGAGAGTGTTGGGTGATTGTTCAGGCAGTAAACTGTCTCAGTTTTTTTTTTTTTTTTTTTTTTTTGCTTTTTTTCTATTTTGGAAGCTGCTAACCTGCACTATTGGTTCACTCAGGCATTTAAGTTTTATTCCTTCTCAAGTCTCTTGCGGGTGGGTTGGGTTGAAGACCAGATAGTTTAGTTTTACCATCAAGTTTAGCTGGTTAGGGGATAAGATCTTTTTAGATCAAGATAAAGGATTTAAGTTAATAGAGATGAGATATGATAGAAATTGAATTTCATTCAGAAATTTAGACCCAACAAGGTAGGAAAGATGTTTACTTCAAGTTTGATGAATACAAATAGCCAAATCACTACACCAAAAAAAGAAGATGAGGGCTGGAGAGTTGGCTCAGCGGTTAAGAGCACTGGCTGCTCTTCCAGAGATCCTGAGTTCAAGTCCCAGCAACCACATGGTGGCTCACAGCCATCTATACTAGAATCTGATGCCCTCTTCTAGTGTGCATGAAGACAGAAAAATCACATACATAAAAATAAATGAATCTCTTAAAAAAAAAAAAAACGAAGAAGAAGATGGGCTGGAAGGACAGACTGACAGATTCTGACAGAGGGCCTTCCTCATTCAGAATCCTCCCTCCCTCACTGTGCCTGCTTCACCTGTATGCAGTATTGTTATTTGTTTTACTTTCTGAGGCAGTTTCCCAACATAGCTCAGGCTGGCCTAGAATTTGCAATCCTCCTGCTTCAGCTTCTGGAGTCTGCATGTGGTCTTCTTCTTCCTCCTCCTCCTCTTCCTCCTCTTCTTTTCCTTCCTCTTCCTCTTCTTCCTCTTCTAAGATTTATATATTTATTTGTACTGTAAGTATTCTGTCCATATGTGTGCCCGCCTTCCAGAAGAGGGCACCAGATCTCATTGTAGATGGTTATGAGCCACCATGTGGTTGCTGGGAATTGAATTCATGACCTCTGGAAGAGCAGCCAGTGCGCTTTTTAAAAAAAATATATTTATTTATTTACTTATTTATGTGAGTGTTCTATTTGCAGGTATGACAGATGATGGCACCAAACCCCATTATAGATGATTGTGAGCCACCATGTGGTTGCTTGGAATTGAACTCAGGACCTCTGGAAGTGCAGCCAGTACTCTTAATCACTGAGCCATCTCTCCAGCCCCAGTAGCCAGTGTTCTTAATCACTGAGCCATCTCTCCAGCCCCATGGGTTGAAATTTCTATTCTCCTTCTTCTCCCCCCCCCCCCCACCAAGACAGGGTTTCTCTGGGTAGCCTTGGCTGTCCTGGAACTCACTCCGTAGACCAGGCTGGCCTCGAACTCACAGCGATCCGCCTGCCTCTGCCTCCCAAGTGCTGGGATTAAAGGCGCCCGCCACCAACGCCCGGCCTTCTATTCTCCTTCTTATCAGCCTGAGTCCATGGACCATGTGGCAGTTTCTCTGAGTTCAGTGTCCTTTTCTGGAAAATGGGGATAATAACATCTATTTTTCAGGTATCTTACAAGGATCACATTGATTCACATTCACTGTAATAAACTGTTAAATGTGATTTGTGTGTGTGTGTGTGTGTGTGTGTGTGTGTGTGTGTCCATATAAGTACAAGTGCCTAGATATGCTAGCGAGGAAGTCAGATCCCTGGAGCTAGGCTGTTGTGAACCACCTGATATGGTTTCTGGGAACTGAACTCTGGTCATGTGGAAGATTAGTATATGCTCTTTGTGTGTGTGTTGGTGGGTGGGGACGGCATAGTTCCAGACAGATTCTTACTATGTAGCCTTGGCTATCCTGGAGCTCACTATGTAGACCAGGCTGGCCTCACACTCAGAGATCTGCCTGTCTCTGCTGGCATCAAAGGTGTGCGCCTCCACTGCCCGGCTGTAAGTTTTATAGCTCAGTCTCCTGTGCTGGGATTACAGACAGTGGTCCACAACACCTGGCTTATGTGTATTATTTTTGTTCATTTATGTACAATATCATGTATAGATGATATTGTTCTGGAAGAGATCTGTGGCTGCAGCGTGTTACAAAGGACCAATCCTATCAGCGGGGGTGGGTGGCCTCATAAACTGATAAACCAGGAAAGAGAAAGGGAAGTCACTCAGCCAGGGGACCTCCCCTTTCCTGCCTGGCTAGGATTTGTTTGTCTTCCTCAGAGACTGTTCCCTGCTGATATGGGGGTCTGTGGAGTGTCTAGCTTTGATTGGCATCTTTAGTACAGAGGAAGTGAGGAGCCCCTTAACTTTCAGCTATTTCCCTCTGGACCAGCAGACTGGAGCCCCTAATAGATTCCGTTTCTGGCGCCACTGGTAAGAGCAGAAAGCCAGGGAAGAAATCCAGAATCATGATGTCAGAGGAGAGAGGGAGTCGAGAAGTTCAGAGCCTGGGCCAAGGGAGCAGAATGAAGGTATAAATCCTGGCCATACTACTTTACGGCTGCATAGCCTTGGGGGAAAGTTCTAGATTCTTATAAATACTAGTTTCCTCAGCTGTAAAAAAACAAAAAAAAAAACAAAAAAACAAAAAAAAACCGAGCAGAAGAGTATCCCTGACAGCCGGGTGGCGTGGTGTCGCACTCCTGTAATCCCAGCACTCTGAGAGGTAGAGGCAGGTGGATCGCTGTGAGTTCGAAGCCAGCGCGGGCTAAAAATCGAGGGCAGGATAGCGAAGGCTACACAGAGAAACCCCCAGTCTCGGGAAAAACCAAACCAAGCCAAAAATCCCTGATTCTGTGTGGAAGTGAGGCTATCCCCTGTAACGGGCACACAACGAGAGCTTGATATTTGTCGGCTGCTGTCGTTTCTGTTCTCTCTAGTTCTGCAATTTCACATTTTCGGGTGAGGAGCCGCCTGATGGCCAGAAAGGAAGCACAGCTCATTAGCTGTCCAGCTGACCAGAGCTGCTTCCCGGGTGGGGCTATGGCAAAGGTGTGTCCTGAGAGATTAAGGTCCTGCATTAACTGAGCGGAACTCTCTTTTGTTTGTCTGTTTTTCGAGACAGGGTTTCTCTGTGTAGCCTTGGCTGTCCTGGACTTGCATTGCAGACCGGGCTGGCCTCGAACTCACAGGGATCCACTTGCCTCTGCCTCTGGAGTGCTGGGATTAAAGGCGTGCGCCAGCCACCACTGCACCCGCCTGAGCGGAACTTTTGAGAGTGCGACGGTAGAGGGTAGCGTCACCTTAGCTGTGGGGTTGGAACGTTTAGAGTACCACAGGGCACGGAACGTACCCGCTCCCCCAACCCCCAACCCTGCCCACACCAAATAATCTCCTGAAGAAGCTCTTCCTGCTGGAATTATTTATTTTGTAATTAACAAAGGCGGAGGGAACGCTGCTTAATGTTTTGGCTCAGAGCCTCAAAGAGTGGCTGCCGTGGACAAAGGTTTACCGTGGGCTTGCTGTTGCTTGCTGAACCAAATGAATTCTTGTCATCCCTAAGCCACCTAGGGGGCCAGAGGCTAAGTGCCAAAGTCAGAAAGTGAGTTGTCTGAGTTCGGAGGACAAAGCGTCCAGCAGTAGACAGGCTTCCAGAAATCAAGCCACGGTTCCAGGCTCCATAATGTCCAGACCTCCTCTCTCACTTTGGAACTGTACTGGCCCCCTAAGCGTTCAGGGAGAGGTCTGGCTCTTGGCGCTGGTCACAGCACGTCCTGGGCAGCAGCCCCAGTTTCTAGTGACCCTTCCTGCAGGCGTTTAAAGTTGCGCTTTGCTTTATTTTCCTGTTTGGTTCCTCACTGCAGGACTGCCTTTCCCTGCTTCTGGGTGGGAACTGGGGGAGGGAGGGTGCTTCGCGCCCATCTCCGCAGCTGTGTTTACACTTCCCTGATGGGGAAATCTGGGGCCGAGTCTTTCCACAATCCTCTGTGTCTGTCTGTTCCTCACCCGCCCCCCCCCCAACTTGCTATTTGATATCCTTGGGGGCTTCACAAGGGGAGGTCAGGGCGTGGGGGTGGGGGTGCTGTCGCTGTCTGAAGGGAACTCAGGTTGGAAGGAAGGCCGGAATAATACAGAAAAGGCCTGTTGAAATTCTGAGCCGCCTTCCTACCAGGATTCCTCTTCCTCCCAGAGACTGAGGATTAGCCGGGGATGAAAGTACACTTAGAACTTGCCCATCCCAGAAGGAATAGAGCACGTGATGTTCCATTTCTAATCACTGGGTTCAACACAATCTCGCTTTGTGAAGGGGACCAGGGTGCACAGATCAGGGAGTTCTTCCCCCCTTCTCCCCGGGGGGGCTTCACTGGGGCCGGTGGTCAGAGACAGGACATGTTAAAACCAAAATCCGACTATACTGAAATACAAGCAAATTAAAGAGGATTTAAGAAAACAGTCGAGTAAATAACACTGTCCTCCAGGGAGCGAGCTGAGCTGGTATTAATCAGTCTACTTGTGTTGCCAGACTCTCCGTCAAGCCCTGCAGAAGGGCTGCCAAGGCAAATGAGGCATTAGGTTTCAGAAATTAAACACATAATTTTATTTTATTTTTTCCGCAATAGGGAACTTTCAGAAAAAAAACAAAAAACAACAAAAAAAGAACCAGTCCTATTAGACTACTCGGCACACTGTGTCCAGTTTCCCTCAGCCCCAGAGGCCTCTGATTTAAGAGCAAGATGATCAGTGAGAAAGCCAAAAGTGACACAGTTATTCCTTTCTCTCTGTAGCTTCCTGGGGGTGGGGCCTAGAGGCGAGTGAGGCTGGGATGCTGGTTCTTTCAAAGGTCCAGCTGCTGACTACTGGCCAACAGATGTCGTCGTCGCCCTCTGTCACCCCCCCCCCACCCATTGCACCCACTTCAGCACAAAGACCTAAAGGGTTGGAAAAGAAAAAGGAGGTTCAGAAGACAAGCTGGCCAAACAAAGGCTGATGGTATCTGGTGGAACATAGTCGCCTGAGAAAATGCCTGGTCTCAGGAAAAATACCTGGCCCAGCAGGATGAGGAGGAACACACTGGCAAGCACATTTTCGGCCCCCGCCCCATGTTAGCATACTGCCCCAGTCTGCCTAGCAACCTATGTTTCCAGGACAGAGCTTTTCCTTCTCCTTCACCATGTCATCTGAACATTTTGTTGCTCTTGCTTTTTCTCTCTCTCTCTTTTCCCCCTTACATGGCGGCCAGGAGCTGCTTCCGATGAACCTACATGTATATACTTTAACCTTCTTTACATAAAAGACAATCCAACGTCCCCATTTTTTTAATTATAGGAAAAAGGGAGGAATGTTAGCATGCTGCTCCGGTCTGCCTGGCAACCTATGACCCCAGTTCTGCCTAGCAACCCATGACGTCATTACCTACCTGCCACTAGGAGTGGCCCTACTCAGGATTATAAAAGGACAAACCCACCTTCTCTCTCTCTCTCTGTCTGTCTCTCTCCCTCTCCCTCTCTCTCCCTCTCTCTCCCTCTCTTACCTGTCTCTCTTCCTCTGTCTCTGTCTCTCACTCTCTCTGCGGCACCCCTCCTTCCTTGTCCCCCTATGCTCTACATCGTATCTGCTGTGTGGCACACACTTCCTGTTTCATGATTCATACTTCACCGTGGATCTCGTATGCACTGATAACGCGGAAGGCTGCGTTACAGTCCTTCACTGACAAGGATCGCTAAGCCTCACGCTTCGTCCCATGCTGATTATCAGTTACTGTGAGGAAGAAAGGGGTAAAAGTGGGGTTGAAAGGGGGAGCCCTCCCTGTGAGACTGCTAGGCTGAATCGTGGAGCTGGGGCTCTGGGGCTGGGCTCCCCAACTCTCACCCTCAACTTCCATACAAATCTCTCCAACTTCCTTCCTTGCCACTTCAGAAACATCCCTATAATCACGTTCTCTCTGCTGGCTCAAGTTTTTCTTTCTTTCATCTCCTCTGTTACTCGACACACCACCTAAAGTGAGGTCCCTCCCTTGGCTTCAGTTATCATCAATATGTTGATGGTTCTCAAATCTCTCACTAGTCGATGATGTTTGGACCTTCTGAACATGTGTATATAATATATATTATATACACACATATATATATACACACACATAAAATTATATATATATATTATTTTATTTTATTTTATTTTAGAAATTTAGGTACTCCCACAGAGGATAGAAGGCAAATAAATTAAGGCCCTTTACTCAGCTTGCTCACTGTTAAAAGCTTGGTGTTCAGAGTCTCTGTTCAAAGGACCCAGGCTCCAGCTGTGGCTACCACCTAGGGGTTTTCATACAAGAAAAATAAAGTGAATTATGTCTGTTAAAAAAAAAAAGGCTTGGTGTGTTTTCTCTTTGATCTCAGCCTCGTGTCGTCTTCTTTTTTTTTTTCTTTTTTCTTTTTCTTTTTCCTGCAGCTGTACCAGCTTAAGCACCTGAATTCCTCCAGGCAAGATGAGGCTGGCCCAAGTTAGCCCACCCCAGCAAGCCAATAGAAGCTTATTCCTCTCTTTGTTTGGGGAGCTGTCTGATCTCTTTGGTCGCTGCTGGGTCCTTTCTGCTCATAAGCTGAAGTTCCATGAAACATTCGCCTGTTTTCTTGCACATCTGGCTCAATCTTATCACTTCTATCACTCTTATGACAAAAGCATCCATCTCTGGCAACACTTCACTAATTATAAATGCAATACAAAGGTTCTCAGAATTGGCTACCTGCTATAATTACTTCAAATGTTTTTAAAACTCTGAAAGCCCAGGCTGTCCCCTAGACTAACTAAGCAGATTTTTCTGGAGGGTGGGAGGCAGGTCTCTTTCATTTTTCAGGTAATCTTAGTACGATCCAAGTTTGAAACCCATATGTCCAGAAGGCATCAGAAATAAAAGAGAATACCATTGTAAGTTGCAAAAACAGTATAAAGGAAGGTCAGGCAGCGGTGGCACATGCCTTTAATCCCAGCACTTGGGAGGCAGAGGCAGGTAGATCTCTATGAGTTCGAGGTCAGCCTGGTCTACAAAGTGAGTCCAAGACAGTCAAGGCTACACAGAGAAACCCTGTCTCATAAAAACCAAAAAAGCAAAGCAAAGAAAAGAAAAACCAATATACATGGGGCTGGAGAGATGGCTCAGAGGTTAACGGCACTGACTGCTCCTCCAAAGGTCCTGAGTTCAATTCCCAGCAACCGCATGGTGGCTCATAACCATCTATAATGTGATCTGATGCTTTCTTCTGGCCTGCAGGTGTACATGCAACCAGAGCACTGTATACGTAATAAATACATAAATCTTAAAAAAAGAAAGAAAGAAAGAAAGAAAGAAAAAGAAAAACCAATATATAGGGCTGGAGAGATGGCTCAGAGGTTAAGAGCACTGACTGGTCTTCCAGAGGTCCTGAGTTTAATTCCCAGAAACTACATGGTGGCTCACAACCACCTATAAAGTGATCTAATGCCCTCTTCTGGTGTGTAGGCAAACATGCAGGCAGAATACTGTATAAAAAAAAATAAATAAGTCTTTTTTGTTTTGTTTTTCCAGACAGGGCTTCTCTGTGTTGCTTTGGCTTTCTGGGACTTGCTTTGTAGAGCAGGCTGGCCTGCAACTCACAGTGATCCACCTGCCTCTGCCTCGAAAGTGCTGAGACTAAAGGCTTGTGCCACCATGCCCAGCAAATAAATCTTTTTTTTGTTTTGTTTTGGTTTTTTTGTTTTTCGAGACAGGGTTTCTCTGTGTATCCTTGGCTGTCCTGGACCCACTTTGTAGACCAGGCTGGCCTCCAACTCACAGTGATCCACCTGCCTCTGCCTCCCCAGTGCTGGGATTAAAGGTGTGCGCCACCATGCCCGGCTATAAATAAATCTTAAAAAAAAAAAAAAAAAGGAAAGAAAGAAAAACCAACATATAAGCCAGGCATGGTGGCTGGGCTTTAATCCCAGCACTTGGGAGGCAGAGGCAGGTGGATCACTGTGAGTTCGAGGCCAGCCTGGTCTGCAGTGCAAGTCCAGAACAGCCAGGGCTGTTGCACAGAGAAACCCTGTCTCGAGGAAACAGAACAAAATAAAACAAAATACCAACTTTGGTGGTGGGTGTAGTGGCACAGGCCTTTAATTCAGCATTAAGGAGGCTAAAGCACATAGGTCTCTGTGGGTTTTAGGCAAGCCTGGTCTACACAGTATGTTCCAGGACAGTCAGAGCTACATAGTGAAACCCTGTCTCAAAAATAAATAAATAGGGTCGGGCATGATGGTGCATGCCTTTAATCCCAGTACTCCAGAAGCAGAGGTAGGTGGATCTCTGTAAGTTCAAGGTCAGCTTGGTCTACAAAGAGAGTCCAGACCAACCAAGGCTACACAGAGAAACTCTGCCTAAAAAAAAAAAGAAAACCAGCTAAAACTAGCCAGGTAGTCTGGGAGGCAGAGGCACATGGATCTCTGTGAGTTCAAGGCCAGCCTGGTCTACAAAGAGAGTCTAGACCAACAAAGACTACACACAGAAAACTTGCCCCCCCCAAAAAAAAAAAAAAAAAAAAAAAAAGAAATAAAGAAATAAGAATAAATACTAAAACTAGCCAGGTACTCTGGGAGGCAGAGAAACCCTGTCTTGAAAACAAAATACAAACCAACAGACAAAAACTAAAACACTGGGTTTCTAGGCCAGTGAGATGGCTCAGAGAGTAAAAAGGACTTTCTGAGCAAGCCTAGTGACCTGGTTTAATCCCCAGAATACACATAAATATGAAAGAAGAAAAGCAACTCTGCAGAGTTAATAATACCCAGACCTCCACGTGGCTTAGGCATTCTCTCTCTCTCTCTCTCTCTCTCTCTCTCTCTCTCTCTCTCTCACACACACACACACACACACACACACTAATAATTTAATAAATAATTTTTATTTTATTTTATTTTATTATTTATTTATTTATTTATTTAATTTTTGGTTTTTCGAGACAGGGTCTCTCTGTGTAGCCTTGGCCATCCTGGACTCACTTTGTAGACCAGGCTGGCCTCGAACTCACAGCGATCCGCCTGCCTCTGCCTCCCGAGTGCTGGGATTAAAGGTGTGCGCCACCACGCCCGGCTTTATTTTATTTTATTTTATGTGCATTGGTGCTTTGCCTGCATGTATGTCTGTGGGTGTCAGCTTTTTTGGAATTACAGACAGTTGTGAGCTGCCATGTGGGTGCTGGGAATCGAACCCTGGTCCTCTGGAAGAACAGTCAGTATTCCCAACTGCTGAGCCATCTCTCCAGCCCATAAATAATTTTTTTTAAAAGCCACTTTACTGTTTTCCCCTTGTAGCTATTTGTTCAATAAACAAAGAAAGTTTTTTCTTTTCTTTTCTTTTTTTTTTTTCTGTTTTGTTTTTGTTTTTGTTTTTAGGTTTTTTGAGACTGGGTTTCTCTCTGTATCCTTGGCTGTCCTGGACTCACTTTGTACTCCAGGCTGGCCTTGAACTCACAGAGATCCACCTGCCTCTGCCTCCCAAGTGCTGGGATTAAAGGCGTGAGCCACTACACAGGGCTTTGTTTTTTGTTTTGTTTTGTTTTGTTTTGTTTTTAAGATTTATTTATTATGCATATAATATTCTGCCTACATGTTCACCGGCAAGCCAGAAGAGGGCACCAGATCTCATTATAGATGGTTGTGAGCCACCATGTGGTTGCTGGGAATTGAACTCAGGAACTCTGGAAGAGCAGACAGTGCTCTTAACCACTGAGCCATCTCTCCAGCCCTTGTTTTTTGTTTTTTGTGACAAGGTTTCTCTGTGTAGCCTTGTCTGTCCTAGACTCATTTTGTAGACTAGGCTGGCCTCTGACTCACAGCGATCTGCTTGCCTCTGCCTCCCGGGTGTTGGGGTTAAAGGCGTGCGCCACCACCACGCCCAGCTCAAAGTTTTTGATAAAAGAAAAAGAATAATAGGGGCTAAAGAAATGGTACAGAAGTGAAGAGCACTGGCTAGGCTTCCATAGGACCAGGGTTTGATCCCCAGCACCTACATGGTGCTTCCCAAAGGACAGCAACTCCAAGCCCCAGGGGATCTGATGCCCTCTGCTGGCCTCCAAGCATGCCTGCACATATATGGTGCATTTACATATACTCAGGCACACACATATATACAATGAAATAAATAAAAAAAATATTGAGGTAATGTTTTTTGTTTGTTTGGTCAAGGACATACAGAAATGAATTTGTGCTCTTTTTATTGATTGCATCATGCTGAGAAGTACTGCTAAGTCTGGCAAGCTGGCTCAGGCAGCAAAGGCACTTGCTACCGAGCCTGACTTGACCACCTGAGTCCCATTTCTAGGACCCAAATAGTGGAAGGATAGAAAAACCCACAGGAGCACCATAGCACGTATTAACACGGGAGCATACACACACAAGTAAGTAAATAAAATATTTAGGCCAGGTTTTGGTGCCACACATCTTTAATCCCTTGGGACTGGGATTACAGATGGTTGTGAGCCTGGGTACTGTGAGTGCTGGGAATTGAACCTGAGTCCTCTGGGAAAGTTCCTCCTCCTCCTCCTTCTCTTCTTTCTCCTCCTCCTCCTCTTCTTTTGGGACAGGGTTTCTCTGTATAGCCTTAGCTGTCCTGGAACTCACTCTGCAGACCAAGCTGCCCTCAAGCTCAGAGATCCACCTGCCTCTGCCTCCCAGAGTGCTGGGATTACAGGCGTGCGCTACCCCACTCGGCATCAAAGCAGTGTTCTCTCTCTCCAGCTTTGTGGGGAGATATTATGATACAAGATATTTTGATTATATATTTTTAGGTGAAGGAAAGACTGACCGAAATAGGACAATCACGTGTGAGTAAAACAAGAACTTAGAGCCCACAGGTATTTGGGGTTTCGGTAAAATGCGAGTCATCAGAATGAAGAAATTCTAGGCTGGCTTAAAAAAACTTTGGTGCGTTGCCTAATAAAAGTCAACTAGGCATCTGTGGCTCCAGAAGATTCCCTCACAGCCTTTGCTTTCCTCTGACAGCGCCACCTAGCCAAGTGTCGAACTAGGGCTTGCTCCACCTTAGCCAAAGCACACACCTGCGAAGTAGGAAGCCCAGGTGATCCACAAGCTGAGTGCGCACGCGCACGGAGGGGAGGCGCGGGGCGTGGTCGCGGCGTAGGGGCGTGGCCGTAGCGCGCAGGCGTCCTAGTGGCGGGTCCCTGCGTCTCAGGATGGAGGGTGAGTGAGTAAACAAGCCGGGGCTGGGTGGTGAGGCCGGTCTTTGGCGTGGTGTGGCGCCGACGCCTCCGGGGCGGGAGAGTCGAAGAGAGATGAGGAAGCCGGTGAGAGGAAGCTGTGAGGGTCACGGCCATTGCCTGGCCCGGGGTAGCGCGACGCAGGGGTGCCCGTCCCGAGTGTTGTGGGACCCGGGGCGAGAGCGCGTGCGAGCTGCTTGGGGTCGCGTTGCGGAGGAGGCGCGACGGGGGCGGGCCCGGCTGGTGGCCTGTGGGAACGTGGGTGGACCGTGGCGCCCGCAGGGGACCCTGACTCTTGTAATCAGGAGGGCCGGGGTTGAGCTTGCTGGGGCTTTGGGTGATGTTGAGGAAGGAAGAGATGGCCAGGCCGAGAGGACGCCGAGGTGAGCGAGGTTGTTTAGGACACCCGAGTGTAGGAGTCGAAATCTCCAGGGTCCCGCGGCGCCTCCAGAACAAGTTCCTGGACCTTGTCACTGATCTAGCCCTCCAATTCCGGCTTTGAAGGAGGGTTCACCTTCAAACTGGGGCTGTCTCTCCCGTCCCCAGAAATGCTCTTGGAAAATGAATGTGTCCTGAAGTAAGAGGCAAGGTGTTACATTTGAGACATACTTGTCCAGGAAGTAAATGTGGGACAGAACTTTAAAAGGATAAAAAAATAAAAAAGGGATTTAATTATTTTATGCGTGTGAGGGTTTTGCCTGTGTGTATATGTGTGTACTACCTGTGTGCCTGGTACCAGGGGCATCGAGCCGAGGGTGGTTATGTACCACTATGTGGGTGCAGGGAACTGAACCCATCCGTGTTCTAGGCAAGAGCAACAAGTGTTCTTAGCCACTGAGGCGTCTTTCCAGCCGGTGGGACAAGCTTACTTAGATAAAAGTGACCACTGAGATGGTGACGGCGGTGGAGCACAAGGGAGAGCGTGGATGCAAGTGGATGTTAGTGCTGGGGGATGGGGAAGCAGATGGTGAGGTTTTGAAGGTAACCCAGGTTTGTATACAGAGTAGCCAAAGTATAGAACCTGTTCCTTGGGAAAAACTAGTCAAGGAACACGAAAATTGGACATGTACAGGGACTACATTGAAAATATAGGTTGTTTTTTTTTTTTGTACCTGTGCTACATGATGCCTCAAAATAGGAAATCTTCCACCGAATGAATTTTTTTGTTTTCGTTTTTGAAACAAGTTTTCCTACATAGCTCTGGCTGTCCTGGAACTCTTCATGTAGACCAGGCAGGCCTCAAGCCTGGCTCCCCCTCCCCCCCAAGACCCATCCCTCACAGGGTTTCTCTGTAGCCTTGGCTGTCCTGAACTCCTAGAGATCAGCCTGCCTCTGCCTCCGCCTGCGCCTCCTCCTCCGGCCCCGCCTCCGCCTCTGCCTCCGCCTCCGCCTCCGCCTCCGGGGCGTGTACACTCAGCCTGCCCAAAGAAGGGCAATGAATGTTTTTCCAGCTTGAAAAGTTATGAATTCCACCAGCATTTTGTTTTTTTGGGGGGTTTGTTTGTTTTTTGCTGTTCTTGTTTTTTGAGACGAGGTTTCTCTATGTAAGAGCTGTTTATCCTGGACTCTCTTTGGACCAGGCTGGCCGAACTCACAGCGATCCGCCTCCGGCTGGTTCCTCAGTGCTGGGATTACAGGCGTGCATCACCACGCCCAGCTCCGGCATTTTATCTTTTGAGAAACCTGTTTTTAGCCTTGGAGACCCAGTTGTGACACTGAAAGGGAGATGGCCAGTTCCTACAGGAGCGAGCGCATGTTAGGAGGCAGAGGTTATAACATGGAGTCAGCGTGTGGCCACTCAGGCTTTGAATCCTGAGGCACTTGCACAGTGGAGGCAGGAAACTCGGGAGTTCAAGGCCAGCCAGCGTGGCCCACCTGGAAACCTTGTCTCAAAACCACAAGAGTATGTAAAAATGGAACAAAAAACCATCTGTAGAAATGCTAAGTCGGAGCCAGGTGTGGTGGGGGCGCGCCTTTAGTCCCAGCACTCAGGAGGCAGAGGCCAGCGCATCTCTTGAGTTCCGGGCCACTCTGGTCTACAGTAGAGGCCTGTTGTGCTCAGAACCCAAACCTATGATATGCAAATACTTGGGAGAAGTAGAAAGATGTCTTGGTATCCAGCCGTTTGACCTTAGTACCTGTCACTGTCACCTACGATGTGTTGGATTGCATTTATATCTGTCTTGGCATACAGACTGCTTGCGGCCTCAGGTTGGACACATCTTTACAAATACAAACTGTGCTTGGCATCTTTATTTTTTTGTTTTTCGACACAAGTGTTTCTCTGTGTATCCTTGGCTGTCTTGCACTTGCTTTGTAGACCAGGCTGTTCTTGAACTCACAGGGATCGGCTTGCCTCTGTCTTTTGAGTGCTGGGATTAAAGATGTGCACCATGTGCTTGGTATCTTTTTTTTTTTTTTTTAAGTTTTATTTATTACTTATACAATATTCTGCCTGCATGTATGCCAGCAGGCCAGAAGAGGGAACCAGATCACATTATAGATGGTTGTGAGCCACCATGTGGTTGCTGGGAATTGAACTCATGACCTTTGGAAGAACAAGCAGTGCTCTCTTAACCACTGAGCCATCTCTCCAGCCAATGCTTGGTATCTTAGTTGAAGATTCTGTCCCATTTGTTTCTTGCCTTATGGCTGATTTTAGCACAGATGTTCGTGAAACTTAGAATAATGACTTTTTTGTTGTTTTGTTTTGTTTTTTGAGACACGGTTTCTCTGTGTAGCCTTAGCTGGCCTGGACTCTCTTTGTAGACCAGGCTGGCCTGGAACTCCCAGATCCACCTGCCTCTGCAGAGCTTAAAGGCATGCACCACCACACCGGGCTATGTATTACCTGGTATCTATCTACCTATCAATCAATTTATCTACTATAAATTGAAGATGCAAAACCAAGGGTTTGGAAAGAGGGCTCAGCTCTTGAGCGTTTGTTGCTTTTGTAGAGGATCCTGATTTGGTCCCTTACCCCAGTTCCAGAGGATCAGACTGACAGTCTTTTCTGAGCTCTAAGGGCACTGGCCCCCCACAGCACACATACATTCATGTAGAGCTAACACATAAAAATAAATCTAAAAGTAAATTTTAATTAAAAATGAAGAAACAAGCCAGACAGTGGTGTGGCGCACACTTTTAATCCCAGCACTCAGGAGGCAGAGGCAGACGGATCTTTGTGAGTCCAGGACAGCCAGGGCTACATGGAGAAACCCTCCCTGTCTCAAACAAAACAAAACTGAGATAGGGGTTGGAGAGATGGCTCAGTGGTTAAGAGCACTGACTGCTCTTCCAGAGGACCCAGGTTCACTTCCCAGCACCCACATGGTGCCTCACAACTGTTTGTAACTCCAATATCTGACACCCTCACACAGACATACACGCAGGCACAACACCAATGCACATAAAATAAAAATAAGTACATTATTTTTTAAAAACTGAGTTTGGGGGCTGGAGGGATGGCTCAGAGGTTAAGAGCACTGGCTGCTCTCTTTCAAAGGTCCTGAGTTCAATTCCCAGCAACCCCGTGGTGGTAATGAGTTCTGGTGCCCTCTTCTGGTGTACATGCAGGCAAAACACTGTGTATATATGATAAATAAACAAATAAATAAAACAGATCAGAAAATATTTAAATCTATAGTACCTTATGGCTCCAAAGCCTTTCTTACTTTGTTTCTGACTAGATTATTAAGTAGTGAAGGTGTGGTCTTTGCAGGGGTGTATGTTTTTGTTTTTCTTCTGTGGCAGGCTGTGGTAAGCACATGTTGTACTTTGCTTCTTGTTTTTCTTTGTGTGCACACATGAGCTCAGAGGAGATCCTTCAGGAGTAATCTCTCTCAACCCATGTGGGCTCCAGGGATGGAGCTGAAGTTTTTAGGCTTGGCAGCAAGAACCTTTGCTGGAACTTGGCAGTCTCAGCTGCAGTGTTAGGAGTGTACTTAGAACCTTATAATTTTTTAAATTTTTAATTAATTAATTAATTTTTATTTTTGTTTGCTTGTTTGTTTTTCGAGATAGGGTTTCTCTGTGTAGCCTTGGCTGTCCTAGACTAACTTTGTAGACCAGGTTGGCCTTGACTTACGGAGATCTGCCTGCCTCTGCCTCAAGGTGTGCACCACCACGTGTGGCAATATATTTTTATTTTATGTGTATTGGTGTTTTGCTTGCATGTATGTCTGTCTGTGAGGGTGTCAGATATTGGATTACAGACAGTTGTGAGCCACTATGTAAGTGCTGGGAGTTGAACCGGGGTCCTTTGGCTTTGGAAGAGCAGTCAGTGCTCTTAACTGCTGAGCCGTCTCTCCAGCCCCTTCATAATTTTTCAAAATATCTTTTTATTTGTTTATATGTACATGTGAGTGCAGGTGTCCTCTGAGGTCAGAAGAGGGTGTCAGACCTCCTAGACCTGGAGTTAGAGGTGGTTGTATGTGGGCACTGGGAACTGAACTCAGGTCCTCTGGAAGAGCAGCAAGTGGTCTTAGCCACTGAGGCATCCCTCCTGCTCCATGTGGTGTTCAGTTTGCATTTCCCAGTGACTAATGTGCTGAGTGCTTTGTGCAGCCGTTTGAAATACTGTTCTTTATTGAGCTGTTTTCTGGAGCTGAAGTTAATTATATGAAGGCTTAAGCCCCAAACAGTGTGTTTTGGGATCTCTGCAGTGTACATTGACCATAATGAAAGGCTTCTAATACTTAGCTGAAAAATAAAAGTGCTGATAGAACGTGCTAATAGCAACATTTTTATCTACCACCTCCTGTGCCTAGGATAGTTGACTGCATTGTTCCGCAAACCTGTTCTGAGTGCTCAATTGTTAGTTTGCTTTTCTTCTTCTTCACTTTGTTGTGATAACCAGTGAGTGGGATCCAGCTGCTATGCTATCATGTAGCTGTCCTTCAAGTGTTGTGTTTTATTTTTTTTAAGATTTATTTATTATGTATACAGTGTTTTGCCTGCATGTGTGCCTGCACACCAGAAGAGGGCTCCAGATCTCATTATAGATGGTTGTGAGCCACCATGTGGTTGCTGGGAATTGAATTCAGGGCCTATGGAAGAGCAGTCAGTGCTCTTAACCTCTGAGCCATCTCTCCAGCCCGTTGTGTTTTATTTTTATTTTATATATATGGATGCTTTGCCTGATAGCAAGGGAGGCCAGAAAAGGGCATCAGATCCTCTGTGGCTGGAGGTACAGATGGTTGTGAGCTGCCATGTAGCCTCTGGGAACAGAACTCAGGCTCCCTTGGGCAGCATCCAGTGCTCTTAACTGCTGAGCCATCTCTCTAGTCATTTCAAGTGATTTTTAAAAAATCATACCTGTCTGTTTCTACATAATCTTTTCATTTCTTTCTACATTCTGTGAGGGACATAGAAGACACATCAAAAGGCCAAGTGAAATAAATACTGGATCATGGACATGCAAGATCACATGTCACTTAAATTGTGAAAGGAAGAAGTGTGTATACTCCTTGCCAAGTGAAACACTTGAGAAAAATTTAAAATGGTACCATTAATTGTCAGATTATTCTGTTACCATCATCATCTCTCAATGGACTGTATGTAGGAGATAACATTTCAGTTATGAGCCTTCCTTTAATGAAAACACTGGCATTTTTCTGTGATAATTTCCTCTAAGAATTCTAAACACATACAATCACCACTACCACAACCATCATTCTCACTCTATCTTAACATCACAACCATCGTCCCCATCCCCATTACCACAACCATCACCCCCACCCCCCATTACCACAACCGTCACCCCTACCCCCATTACCACAACCATCACCCCTACCCCCCATTACCACAACCATCACCCCTACTCTCCATTACCACAACCATCACCCCTACCCCCCATTACCACAACCATCACCCCTACCCCCCATTACCACAACCATCACCCCTACCCCCCATTACCACAACCATCACCCCTACCCCCCATTACCACAACCATCACCCCTACCCCCCATTACCACAACCATCACCCCTACCCCCCATTACCACAACCATCACCCCTACCCCCCATTACCACAACCATCACCCCTACCCCCCATTACCACAACCATCACCCCTACCCCCCATTACCACAACCATCACCCCTACCCCCCATTACCACAACCATCACCCCTACCCCCCATTACCACAACCATCACCCCTACCCCCCATTACCACAACCATCACCCCTACCCCCCATTACCACAACCATCACCCCTACCCCCCATTACCACAACCATCACCCCTACCCCCCATTACCACAACCATCACCCCTACCCCTCATTACCACAACCATCACCCCTACCCCCCATTACCACAACCGTCACCCCTACCCCCCATTACCACAACCATCACCCCTACCCCCCATTACCACAACCGTCACCCCCACCCCCCATTACCACAACCGTCACCCCTACCCCCCATTACCACAACCGTCACCCCTACCCCCCATTACCACAACCGTCACCCCCACCCCCCATTACCACAACCGTCACCCCCACCCCCCATTACCACAACCGTCACCCCCACCCCCCATTACCACAACCGTCACCCCCACCCCCCATTACCACAACCGTCACCCCTACCCCCCATTACCACAACCGTCACCCCTACCCTCCATTACCACAACCGTCACCCCTACCCCCCATTACCACAACCATCACCCCTACCCCCCATTACCACAACCGTCACCCCTACCCCCCATTACCACAACCGTCACCCCTACCCCCCATTACCACAACCGTCACCCCTACCCCCCATTACCACAACCGTCACCCCTACCCCCCATTACCACAACCGTCACCCCTACCCCCCATTACCACAACCGTCACCCCTACCCCCCATTACCACAACTGTCACCTCTACCCCCCATTACCACAGCCATAATGAGCACTGGAGCAGCTGTCAGTTGAGTAGTTTTTCCCATTCCTGGCCTCCAGTTTCAGTTGGATAGAGTGATCTGTTCTGAGCTTACTGTTTCAAAATATGGAGCATTCCTGTAATCCTTGCTCTTGGAAGGCTGCTTCAGAAGGACATTGAGTTTAAAGCTAGCCTGGGCTACAAAGCAAGACTTCTCTAAAAATTAAAAAAAACAACAAAAAAACAGAGAGGGGTGGGATTGGGAGGGGAGAATGTGTGGTTGAGGAGTAAAAGCAATGACAACCACGTTTGTTAAAGGAGGCTGTGTGTTGTAACTTAACATTTAGGTCATTTGGCTAAATTTATTGGGCGAAAGCTGGGCGAAGTGGTACATGAGGTAGGTGGATCTCTGTGAGTTTGAGGCCAGCCTGGTCTACAAAGCAAGTCCAGGACAGCCAAGGCTACACAGAGAAACCCTGTCTCAAAAATACTTATAGACATATATATGTATGTGTGTGCATCTTATATATGTATATTCACATGTATGGTGGTGCCTGCACGTGTGTATGTGCACCGTGTATGTGTTTGGTGCCTGTGGAGGTCCTCTGCAAGAGCAGCAAGTGCTCTTTACTGTTGAGCTAAATAACTCTGTAGCCCCAGAAGGATAGAATTTTGAATGCAAGCAACTTTCTAAATAAACAGTGTCAAGTATCATTGAGACTTGACTTAATATGCAAAATGGTGGCAGAGTCCATGAAGTCCTCTGGTTCTGGAGGAGCGTCCCGCTCAGGGGCTCAGTGTCTGAGCATGTCACTTGAGGTCAATCTATTTTTATTCTCTCGCTAAAAAGAGAACAACCACTTGATAAACACTTCTTTTTACCCTTAGGTCTTGCCATTCATCTGAAGAACAGAGACAGGTTATAAAATCTAAAATTTCCTGCTGCATTCCGTGAGGTAAGTAGAGCAGATCACAGTAAATTCTCTAAATTTTCCAACTATAATTGAGCTCCGCCCTCAAAAGAAAGATCCAGGGGCTGGAGAGATGGCTCAGAGGTTAAGAACCCTGTCTGTTCTTCCAGAGGTCCTGAGTTCAAGTCCCTGCAAACATGGTGGCTCACAACCATCTATGATGAGATCTGGTGCCCTCTTCTGGTGTGCAGGTGTACATGCAGGCAGAGCACTGTATTCATAATAAATAAATCTTAAAAAAAGAAAGATCCAGTATAGTGGGTGTCCATAGGCCTGCTGCTGGCTTGACATGAGATTGTTCTGTTGTCATGTTGTACTTTCATTACTAGGCAGTTTGTATTGTAGGTGGATTTTTCTTCCAAGCTTGTGAGTGTGAACTTGGATTTGGTAAAAACATTCCTCTTCCCTTGGGGCTGGAGGGATGGCTCAGCAAAGAGCACTGGTTGCTCTTCCAGAGTACCTGGTTTCTAGTCCATAGGACGGCGTATACCTGTCTGTAACTCCAGTTCCAGGGGATCTGAACCCCGCCCCCAACAACAACATTGCACAGAAAAAACAAACAAAATTAAAAAACATTTTTAAAAAAAGAGAGATTAATTTATTATGTATACAGTGTTCTGCCTGCATGTAACACCTGCAGGGCAGAAGAGCCACTAGATCTCATTATAGATGGTTGTGAGCCACCATGTGGGTGTTTTGTTTTATGAGACAGTTTTGCTATGTAGCTCAGGCTTGCCTGGAACTTGCTTTGTGGAACAGGCTGGCTCTTCCTGCCTCTGTCACCCAAGTGATGAGATTATAGACATTTTCTATAATGGGGGACAACTTTTATGTTTGTTTCTGTTGCAGTGCTAGGCTAGAGCCTAGAGCCACACAAGTTAACCATGATCACGAGGCGTGAGCTGCACCATGCCACTCCAGTACAAAATATAAAACAAGTCACTAAAGGATGACAGGCACTGAAACTTTCCATACTGAGACCAGAAGTTACTCCTGCAAGTCTGTTTTCAGTTGAAAAAAAAATTCAATTTATTTATTTATTATGTATGTATACTCGCACTCCATAAGAGGCCATCAGATCACATCATAGAAGGTTATGAGCTACCACGTGGTTGCTGGGAATTGAACTCAGGACCTCTGGAAGAACAGCCAGTGCTCTCAACCTCTGAGCCATCTCTCCAGCCCCCTTCAGTTGAAATTTTAAACTCATGTATTTGGGCTTTCAGATGCGCCGCACCCATCTGAGTTTGAGGAAGCCTTCCTTTCCAGGTGATCATGTGCTGTTTGTCTCAGCTGTTTCTCTGAGTCCAGGAAAATGGATATAGCCAGCCCCCCAACTTCCAAATGCATCACATACTGGAAAAGAAAAGTGAAATCTGAGTACATGCGGCTTCGGCAGCTTAAACGGCTCCAGGCAAACATGGGAGCAAAGGTAAAAATGGTTCTCACTAGTGATGTTGCCGATATGTGTTTCTCCAAAAGGCTTCTGGGGCTTTCCCTTTGTGACCTTCGTTGACTCCTGACAGTCTGCCTTGGCTTTGCTAGGCTCTGTATGTGGCAAATTTTGCAAAGGTTCAAGAAAAAACCCAGATCCTCAATGAAGATTGGAAGAAACTCCGTGTGCAGCCTGTCCAGCCGATGAAGCCTGTGAGTGGGCACCCGTTCCTGAAGAAGGTACTTTGGAGTGTTGCGCGGTCCTTCCTTCCTTCTTGGACCGGAAGTTATAAAGTTGAAAACTAACCATTTTGTATATGGTCCTCCTCAATGAATTAGTATAATTGTGACTTTCTCACAAAACATTTATTTTTTTCTAAGCTACATGACATCCTGTTTTGTGCCGGATGTACTTAGATAATAGGAAATGAATTCTCTAGGTAGTAGACAGGTACTGATCCGAGGCGCCGCCTTACGTTTGTTGGTTTAATAAATTGAATTATAAATTTAAAAAGCATATTCTGGCTGGGCATAGTGATACATGACTTTAAAACCCAATTCAGGAAGTAGAGGCAGCAGGAATAAGGAGTTTGAGGTTGGCCTTGTCCACATAGTAAACGAGGTTACCCAGGCTACTGGGAGCCTGCCCTTAAAAGGGAAAAAGACTGTTCTTAGCTTCATAAAGAGGTAACGCTGTTTTTTGAGACGGTATCTCTGTGTAATCTTGGCTGTCCTAGACTTGCTTTGTAGGCCAGGCTGGCCTCAAACTCACAGAGATCTGCCTGTCTCTGCCTCCCTGAGTGCTGAGATTACAGGTGTGCACCAGTGTGCCAGACTTGGTAATAGTTTAAATACAAAAAGACGATGGTGTGGGGCTGGAGAGGTGGCTCAGTGGTTAAGAGCACTGATTACTCTTCCAGAGGTCCTGAGTTCAATTCCCAGCAACCACATGATGGCTCACAACCATCTATAATGTGATCTAATGTGCATTGTATACATAACAAATAAATAAATCTTAAAAAAAAAAAAAGACGACGGTGTTATGAGACCAATGATCATTCATTCCCAGAGCAGGATATAACTAATTTGTGTACCACTTTGCTTCCCTGTGCACTGTCCCCATCACCTGTGCAGCTATATCCAAAGTGTAGATCTTTTAGAAAACACTCCTGGAGCTGGGTGTGGTGGCAGAGACAGGTGGATCGCTATGAGTTCGAGGCCAGCCTGGTCTACAAAGGGAGTCCAGGAGGCCAAGGCTACACAGAGAAACCCTGTCTCAAAAAACCAAAATAAATAAATAAATAAAATAAATCTAAAAAGAATTAAAAGAACACAGGGATGGGGGTGTGACTTGGTTGAGTGCTTGCCCAGTACACATGAAACCCCAGGTTTGAGATTAAGCATGAAACTGGCATGGGGACACACATCTGCAATCTTGGCCCACAAGGGGGACAAAAGGTTAGAAAAACACCGGGATCATTTTGGAAGGAAACTGGTATGTCTCTTAGAGTTTTGTTCTGTAACCTGGCCTCAAACCCACTGCATTTCTGCCTCAGCCCAAGTGTTGGGATCATAGGCATGGAGCCATCATGGCTGACCTACAGTGATTCTCTCTTGAGCTGTGTGCTTACTTGTGTCTCTGTGTCACTGTTTTTCTTTCAGTGTACCATAGAGAGCATGTTTCCAGGTTTTGCCAGCCAGAATATGTTGATGAGGTCTCTGAACACTGTGGCATTGGTTCCCATCATGTATTCCTGGTCTCCTCTGCAGCAGAACTTCATGGTCTGTATTGAAAACGCTGTGGCAGTTGTTTAAACCGTGTTGACATTGTGTGCTGGTCTATGTGAGCTTCTCCTAGGGCAAGCTTGGACCTACAGAGCAGAAGGCTGCTATAACTCACTTGCTCTAAAGTGATAACAGACTTACAGGCCGCTGAGAGGCTCAGCAGATGCAGGCACCTGCCACCCATCTGCCCCGACAACCTGAGTTTGTCTCCAGGACCCACGTGCTAGGTGTACAAAGCTGACTCTTCCAAGATTCCTTTGGCCTCCACATATATGCAAGAGCACACACACACACCACACAGGTTGCTTTATCCTATTAGAAACTCTCTAAAATATACTCTGATTGCTGCTTTTTTTTTTTTTTTAAAAACCACACAGGCCAAGACTCCCAACTTTCTCATTACTTTGACCAACTTTGTAATATTAGTCACAGCTAAATATGGCTGAATCAGACCCTTGAGGCTTAAGCAGGTTGCCAGCCCTGCTGATGGAGCAAGTCTTTTGTAATTCTCTCATGGTGAGGTGCTTTGAAGTCAGCCAAGAGTGCAGAGGTGGCTACGGATAACTGTGGTTTATCCTGACTCTTGTTAGGGTCACTGCTGTGGTCACCTCTCCTCTAATGCTGCTGTTGCTCGTCATCTGTCCACCGAGAGCATGCTGCTGTCTGCACTAGGATACTGTCTCCAGTTGGGAATCTGCTCTCAGAGTCAGACTCCCTTGAGTGATTTTGCTTGATCCCTGGGGATTTAGGGATAACTAGGTTGGCAATGGGATGTAGCTTAGTGCTAGAGTGTGTGCTTAGCCCTGGTGTGTATCTGCAGTCTGCTGGACACCCTTCTCTCCACCCACAAACATCCAGAGCCTGTGTTGACACGAGTTATAACCATAGTATTTATTATGGGGAAGAGGATGTTTATAGAGTACCTCAAATTTTATGGTTGCTTTAATCAAATTCTCGGCGTTGTTGGAAATAACATTGCTGATGTCAAGGTAAGCATTTAGTGGTTAATAATGACTGAACTGTTTTTTTCCCCCTACGAGCAGCATTGTCCCTTTTGTTTGAGGTTTTGTTGGCAAAACAAAATGGCTAGTCTTTAAAATAGAGGTAGGAAATTCTGTGTCTACAGAGATTTTTTTTTTAAATTAACAACTGGAAGCTAAATGAAAGAACAGCATAGTAGAAAGAAGAGAGGCTTGTGGGACGAATCTGTGGTTTTCTGCAGGTGGAAGATGAGACGGTTTTGTGCAATATCCCCTACATGGGTGACGAGGTGAAGGAAGAAGACGAGACGTTCATCGAGGAGCTGATTAATAACTATGATGGCAAAGTCCACGGTGAAGAAGGTAGTGACCCTGAGCTCGCTGCGAGAAGATTCGGCTAGCATACGTCCACCTTTGTTATGTCCTATCCCTGAGAGTGCATGCCAAAGAGTATTCCAGGGTGATTATGTGACTTGGGATTAGGATTTTTAAAAAAGATTTATTTATTTATTTATTATGCATACAATGTTCTTGCTGCATGTTTGCCTGCAGACCAGAAGAGGGCACCAGATCTCATCATAGATGGTTGTGAACCACCATGTGGTTGCTGGGAATTGAACTTCACACCTCTGGAAGAGCAGGCAGTGTTCTTAACCTCCAGCCCAGAGATTAGGATTTTTATATTTATTTAAAATATTCCAGGGGCCGGGCATGGTGGTGCATGCCTTTAATCCGAGTACTCAGAGGCAGAGGCAGGAGGATCTTTCATGAGTTCTGAGGCCAGCCTCAGCCTGGTTTACAAAGTGAGTCTATGACAGCCAAGCTACACAGAGAAACCTTGTCTCAAAAAATAAAATAAAATATCCCAGTTAAATTTCAAAATGAACTGGGTCATAAGAAGAATTGCCTAGTGATCAGTGGCTAGAGAGTGTTTATTGAACTGAATTTAATTTTTGACATTTTCCATAAGTTCATCAGTGGCCATTTTGGTTTTTTTTTTCTCCTTTTCTCTGAGACAGCATTGGGCATGTCATCTGTTATACTGCTGTGATTCAAGTGTCTTTTGGATGTCTCAGAAATTTGCTTAAATATCCTTATTTTATAAAAGCAAAACAATTTAACTTAGCTGTAATTCTTTTTCTTTTTAAAGATTTACTTATTTTTATCTCTGAGCGCTCTGCCTGCATGTATACCTACCTGCCAGAAGAGGGCATCAGACAGACAGTTGTGGGCCACCATGTGATTCCTGGGGATTGAACTCAGGACCTCTGGAAGAGCGGTGCTCATAACTGCTGAGCCATCTCTCCAGCCCCTTTTAACCATTCTGTTAAGATGTTTGCTTGCTTTGTGGGTATGATTGTTTTGCTTGCATGAATGTCTGAACACCAGAGAAGGCAGCGGGTTACAGAAGGTGGTGAGGAGCTGTGTGAGTGCTGGGACCTGGTCCTCTTAACCTCTGAGTGCTTTCTCTAGCCCCCTAGTGTAATTCCTGTTTAAAATGAAAAAACAAACAAACAAACAAAGCACATTTAATTTGAGGGTGCAGTCCACAAACGCCACAGTGTGGGTATGAGGTCAGAGAGTTAATTCTCTCCTTTTCCCCATGTGGGTGTGAAGGATTGAACTCAGGTCATCTGACCTGGCAGCAAGTGCCTTTACCCAGTGAGCCATCCTGCCTCTTAGTTGTAATTGTAGAAAATGTTATCAGTGAATAAAAAGTAGGAAGAGGAGCTGGCCATGGTGGCACACCCTTATAATCCTAGCCACTCGGGAGGCTGCGGTGGGGTGAGGGGCGGCAGGGGGATGGCAAATTGAAAGCCTGCTTAAGGTTTTAGAGGATGCTCAATGGCAGCCTAGTGAGACTTGTCTCAAATCAGAAAAAGGACTGGGAATATAGCTCAGTGATTGAGTGTACGCCTCCCTTGCCCACAGTCCTGAGTTCAGTCCTCACTACCAAGGAAAGCAGTGGGGAGAAGAGGACCTCCTGAGTATGCCAGCCTACCTAGTACTGGACAGCCTGCCTGCTCTTGGCAGTTGTGGGTGCTATTTTGCCAACATTCAAATATACACCCACAGCACCCTCTAGTGTTCAAATACATTATTTCAAGTTGCAGTATAACTCATTGTGATTTAGAAAAGTATCTTGATTAAGAGAACTCACTATTGATACCTTAGCACAAAGCTAAGCAATTTTTCACTTTGTTGTTACTTTTCTGCCTTGCTTGTCGTTGGTGGCACACCTTTGCTGTTGTTGAGAATTTGTGGTGGTGTTTGGTGTTTGGAGACAGAATTCTCTGTTTAACAGTCCTGGCTGTCCTGGAATTTGCTATAGAACCTCTCTCTCTCGTTTCTCAGGTGCTGGGATTAAAGGTTTGTGCCACTATGCTTGGCTTGCTGTTGAGTTTTTTTGTTGTTGTTTTGTTTGTTTTCGTTTTTTGAGGCTGGGTTTCTCTATGTACTCTTGGCTGTCCTGGACTTGCTTTGTAGACTAGGCTAGCCTTGAACTCAGAGATCTGCCTGCCTCTGCCTCTGCCTCTGCCTCTGCAGTGCTGGGATTACAGACGTGTACCACTGAGCCCAGCTGAAAGTAACTTTTGTTTATTTGTTTTTGGTGACAGGATTTCTCTGTGTAGTCTTGGCTGTCCTGGAACTCAGTCTGTAGACCAGGCTGGCCTCCAACTCATAGAGCGCTGCCTGCCTCTGCTTCCTGAGTGCAGAGGCTAAAGGCCTGCATCACTACCACCTGGTGGCTGTTGAGATTTTTTAACAGTAAATACAGTGTTAACAGTGACCACAGAAGTGAAATAGTCCAATAAGAATATTGGACTCCAGCTGGGTTTTCTATTTAGCTAGCTAACTGTTATAGTTGATAGAGCTACTAATCAAGTGATATGTTATATACCTAGATTCAGGAGTGAATGGAAGAAAACCTTCCTAAGTGCTGGGGATGTGGCTCAGTTAAAGTGCCTGCACTGCATAAATCAAGACATGGTGGGCTGGAGAGGTGGCTCAGAGGTTAAGAGCACTGTCTGCTCTTCCGAAGGTCCTGAGTTCAATTCCCAGTAACCACATGGTGGCTCATAGCCATCTACAATGAGATGTGGTGCCCTCATCTGGCAGGCAGGCCCACATGAAGACAGGATGTTGTATATATAATAAATAAATCTTTAAAAAAGAAAAGGCCAAGGGGGCTGGAGAGATGGCTCAGTGGTTAAGAGCACTGTCTGTTCTTCCAGATGTCCTGAGTTCAATTCCCAGCAACCACATGGTAGCCCACAGCCATCTGTAATGTGATCTGGTGCCCTCTTCTGGCATGCTGGTGTACATGCAGACAGAGCACTGTATACATAATAAATAAACAAATAAATCTTTAAAAAAAAAAAAGGACAAGGGCAACTCCTCCCTCCCCCAACAAGGTTTCACTGTGTAGCCTTGGCTGTCTTGGACTTGCTTTGTAGACCAGGCTGACCTTGAATTCCCAGCGATCTGCCTGCCTCTGCCTCCCAAGTGCTGGGATTAAGGGGTGCTCCACCATACCCAGCTTCCAAGGCATGGTAATTTACACCTGGAGTCAAGGCATTCTAGCTAGTTTAGGATACAGGAAACCCTGCCTTTTTTAGTTATTTTGAGACAGGGTCTCAGTATGTAGTTCCGACTGTCCTAGAACTCAGAGATCATCTGCCTCTGCTTCCCAAGTGCTGGGTTTAAAGGTGTGTACTACCACACCTTGCAAGACCCTGTCTTTTTTTTTTTTTTTTGATATGCGCATTGGTGTCTTACCTGCATGTCTGTCTGTCTGTGAGGATGCCTGGTCCCCTGGAACCAGAGTCACAGACAGTGTAAGCTGTTGTGTGGGTGCTGGGAATTGAACTCAGGTCCTCTGGAAAGAGCAGTGCTCTTAACTGCTGAGCAGTCTCTCTAGCCCCAAAACCCTGTCTTAAAGGAAACAGGAAGAAGGAGGGGGGGGGGAGGAGAGAGAGAGAGAAGCAAAACCCTACCTAGGAAGATGAGTGGAATGCTCACCTTTCTAATCCTCGTGTCTCAGAGATGATCCCTGGGTCTGTGCTGATCAGCGATGCTGTTTTCCTGGAGCTGGTAGATGCCCTCAACCAGCACTCAGATGATGAAGAGGACGGGCACAATGACACCTCAGATGGAAAGCAAGATGACAGCAAGGAAGACCTGCCGGTAACAAGGAAGCGGAAACGCCTTGCTATGGAAGGTGCACAGCTCTGCTCCCATTACTGTTTTGAAATTGACAGGGACAGAGAAGAAGGGAAAACTTGAAAAATCTATTGCTCCTTAAGAGCCATTTATGCTTCTCATTGGTCCACTTAAAAGAAGCGCGTGGTTGTTAGCTGATCGCTTCAGCTGCCTGCCTGTGAGCCAGCCAGAGAGTCGAGTGGAAGAACTACAATAACCACTGTCATTAGCTTCTAGTCCTAATGTGCTTGGAAAATCTGGGAAGATGTAAAGGAGAAAATAAGATTACACCACAACCTTGTTACATAGGAATAATCAGATTATTCCTTGTAGGTTTTAAATTGTACATATATAAATCAGCATGCTCAAACAAAATTGAGATTGTGTGGGTGCGTGATACAAACTTTTATCTTCTTAACTTAATTTTCTGAATATTTTCCATGTCACCAGTATTTAATTTAATACTACTGGGCTGAGGAGATGGCTCAGTGGTTGAAGTCTTGATCTGGAAGCATAAGGGCCGGAGTCTAGTTACCCAGAACCCATGAAAATGCAGGTTCTATCATCCCAGCCTTAAAAGGTGCAGCCAGGGGGCTGGAGAGATGGCTCAGAGGTTAAGAGCACGGGCTGCTCTTCCAGAGGGCCTGAGTTTAATTCCCAGCAACCACATGGTGGCTCACAACCATCTATAATGAGATCTAATGTCCTCTTCTGGCCTGCAGGTGTACATGTAGATGGAGATTGTATATATAATAAACAAAATAAAACCTTTAAAAAAAATTGTTACTTTAAAAAAAAAAAAGGTGCAACTGGGACCCCCCCAGGACAAGCTGGCTGGTGAGACTATCCAAGCTGGCAAAGCCGAGGCCGGTGAGTTAGGTAGAAGGGCAGTAGGGGAAAACAGTTCCAGACAAAGCTTTGAATTGCTCTGTTGTACCGTGCTGTTTAACTGTATGTCCAGGGACAGCATGTCTTCCGGTGAAAGAGGCCCGGAGCCGCTCTTGTTTGTGGGATCCGTCTACCTTCAGCTCTGTAGACTTGGTTATCAGGAGTAGCTGACGTTTGGATGAGCACAGCAGCTCTAATCTCTGTGCTGCAACAAAGGGAAACCTTCAAACAGCTTTGCGGGCACTCAGGAGTTTACTGTCGTCATTTCCCATTCAGGCAACAAGAAGAGCTCCAAGAAACAGTTTCCAAATGACATGATCTTCAGCGCCATTGCTTCCATGTTCCCTGAGAATGGTGTCCCCGATGACATGAAGGAGAGGTGAGGAAAGCTGATCCACTCAGGCTGTACCCCAGGTTTGTGAACAAATGCATATCCAAGCCCAGTTTTTGATTAATAAAAGCCCTGTTGACGGTGAGTGTGCGTCCTCAGCCCTGGGGAGTGACAGCAGCACTGTGCTTATGCTTAGGCCCAGCCCTGCAGAGTGAATTCCAGTGGTTTGTCCACGCAGTTGTTGACCATCTCCTGACCCAGCAAGCCTAGAAACACCACCAGTCCTCCCTTGGCAGGGCATGCCTGCGTGCTGATTCCCCTTGCTGCAGGGGAGAGTTTCCTAGAGAGAAATCCTCTCCTTTCTTACAGGTATCGAGAACTAACGGAGATGTCAGACCCCAATGCACTTCCCCCTCAGTGCACACCCAACATCGACGGCCCCAATGCCAAGTCAGTGCAGCGGGAGCAGTCTCTGCACTCTTTCCACACCCTTTTCTGCCGGCGCTGTTTTAAATACGACTGCTTCCTTCACCGTGAGTGGGGCTGCTCTGTTTGAAGTGTCCCCCCCCCCCCATACCCCAACCCCTTCCCTGTGTTTTGCTTTACTGTGTGGAGTGCCTAGCTTCTGCTTTATAGAGGAGCATTTCTGTTTTTATTTGCTCAGTGACAGTGTGATGTGGTTTGCAGGACAGGTATGACCTAATTAAGCACCGTGATTCTCCCAGGTGCCTCCTGGTTTGAAAGGATTGTGTCGCTAAATTTTGTGTACCTTGCCAGTCACCTATTATTTGGAATTCAACACCTGCCATAGCTCCTTAACTCAGTTTTCTTGCTCCTTCTCATGTCAAAAGGAAACACTACCGCCTTTTCTTTTCCAGCTTTCCACGCCACTCCTAATGTATATAAACGCAAGAACAAAGAAATCAAGATTGAGCCAGAACCATGTGGCACAGACTGCTTCCTTTTGCTGGTAGGTTCTTAAGCTTTTCTGTTTAAAGTTGATCAGGAAATAAATGGTCCTTGAACTTTGGAGCACAAGGTAAGTGAGTCAGCCCCATTGCACTGCAGATGCTCCCCAGACACGGTAGAATGGTGTAGTCTTTTAGGGGTGATGGAGTAAGATCTGATAAACATTAATAAAGGATTTTCTGCTTTTAATATTACCTACTTAGATTTCAGAGTCAGACACTGTTACATTTGGAACAGAGAGGCTGTCCCTACATGCTGGTGCTAGAGTACTTGGGCTCAGTCCCCAGCACAATCAAAGAAAAATTCTGGAGCAGAGTGTGTCCTGTATATTCTATTTTCTTTGCTGTCTCTGTAAATACAGTCATAGAACGACACACGAAGGGAACTGTTCTTGTGTCCAACCTCATTATCCACTCCCACACACACACAGCCTTTTATGGCTGCAGAAATCCTGTGCATCGAAAGGGAACAGGCTAGTTACATTCTGGACCCACATCTGCTTGCTTGTCACACAAAAGCCAAGGCCTAGAAGAGAAGAAAGAATTGGTGGGAAGGGAATCATTTTGATACAACAGCTAGATATCTCAAGCTGGGGGGTGGTGGCGCACGCCTTTAATCCCAGCACGTGGGAGGCAGAGGCAGGTGGATTGCTGTGAGTTCCAGTCTAGCCTGGTCTACAAAGCGAGTCCATGACAGCCAAGGCTATGCACACAGAGAAACCCTGTCTCGAAAACTGCCTCCCCAAAAAAGATCCCATCTTGCTGGATGTTGGGGTACATCCCTTTAATGCCAGCACTCAGGAGGCAGAGACAGGCAGATCTCCTAAGTTTGAGGCCAACCTGGTCTACAGAGCGACTTCTAGGACAGCCAAGGCTACACAGGCTTAAAGGGAGGGGATAAAGAAATGGGCAGGAAGATAATAGATATATTACTTTTTTTTTTTTTTGAGACAGGGTTTCTCTGTGTAGCCTTGCCTGTCCTGGACTGCCTTTGTAGACCACGTTGACCTCGAACTCACAGCAATCCACCTGCCTCTGCCTCCCAAATGCTGGGATTAAAGGCGTGCGCCACCATACCCGGTAGATATATTACTTCTAACCTTCAGAGTAATACATGTGGTCTCTGAGGTGATGCACAGTACTAAACAGTAAGGAGTTTGTATGTCTGCATGTTATCTGGTGGTCACAGGTGTTCTGGATTCTGTACGTGCAAAAAAAGATTATTAGCAGGTTTTTTTTTTTTAAGATTTATTTCTTTTTTTTTTCCTTTTTTTTTTAAAGTGACTTATTTATTCATTAAATGTATGAGAGCTCTATCTGCATGTATACCTGCATGCCAGAAGAGGGCATCAAATTCCAATATAGATTGTTGCGAGTCACCATGTGGTTGCTGGGAATTGAACTCAGGACCTCTGGAAAGAGCAGCCAGTGCTCTTAACCTCTGAGCCATCTCTCCAGCCCCCAAGATTTATTTCTTTATTATGTATATAGTGTTCTGCCTGCATGTACACCTGCACACCAGAAGAGGGCATCAGATCTCATCATAGATGGTTGTGAGCCACCATGTGTTTGCTGGGAATTGAACTCAGGACCTCTGGAAGAGCAGCCAGTGCTCTTAACCTCTGAGCCATGTCTCTAGCCCCTAATGTCTTTTTGTTGTTATTGTTTTGTTTGTTTTACTTTTTGAAACAGGGTTTCTCTCTGTAGCTTTGGCTGTCCTGGACTAGCTTTGTAGACGGTGCTGGCCTCGAACTCACAGTGATCCGCCTGACTCTTAACTCCCGAGTGCTGGGATTACAGGTGTGCACCACTGCACTGGTTAGCAGTTAATATCTTAATTATTCTCTTTAGGATTTAGAATGTAGGGCAAAGGAAGGTGAAGTAACTCAGGGCAGAGGGAGAGGAAGCAAAGGTAACCTCCCAGGCCAGCCGCTAACAGGGGCCACCTTGCACTTCTTTGCTGCCAGCCCTTCATTCATTCTGGCTGCTAAATTCTAAGTGGGAGCAAAGATGGAGGGTTGGGGATGGAAAGGCTTTGACGTGGGGAAGTGTGTGACATTCTGCTGTATCATTGGTGTGTGTGATACTTTGAATCCTGAGTAGGCTCCCATTGTTGTCATTATTAGCGTTAGTTCTGATTTTAAAATTATTCCAAAGATAAGTCTGTTTACAGATGACATCTGAGAAATAGACTGGAAAGCCCCCCCCCCCTTTTTTTTTTTTTTTGGTCTTTTTTGTTTTGTTTTTTCGAGACAGGGTTTCAACACTGTAGCCTTGGCTGTCCTGGACTCCCTTTGTAGAACAAGCTGACCTTGAACTCACAGAGATCCACCTGCCTCTGCCTCCCAAGTGCTGGGATTACAGATGTGCGCCATTAGCCCAGCGACATGCTGCTTTTGTTTTGTTTTGTTTTGTTTTTTTTTTAAGATTTATTTATTAGGAATACAATGTTCTGCCTGTATGTGTGCCCACCTGCCAGAAGAGGGCACCAGATCTCGTTATAGATGGTTGTGAGCCACCATGTGGTTGCTGGGAAATGAACTCAGGACCTCTGGAAGAGTATACAGTGCTCTTAACCTCTGAGCCATCTCTCCAGCCCCCGACATACTGCTTTTAAACCTCAGTAATCTACATGGTTTATGTGAGGTGTTCCACAAAACTGAACAATAATAGAATTTTATACATACTGATGTTACCTGGAGGTCATCAGATGTTCTTGGGTTCTATCAGTCTACAGCAAGATTAATAATTGCTTAAGATATGGTTTGTCTTTACACTTCAGCTGCTAGGGAGGGGAGGGGGAGTACTGGGTGTTTGGGGTTTCTCCTTGTAGCCTTGGCTGTCCTGGACTCAGATCAGAGAGTGCCACTATGGCTGGGAATTCTGTTTTTAAAAAATCTCAATCATTCTATTTTACTAATGAAGACTCAGGAGCCAGATGCTGGGGTGAAAGTCTGCTAGTTCAGTGAGGCAGAGAAAGCGCCCAACAGATCTTCCTCAGAAGGGATCGCTCCTTCTCCCACATTGTCTCAAAAATCCCTCAAACTGAATGTCCCTCCCTTCTTCCCGTGCATCTCTCTGTCTGTCCTGACTTCCTCCTCTTTCCCTGTGTTCAAGCCCTGTCATCTGGTTGTTTGCTCTACCTCTTTTTTTTTTCTTTTTTCTTTTTTTCTTTTTTTCTTGTTTTTTCGAGACAGGGTTTCTCTGTGTAGCCTTGGCTGTCCTGGACTCGCTTTGTAGACCAGGCTGGCCTCGTTGCTCTACCTCTTGGTATTTAATCCTGTTTACAATATTTGAGCAGAAAGCTCTTGGATTAAGGGTGTGTGCTAAGGCTGAGCCACACCATAACTAGAAACAGGTTTTTCCAGTAAAAACAAACAAACAAGCACAATTTCAGGGTTTGTAGTGTGATCAAATATCCTGCAGTATTTTCCCTTTTTTTTTTTTTTTTTTTTGGTCTAAATAAAAAGGAAAGATTTGCCGGGTGTGGTGGTGCATACCTTTAATCCCAGCACTCTGGAGGCAGAGGCAGGCTGATCACTGAGTTCGAGGCCAGCCTGGTCAACATAGCAAGTCCAGGACAGCCAAGGCTACACAGAGAAACCCTCTCTCAAAAAACCAAACCAAACAAACAAAGGAAATATTTTAACTAACACAGCAATGAAGCTGTTTTTGCCAAGCTTTCCACAATGTCCAGCTTAGTTGTATTTGGCAGTTTTAGGATTAAGGGTTTTGTTTTGTTTTGTTTTAGTTTTTCTAGACAGGGCCTTGTGTAGCCTTAGCTGTTCTAGACTCACTTTATAGACCAGGCTGGCCTGGAACTCACATCGATCCTCCAGGTGCTGGGATTAAAGGTGTGCGCCACCACTTCTGGCAGAATTAAGTATTTTTGAGTTGAAAGTTCTGTAAAATGTTTGTGTCAGCAATTTGAATGTCCTGAGCAGTTTGTAGTCCAAAGCGGATATTCGGGTGGTGTGTGTCAGTTTAGTGGTAACCCTGGCTAGGCAGAGCGCAGCAGTCAGCCCGGAGATGTGCACTGTTGGCACAGAACCTGGCAGCAGAAGAGGCGTGGGGCGGTTTTGTCCAGAGGTTGGCGTTACCACAGTCCAGGTGGATTTGTGGTTGCAGGGCCGCATCGTTTTCTTGGAGACCTTAAAAGTACTGTTAGGAATGGTTCCAGGTTACTGTAGAATGTATTGTAGAATATTCAGCAGATCTCCAAAAGATTTGAAGACCACTATTAAGTACATCCAAGGAACACAAAATTAACTCCTACTTACCAAAAGATTATGAAATTAGTGGCAATAGAATGGTCCCTTATTTTTTTTATTTCCTGTGTCCCATACCAGGTGGCTCATCTGAAATGAGACAGAGATTTTAGCTTTTCCTTTAACAAGTGTGCCTGGGTTTTGAGGAGAGAGCCACACTCCAAACCTAAAACCAGCTTTAACTTTAATTGAATTGGGCCACATAAAAACTGTCACTTATGTTTGTCGAGGGCCACAGAGACAAGCACGTGGGAATCTGCCGTGGGCAGGCCAGCTGTGTGGAGGCGAGAAGGAAGAGAGCCCTGGCTGGGGGTGTCCATGTCCTCATGTCTGCATCAGGTGGCTGTGTGGTGGGCGGGGCTGGCCAGTAGTGTGACGTGGTGGCGTTAGTCCGGGGTTTGAGTCCGAGTTTCAGGCTGGGCTTCTGGAGGTAGGTGATACCACTTAGCCAGTTTACTCTCTTGCTTGGGACAAGTGTCCTGTGTTTACCCCCACCCCCACTCCTGCTCCCAGATATTTCACTTGCCCAGTGGTCTCCAGATTCTTTAGTTGGATGTTTTTTATTCTCTGGAAAGATAAAAGCAAAACCCTGGCTCAACCTTAACTCTGGGGTGGGGTGGAGGGATTCCTTTTCTGGCAGGCTAAATCTTTCCTAGGGCAAAATGTTTTTTTGTAACAGAAAAAGTGTTTTGTTTTGTTTTTTAATTGAAATTTTAAGAATTCTTTTGCTTGGTGGTTATGGCACATGATTGTAATTTCAGTGAGTTCAAAACCAGCCCAGTCTACCAAGTGAGTCCAGGACAGCCAAGGCTACACAGAGAAATCCTGTCTCAAAAAACCAAAAAAAAGTTTAAAATTCTTTTGAAAATTTGACACTAAATATACCTTAGTATGTGTGGATAAATAGACCTGTATTCCCCCTTCTCTTTATGTATAAATTCAAGGTTTAAGTGTACTTACTTTTAGATCACAAAGGACATTCACTTTGAATTTCAGCCTGCCTTTTGCAAACAGTTTTTAACTGTAAATCACTGTGATTTCTATGTGCCTGCTTCTACCTCCCAAGTGCTGGGATTAAAGGCATACCCCTCCGATTGCTGGGATTAAAGCCTGAACCTTCTAATAGTTATTTCCGTATGGTTGTCCTGGTTTAATTTGGTTCCCCATTTCCCCTTATTTTTAGTGTTGGGGTAAACTTTCAAGTTTTTCAAATGTGTAATCTACCATTTTTGTTGACTTATTCTAAAATTTGTTCCCTAGCAATTTTTTTTTAAAGATTTATTTATTATATATGCAGTGTTCTGCCTGCATGTACGCCTGCACTCCAGAAGAGGACAGCAGATCTTATTCTAGATGGTGGGAATTGAACTCAGGACTTTTGGAAAAACATCCAGTGCTCTTAACCTCTGCACCATCCCTGGAAATTTTTAATATTCTAGTCTTAATCAAACAGGATACCGATTTGTCCACTGTTTCATTATTTTCAGCCATTTTGTCTGTATGAACTACATAAAATTGATGTCTTTGCTAAGTTTTCTAGGTTTTGCCATTTCCACTCACACCTCCCATGAGCAGACATCTTTGCCACTTAGCTACCAGTTGTGGTTTTCCATTTTGATGTCCATATAGCTGTACCATTGCACACGCACCAGGAAGTGCAGAAGAGAGAGATTGTCCTTTTGCTTTCCTGGTTTTGTCTCATAGCCAAGAGTGCTGCGATGATCTTGTGGTTCCTTCCTCAGTGTTGGCCACTCCATCCCCCGTCTTTTTTGTTTGTTTGTTTGTTTGTTTGTTTGTTTGTTTGTTTTTCGAGACAGGGTTTCTCTGTGTAGCCTTGTCTGTCCTGGACTCACTTTGTAGACCAGGCTGGCCTCGAACTCACAATGATCCACCTGCCTCTGCCTCCCGAGTGCTGGGATTAAAGGCGTGCGCCACTACTCCATCCCCCATCTTTAGGCCGCCTCTTTCCATGAGTTTTGGTTCTATCAGTGGTTGATGAACCATCAGTAAACCGTGTGTTAGCCAGGTTTGTGACCATTCTATTGGTGGCCACAGTTGAATAGGTGGGAGGAGGGAGGAGTGAACAGTTGAGGCAACTGAGCTATGTCCTCAATGTGGGAAGGCACAGAACCCTTTCCCACCACATCCTGGTCATGAAGGAATTCAGATATACTAGTTCCACTGTAATAAATACCTTTCCTTCCATGGCTAAGCCTGTATAGGACTCTGCCCTTGAATGGGTCCAACCCATCATTGTGGCCCTTAACGGCCACAGGGTGGTTGGCAGTGACTGAGTATAAGATTTCTCCTTGCCTCATAAAATGTCCAGATTTGTTTCTTTTTCTTGGTTTTTCGAGACAGGTTCTCTCTGTGTAACCCTGGCTGTCCTAGACTTGCTTTGTAGACCAAGCTGCCTTCCAACTCACAGAAATCCACCTGCTTTTGCCTCCCCAGAGCTGGGATTAAAGGCTTGTACTACCATGCCTGGCCAGATTTGTTTCTCAAGGAGAGAATATTTAGTCTTTGTAATAGAAGGCAACAGGCAAATGTTGGTGAACTCCTTTTTGCTTTATGAAGAGTCCCCAGTTGTCAATTCACCAATAAATATGATGTCCATAATTAGTGTATCATCTGATTCAATATTGGTCAGGGTTGCATGTACTGAAATGAGCTTACCAGCAGTTGCAAAAGCTCCTCCTTGTTCCTGTCCCCATGGGAAATCAGCTGCCTCTCTAGTAACCCCTGGAAAAACTAATTTATAGAGATCTGCCTATTTCTGCTGGAGTTAAAGGCATGGGCTACAACTGCTCTGTCCTTGATTACATTCAGAGCAGTTGTTGTTGTCTTGGGTTTTTTTGTTTGTTTGTTTGTTTTGTTTTTGTTTTATTTTTAAGATTTGGGCTGGGGAGAGATGGCTCAGAGGTTAAGAGCACTGTTCTTCCAAAGGTCCTGAGTTCAATTCCCAGCAACCATATGGTGGCTCACAACCATGTACAATGAGATCTAGTGCCCTCTTCTGGTGTACAGATGTGCATGCAGGCAGAACACTGTATACATAATCACTCCTTTTAAAGAAAAGATTTATTTATTTGTGTATATAAGCACTCTATTTGTATGTATGACCGCATGACAGAAGAAGGTACCAGCTCTCATTATAGATGGTTATCAGCTACCAAGTGGTTGCAGGAAATTGAACTCAGGACCTCTGGATGAGTAGCCAGTGCTCTTAACCTTTGAGCCATCTCTCCACTCCAAGCAGTGTTGTTGTAGGTTTCCTGGTGTTGTTTTGTTTTATTTTGTTTTTTGGTTTTTTGTTTTGTTTTGTTTTGTTTTGTTTTGTTTTGAGACAGGGTTTTTTTGTGTATCTTTGGCTCTCCTTGAACTCACTCTATAGACCAGGCTGGCCTCGAACTCATAGTGATCCACCTGCCTCTGCCTCCCAAGTGCTGGTATTAAAGGCGTGTGCCACCACTGCCCAGCTAGGCATTAATTTTTTTTAAAGATTTATTTATTATTTATATAGTATTCTGCTGTATGTGAACCGGCAGGCCAGAAGAGGGCACCAGATCTCATAGATGGTTGTGAGCCACCATGTGGTTGCTGGGAATTGAACTCAGGACCTCTGGAAGTGCAGACAGTGCTTTTAACTATTGAGCCATCGGTCCCGCCTGTGCACCCACCTCTTGAAGATCATTTTTTAGTGTACAAAGAAATCTAAAAATTCCTTCCTGGATTTGAAGTACTTTTACATCTTTATCCAAATATTTGTGGGGAGTTTGGCTCTGAGGATTAAAACCAAAGCATCATGCTTGTTAGATACTTGTCTTCAATGAGCCACATCTCTGACTGTCCACTTGGGCTTATTGTCAAATCATAGCATCTGGTCAGAGAGCGTGTTTGGCTTTTAGCTATTTTACTAATTTTACCTCAGATACTTCCATCATTCGTTTCTTCTTTTTGTGTTTTTTGTTTTGAGACAAGTTCTCCCGATGTTTCTCTTGCTGGCTGGGAGCTCGTTCTGTAAGCCATATTGGCCTCAAACTCCCAGAAATCTGCCACCCAAGTGCTGGCATCCACTGCTCTTTGGAAGTTCAGTCTTGTGAAATGATCCATCTCCTGAACTTAGTTGTTTTTGCAGAGTGCCACTTTCTTGTTCTTTGATCCCAAGTTCTCGGAAGTTAGCTCGTAGGCTGGGTTTTACTTTGGGCTAATCTTTAGGGATGGGGTGTAGCTCAGAGGGAGAGCAATTGTCTACATGTACAAAGCTTTGGGTTTATTTCCCGGCACTGAAAAAAAGGAAGAAAACCCCCCAGAGGCAGGGGGTCTCTGCAGATCCAGGCCAGCCTGGTCTGCAGAGCAAGATCCAGAAGAGCCATGGCTACAAAGAGAAACCCTGTCTCTGGGGGGAAAAAAGAAGAAGGAAAGGGCACAGAAAAGGAAGCAGCCAGATTTCACAGACTGGGGTAGGTGTGCGCTGTCAGAGCCGGTTAATTTCAAACCATTATGCTGTTCTTCAGAAACAAGTAGAAGGCTGTGGGAAGCAGCTGTGACCCAGCTGGGCTAGCATGTGCGTTCTTCCGAGTCTCATGTATGTACAGGAGAAGCTTCTAAACTAAACACTGCACTGTGGTTATATGTGAGGAGAGTGGCCTAGGGAAAGGAGCCCTCACTCCTGCATCCACTCTAGAACACGGAGCTACATTTCCATGCCCTCTAACCCTCATTTCATCTGCAGGGGATGTTCTCGTGATTATTTGAATTTCAGATACTACTCAAGGCCGAAGATGTATAGAATATATCTTTTAAAATTATAGGATACCTCTTCTGTGAAAAGGGGATGCTCCCATGATTTGGTTTTGATCTTTCGAGACAGGGTTTCTCTGTGTAGCCTTGGCTGTCCTGGACTCGCTTTATAGACCAGATTGGCCACGAACCCACAGAGATCCCCCTGCCTCTGCCTCCCTAAGTGCTGGAATCAAAGGCGTGTGCCACCACACCCAGCTCGTCCCCATGTTTTACCACTGTCATAATATGGTCACACTTCCATGATACAGATAAAAACAAAGTGTCGTTGTGTAGATGAAGCTTTGTGATGGTGGCATCGGCCCAGAGATTCGGTGCTTATTTCCTGTTTCCTGCTGGCAATGTGTTCACTGCAGGAAGGAGCAAAGGAGTATGCCATGCTCCACAACCCTCGGTCCAAGTGCTCTGGGCGCCGGCGGCGAAGACACCATGTGGTCAGTGCCTCCTGCTCCAATACCTCAGCCTCTACTATGGCTGAGACTAAAGAAGGCGACAGTGACAGGGACACTGGGAATGACTGGGCCTCCAGTTCTTCAGGTAAACAGAAATTGGCCAGGGTCAATGCCCAGCTCTTAATATTTATACCTTTTAAAAACTATTAAATCTTTCTACAAGTTTACCTGTAAGCAATGAAGGCGAGTATGCAGGCACCCACGCACGCACGCGCACACACACGCCTGCCACCAAGGTAGCCTCAAACTTGCCCTGACCCAGCTGACGGCCGGATCACAGGAGTGTGCCTGTGTCCAGCGGCTAGCGTTGCCATTCCTAAATAGTTTCCTTTTCAGATGAGCATGGTAGACTTGTCACACGGGGACTGCTGACAGCTGCACTCCACGGGCTGTGTCTTTCTCTCTTACTCAGAGGCTAACTCGCGCTGTCAGACTCCCACGAAACAGAAAGCCAGTCCAGCCCCACCGCAGCTCTGTGTTGTGGAAGCCCCGGCAGAGCCTGCGGAGTGGACTGGAGCTGAAGAGTCTCTTTTCCGAGTCTTCCATGGCACCTATTTCAACAACTTCTGCTCAATCGCCAGGCTTCTGGGGACAAAGACCTGCAAGCAGGTACTGCAGAGGGCCCCGGCGTATGTGACGACCTTTCCTTGTTTCTCGCCCCTCTACCATCTTAGCAGGCTGTGTCCAGACAGAAACTGTTTTGTGAACCTCTTCTTCTAGATCATGGAGAGGCCTTAATCACTGTGTGTGTGTGTGTGTGTGTGTGTGTGTGTGTGTGTGTGTGTGTGTGTGTAGTTTGTGTTTTTTGAGACAGGGTTTACTTGCCTAGAACTTACTATGTAGATTAGGCTGGCATTGAACTCACAGAAATGGACTTGCTCCTGCCTCCCAAGCTCTGGGACTAAAGGCGTGCGTCACCACACCCAGCCCTTCTTTACATGCTTTATTCTAGGTTTCCTATCACTAGGCTTTCTAATTACCACCCCCCATCCCTGGGCATAGACCTCAGCCTTGCTTATAGCATCCTAGGAAATGTAGTTTGACAACAGCCACTGACGCTCCAGAGGCAAGAAAAGTCGAAGAGGCTCGTCGGATAAAGGCGCATGATAACCCAAGTTTGTTCCCCGGGACCTCCACGTTAAGACAGAACCAGTTGTTCAAAGTTGTCCTCCAGAGCTAGGCGTGATGGCACGTGCCTATAATCTCAGCACTCAGGAGGCAGTGGCAGGCAGATCTCTGTGAGTTCAAGGCTAGCCTGGTCTACAGAGTGAGTTCCGGGCCAGGTGGTGGCGGCGCACACCTTTAATCCCAGCACTTGGAAGCCAGAGGCAGGTGGTTCTCTGTAAGTTCGCAGCCAGCCTGGTCTACAAAGCGAGTCAAGGATACACATCTTAAAAAACCAAAAAAAAAAAACCCAAAAGTGAATTCCCGGACAATCAGGGCTGCACAGAGAAACTTTGCCTCAAAAAACAAACAAACAAACAAAAAAAGATAGGGAGAACTTGCCTCAAAAAACAAACAAACAAACAAACAAAGATAGGGAGAAGAGTGCAGAACAGGTGAGAGCCAGGTGTCTGGGCCAGCTTGTCCAGCTCAGAGCCCTGACGACTTGGATCCCTGAGCGCTGCAGGTCTTTGTGGTTTCTTCCTAGGAGCACATTCCCAAGCAGTACTTGGCCTGGAGTTTGAGACGGGCGTGGGGGCCTGTTTGCTTCTCCTTCGTTTGGCTGTGAAGAAAATTAGGCCCAGGAGGGATTTGCATTTTCATTTTGGAGCCTGTATCTGTTTCCTTGCTACACACATTCTTTTACTTGTATTGTTTTTATTAGTGTGTGTTCTGTGTGAGGTGTATATGTGTGCACGTGCCACAGCAGTTCTGTGAAGGGCCGAGGCCAGCTTTGGGGAGTTGGTTCTTTCCTTAAGCACTAGGATCTGTGGGCTGAACTCAGGTCGCCAGGGTAGCCTGGCAGGCGCTTTTTCCTTGCTGAGTCATCATCTTGCCAGGCCACAGCATAGGTCCCTTAAGCTAAAAGTCTGTAGAACTGTATGTGGTTTAAAAAAAAAAAAAAGGCAGCTGGGCGTGGTGGTGCAACCCTCCAGTCAGGAAGGGAATAAATAAGAAGGGGGCGGGGGGGCGACTAGAAATGAATGCTGTGAAGGAAGAGTGCGGGAAGAGGAGCCAGCCTTCCTGAAATGCCCTGAGGGACAGCCAAGGCTCTGGTACCTTTCTACCACCAGAGGGAGCTAGTGCTTAGCCCAGGACACCCTTCCCAGCAGCCCTCACTCAGCACCTGCAGTTTCCTTCCTAAAAGAGGCAGAGCTATTCTTGCACTCTGAGCTTGAAGAGTGGTAGATGAACAGCAGTGATGGGTAGCAGCTCTGCCTCCCGAGCCCAAGTTGACCTTCAGAGCCAGTGACCCCACCCCAGCCACACCCTGTTTCTCTGACTGAAAAGATGCCGGTTAGCTGCTTGCAAACTTCAGGTCCTTCACAAGGCTAGCGCCTGGCCCAGTCAGTTCCCCAGTCACCCGGTCCCACGGGTGTGACGGTCCTGTCCATTTCTCTTCCAGGTCTTTCAGTTTGCAGTCAAAGAATCACTTATCTTGAAGCTGCCAACAGATGAGCTCATGAACCCTTCGCAGAAGAAGAAAAGAAAACACAGGCAAGGGTTAGACAAAACTCTTATGGCTCCTCAAGTTGTCTGTGCTCTGACCTCCTCAGGGTCATCCTTTCCTTCCTCTTGGCCACTTACTGCACCGGGCAGAGCCAGCCTCTCTTATTGGGGCACTCGGATGAGAGCCAGGGTCTTCAGAACTTCCTGAGGATCTGTGACTAGGACACATCCCTCTTTTGTACCCATACTGAGGGCATGGCTGGCCTTTGACTCAGTGATTGTTTCCTCCTCTTCAGTAGTGACCGTTTCCCCCACTTAGCAACTCTGTGGAGTTGGTTCCTTTACTTTAACTATAGTGTTGTTTTTCTTTTTCTTTCTTTCTTTCTTTTCTTTTTCTTTTTCTTTTTCTTTTTTTCAAGACAGGGTTTCTCTGTATAATGTTGTTTTTCATAGTTACATAACACTGTTTATTGGTTGGAACTTGAAAAAAGTTACTATCTGGGTGTGGTAGTACACTTTTAGTCCCAGTTCTCAGAGGCAGAGGCAGATGAGCCTCTGTGAGTTCAAGGCCAGCCTTGTCTACATGTTGAGATCCAGAGTGATGAAAAATAAAACCATCACTGTGTTGGCCAGCTTCCCTGATGTGTGTTACCAGCTGAAGAAAGGAGGGGGCTCGAGCTCTAGCCACAAAGGAATCCCCCCCTGCTCTTCCCTGTCAGCTTCCTCGCTGAAAGGCTTTCGCACCTGCCCTCAGAGCTCTGGCAGAGGGAGGAGCAGAAGAGGGAGAAGCGATAGTGTGATAGTAGACAGCTCTGGAAGTTTTGTTCCTTGGTGTTTGGAAAGAGGAGTTGTGTCGAATCTTAATTGTGCCAGAAGCCAGCTGGGTTTAAGACAGGCTCTAAAGTTTTCCTATCAAGGTAGCCACCTCCTGCTAAGGAACTCTGGAAGGGTATCTCACAGTTACAGTGCTGTCCCTCAGAACAGAACAGTGTCATCTGTCTGCATCTGCCGGGAACCTTGGCTCAGATCTAGCCCTTCATTTTTCCCCTCTAGGTTGTGGGCCGCACACTGCAGGAAAATTCAGCTGAAGAAAGGTGAGTTCAGTTGAACAAAGGGAGTAAATTAGAGTGGAGTCCATGCTTAGCATGTCCAAGGTCACAGGCTCCATCCTCACCACCATGTGCGCTCTCTCCCTTCCCCCCCTCACGTGTGTGTGTGTGTGTGTGTGTGTGTGTGTGTGTGTGTGTACACACACACACACACACACACACACACACACAGTTCAGGCGGAGGCCTCACCCTGTGGTTATCACCCTGCTGCACCTGTAGCCAATGGCTACAGCCGAGATGCTCTCTCAGGAGATAAGCCTAAGGCCTTGTGGTCTCCGAGTGTTCTAGTGTGCCGTTTGCCAGGTCCAGACCTCTTTCCGTGTTTAGAGTAGCTACCTTGTTATCTTGGGCAATCTCCACACCCTACCCACAAAGCAGATAACTCTCCTGTTGTTTGTGCACAGGGGTCAGCTACATTGTAAGATGCTGAGTGTGTCGAAGGTCATGGTTAAAACAAGCCTACTTTGACTTGAGAGGCACTGGGATTTTTGGAGGTAGAGCATGCAGGGAGCCTGGTCACAGCAGTGTCATTCTCTATTCTTCTTTTAGACAACGCTGCTACACAAGTGTACAACTATCAACCCTGTGACCACCCAAACCGTCCCTGTGACAGCACCTGTCCCTGCATCATGACCCAGAATTTCTGTGAAAAGTTCTGCCAGTGCAGCCCAGACTGTAAGCACCCTGCTTTCACCATCTCTCTTCCTCTGCCCCGTAGCTATGCTTTAAGCATTCTACAGGGAAGGAAAGCGTGAGCCATCTGGGAAAGTTATGGAGTTGGTTTGTTCTGGGGTTTTTTGTTATTTTAAATTTAAAAGTTTAATTATCTTATGTATATGAGTGTTTTGCCTGCATGTATGTCTGCACTGTGGGCGTGCTTGTTGTCCATGGAGGTCAGAAGAGGGAATAAGATCCCCTGGAACTGGGTTACAGACAGCTGTGAGCCACCATGACGGTGCTTGAAGTCAATCCCAGGTCCTCTGTAAGAGCAGCTATTGCTCCTAGCTGCTGAGCCATCTCTCTAACCCCAACTCATGAGCTCACAAAGTCTCAAAACAGCCAGGCGTGGTGGCACACGCCTTTAATCCCAGCTCTCGGGAGGCAGAGGTAGGCAGATCGATGTGAATTCGAGGCCAGCCTGGTTTACAAATTGAGTTCGGACAGCCGAGACTACACAGAGAAACCCTGTCTCGGGGAAAAAAAGAGTATAAAAACAAAAAACAGTAGGTAGTGGTGATACAAGCCTTTAATCCCAGCACTCAGGAGGCAGAGGCAGGCTGTTCTCTGGTTTCAAGGCTAACCTGGTCTATAGAGTGAGTTCCAGGGCTGCACAGAAAAACTACGCCTTGGAAACCGCCCCCCTCAGAAGTTTCTTCTCTTCATCTCCTCCCTTCTCTCCCTCCCTCCCACTCCCTATATTTTCAAGCAATTTTGCTTTCTCCACCTCATAGGTAGCTAAGATTAAAGGTGTATGTCACCTTTCCCAGCTGTGAAAGTCGTTTTTGAAGCCTTCTGGTGGGGATTCTATTCTGGAGGCAGGAACTAGACAGGTGCTTGTCTGTCTTCTTCCAAGGAGAGCCGAGAAACAGGCTTTTGCTAAGGTGTTCTCAGGTTCCCCTTTTCAGGATGTTGTTTTACAACTGTTAGGACCGGGCACGGTGGTGCACACCTTTAATCCCAGCACTCAGGCGGATCACTGTGAGTTCGAGGCCAGCCTGGTCTACAAAGCAAGTCTAGGACAGCCATTTGGGCTGGAGAGATAGCTTAGTAGCTAAAAACACCTTCTGCTCTTGCAGAGGGCCTGAGTTTGGTTCCCAGCACCCTTATCAGGCAGCTTATAAGGATGTGTAACTCCATGGATCTGATGTCACCCTTTGGCCTCCTAGGCCTCTTGCACTCAGGTGCACATGCTCACCCACAGGTACACACACACATACTTAAAATTAAGAATATGTATGGAGGGGCTAGAGAGTCAGTGGCTAAAAGCGGAAAGGCTGGGTTCTGGTCCTAGCACCCTCATAACCACCTGCAACTCAAGCTTGGGGGCATCTGACACCTTCTGACCTCTTGGTGCTCATGCATGTGTGCATACGGAGAAGTAGGCACACGCACATAAAATAAACATAAATCTTTCAGAAAGTAAGTGTGTGTGTATGTGTGTGTGTATATATATATAGTAGGAGCCAGGAATGTGGATGTTCTCCGCTTCTTACCCACCTTCCCCTTCCTCGTTTTTCTTGCTTGGGGCCAACCAACTGATGGCAGCCTCCGGGTTTGCAGAAGCCAGTGCCCAGGCCACTGTGCTGTGATTGTCACCCGACAAGTAGCAGATAACAATCTTAGCCACAGCAGATATGTGCTAGTGCTGGGGAGGGCTATGGGAGGAGGATGGTGCAGAGCGGATGCGTTGGGTTCTGAAAATGATGCTTGTTTGATGGGGAAGATTTACTGTGAAAGGCACTGATTTCGTTTTCTCTGGGGTTCTGAGAGGAGGACCTGCTAGCCAATCTCCGTGTGATACTTAATAATCACGCCTGCTTTTTTGGCTGTTAGGCATGAGTGTGAGGAGTGAGTTAGTGGTGTGTATCTGTGTAGACACGTGTGTGTGTGTGTGTGTGTGTGTGTGTGTGTGTGTGTGCGCGCGCACGCGCACATGTGTGTGCAAGTGCTGCCAGAAGTCAAGCTTGGCTGTCTTTCCTCAGGAACCATCTAACTTGGTTTTTAGATGGGACCTCCCACTCCAACTACGGACTTGCTCGTTAGGGTTAGGGTTAGGCTGTCTGTCCAGTGTGCACCAGGAATCCCTCGGTCTGCACCTCCTAGCACTGGGGTGCAAGCATGCAGGCCTTGCCATGCAGGCTTCTGTGTATGGTGTCTGTGGATTGTGTTTTTGTAGCAACCAAGCAGTCTCCTGAGCCAGAAGGATGCACTTCATTGTCTCAGGGAAAAGGCCAGATGTTCAGGGGAAGGAGCCTTCAGCCCGTTCTGCCACAGCATCCTTGAACATGTCAGATCTGCTGTTCCGCTGTCCCTGAGTCTGACCTGTGTCAGTGCAGGCCCACTTCCTAACCATCCCCATCTCCTCACTCAGGCCAGAATCGTTTTCCTGGTTGTCGCTGTAAGACGCAGTGTAATACCAAGCAGTGTCCTTGCTATCTGGCAGTTCGAGAGTGTGACCCTGACTTGTGCCTCACCTGTGGGGCCTCAGAGCACTGGGACTGCAAGGTGGTGTCTTGCAAAAACTGCAGCATCCAGCGTGGCCTCAAAAAGGTGAGGTGTTTTCCTGGGTCAGGATCACGATGGGAAGTAGGAAATGGTCGCAGTGTTCCTATTTCCTTGTCTCCTCTTGGAGGGTTTCTCTATGAAAGTGCCTGACAAATTTTGTCCTTGGTCAAATTAATCGAATTTTCCATCCTACCAAAAAGGAGCAGAGGGGTATGTGCCCGGGCATGCTCACATTCTGTTCCCCTTTGGTGTTGGGTTTGAGACCAAGGCTTTGCACATGAGAGGCAAGCACTTTCCCCTGGGCTCCACCCCAGCCCCGGGGTTGCCTCTGCTGCCGTCCACATTGCAGTGTGTGCCCAGATTCAGCCCAGGAGGTCCTCAAGGAAGATGAAGACAGTATCCTGTTTCCTTTACCACTTTGGTTCTGTTTTCTCCCCTCAAAAGCAGAATGGTTTAGACCGTCTCTGTTTTCAGGTTCCCCTGACAGTTGGTAGTTCTTTCCACCTGCCCCCATCACACACGTGCACATGCAGCACTCACACCCACTCGGACCCGCCCTGTCATCTAAGGCTTGCCTTCCTCTCCCCAGCACCTGCTGCTGGCCCCTTCCGATGTGGCCGGATGGGGCACCTTCATCAAGGAGTCTGTGCAGAAGAATGAATTCATTTCTGAATATTGTGGTGAGGTGAGTGTTCCAGGTTCAGCCCACGTCCTTACTGGGAAGACACTGACAAGAAACTCTCTGGTTTTCTGTGGGTTAGGCATCTGTGAATCAGTCTCTGAATAACTCAGCCCGGTTTTCATGTGGCCTCTCAGGGGATCCCACAGAACTGTTGCAATCCTGAAACAAACCACTGTTTGTCAAGCATTGGTGTCTGCCTCCCACCAGCTTTCACCCTGGTCAGCCTGGGTGGAGATGGGACTAACACAGCCTGAGCTTACTCTCCAGCTCGGCCGAGCAGGCAACCTGACACCCTCTTGTTCCTTGTCTGCTCCTGCAGCTCATCTCTCAGGATGAGGCTGATCGACGAGGGAAGGTCTATGATAAATACATGTCCAGCTTCCTCTTCAACCTCAACAATGGTACGCCAATGGTATTCCAAAGGGATGCTGTGCAAGTCTTTACACTAACCAGCCTTTGCTCCAATCAGCACTGACTCTTTCCAACAGATGCTACAGTTGAGCTTGGGAGCCCCCTGGGCTCTGGTTCATTTCTGAGCAGTGTCCGGAATTGGAACAGCGGACACTTCCACCTGAGAAGCTACCCTACCCAGTGGGTGGGAGGAGATCCAGAATTCCGAGGGAGGACCACAGGGGATGCTCCTACACAAGGAGACTGACCACGTGCTCTTCCCATCTCCTGTTACTGTTGTAGGCTTCACATTCCCCTGACTGAATAGTTTCTGTTCCCACATAACTGATCTTAAACTAGAGCCAAAGAAACGGGGAGTTGAAGGAGAGCACATTGCGCGTGCCTGTGATCCCAGCTTGAGAGGCTAGGGCCAGAGAACAAAGTGAGGCCAGCCTGAGCACAGACAAAAATGGGCATAGTGGCACATACCTGTAATCCTGGCACTGGGAAGGCTAAGGCATGAGGATTGCAGAAAGTTCTAGGCCACCTGGGCCACAGAGCTAGACCTTGTCCCCACTACACCTCACCACCCCCCAAAAAAGTATAGAGTTTCCCGGGGCACTCATGGTTTTCTTTGATTTATGTCATGTAGATTTTGTAGTGGATGCTACCCGGAAAGGAAACAAAATTCGCTTTGCAAACCATTCGGTGAACCCCAACTGTTATGCCAAAGGTGAGTGAGCCTTCAGGAGCCTCGGAAGTAGGGTGGGCTGAACGAACACCTTGTGTACTGTGATTTTATCCTTCGTTCAGCTTCTTTCATGGCTGAGTTACTTTTTTCCCCAAGGATACTTATGATTAATATCTGCCATCATTTTAGACCTCTCAGTTTCAAACTCTGCTTTTTTCACTGACTACGTTAAAAATGCTTCCTCACAATCATGATTTAAAGGTCACTGTTTTCCCCCCCGAAGTCACTGGCTACAGTAGCAGAGTCAGAAGCAGAGAGACCAGTGCCTTCATGGCTGCGTTGCTTCCGTTGGATTCTATGGGGAATTTGGAGAAAATCAGCCTAGAATCCTCCCAAGTGCAGGAGTAACCAGGGAAGCTCGGAAGCCAGCGAGGTTTGTCCTGTCCTCTCTGCAGTGGTCATGGTGAATGGAGATCATCGCATTGGGATCTTTGCCAAGAGAGCAATTCAGGCTGGTGAAGAGCTCTTCTTTGATTATAGGTGAGGTGGTTGGGACTGGGGCAAGAGTGACTGGTGAAGTTGCTTTGGGGCTTTCAGCAGCTACAGTGGGTGGAGTAGAGGGTCCGTAGTTGCTATTGTTTGCCTTAGAACCAGGAACAGCACAAATGTCTGTTAGGAATCGGGTGGAAGTGAGACAGGAGGGGACCCCATCCTGTCAATCACAGAGTAACCTAGTTCCTCCTCCCTGCTCTGGGATAGGTACAGCCAAGCTGATGCCCTCAAGTATGTGGGCATCGAGAGGGAGACCGACGTCTTCTAGCCCTCTGGGCCCTGTGCCAGTGCTGTGCTAGCAGCACTGTCTTGGCTTCAGGCATACACCACTGCTGCGCCAGCTCCTGCAATGTCTTCCATGCTGAGAAACCCCACCCACTCCTGTATAACTAGGCCTCCACTTTATTCCAAGGGGACAAACTGCCTCAGTGAAAGGGGAAACAGAGGCGGTGAAGACCTGGTCTCCCAGGAGAGTTCAGATGTGAGAAGCTGCACCTCCACATCAGGGGAGGAGGCCATGGGCTGGGGTGGATATCAGTGCTTGATTTTTCCTCAGCTCCCAAGCTGTGGGCCCTCAGGAATCAACCAGTGCTACCATTTAAACTTTCCTAATCCAGAGGTCTTGTGTCATTGGCTATCAGGCGTTGCTAAGTGAAACCAGGTCCCTGGAGCCTGCAGGTGTCAGGGTTAAAGGTGAGCCTGCCAGGCAATGCAGACAGAACTCAGGGAGAGTCATCTCCGTGACATCTCTGTGGCTACAGGAGGGAAAGCTAAGTGCCACCATCCTGTGGACATAGGTAGAGCCAGCCAGAGCCTGGGGAAAGGACTGTCCTAAGACTGCGGGATGGGGGCATTTTCAGGTTCCCAGTGACCCAGCCCCTTCCAAAGTCCCTTCCAGCTCAGTGGCAGCAGCCTCGGCTGGGAGCACAGACCGTGCCTGGTCGGGAGTGAGCACTCTGGGTCACTGAGGCGTCCCCTGTGCTCCGGCCCTCCCTCCCTCAGGCTCGGTCCATGGAGCAGCTTTGCTTCTTTCCTCAGGGTAGCCGGCTCTAGTCTAGACTAGAGGGGAGGTTGTGTGGTTTACTCCGTCTGTATAGTACCTGCTGCTGGTAGTGTCTGGGTGGGTAAGGGGTGCCACGCATATTTAGGAGGGTGTCCCAACACAGAGCAGACTGGCAGGCAGACCACCCTTCTCTCTGGGATTCAGGCAGAACAAAGCACTTTAACTTTCTTTTAGAAGGTCTATAGATTGGAGTGGAGTTTGAGCCAAGGTCTCTGGGGTTCCTGCCCAAATCCCACTTCTGAAGGAGGAAGAGGAGAGTGGAAGATCTCCAGTTCTGTCTCATCTTCTGAGAGGCAGGAGGAGCTGGCTGACACAAGAACAGAAACTGTAGTCAGCATAGCTGCCTTGGGTCTGGTGTGCTAAGAACAGGGACGTTGTTCTGTCCGGAAAGGACTCGGGCGGGTACAGACTGGCCTAGGGAGTGTTAGAATGGGGAACAGGCTCCTTGCTTCCTGGCGAACCAGAGCTCCTCCCGTGGTCCTTGCTAACCAGTCCCTTCTCCCAGGAGCCGCAGTCAGCGCTTGTCCCACCAAAGAAGTCAGGCTCCCTTCCGACATGCTGCCTCTTAGAGACTTGCATGGGACATGCATGCTTGTGCACATACACACTCCCTCACCACACTGGTAGGTACATACGTACCTCACACTCATCACCCCACAGCTCCTGACAGTAGCCTCTCCCCACACCCCAGTTGGGCTGACCCCCAGCAGAGTTCTGAAATTGACATCTGTCAGTGGCTTGTGTCTGTTGTGTGTATCAGGGATGCTGTCAAGCCTAACTGTAGGCTCTGAATTACTCATTCTCTGGGAAACCAGAGACAGGTGGAGGGGGGCTGGCATGAGGAATGCTTTCAACCATGTTGGTTCTAGACTGACCTCAGCTTTCCCTCAGCATCACTGGCAGCCTGCCCCGCCCTCACCCGCCCCCACCCCCACCCCCACCCCCGCCAGCCCACTAATACTCCTGCTCCATTAGCTGCCGGTTCTTGGTCCCTGCTGTCTTCTATTTTTAATGACGGGTTTCAGCCCTCCTCTCCACTTCTACCCCACCTCGTGTAAGACGATGGATAAAGCGACGTGGTGGGGACTGGTGGGGAGCTGGTGTACGTTTGGCTTGATCGCCAGTGATTTTCTTGCACTTTAAAGTCCTGTGGCTTGTGACCTCTTATCTAATAAAGTGTTAAGAGTCCGTTTTGGCAAGTTGTGTCCTGTATGCTTGGGCTGAAGGATCAGAGGTGGTGGCATGGGGCAGATTGGGCAGAAGCTTTAGCGCGCTGATCACTGCTGTGGGGGCGGGGGTGGGGTGGAGCTGACCAGGGTGAAGCCCTGGTTGGTGCATAGGTTTTGTTTGTTTCTTTTTTTATTTTTTTGAGACAGGGTTTTTCTGTGTAGCCTTGGCTGTCCTGGACTAACTCTGTAGACCAGGCTGGCCTCGAATTCACAGAGATCCACCTGCCTCTGCCTCCCGAGTGCTGGGATTAAAGGCGTGCGCCACCACAGCCCAGCCGAACTCAGAAATCGTGACTGCCTCTGCTTCCCCTGTGCTGAGACTAAGGTGTACGCTGCCACCACCCACCTTATATGCATAAGTTTTGAGGACTAGACAGTTTCCAAGCTCTCAGAGTAGTTCCCTTAAGAAGACTCCATTCATCCCTTGGCCATGATGTCAGCTACCACACAGAGACTGGGGCTCTGCCACTCTGCTTTATTGGACCCGCTCAGTTGAGGGCACAGCGGGCTCTGCCCTGCTCTAGAATAGAGGCCCAGCAAGTGGGTGAGTGGCTGGCAGGACTCATGGGCTCACTCTAGACTGGGCACAGCACAGGGCAGCCCACTGAGTTTTGTTTTGTTTTTATATACAAACAGATAATTAAAAAATTAGAATAATATATAGTTTCTCTAGAGAGAGACTTTGCAACAAAAAATATATATATAAAGAATACAACCTCCTGGGCAAACGCAGCAGCAGCATTTCTGAGCGGAGGGGGAGGGCTCCTCATGCATCGGAGGGGGCCAGGCCTGCACACCGAGGCTAGTGCATATTTCGGAAAAGGGGTGGAGGAGTAGAGGGCTGGCTGGGTGGTGTCTGCATCATTGTCTACTTGCAGGCTTTTTATGGCTTTGGCTAAAGCGTGTGAAGCAGCGGAGGTACTAAAGTGCTAAACTGAGGCCTCTTGGTCTCCGTAAAAACAAAAAGGGCGGGGCAGGGTGGGGGTGGGGACAGTGATGACGTTCTTCCCTCAACCCTGGCTGGGAGGAAGCAGATGGAAGACAGCCGGTCAGCGGGGCAGGGGGGAGGCTCCGGGGTGTGTTTTAGCAGCCTCCTCCCCCCCATACCCTCTGCAGCCCCACAGTCGCCCACATCTGTCCCTGCTGTTAGGATGCACAGGAAGGGAGGCATCCATCTCCCCTGCCCTCCGCTGTTAATCCCTGGCAGCAGCTGGGACAGACATGGCAGGAAGGCCTGTCTCAGCCCCTTGGGCTTCCTCCTGGGGGGTGGGCAAACAGCCAGGAGCCTGGGAGAAGGGGGATGAGCAGGGCATTGGTTTAGGCAGTGAGGCTCGGCCACTCCCTTTGGTCCATCTGCAGCTCTGCCCACCAGACCTGGCAAGAGGGGAGTCATCCTGGTGAACAGAGCCTGCTAAGAAGAGCCAAATGTCCCTGGCTGGGGAGGGGGGGAGGAAGGTGTTGAGGGGACTTAGAGGAGTTGGACTTGGTCCCTGAAGCCCCTGTGACTCATTCAGACCTGGACTCCTCCAAGATCTGGGGGAGGTTCTGGTCCCTGGGGCCTGGGCCAGGGGCTGAGGCTGGGCCTGGGCCAGGGGCTGGGGCTGGGGCTGGGGCTGGGGCGGGAACCTGGGTGGGAGCTGGGGTTGGGACAGGGGCCTGAGCAGGGCCTGAAGGAGGTAGGGGAGTTTTGCTGCCAGGATGGGAATCGTGGGTGGCCTTGGGCTCGTTGGTGTGGTAGGAGCCCTTGTAGCGATGGTTTTGCAGATAGAAGAGCACCAGCATTCCCACAAGCCCCAGCAGCAGGAAGGCCACCAAAACTGAGCGGAAGAAAAGAAACAACTCAGGGAAGGTCTCTGGGGGTATGCACATAAACCAACAGCCAAAAGCATCATGTCTAACTGTACAGGATATGACCATGTGAGGCCATGCCTGTGTCTAGAAGGTCTGGATTCTGGCTGATCCCTTGCCCACTTTACTCTTCCCGTGTCTCTGATGACTAGTCCTCTAGCTTCTCATTTCTCTAGATGTTGTTACATCGCTATTTCCTCATCCTGTGACTATTGGCTGCATTTTAATATTTCACTCCAGCTAAAAGTTGGTAGCTGCCCCGCCCTCGCCCAGTTGTGTGCTGATGTCAGCATAGCCTGCCTCACTCTCCTCTCTCACATCTAACACCTCGCTCCTCAGCCCCAGGACAGGAGCTGGGAGGGATGCTGACAGCATGGCCTTGGGAAGTCAGGTTAGTGGTCAGTGCTACTCACAGCCTAAGAGTATGGCAACCCATCCATCGTCGTGGTAGTAAGGGAAGTCTAAAGAGGAGAAAGGGCTGGTTAGGGAGGAGACACTGCCTCTGTGTTGAGAGCCATTTCCCATCACTGTTACCCTCCACCCATCCCCGCCCTCCACCTGTGTCTCAGGATTTACCTGGGGGCAGGTACCAGGGATCGAGCTCAGGTGGCACCTCTAAGACAAGGCGTGGCATAGCGCCACAGTTAGACTCCGACAGCTCTCCTTGAACCCTCATGGCCTCTGCTTGCTCAGCAGTCATGGGGCGAGGGGTTCGGAAGTGGCTCTTTAGAGGAGCCACATTGTTGAACCGAACGCCAGACAGGCAGCCCGAGAAGCCTGGGCTGTTGTACCGTTGTATCTCCGGGTCGATGACTCCCGTCTCTGAGGGGGAGGCGGGGCCAGAAGGAGGCATTTGGGCACGCCCAGAAGCCCTGCCCGGCCTGCGCCCATCCTCCCCATCGTCCCTCGCTCCCCTTGCACTCTGCCCTCCTGCTGCCCCCACCTCCTCACTCTGCTTCAGCAGCTTCACCCGCAGCTCTCCCCAGACTCCCCGCAGGCTGCTTACCCATCACACGCCCTAGATACAAGGCCTTGGGCGAGTCCAGCTGGCTGTCCACCAGCAGAGAGAACTTCTGTTCTGTCATGGAGAAGTAGTCCACCTAGGGGAGAAGTGGGCACTGGATGGACACCGCCAGCACCATAAAGGAAGTCACTCTGCCCAGACTAGCCTTGCCCCAAATGAGCAACCCCAGGGCCAGGGAAGGATTGACACATGGCTCAAACACTCTGGTTTTGACCCCTGGCTTTTCGGTTTACTGGTAGTTCTCACTTAGACCCCTTACATTTCTATTTTATTTTATCTTGGGGGACAGGAGCCAGGCATGGTGGCGCACGCCTTTAATCCCAGCACTTGGGAGGCAGAGGCAGGTGGATCACTGTGAGTTCAAGGCCAGCCTGGTCTACAAAGCGAGTCAGGGACAGTCAAGGATAAACAGAGAAACCCTGTCTCGGGGGGAAAAATGAATTTTGGGGCACAAGGTCTCTACATATCCCTGGCTGTCATGGCATTCACTTTGTAGAGCAGGCTGGCCACAAACTCGAGATCCGTGCCTGCCTCTGCCTCCCAAGGGCTGGGATTAAAGGTGTGTGCCACCACACCCAGCTACACTTTGTATTTTGCGGGGAGCGCCGCAGTTCATCTGGAGTTCAAAATGTAGGAGTTATTTCTCCCCGTTTGCAATGTGGCTCTCAGGATCAATCTCTGGTTTATCAAGTTTGTGCCTTTAGCTACTGAGCCATCTCACCAGCACCAGCACTGCTTTTTCGATACAGGTCTCATGTACCACAGGCTGCCAAGGATAACCTTAAACTTCTGATCCTCCTCCCTCAACTGAGATTACATGCCCAGTCTGCAGTGCTGGGCACGGAACCCAGGGCTCATGCATGTTAAGCAAGCTCTCTGCTGACTGGGCCACGCCCCTCTGCCCTGGTGGTGTGACTCGCTCTTCGCAGCCTGCTCAGTGGTTTGTAAGTGGAGCTCAGAATAACTGCCAACCACATCTACTTCACAGAGCTGATGAGAGGGTCATGAGAGGTGACGCATGTGAAAATCCCCTGTATAGGGTGCCACAGCTAAGATTCTGATGCTGTGACTTAACTGCCCTATCCCCTGTCCATCTGTACCTGGATGAAGAGGTTTCTGTAGACCCGGGTGATGTTGACACTGTGGGGCTGGCCATCCGTCACTGGCCGAGTGGTTAGCTGGTACACATAGGGACTGGTGCCCAACTGATACCGGAGCTGTAGCGTCCCTGTGGAGCGGGAAGAGGAACATGGGTTCCTCTCTCGGCTCCACGGCCCCATCTTGCAAAGGATTGTATCGTTGCATTAGTCAGTATCTATGGGAGTTCGGGCGGCTGGAGGAAGAAGCCATGGAACTTACCGTCTTCCTTGATGAGCACAGCCATGTAGTCACGTACAAAGGAGCTGACGTAGAGCAGGACTGCAGGAGCAGAGCTGGTGCTGAAGCTAAAGGAGACCTCCTCTCCGGTAACATTGTAGACGGGCCCTCGATACCCGGGCACCGGCCGGCCAGGCCTCGGGTAGTCGGGCAGGCGGTACCCGGGGCCATGGTAGCCAGGCACATAACCAGGGGTGTCGTAGCCTGGAATATAGCCAGGCTCATAGCCTGGCACAGGCCGGCTCAGCATGTGAGAAAACTCCTGGGCTGCAGACCGAAGTGCTGACTGCAGGTTATAGCGCATCCATGTGCCGGTCTCAAAGAATCCGCCAATATCTGAAGCAGAGAAACCAAGCGGAAGCCTCAGACTTCTCAGGCAGACGTTCAGAGGGTTTTATACACACACACTCAGTATCTGCTACTATGTTGTTTTGTTTTTGTTTTCCTTCTTCAATTTTGGAGACATTGTCTCATTTTGTAGCCCAAATTTACAACCCTTCTGCCTCAGCCTTTCAAGTGCCGGGGGTTACAGGCCTGCACCACCCCATCTAGCACTAAATAGAATAATAGTGTGAGAGCCCTGGGAGATCATCTGGTCTGGTCTTCTGCAATTTACAGACGAGGAAGCGTAAGCCTAAAGGATAGGAGGTAATGACTTCCCCAAGAACACACAGTTTATGTGGAGGGCCAAGATTAGAATTAAGACTCCCTAACTCCAGCCGGGTGTGGTGGCGCACGCCTTTAATCTTAGCACTAGGGAGGCAGAGGCAGGTGGATGGCTGTGAGTTCGAGGCCAGCCTGGTCTACAAAGCGAGTCCAGGACATCCAGGGCTACACAGAGAAACCCTGTCTTGAAAAAAAAACAAAAATCAAACAAGACATCCTAACTCCATCCAATTATGTGTTGTTATTTATACTTCCCTGTATTCCTTTAGGCTCCACCCACAGTAACCCACCTGCCCCATGATTACCTTGGGCCAACCTTAGGAAAATGTAGTCTGGACATGGTGAATCTCAAGGCTCACCTCAACCAAGAGCCTTGGTTGACATGTTTTGGGAATGTAGAGCTAGGTCAGGAAATGGCAGGAGAAAACATGTATTGTGAAGCTGAAGACACTATCAGAGCTAGGAAGCTTGTTCGGTTGGTAAATGCTTGCCCAAGCGTGAGGACGTGAATTCAGTCCCTAGCACCCACACAAAAAACTAGATGTGATGGCACACACTTGTAATCCCATTGCTTAGGAGGCAGAGGCAAAAGTATTCCCGCGGCTCGCTGTCCGCCGAGCCCAGCTGGTTGCTGAGTGAGAGATCCTGTCTGAAAACACAGTGTAGGTGCAGCTGAGAAACAACACCTGAGCTTGACCCCTGGCCCCCACACATGTGCCAGTGCCACCACCACACACATGCACACACATCTGCACATACACGGAGTAGATGTGCATAAGGTGTGGGAGCAACCTGCGTGACTTTGACGATAGCTGGAAGATGGGGAAGTTAGTGTGCTTACTGTTGGGACCCCTGCAGTAGCGGCTAGTTATGCCCGCACTCCCTTTTCCTGTGTGACTGTGGAGCTACCCAGCATATTCAAATGCCTAGTTGCCCCATTTAAGAGCTCAGAAGCCTAACAACCCTAGTGTCCCACAATTGCTGACTTGTATTCCCTTCCCTTCCCCTCAGACTTCCCATCATGCACCAAGGCTCTGTGCCCTCCCCCCAGTCCCTGAACCAGCAGCACTGACCGTGATTGCAATAAGGTCCATCAAAGGCCGTGAGGTCACAGTCACACGTGTAGTAGCTGTATCGCTCCACACAGCGCCCTCCATGGGAACAGGGGAAGCGGGGGTGGGTGCAGTGGCCCGTGCAGTTGGGGAAGGTGCCCTCAGAGGCATTGGCACGACCCTCCAGATTCAGAGTCACTCCGTTCAGACGCATGGCCCTCAAGCAGCCCACAAAAGGGCGCCTTTTAAGCTCTGCAGATCCTGGTTGAGAGTTAAGTGGAGAGGCAGGGGCTGTAGCTCAAAGGTGGAACATCCCAAGAGCTCCCCTAAAATGACTGTAGAGCCAGAGACAGGAATAAATACAGTGAGTGAGAAAGGGGGGAAACAGGGCTAGGAGGATGGACTAGAATATAAGGGAGTGGCCGGGCGTGGTGGCGCACGCCTTTAATCCCAGCACTCGGGAGGCAGAGGCAGGCGGATCGCTGTGAGTTCGAGGCCAGCCTGGTCTACAAAGCGAATCTAGGACAGCCAAGGCTAACACAGACCCTGTCTCAAAAAATCAAAAAAAAAAAAAAAAAAAAAAAAATATATATATATATATATATATATATATATATATATATATATATATATATATATATATGGGAGTGGAGGAGATCTATGGCCCCCTGGCTCACTCAAGGGGCAGGGAGGATGGGAACATGGGCTTCCTGGCAACGTGGAGCATGACCCATGAGAGTGTAGGAACAGGATGGAGGCTTCCTCCCTGCTCCTGGGCTGCATGATGGAGGCGTCCTCCCTGCTCCTGGGCTGCTGCTTACCAACATAGAGGGGCTGGTCATACTCCAGCCAGATGTAGGTCTGCAGAGGCATAGGCCTTAGCACCCAGGGCCGATGGTCCACTCGCAGCCGGGCCTGCTTCACATTGATTTCAGCCCGGACCAAATGCCACTCGTCGTCATTGAACTCGAAGTCCTCTGAGTGCACGGTCAGGTTCTCGTCCCCATTGCCGATATCAAAGGCGAAGACCACATCCCGGGACGCTGGACAGCATGGCAGTAGAGAAAGGGGGTTCTGGCCCCTCCCCGAAGACCCCGCATAGTGTTCTTGCCCAATACAATCCTCTCCTCACCCTAATGGGAGCTCCCTATATAGCCGCGCCCCCCACTTAGTTCACAGCATAAAACAAAACCTACAGATGGCTTAAAACCACACAATATATTGCCCAAATTTGCCGGTTCCTGGAATCAGTTTCCCAATTCCCATGCCCGGACTAGAAAAAATAACTAGTTGGAGATGCTTGAAACCTCAAGAGCCTAGCTCCCCTTTTCATAAGTAAAGGGGCCAAGGGGCTGCGGTCACATAGGCAGACACTAAGACCTTTCCCTGCCACCTCTCAAGAGGGTGACTGCCCTGTTCCCTAATCCAGTCTCCACGGGGTGATGTCCCTCTACGAGCCACATTCTTCCTAGTCTGCCTACTACTCACTGTTGAGCTCCACTCTCACGTAAGGTCGGCGCCACTGGCAGAAAGGGCCCCCCATGTTCTCTAGGAAGACGCCTGAGGGAGCCGAGGTCCTGAAGTAGAAAGAGACATCGAGGCTGTGGTTGGCACGGATTGGGGGGAAGCGCAGCGCGGCTCCAGTGTGGAAGGAGATAGTGTTCCAGGAATTGCCTGCAAAAACAGAGCGAGGAAGGCCTAGTCAGGGAAGTCGGAGGGTAGGGGAGTAGGGGAGCCTCAGTGGGCGGGAGGCAGGGAAGAACAGAGCAGGCAGAGTTGGGGAGACTCCGAAATGGGGTGAATGAATACTAAGGCACAGAACAAGGAAAGGGAGGGTCAGATCACAGCAGGAGCATCTGACCATGGGACCTAGAGATCCCCAGTGGATGGTCAGGTGATGTACGTTTTGGCAACAGTCAGTGCTGGAAAGGCACGCCAAAGGAGTCTGCTACTCACGGTCGCCATAACAACGCAGAGGCCGCAGGAAGAACTGAGCTTCGGAACTGGAGCGGTTTGTATCCCCCACCACTATCTGAGTGACAGGCAGGTGGTCCACGAAGGTCAGCAGGCCCTTGTCCGTTCTCCTGTGGGAGCAGGATGCAGTGACTCAACCCTGCCTCTCAGCTGCCCCGGGGGGGGGGGGGGTCCCTGAAAAACAAAAACCTGCCCTCCCATCCCCTCACCACTGAGGCTGGTCCGCATCACAGTTGCAGTGCAGGGCAGGGTCCACACAGCTCCGGTCCAGCCCACAGGCACAGCGCTGGATCCCAGGCTGAGAGCCTCCCCAGTAGAAATGTTGCTCCTCATTTCGGCCAATCCAAAAGCTGTAGGGGTAGCCTCCTGGGGAAGACGCCAGGCAGCTTCCAGGCCCTGCCCCTCCACTAGCCTCTGGGTTCCTCATGCCCAGGTACAAGCAGCCCTGACCCACCCACCCTTACCCCCACCCCAGGCTCTCCTCCGGCTGTGCCGCCTTGCCCTCCCTGCCGCCAGCCTCAACCTGCAGTGTTGAGCAGCCGGGAATTGTAGCAGGAGAATTCGATCCACTGCTCACAGTGCTGGGAAGCGTTGGCCAGAGCACTGACTTCTTCCCAGGAGGCGTTCCAGTACTGGATGGCCCCCAAAAAGGGCCGCTCCATGCTGGAACCTGTCACTCGAGTGGTCCACAGCCTGTCATGCCGTACAACTGTCCATGCTCGGTTCTCTGGAAGAGACGGGACAGAGCTTTGGCTGGATGTAACAGGTTCTCTGTCTCCCTCCTTGTCAACCCACCAAACCTGCCGCCACCTAAGAGCCAGTAAATGTGGCCAGCCACTTCACTGTAGCCCAGCTTTGGGTCCTCCATATTGGAGGATAGAGATGCAGCTGCTGGAATGGCCAGAAGCTGGAATTTATCTGGAAAACTACAAATTTCTAGGTGTCTTCCCTTCTACACTGTCCTTTGACCCCACATACACACACACACTACAGTTTCATCTTGGCCCCCCCCCTACAGCTTCCCTGGCCCCCACATCTCCTACATTGTCTAGTCAACCATGACTCCACCCCCACCCATCAAAGCCACTTACCTCGGATATCACAATACACAACAAATGGCTTCAGGGGTCCACTGCCATCAGGATCAATGGTGAAGTTTCCAGACATTTTCCCACTGAGGCGATAAGCTTCACAGGACTCCTTATACAAAGCTGGTGGGGGCAACGAGGCAATTGTGGAGCTAGACGGCTAGAAGAATGGTCACCCCTACTATCCCCAACAGCTTCCTGACCCCCAATAACCTTCCTCCGACCTCCGACCCCCTGTACCATCGAGCTTACGTTCATGGCAGGTAACGCCCTTGTAGCCAGTGAGTTCACAGTAGCAGATGAAGTCATCCCAAGACTGGTAGCAGCGTCCGTCATGCTCACACATGTTTGGGCTGCATCTGGGGAAGGGGTCAACACCAAAGGGAAGAGGCTTGAAAGGCGATCATTCCCAGTTTTCCAAAGTACCAGGGCACAGGGACACTAGATAGTCTACAAGGATCAAGTGCTTTCCTCCCTTCTTCCAAAAGGCAAAGTACATAGCCCCTGCCAAACAAAACCTTAGGACTGAATAGAAACTTTCTTTGACTCCTGGGCACCTGTAACTTTGCAGGAAGAATATTAAAAAGAAAAGGCCACTCTTGACTATAGGAGCGGGCTTCAGAGGGATCACTTGATAGGGAGAGGACCTTCTGGATACCTGTCTGTGATGCCACATGTGTCAAAGAGGACCTCAGCAAAGTAGCCAAGCCTCCGGAACTCCACCAGAGTCAGGTTGACCAGTTGGCCGTCCACCTTGAGCAGCTCCATGCAGCCGTGGAATGCTGTCTGGTTGGAGTGGCAGCCCCAACGGCTGGCTGGCTTGGGACAACCTGGAGCAACCACACCTTGTAAGGCCCCTTTCTCTGGGAAGAACCCAGAGACCCCTCCCCTGGGGAAATGCCAAGAAGGAACGCTACATACATGAGTGGAGAAAGGATGCTACAATCCAAGTGCAAGTGATGGCAATGACGTATATATACCCCACGGTCTCAGAGGGGAGAGGGGGCTTGGTCCCTCCGATATTCTCCATGTGGCCCCATCAGAACTGAGTTGGACCTTCCCACCAAGAGAAAGGGCAAAGTTGCCCCACACTTACCACCAAAGAAGTACGAAGTCCCCGTGCGGATCAGCAGTGGGTACGAGACCCTGACCTCTGCCCCCTCCACATCATCAATACTGATGACTGCATGGTTTTCCTGTGCCACAAAGTTCACCTCGTGCCAGAAGCCATCGTTCAGACGGTACCCTGGACAGGAAAGGAGGATGGTGTGAGTGGGTGGAAGCAGTAAGAGAAGACTGTGTTTTGGGGGAGGCGGGGTGTCTTTTTCTTTTTTTTTTTTGTTTTTTGTTTGTTTGTTTTTAGTTTGTTTGTTTTTTGAGACAGGGTTTCTCTGTAGCCTTGGCTATCCTGGACTCGCTCTGTAGACCAGGCTGGCCTTGAACTCACAGCCATCCACCTACCTCTGCCTCCTGAGTGCTAGGATTAAAGGCGTGGCAGCAGGGTGTCTTTTTGTTTTTTGTTTTTAAAGAAAAAGATTTTGGGTTTTTTTGTGTGTGTGTGCATGCCTGGGAAGCCAGAGGAAGGGGTTGGATGCCCTGCAGTTGGAATTACAGGGTGGCTGGAGAGAGCTGTTCAACACCCAAGAGTACTGCTCTCGCAGAACACCCAAGCTGGGTTCCCAGCCCCCTTGTTGCATTTTTGAGTCTCTCTGTATCCCAGGCTGGCCAGGAACTTACTATATAGTCGTGATGACCTCAAACTTACGGTTTTTCCTGCCGTGGCTCCCCAGATGCTGGGATTATGGGCATACACCGCCACAAGCCACCATGCCCAGTGGGAAGATGGTCTTGAGTGGGGACGCAGCGGTCCCACTCTGGATCCAAACAGCAGTCTAAGAGCACCCCATTGTTAGATTTATCTCCTTGGGCAATGGCACCTCTGCCGGCTCCCTTCACTGTCCATAACCTTAGTCATTGATTGACACAGTGTGCAAGTTGGAAATAACTAACAAACTTCTCCAGGAATCCTCCAGAACCACTGGAGAGTACCTGTTTTGTTCTAGATCCCACCCTTTTCTAGGCAGCTTGTGCTGCCTAGAGCCCGGAGAGCCTCTCACCAGCAGCAAACTGAAGCTTCTTGCGGCCAGTCTGCGCTATGGATACGTTGACTTGCCCTTCGCTAAGCATCAGTTCCACGTGACCCAGCCCATCCCCCAAGCGGGAGAAAAGGAGAAGCCCGGTGAGGTCCCAGGTGCGGAAGCGGAAGGAGACTGCCAAGCGGCCGCGGCGGGGAAAACCAGGCACTTGGACGAAGTTGTGAGGGCCTCCGAAGTTGATGGGGTGTGGGACGGGATCCAAGCAACGGAAAGCCACGTTACCCTAAAAGGGAACGAGTGGATGTATCAGGCCACGGAAGCCTGGTACTCTCCACGATGCTCTCAATAGGTTAAGCTAAGACCCAGGCCAGACACTCCCTAGATGTGAGTTGGTGGTAAGACCTCCAAACTTAACCCTTCCATCCTCCGCAAGTATGTCTACATGTTTGTGGAAGGGGTCCAAGCAAGCCTGCCCTCTGCTCCATTGCTTTTTATCACGAATCCCACTGTCTCCAAAGCAAAACCTCTTTTTCCTCCTCTTCTGACACCTGGACTGGCTCACTACTAAGGGGTGAATGGCATGATCTGTGAAGTCTTTTGTTTTTGTTTTGTTGTTGGTGGTGGTGTTTTGTTGTTGTGTTGTTTTGTTTTGGAGACAGGGTTTCTCAGTGTAGCCTTGGCTGTCCTAGACTCACTTTGTAGACCAGGCTGGCCTCAAACTCACATAGATCCGCCTGCCTCTGCCTCCCTGAGTGCTGGGATTAAAGGCGCGCGCCACCATGCCCGGCCAGATCCGTGAATTCTTGGTACTCCCCCAACACCTGAGAATCCGACTGTTGAGAGTGGATCTCTTTTCTCTCTACCTCTTAGCTTTCCAAGCGGCTTTAGTGTCCCTGTCCTCCCACATCCCCCCCCCCTGCCCACTGGCCTCGAAGGTGATCCGCGAATGGCGCCGCACTGCCATGTCCGCAATGTCGATCCGGTTGTAAATCACATTTTCTATGCAACCACGGAAGTTATGCCGGTAGGCCAGGTTCTTACGCGCTGCACCTACCAGACCCCCGATGAATATCTGTAGGAAACAGTGAAAAGAAGTTTCCCTGGGTTTAGCGCCTACCTTTCCTGTGCACGTGTACCATAAGTACCCTTTCTACAGTACTGGGCCCAGTTTTAAGAAAGAACTTGGACCACATTTCCCCAGTTTGAGTGCCAAAGCTTGTTCAGGCTTGAGCCTTAACGCCGCCATTAGTTGGCTGCAGGCCTTCAGTAGATCAAATTGTTTGTCTTGGATACTTTGGAGACACCGAGTCTTTATCAATTGACCAGAATTGTAAAAGGAGACTTGGGGACAATGTCTACTTTTCCTGGTACCCTGAATCTGGATTTCTTTTTTTTTTTTTTTTTTTGGTTTTTTCGAGACAGGGTTTCTCTGTGTAGTCTTGGCTGTCCTAGACTCGCTTTGTAGTCCAGGCTGGCCTCGAACTCACAGCGATCCGCCTATCTCTGCCTCCCGAGTGCTGGGATTAAAGGCGTGCGCCACCACGCCCGGCCCTGAATCTGGATTTCTAGACCCATTTTAGTAGATCTGTGGTAAGGACTGAAACAATGGATAAAACACTCTCTGGCATGTGTTCACACACACACACACACACACACACACACACACACGACACACACCCCAATCCATTGTCACGCTCCCAAAATGGTGCCCCACCCATGGTCACCTCATTGTCCAGGTTCAGCCTCTCAAAGTCACCGTTGAGCACAAAGCGGTGGACGTAACCATCCAGGGTGAGATTTGCGTCTCGGCCATACCGGTCAACCCTCACATAGTGCCAGCTTAGGTCGTTGAGGACGCCGCCAGCGCTCACTGTGGTGTGCCCCGGTCTTGGCTGGATGGGGCTGCTGCCTGAGGGCCCGGCAGAACACAGTGAGGACGCCAGCAGGCCCTAAGCCCTCAGGCAAGCAGCATTTCTCAGCCCAGAGCACCAAGCGCTACAGAAGGGCGGGTTGGCTCAGCCGGTATAACAGGAAGGACCAGGCTGAGGCAGGGCAGCCCTCTGTGGTTCCCGAAGCTCACCCAGGCTCATGTGCAGCAGCAGGTGTGCCCCCTGCAGTTCAAGGGTCACATAATCCCCCTGGGAGCCCTCGGTGTGCAGCAGTAGCCCGTCCTTCTCCTCCGTCTTGAAACTAAAAGCGAACACGTCCCAAAGACTTTGGCTGACCCCTCTCGGGAAGCGGTACGAGATGGCATCGTCTCCGTCAAAATACAGTATGTTGGATTCTGTGCAAAGGATTGTGGGTGGGCAGGGGAGCTGGGAGACTGTCCCTTCTCCAGATCCCTGTCCCTCCCCCGGCCTCCACCCCCTTACTGTAGGGACAGCCATAGATGCCCAGCCGCAAGCCGATCTTGCCGCGTGGGTTCCAGGCCAGTGGCACGATGCGGATGTAGCGAGCGGTGAAATGGTAGTGCAGGTCATGGCGTACCACTGCCGACTCGTTGACGTTACCGAAGAAGGTCTGTGGGGGTTGGGAACACTAATAACCATGTTGTCCCTATCCTCAACTTCCTGGGGCAGCAATGACTTCAAACCTCCCCACTCTTGACGGGAGCGGGAATAGGAATTCACCCCCACCTCCCCTGCCTCCAGGACTGTATACAGACTAGTTTCCCGGGTCTAGGGTGCCCCTATTATTTCTTCAAAGCACAAATCTAGTATCGTTGCCTTCAGGGAGCTCTCCTAGGTTTTACGCTAAAGTGTGTTAAACCTTATGACTGGCAGGAATCAATCAGAATTGAACTAAATGCTGAGAGTCCTCACCTGTGCCTCATGCTGTCCCCTCCCCTTCCCTTTAAGCTAGTGCCCAGCCCAGGACCCAGAGCTGGGGAAGGCTCCCCAAGGGTATGCGCCTGGGCGCCGAGAGTACCGCGTTGTGCCCTTGTTGGTAGAATGGTGTCCAGCTGTCCACACGGTCCCCGTAGAGCAGCATGTAACGCGTGACCCAATCCCAAGAATTAAAGGCTCCCTGTGTGGCCACAGCCCGGATCCGATGCTTCTTCATTAAGTCTATCTGGAGCCAGGGATTCGGGTCCCCAATCCGGGGTGACCATCCACTGATGCCTACAGAAGGGGCAAGGGCTTTTTTATCACCCACTTATCTTCTCTCAGCTCTCTGGAGTCCTCCTCCCCTTCCTGGTTTGGGCAAGCTCACCGTGCAGCCGGGCAAAACGGGCTGTGGTAAAGAGCCCATAGTAGGAGGAGGCGCCCAGAGACCGTGCATACAGAGGCCCCACCAGCTCCTCATTGCAGCCATCTGGGGAGGGGTGGGGGTGGGGGTGGGGTGGGGGTGAGAGTAAGGAAATGAGCTTGTTAGTATGACCCCTCCTCTCTCAAAGGCTGGGCCCACTTAGCGGTTGAAGCGCCTCTTTACTGCCCCCTTGTGGCTGACTCAGCCCTCCTTGGAAGCCGTGCGCTCAACCTGGGTTTCAGCAACAGCTGCTCCCTCAGCCGAAAGCTTGCCATCTTCTAGGGGTCAGCCTTTGCCTCCATCTCTAGACCCAAAGCCCATTTACAGACCTTGCTAGCCCAGAGTCTGCCCTGTCTCAGTACTCCCCTAAATACAACCCCAAAACTTCAGCGTATTTAAGAACCTAAGTGGGCTTCAGAACACAAAATTAACCCCTGCCTCGCCATCAATTCCGTTAATCGACCCTCCCCCACCAAAACATGCACCAATCCCCAAACCCAGCCCCCTCCCAATCCCATTCTTAGCATCATCCTTGCCCTTAGTCAGGGTCACCAACTCTTATTTGGATTCTAGCCATAAAACCCAGCCCTAGCCACAAACCCCACCTAGTCCCTGAGCCAGCTCCAAATTCTAGCCCTAGTCCCTGGGAAGGGGGGGGACCTCAACTCTAGCCTAGGTCACCCATACCGCATTTATAGCCAACCCTAACCTCAAACCCAGGCAGTGGCTCCCGCTTGGATTAACAGCTCTAAATCTTGAAATGACTGGGAGCTCAGAGCCCAGCCCTAGCCCGTGGCGCGCACGCAGCGCCCTCCAAGCTGCATTGCGGAGCAGAGCGCTGGGGAGAGGCAAGAAAAGATGGGAGCGTGCAGGCGTGCATGGATGCGGGGAAGGACCGGCGACCACCTAGCCGCAATGCGGTGCGGGACTCACCCTGCAAACTCTAGACTCTTGCACCCAATCCCACCTGCCTCTGAGACCAGCACTCACAGTAGCCCCATCCCCGAGCTCCAGAGACCACAGCGGTGAGCAGGATGCTGAAGAGGCGGAGGAGACACATCTTGCGGAGCTGACCAACCCTGGGTGTCTGCCTTCCTGTGCCCTGCTCTCGCTAGGGCTCCCGTTCTGGCTCAGGTGCCCCAGCTTTTCTCCTGGGCTTCCTGGCTGACCGCTGTTTTTTTCCCCCCTTCCTTACCGACCCTTTCCACTCCCCTAACCCCCTTTCCTCCCCCCTCCTCTCTCTCTCTCTCTCTCTCTCTCTCTCTCTCTCTCTCTCTCTCTCTCTCTCTCTCTCTCTCTCTCTCTCTCTCCTCCCCTCTCTCTCTCTCCTCTCCTCCCTTTCTCCGCCCTCTTCCCAGCCTGTTTCTCCTGGCACGCGCGCGTTTTCCCGTACCCCCGCCCCCCGCCCCGCGCGCGCAAGCGCGCGTGCATCAGTCCCATTGCGAAGGGGCGGGATAAACAGCCTGCTACTGGGAAATACCCCCAAGTAACCCAAGGCTGGTGCTGCAGAGTGGCAAAGGAGAAGTGGGGAGAGGTGAGATGGAGCCTGACATTTTCAAGGAAAGGGAAGAGCTTCAAAGATGGATGCTTAGAGATGGAATGAAGGGCAAAAAAGAAAATATTTTCTGAAGGTAAATAGTGTTCCTGGCTCAATATTGGACACCTTCATAATGTGTGAATTCCGCATTTCCATCTACTCCACTTTACACATGGAAAGCCCGAGGCTCAGAGAAAGAGAGAGAGAGGGAGGGAAAAAAAAAAAAATCTCATTCAAGATCATACAACCATCGGCAGGGACCAGATAGAGTCAGTCAAGGTGGGATGGAAAAGTGAACAGGCAGACCCTAATCTCCACCCTCCCTCTTGGCCCCTTTTCCCCACCCCTTCCTTCCTGCCACAACTAGTTAGTTATTTAACGTTAGCCCCTGTGGCTGTACCTCAGAAACCTTTGTACCCAGAGATGGGGACCCAGCCCACAGAGCAGGTGGGAGTCCGGGCAGGGAGGGGGAGAAGGCTGCAGGGAGGGTGGGCAAGGGAGGAAGGAATGGGATTCTCCATCTGACAGCAGGCCTCTGTCCTCTGTGATCTGTGCGGGAGCCTATAAATCCTGCTTAAGACCCCTTTGGGCACTAGGGCTTTCTGTTGCCTGTGCTCTGCCTGGTGGTAGGCTATAGAGGGGTGGGGACACGGGGGGGGGGGGGGGGGCGAAAAGTCAGAAAGCCTTCAGCCTAAGCTTGAAGTCTGCATCTGACCTTCCTTCCAGGAGAGGGCACTGCAAAGGGAATTGAAACACGACGGTTTATTAATGATACAGATGCTCGGCCTAAGGCGAGCTGGATGTTTCCGTTGTCTATTATTTTCCCTCTTTTCAACGGTCCTCGCTGCAGACTTTGCCGGCTGGGCCAAATAGGACTTTTAGACTAGGTGTAAGGCAGTCAGTAACTGGGGTCCAGGAAGAACATATGGCTGCTCAAGGTCACCCAAGAAGCTGGAAACGGAGCTAGACTGTTTATTCAGGGTGTTCGGGCTTCGAACGAGGAACTCCTGTGTGTGAGAGAGAGAGTGGTGTAGGAATGTGTCTTACATGAGCCCTCTCTCTCTTTTTGATGCCACCAGGTCCCCTGGCAACCCTACTCTGACTATGATGAGGAAGCTTACTCGGCTGGGCCGTTGCCTGAGCTCTGTTACAAGGCGGATGTCCAGGCTTTTAGTCGGGCCTTCCAACCCAGTGTCTCCCTGATGGTGGCTGTGCTGGGTCTGGCGGGCAATGGTCTCATTTTGGCCACCCATCTGGCAGCGCGACGAACTACCCGATCTCCCACGTCCGTGCACCTGCTCCAGTTGGCCCTGGCTGACCTCCTATTGGCCCTGACCTTGCCTTTTGCTGCAGCAGGGGCTCTTCAGGGCTGGAATCTAGGAAGCGCCATCTGCCGAACCGTCTCAGGCCTCCACTCGGCCTCCTTCCACGCGGGATTCCTCTTCCTAGCCTGTATCAGCGCCGACCGCTACGTGGCCATCAAGCGAGCTCTCCCTGCCGGCCAGCGGCCATCCACACCTGGCCGCGCGCACTTAGTCTCAGTCTTCGTGTGGCTGCTGTCGCTTCTCCTGGCTCTACCTGCACTTCTTTTCAGCCGAGACGGGCCACGGGAAGGCCAGCGGCGCTGTCGGCTCATCTTCCCCGAAGGTCTCACTCAGACCGTGAAGGGGGCGAGCGCGGTGGCGCAGGTGGTCCTCGGCTTCGCGCTGCCTCTCGGCGTCATGGCAGCCTGTTATGCGCTCCTGGGCCGCACGCTTCTGGCCGCCAGGGGGCCAGAGAGGCGGCGCGCGCTGCGGGTTGTGGTGGCCTTGGTGGCTGCCTTCGTTGTGCTGCAGCTGCCCTACAGCCTCGCCCTGCTGCTAGATACAGCCGATCTACTGGCAGCCCGAGAACGGAGCTGCTCCTCCAGCAAACGCAAGGATCTAGCTCTGCTGGTCACCAGCGGCTTGGCGCTGGTCCGCTGCAGCCTCAATCCAGTGCTTTATGCCTTTTTGGGCCTGCGTTTCCGCCAGGACCTGCGGAGGCTGCTACAGGGTGGGGGTTGCAGCCCAAAGCCCAACCCTCAAGGCCGTTGCCCCCGCCGCCGACTCCGCCTTTCTTCCTGCTCAGCTCCCACTGAGACCCACAGTCTCTCTTGGGACAACTAGGGCTATGATAGCTTCTGCGCTTAATTAAATGGATACAATGCAAATAAGATGCCACCCAACTACTGTTACTATTTTTTTTTTTGAATTACCAACTTTGGAAATGAGTTGCAGTAGGGCCAAGGCAGTAGGTTACACCCCCACGCCCCTGCTTGAGCCTGAGTGGGAGGTGTGGGGGAGGGGATTGCTGACTCGGCTAAAGCTTTGAGTACTGACACTCCCACTGACTTTACTCAGTCTCTGCCAACCGAGGTGAGGTGGGAAAGCTGCCAGGTGAGGAGGGGCGGAGCTCCTCCAGAGTCAGTGTAAGAAAGGGCTTTCTAACAACCCAGTAATGGCTGCCTTAGCAAGTACCCAGCTCCCAAGAACGTGAAATGTGCGGGGTGATGCTGTCCCAAACTCTGTGTGCGTGGGTCTGGCTTAGAGGTAGGGGTAGGAGGCAAGAGATACTAGTTTGGGGCGGGATCCCTTCTAAAGTCCTGCAATGCAAAGAAAAACACTAATTAAAAAGTTGAGTCTGATGCTGTGTTACCAGGCTGCCCGAAGCCCCAACCACTCCAGAGGTAGAGGCAGGAGGATCAGGAGACATATCCGACTAAGAAGAAAAGAAATAGAAAAATGTTGAGTTGCAGTTTTTCACCTAGGATTTAAAAAAAGGGGGGGGGCTGTGCAATTTGCAAATTTCCCAAGAGGAGCTATTGGGTATTGGTTGAGACTGTGGTGCGTTGTTCATTTCCCCTGGGGACCAAATCTAAAAGAAATGCACTGAGCTTGCCAAGAATTAGAGAGGTTAGGCCTGAGAAAGAACTCTCCCGCAGGCAAGTGTCTAGGATCTTTAAAAGGAAGGAAAGTTCTGGTTGTGGCATCACTAGCCCTCCGAAATCTTAGCACACACTACTTCAGTGTAAAAGTACAGTCAGGTCCCTGGTCTTTGCTTTGCACAGTCACAACTGCCAGGAGTGTGCTCAAATGAGACAATTTTCTCAGTTTAGTATCCGGTCAGCAAAACCAGACCAAAGAGTCTAGGGGCAAAAAGGGCGTGGCATACAGGTCTCTCGGGAGGCAATAGCCTGAAGTCCCGCCCAGCCCAGCCCAGCTAGGCTTGTCCTGCATCTTATAGCCCTCAGGCGGTAGAGACGTAAAACTTTGGCCTCTTGAATCCAGAAGCAGGGAAAGGCCGAAGAACTGCGCAGTCCTCCAAGGGGTGCACAATACCCTCCGGACCCGACCTGGAACCCTCCGCCAGGGACCGGGGGAATCGCCGCTGAGTCAGCAACGGGCCAGGGCGCGTGCCCGCAGTCTTTGGCTTTAGCGCGGGCCCCGCCCTGGACTCCCAGCACCCTTGTTAACACATTCTTGTTCAGAAACGCAGCCTGTTCGCCTGGAGAGGCCTCCCATCTCTGTTCTGAAAGCACAGTATCTCCTAGCACGCCAAGCCACTCGCCCATTCCAGTTCAATGCATTGTAAATTCGCTTTTGTTTGAGGTTTTTGTCTGAGGCTTCCCGGAGTTCCTTCCTGATCTTTTCACCTCAAAGGTAGGATGACTAAGATCTAAAGCTGGACCCTTTTTAACTGCAAGTATGGAGGGCTGCCTCTGCAGCTAGCTCTCGTGCGCAGGTGTGGGGATGCGTCGCAGTTGTTAAGGGTCTCTACTTTGGCTGGGATTACAAGATGTGACAGGCTATCACAGGGGCAGTAGCCCGGCTTCTTTCCAGTTTTATGCCCTTCCTTCTCCAGACCTTCTAAGAGGGTTTTTAATTTGCTGCTTGGTGAGCCAGGAGTTAAAACAAGAGCTCGAAGGCGGGCCTACGTGACGACACAGGCACCCCGCGTCCGACCTCAGAAGGTGGGGCGTGGCCAACATCGCACCGCCCACTCCCTCCCCTATTTCCCCCGCCCCTCCCCACTGTCACTCAGCCAAAGGCACATGATGCAACCCGCCGCAGTTTCAAGCGTGGGATTGGTGGCCCTGGCCGGCGCCAGACACAGGGATTGGGTAGAGGCAGCAGTGATGAAACGTAGACCCTACCCTGTAAAGAAGGGAGGAGAGACAGAGGGAAGGTGGAGGGAAGGAGGGGGGAGAGGGAGGCGGGGTCCAGGAGCTCTGCTCGCGCCCCCAGCGTGCCAGTCCCGGGGCTGCAGGGAGCGCAGCGCGCGCCGCCCGGGCCCCGGCCACCGGACGCCCTACCGGACACCACCCTCCCTGGAGCTTGGACAACCGCCCACCAACGGACACTACACCGGACACTGCCTCTCACAGGGCTGGACACTACAACGGACACTGCTTCCCAGCTCCGGACATTGCTCCCTACTCCATTCCCCCGGCCCTGGACGCTCCCCCCTCCCCCGGGCCCAGACACCAAGCCCCCAGCAGGCTCTGACGACCCTCCTCTTGCACCTCAGCGCTGGACACTGCCTCCTCCCGGCTCCCTTCTCTCCTCTCCTTGCACCTCATCTCTACCCGGTTCCGTCCGAGCACCTCCACTTTCTCCAGTCCCCTGCTGTTCCGGCAACGCTGCCCGCGCCCCCCTTTCCCAGGCTGCTCGCCCGGATGCCTCTCCCCGGGGGATTGTGGTGGCTCCTCTGCTGCCGTCGAGGCTTCACTCTCCTGCACCGGGACTACGGCGACGGCGAGTTTAGCGGGGACGGGGACGAAGACGAGGATGACGAGACCTTTGAGCTACGGACCCCGAGTCCAGCGGGCGGCGGGAGGGTAAGTCTGGAAGGATTTAGAACCCTGTTCAAGCCTTCTCACTACTCCCTGTCATCACGCCTAATCCTGCTCCATACTTGGGCCAAATGCCGTCCTCTTGGCCAACTGGAAATGTAGGGGAGATTCTTGTCTAGAGGCCAGAACCCCGGGAGCTCCAGGGGCAAGCAGCCTTACTTGGGATGTGCCTGTGGGCCTCGCACCGCACACAGGGCGCTGTCCACCTGCTGGGGGCCCTGAGGCAGTGGAGGCGTCACGCGTGGCCCGACCTGGCCCTGCCTCTCCCTTCCCTGCCGGGCCCGCGTCCCATCCCGTCTCCTTCCGCCTCCGCCAGAGCCAAGGAATGTGGCGAGGCCGGCTGGGCGGCTCGAACGCCTGGGTTCGCTCTGCTCACAGTTCATGGGAGCTGGGGCCAGATGCGGGAGCTCTCACCGCGGGAACCTGGGCGAGGGGAAAAAGACATCCTAGAATTGGGGTCTGCATCGGGGACCCCACAAAGAAAAAGCTGGGGACGATGGCCCTTTGAGGACTTCTCATTATTCTGCCGTTTAAGACAGAACTCTCTGTCTTCCCTGGTGAGGCTCCTTGGGAAACCCCAGGGAATGGGGAGGGTCACTTGGCTGCTGGATTTTTAAAAATCAAATCTCCCCTGGGAGACACTAAAGTACAATTGGTGTGTAAACCCCCTATCCTTCGAGAAGCCCTCCCTCATGGCGTTACTCGCCAGAAGCAACCAGCCTTCTTGTGTGCTGTGGCCTGGGTCAGGCTCCCATTCCCCGCCCCCCTTGACCCCCCACCCCCACTCAGGGGTCCCCAGCAAGCCCGGTGGCTCCATTCCTGGGTGGGGCGGGCTGCACCACAGCCAGCGCCGGCGCCAGCACCTGGCGAGGCAGAGGACAGTTAAATATAGAGGGGAGGAGGAGGAGGGAAGCAGGGGACTGCGATTAGGGGAGTTGGTCTTGGGGGGGGGCGGAGAGCAGTACCTGCCCTCTGGTGGTGTGATGGATAGGTTCTAACCCCCTCAGAGCCTCCAGAAGAGAAATGGGTGGGCTCTCGGGGAAGTAGTGAGACCTAGGAGTTCCAGCACGGGCAGGATCTCTTGTCAAATAGGCCATGGCCTCCCTCATGCCCCACCTCCACCCTCTCCTCGGGAGCTGGGGGGGGGGCGGGGGGGGACAGGTGTCTCTTGTCCTCTCCCCACCCCCCACCCCCCTTTTGGCTTTAGCAGCCTGGGTGCAATGGAATCATGGCATAGTTCCTGTCTAGCTAGCTTGGCTCTGGGCTGGTTTTGAGGCAGGCCTCCCTCAGACCCCAGGTTACAACTGAAGTTCCTAGACAGGGTTTGGGAATGGATTGTGTCAGAGAAGGGCAAGATCCCAAACTACCCCTGGCCTGAAGAGGATGTATGTGCTTAGCTGTCTCCTTCCCTCCTGTGCCCTAGCCAAAAAAAAAAAAAAAAAACACCACGGTAATGTGTCACTTTCCTCAGGGTTGCCTGCAAATTAAAACTCTTGGGAAAGGCCTTGTAACAAAAAGGGTCCCTCTTCCCCTCAACCAACTCTGCCCCCAGTCTTGGGTCTTGCACCCTCCCCTGCAAGCCCGTCTTCTTCCCTGGAGGGTCTGAAAAAAGGCAAGAGGGAAGGAAAAAGGTGAGGAGGCTTCCACAGGTAGAAGGGATCACATCTCTAGTTCCAAAGATGGAGCAACCGAGCCCCAGAGATGGGAGGGGACTTGCTCAAGGTATGGCAGTTGCTTAGTGGTCCAGCTGGTATCGGAACCCAGGTCTCCTGACTCCCAGCCCTTGTGCCCCCTTCTCTCGTGATTGTATTTTCAAAAGGCGGTAGAGACAAACATGGAGTTCTGAGCTCCTGGGCATTTTCTAGTGCTCCACAGAGACCTGTACAGAGAAGGGAAGATCGGAGAGTGACGCTGGATCTTCCTGTCCAGTTAAACCAGGACTTCAGCCATTCCTTCCTCAATCCCCTAATGAGAGCTGTCCTGGGCTCATAATGTGAAACCATTGGTGTGGGGCGGGGAAAGGCCTCTGAGTGTCTTCCTGCCTGTCTCCTCAGGGTTCCCTGGACGTTACACTGACACAGCCAACAAGGATTGGGCCGGTCTCAGACAGGTGAGCTTCTACTCTGAATCCCCTCAGTTCAGAAACCGGCAGCTGGTTCTCAGGACCCCCTTTCCTTTCCATCTTGCCTTCTCGGGTTGTGTAATAAGGCAGAGGCCTTGTGCCGCCGCCGGACGCTGTGGTTTGGCTGGGGTCCCGGGGGGGCGGTCCAGCCGGGGGCGCAGGGAGGAAGGGGGGGGGTCCTAGTTATTTCTGGTGCAAGGTCAGAACGGCCCCGTGGTTCCCACAGCCTGGAGGATGGGTGCCCAGCTTGGCAGCATGTACCCCTTGCAGTTTGGGGAACCCCTAATAAGGAGTCCCCTGGAGGCGGAGTAGAGGTCCCTCAGCCTCTCCCAACTTTTCATCTCTTGCTCAGGCTGCAGAGCTGGGAAGAGACCTGGAGCCTCATCCCAGATAAGGGTCTTCCGGAGGACGACCCCGACGTCGTTGTGAAAGGTGAGAACCCCTAGGCTCAAACTGAAGGCCCTCAAACACAGTCCTCCTAGGAATAATGTCTTCTCTGGTCCTAACCTCTTCTTCCCCGTCTCCTCCCAGGTTGGCTGTACCGGGAACCCCGCGGTGGAGGGGCGCGGCCATGGCTTCTCCCACGCAGAGCCTGGTTTGTGCTCACCCGAGATTCCCTGGACCAGTTCAGCAGCAGCGGGAAGGGGGCAAGGCGCCTTGGAAGCCTGGTCCTCACCAGCCTGTGCTCAGTGACTGGGCCGGAGCGTAGACCCAAAGAGACAGGTGAGACATCTTGAGACTCTCCCTTCCTTCCGTGCAGGGCACCCACCCCCCCGCCCCCCCCCCCCCAATCCCTGATTGCCCTCTGTGGCTTTTCTTTCCACCAGGTCTGTGGTCAGTCACTGTGTCTGGCCGGAAACACAGCATCCGCCTCTGCTCCCCGCGCCAGGCAGAGGCAGAGCGCTGGGGGGTGGCACTGCGCGAAGTGATTGCCTCTAAGGCCCCACTGGAGACCCCTACGCAACTACTGCTCAGGGACATACAGGTGAGAGAGCTCTCCGGTTAAGAACCAGGAGGGTGGTGGCCCTAAATGCTTTCTGGGCTCATAAAGAACTCCCTTCCCGCCCCCGTCAAGTGACTTTCTTGCTGACCTCTAGGAAAGTTGTGGGGACCCAGATGCAGTGGCCCTCATCTACCGGAGGAACCCTATTCTGAGGCACACCAGTAGTGCCTTATATGCCCCACTCCTGCCCCTGCCCTATGAAGTCAGCGCTCCAGGTGAGTGAGTGGACCCTAGGTCAAGCCTCCTTCATGGGACGGGGCAAACAGTAGGATAGCTGGCAGGATCTTACGCGTCTGCAGGGTTCTATCCATCTCCTGACTTCTCCAAGTGTATATGGGTGAGCCTGGAAGCAGTCTAGGTTGGAAGGAAGCAGAACCAGAACAGGACTTAAAACTCTGCCTCTGGTGCCTGTGGTGGCACATGCCTTTAATCCCAGCACTCAGGAGGCAGAGGCCGGTAGATCGCTATGAGTTCAAAGCCAGCCTGGTCTACAAAGTGAGTCCAGGACAGCCAAGATAACATAGAGAAACCATCTGGGGGGGGGGGCCACCTCTGCCTTGGGCATCCACCCCTAAAGGTCTCATTCAGAAGCATTTACATTTTCCTATATTTTTCATGATGCTCTTAAGCTAGGATGTATCACCCTAACAGGTAGTGGGAAAACCATCACTTGGGGAAATTGTGCTGGCTTCATCCAGAAATACTTCTTCCTACAAAGGGAATACTGACTGGCCCAAGTCTTAAAGCTAGAGAGAGGCTTGGGGAGCGCCAGCAGAGGAACCCTGGTTTTTGGTGCGCAGAGCAGCTTGTCCCTCTGCCCCCTCCCATTCCCCACCCCCCACCCCCCCACCCCCGTGATGGCTCTGGCGGAGGGGTTGAATCTATCTTTCTTCCTTACTAGGAAAGGCTAAGCAGGCTAGAGAGAGGCAAAGGTTGAGAGTTTGGCTTTGTGGACCATTGCTTTTTCCTTCACTCTTCCTGTCACTCGTAACCTCCTTTCCATGCCATTCTGTGCCCTTATACTCCCTCTGACCCTCCCCTGGATCGTGCCTTCCTTCCAGGACCAGGCTCTGTGTCCCCTCTCCAAACCATCCCTCCGCCCCCACCCTCCTTCCTGCAGGTCCAGGCTATGCACCCTTGCGAGAGGAGGCTGTGCGGCTGTTCCTAGCGCTGCAGGCGCTGGAGGGGGCACGGCGCCCGGGGCCCCTGATGCAGGGTGTGCTCCAGACCTGCCGGGACCTGCCTGCGCTCCAGGACGAACTTTTCCTGCAGCTGGCTAAGCAGACCTCAGGTCCTGCCGGTCCCCCTGGGCTCCCTGCGACGCAAGATCCTGCAACCCTGCGGTACTGGCAGCTTCTCACTTGCATGAGCTGTACCTTCCGGCCTGGGGGCGCTGTCCGAGGGCACCTCCTGGGGCATTTGGAGAGGTGAGAGGGGACGCCCTCAGCCAGAGAGAGCTACAGGGCTAGGAGAGAGTAGGAGACTGGGGTAAGAGTTTGAGAGAGATCCAAAGAAGGGAACAGACGTGCCCAAGAGCTGGCCTGGTGCCAAAAAATATATTCAGTGCCTTTGTGGGAATTACAAGAAATAAAAAAGGAGGATTTAATAAAGAATAGTAGTGTGGTTGGATTTCAGATTTTAATCATGGGCTGATCACGAAGCTGGAGGAAGTGGGCGGGGCAATTGTAGGAGAGCAGGCCCAGAGACTTCAAAAATAATTCAGTTCCATGTAAAACACCCAGGACACATTTAGGTTGTACGCGAGCTATAGGAGAGGAAACTGACCAGATGTAATGACATTTTTTTTTTCATGCTGGGGAATCGTGCCTAGACCCTCAAGTATGCTAAGCAGCCACTGAACTATATATTTCCACCCTTGGCCATGTAAAATAAATTACAATAAAAGAAAGAAAGGAAAAGAAGCCCTCGGAACACTAGTCCTTGGATTCCTTCCAATCCAGGACGGAGCAGGCATTCCCGGACTCAGAGCTGGCAGAATATGCACGCTTCATCCGGAAAGCTCTGGGCCGAACTCGGGGCCGCGAGCTGGTACCTTCGCTAGCCGAGATTTCCGCGCTGAGCAGACGACAGGACCTGTTGTGCACCGTGCACTGTCCCGGAGCTGGAGCCTGTCCCGTGGCCATTGACTCCCACACTACAGCGGGAGAGGTGAGGCCGGAGGAAGACGCTCTCCTGCTTCTGCAACCCCGCCTTCCAGCTAACTTTATCCAGTTACTGACGGCTGAACCCAGGGTGTCTGTCCAGCACTCTAAGCACCCTTTCCAGCGTCTCGTGTACGGCTTTGGCATTAAGTTTGTCCCTAGTCTCAGATTTGTTGTTGGAAGGCCAGAGAATGGTGGTGACAAAGTGACCCTCTCCAGTAAGATCAGCTCTTAGCCGAAGTCTGGACGGACAAAACAAAAAACAAAAAAACTCCCAAGTAATCTGACTTTCCTCTTCCTCCCTTCTTTCCAGGTGGCTCGAGAGTTGGTGGGGAGGCTGGGTTTGGCCCGGAGCCGGAACTCGTTTGCCCTGTATGAGCAGCGAGGGGCCCAGGAGCGAGCCCTGGCTGGGGGAACCCTCGTGGCCGACGTGCTCACCAGGTTTGAGAAGTAAATGTCCAGATGTCCAGCCCCAGCCCTACGCTGTATTTGCCAACCCATTTAGCTTTTGTCTATCACTTCACACAGTTTATCTAGGCGTGCCAGTAGCTCGCTGATCTGCAGACAGGTCCCTACCCGCCAGTGGTGTGCAGTCTGACTTAAAAAGGCTCACCAGGGCCCCGCCTCTTTCCCCAGTAATCTGCATCCAGGGGGCCCTGCTTCCCAATCTCAATTGTTTTTGTTTTTTTTTTTCCTTTCTGCAGTTTGACCTCAGAGGAAACTGGACTAGAGGACTCCCCCGACTCCGGATGGAGACTGTGTCTTCGTCTTCATGGACCTCTGCACCCAGAAGGGCTCTCCCCAGATGGTCATGAACTGCCTTTCCTCTTTGAGCAGGTGGGACCAGTGGTTTTCAAGCCTCTAAACCGAGCAAAGCCTGAACAACTCTTAATCCCGACCACTTCGTTTAATTATTGTGGCGACCCCACCACGGGACAACCAGAGCTCCCCAGATTCCATGCCGGGAGGTGTCTTTACTGCAGCCAGCTACTGACGCCGCCGCATGCCTCCCTTGCAGGCTCACGCTCTGCTCCTGCGCGGCCGGCCGCCCCCACCCGACGACACGCTGCGCGCCCTGGCGGCGTTGCGCCTGCAAAGTTTGCACCGGGACTTCTCCCCTCGGGGTCCCCTGCCACGTCTGGACCGCCTGCTGCCGCCCCCGACTCCGCCGCGGGAACAACCGCCGCGCCCCACCCCTAGGCCACCGCCCTCCGCCGCCCTGCTGGCCGGGGCGCTCTGGAGCCCGAGCCTAGCCAAGAGGCGGGCGGAGCGTGCCCGCCGCTGCGGGACTGGCGGAAGCACGGCCCAGGTGGGAGGCGGCGGCACCAGCACGACGGCCGCGGTGCTGGGCGGCTGGAAGAGGCTGCGGGGCATGGGCCAAGCTGAAGCCATGGCTGCCTACCTGGCTCTGGCAGCGCAGTGTCCGGGGTTCGGCGCTGCTCGGTATGACGTTCTGGAGCTGAGCACGGTGAGGGGGAGAAGGGAGAAGGGGACTCTGGTGGGTCCAAGCCCCAACACCTTTATCCCAAAGCCGCAGGCCACCCCTGTACCCCCGCTGAGGGTCATTTCGTTCCCAACATCTACAACGGCTAGCTGCCCACCTCAAACCCCTGGACTCTCCAGCCTTTGGGCTTGCACCTCCAGGTGCTTGTGGCCACTCCACACCTGCGCTGTGAATCAAGGGTCAAAGGAAAGCTTCCGGGAACACAGCCGTCTCCCCCTACTAGAACTAAAGATGCAGCAGCCCGGCCTTCGACCCTGACCCCGCCCATCTCTTTACAGGAGCCTGGTGGAGGCGCTCCACAGAAGCTATGCCTGGGTCTGGGAGCAAAGGCTATGTCGCTCTCCAGGCCTGGTGAGACAGAACCCATTCACAGTGTCAGCTATGGTCATGTGGCCGCCTGCCAGCTAATAGGCCCTCATACCTTAGCGCTGAGGGTGGGTGACAGCCAGCTCCTCCTACAGAGTCCCCAGGTGAGAACAGGGCTTGTGGAAGAGAAAACATTGGCATCTATAAACTGGGCACACTTGGGAAGGTTTCTAATCGTAGCCCTTGGGGAGGCAGAGGTGAGGCAGAGGCAGGTAGATCTCTGTGAGTTCGAGGCTTGGCCAGTCTGGTCTACAAAGGGAGTCAAAGCCAGCCAAGACTACACAGAGAAACCCTGTCTCGAAAAAAAAAATTTTTTTAAAAATATTTATTATGTATACAATATCCTGCCTGCAAGCCAGAGGAAGACACCAGATCTCATTGTAGATGGTTGTGAACCACCATGTGGTTGCTGGGAATTGAACTCATGACCTTTGGAAGAGCAGTCGGTGCTCTTAACCTCTGAGCCATCTCTCCAGCTCAATTTTTCTTTTTAATTGACATATATACAGTTGTAGATACTAGGGCTCCAGCTGTGGTCAAAAATCTAGCTTTAAGGAGCTTACGTTTGATTTGGGGGAAGTCAAACAATAAAGAAAGACTCAAAAGCTAAGATAAATACTACAGAGTTGACTGAGACTCCTGAAGCACTAGGTAAGGGCGGGAAGGATCCTTACAAGGTTAGCCTTAGGAAGATGCGGGCGAAAGGGATGGAGGTGTATGCGAGTGCAAGGGCCACGCACTTAGGGTGTTGGGGGAGGATCAGAAAGGAGGACTGACACACTGAGTGTAAGGAGGGAGAGGGAGAGGGAAGAGGAGGGCGTGCAAAGCAAGAGAAGGTCACCAGGACTGGAGCTTGCAGGATCCTACCTAGCGCTTAGGGAGAGGAAGGGAAGAAAACCAGAGAGCGCGCTGGGCCCCCCTGTTGCACACTGACCTCTGCCCTCTCTTAGGTAGAAGAGATCATGGAGCTGGTGAATGCCTACTTGGCCAACCCTTCCCCGGAGAGGCCCTGCAGCGGCTCTGGTCCTCCAAGCCGAGACCTGCCAGATACCTCCTCCCGCAGCCAGCACCAAGTTCTGGAAGAGCCCCAGGGACAGTCTGGCTGCTTGGGGCAGCAGCAGCAGCAGCAGCAGCAGGACTAAAGCCTGCCAAGAGGTCATGACTTTTCTCTTGCCTCCAGCCTGAGCCGGGAGTGCTCTGAGATTGGAGGAAACCATGGACCCTTTTTGGCCCTGCAGGGACAGGGTACACCCACGCCCACACACCCCTCGAGGGCTGCAGTGGGTGTGGACAGTTTTCTAGTTTGTTTCTTAATTTATTTGTAGAAGAAGAAAAAAAAAATCCTTATTTACACAAAGCCTTCCTGTGGGAGTGTTGTCGGTGGGACAAGTTGGGCGTTCCATGGCTCAGAACGCATGCGCACCCTCAAGCGCATGCGCACCTTCCAGGACGCCCACACTCTAAGCTTTTACCAGGCACTGAGGGGAGTCTGGGTACCACAGAGCTCCACCCTCCTTGGCCTTCTACATTTAACCTCCTCCTGGCCAGCGTGTCATCATAGGATGGTGGGTGGGGCAGGCAGGGAGGCAGGCAGTACTGGAAGCTGGCAATTACTCACCCTCTGCCCTCCACTGAGTGCTGTACGGGTTGCCTCCTGTCATCCCTGGGCTGGAAGGACAGGGAGTCATCAAAACCGGCACTACCCAGGTCCTCCCTTGGTGTTCCACTCCCCAGCCCTACTCAGGTCCATGGTTGGTTGCCCTAGGCTTTCAGAATACATCTCTGGCCGGCCGGACAGGGGCCCACTCTTGAGTTCTTCTGTCAGGTTGGGTTAGGTAGTATTAAAGCTCTGGGAGACAACCAGTAATCCTAGGTCTTCAGACTTGCTCACAAAACACAGTGGCCCTTTTGCCGCTAGACCCTGTCTCTCTTCCTTGAGTGTAAGAGGTTGAGGCAACACTGTGCAACTGGGAAACAGCCCCTCAGGCACCCAGGACACAACAAAGCAGGAACTTTCAGTAAGCCTGAGGGGAGGCACTGACCTCTAGTCAAACAGGGCTGGTAAGGGGGCCCAGTGGAAACACACACTTAGGACTGGGGCAGAGAATAATTTAGAGGTTGAAGACCAGGCTACCGTCATGTGCCTGGATAAAGAAGGTCCCCTCCGCCAGGGTGGGGGTGGGGTGGGAGGAAGCCAGGTGGTGCCTTTAATTGGAGTACTTGGGAGCCAGCGGCAGGTGGATCTCTGTGAGTTCAAGGCCAGACTCGTGTCCAGAGTGAGGTCCAGGAAAGAGAGAAAAAAAAAGTATGTTTACCCACCCCACCCCCCATAGTCACAGATCACACTCTGCTATATGGCGATGTAGTTTATTTTATTTTATTTTATTTAGAATTAAGCATATCAAGAGCCAGGAAGGAAAAGGAAGCGATACGAACAGCTTCTAGACTGGACATGAAACTAGAAATGTGAGATGAAGTTGGGTCAAAGGGTCTAGGCGTGGGGGGGGGGGGAGGTGCTGTGCTTCTGGTCCAGGGGCAGCACAGACTAGGACTCACTGCTCCTGGGTGCCCCAGGAGATGTAGTCTGGCCGTGTGGCCGCATGGTACTCGTCAATGAGCTCCTGCACCACCTCCCTGGATCTGTCCATCTCCTCAAAGTTGTCCTTGAAGATGTCCTCCTTGCGGAACTGCTCAAGGAAGGCCCCCCGCTTCCACAGTTTGTCATATTGCTGGCAGGAACTTTCAAAAAGCTGAGGAGAAGAAGCACTTCAGGATGGCATTCGGTACAGGACACAGAACAGGGAACGCTAATGGTGGCCCAGAGTGGCCCAAGAGCAGGAGCTAGGGGGTGTGGCTCAGAGGTGGGAGAGCTGCCTACCATTCCTGGAGCCCTGGGTTTGACTCCCGGCAACACAAAGACAAACAGAAGACAGCTCACCGAGGAGATACTGGTGTGGTTGGCCATCATGAGCCCGCTGACCCGGTGGGCTGAGGGCAGGTAGGGAGACTTCCTCGACAGGGCCACCTGGATGCTGGCTGGGCCCCAGGGGATGAAGTTGGCCAACTTCCTTTCCCGGATCCTCTGCAGGCTCTTGTGGACCTGGGGTGGGCAGAGGGGGGAGTGGGGTGGTTGCTTCTCCTCCACCCTGTGGGCCTGGGGATAGGGTGATGGGGTCTCCCTTACCTGGGTGGGGTCCACCTCTCCCTGGATGATGTTGAGGATGGCGATGTAGCAGTGGTTGGTCTGCCGGTCCCGACCTGTGGACACCATCACGTTCTTGGGCTGGAGCAGTCGCCTCATGACATCTAGGACCGTTGTCTTCCTCACACTGGCCACCTGAAGGAAGTGGGGTTCACAGGGACCAGGTCAGCAGTCAGGGAGCAACCCAGAGATGCACAGGCAGAGGATCCTGGCTCTCAGCTCAGCAAACTCCTGCCCTTGCGCATGAGCAGAAGCAGATCCTAATCAGCACCACCCCTGCAGGAGCCAAGGGCACTAGGAAGTGGAGACAGGGCAGCAAGCTAGTGGCACAGTGTCAGTCCCCAAGTACAGCTTTTGGGAGCATGGGGTGGCGAAGAGCTGCAGAGGGGGCCCTGGAACAGCGGGGAGAAGAGAGAGGCCACAGTGCTGGTTCACTGCGGGAGCGCTTACGGACTGGTCCGTGGTGAGGGGGGTGTAGCCGGTCATAAGGAAGTGGAGCCGAGGGGTGGGGATGAGCGAGGCGATGAGGCCGATGAGGTCATTGTTCATGTATCCGGGGTAGCGCAGGGTGGTGGTGCTGGCGGACATGATGGTGGACACCTGGGAACAGGAGAGCCCATAGATGACGGGGCTTGATGCAGGTGGGACACCCCTCCTCTGACGACCCTCTGGCAGACGGTCGGACTCACCAGCTGGTTGATCTGGGAGAAGGATGGGTTCTGGATGTGCAGGCGGTCCGTGGCGATGCGGTTCAGGGCCGTGTTGTCCAGAACCACCTAGCAGGACAGAAAGGGTCTGTAACGACTCTGGAGGCCAAGGGAGACCCTGAAATAAGATACAGCTTAGTTTCTGCAAACTTCCAAAGCAGGAAGTGGGTTTTCTACCTTTGAAGAACTCCACTATTTCTGGGACCATCATGATCTAATAATGACATGACACAGGACAGTAAACAAAATGTAAACATCCCTCATGTGCCTTGGCTCTGAAGAGAATACAGAGGACAACGGACATGGGCTTTGCCACCACTGGGCCTTTAGTCCAGTGAAAAAGCAAATATTAGAACAAGGCTGGAGGTATAGCTTGGATTTTAGTCTCTTTTACCTATAAATACAGCAGGCACGGCAGCACACACTTACAATTCCAGTTACTCAGGAAGCTGAGGACCACAAGGTTGAGGCCAGCTAGAGTTATTTAGTAAGATCTGGCTTCATTTCCTTAAGTCTTGAGACTCGGTCTCACTCTGTAGCTCAGACTGGCTTGGAACTTAAACTTGTAGCCCAGGCTATCCTTGAACTCATAGTGATTCTCCTGCCTCCGCCTTCTGAGAAATGGAATTATAGGCACAAGCCAGCACACCCATCTAAGACCGTCTCTAAATAAATAAAGACAAGTTTAGTTAACAGGATACACAAAGGACCTGGCCTTGCCTGAATAGTGGGGGTGAGGGAGGGTGGAGGAGGTTGGGGGGGGGCAAGGCTTTGCTCCTAAAACGACTCTTGAGTTCAAGCATAAGGAGAGACTGAATAGGTAAAATGGGGTACATATCAGCATAGGGGGAGATGCTCTTTGTTGAGTTTTACTGCTCCAAACCCTGGAAGCAACTTGAAAATTGGGATTTTTGTTTGTTTGTTTGTTTGTTTTTTGTTTTTCAAGACAGGGTCTCTCTGTGTAGCCTCAGCTATCCTGGACTCACTTTGTAGACCAGGCTGTCCTTGAACTCCTAGCAATCCACCTGCCTCTGCCTCCCGAGTGCTGGGATTAAAGGAATGCACCACCACACCCGGCTGGAAGTTGGGCTCTTTCTTCATAATTTGGCTCCCATTTCATGGCGTTGTTAGGTGTTTTGTGTAAGCCAGGGCTAGAAAAGGGGCAAGGGCAGTCCTTCAGAAGGGAGCTAAATCCTGGCTCGGTCTTCCTCAGCTCACCACACAGTCCGCATTCTGGGTCAGCCTCTTCAGCGTGAGAAGGGAGTTGTAGGGCTGGACCACCACGTCACTCATCTCGTCCTGGTTGGGAAACACGGAGTAGGTCTGCACCAACTTCTTGGGGTACCTAACGGCAGAGAAGAGGAAAAGGAGAGGGTGGCACTGTGAACTAAAAGGAGAGCACCCTGATCGCCACCCTTCCTCCCGAGTGCCACATGTCTCGGTCTCAGCACCCGAAGGATAAGCCACAACCCTGTAAGGTTCCGAGGTGACTTCCCACATCCCTGGCCCAGTTACTGCTTCCAAGGCGTTACCCCTGGATGGTTCTGTCCCTGTGACTCAAAGGAGTAGAGAAAACAAAACTTCTAGCTCAAGGGGGAAAAGTAACAACATGGAAAGATATTATCTAGGAATTCTGCTTCAATTCCTGTTCCGGTGACAAATGCCTCAGGAAAAGGCAACCTGGGAAAGAAAGGATTTACTTGGCCTTCAGTTCTAGGTTATAACGCATTATCTCAGGTGAGTCAAGGCAGGACGTCCACAGTCAAGAGCAGAGGAAATAAATGCATGGACCCTTGCTGGCTGGCTGGCAGCTGCCTCTTTAACAGGGGATGGTGCTACCTACAATGGGCTAGGTCTTCCTCTATCAACCCACAACCAAGATAGTTCCTTCCAGACATGCTAACAGGCCATCTTGATCTAGATAAATTGTCATCAAAACCATCTTCCTCGGGGCTAAGGGGGCTATCTGCTCTTCCAAAGGTCCTGTGTTCAATTCCCAGCAACCGCATGGTGGCTCACAACCATCTGTAGTGTGATCTGATGCCCTCTTCTGACCTACAGGTGTACATGCCAGCAGAGCACTGTATACATAATAAATAAATTTTTTTTAAAAACCTCTCTTCCTCTTGGCTGGTAAGGTGACTCAGTGGGTAGGGTAAAGGTGCCTGCCACCCCTCTTAATGACCTGAGTTCAGTTCCTGTGTCCCACATTGTGAAAGGAGAGGGCCAATTCCCACACACTGTCCTCTGACCTGCCCACATATGCGGCTAGAGGTCTGCCTTCCCCAAAATGAACAAGAATGTAATTAAAATATTAACCAGGACCCCAGAGAGTCAGGGCTAGTGACCTCTCCTTTAACACAGGCTCACCTGTCATTCAGTCGTTCTAAGAGGTAGGAACCCAGACCAGAGCCTGTCCCCCCAGCGATGGAGTGACACAGCACAAATCCCTAAATGGGCAGAGAGAAAGAGGCAGTGTCCAGGACAGGCAGGGAGGGTGGCGCTCTCCTGTAACCCCAGCCCTTGGGGAGGCAGAGGCAGGTGGAAGGCTGTGAGTTTGAAGCCAGCCTGGTCTACAAAGTGAGTCCTGGACAGTCAAGGCTACACAGAGAAACAATGTCTCCAAAATCAAACAAGCAAACAAAAAGGCAGTGTCCAGGCATCTCAAACAGAGAATTCAGTCTTGCCTCTGAGACTCATTGGAAAGGCTCAGAGACCAAGGAGAAGCTCAGTAACTCTAACTTGTGCCTAAGAAGATGGTATAGCATTGAGGTTCTGCTCTCCCTGTGAACAAAGCGTTTTAAGCACTTGAGCGCTCTCTATATTGATGTCCCCAAATGGGCATCACCTGTTGGTACCATGCCTTGATCTTAACCCACCCCCAACCCCTAAGCATGCTTTACTATGGAAGAGCCTCACCTCTAGACTGTCACTTCCATCCGCTTCTCTGTCTATGATGTCAAAGATGTCCTCATGAATTTTCTCACCCTGCATACAGACGCGGGAAGGGAACTTCAGGTGGAAGGCTCTCTTCTCAGCACCCCAGAACTCCACCGTCTGTCTCTGTTGCTATCCTGAAGCCAGAGCTTTCCAATCAGAATCTTTCTCAAATGCTACTCTGTGGGTCATTTACATAAAATTTGCATAGCCCCTCCCTAGCAGTCCCTATTTGTTTCCTATGTCTCATCAGTCTAGTCTGGACAAATCCCCTAGATTTGCTAGAGCCTTGCCTTGTCCCGGGCAGGCTAGGATTACCAAGGAACTCTGGGACTGACACCTGTGAGAAGCCCCTGCCCCAGTTGTTGCCAGCTCCTCCTCCGTGCTCAGACAGGTAGATGTTCTCCGGGTTGTAGAGCTTGGCATAGGAGGAGTTGAGGATGGAATGGATCACCCGGGGCTCCAGGTCCAGCAGCACAGCCCGGGGGATGTAATGCTCATCATCTGCCTGCTCCAAGGGAAGCCGAGAAGGGTCAAAGCCTGTGAATCCTCCCAACTCAGCCTCCTGCAGGCCCTCCCTCCTCAACACAGCCACTCTGTTCCCATCTGCCCAGTGACTTTCCCAGCCGCGGGTCCCTTCAGGTCCCCAGGATCCTGGTCAGTCAAGTCACTTAGGGGTGGGGGCACCTGGTAGAAAAAGACGTCCTTGCGGTCAGTGCCCTCGGTGGCGAACTCCTCCACGATGCCCTCGGGGCTGATGCCATGCTCAGCGCACAGCTGTTTCCAGAACTCGAACCCAACTGGGGGGAGGGGAAGACGCCAAGTCGGCTAGAGCCTTAAGGCCCCAAGGAGCCCAGACTCAGAGGCTATTGCATTCAAGAAGGTGACCCAAGAAGCCTGGGGCCTGGAAGTTGTCACAGCCCAGAGCTGAGGAGACAGCTCTAGCCTGGATCATCATGCGCATTAGGGTAAGAAAGGTGGATCATGGGAAGGACAAAAGGGATTGGTGGGGGTACCAGGCACTTGAGTGTGGCCCAAGGGATAGAACTAGTGATTGGAGGGCCCGGGGGTCGGTCGCATGCTTGCTCACTCTGGTTGCCGCACTGGCCCAGCTGCAAGGTGATGATCTCCCGGGGCATCGCCGGTCAGACGTGAGCTTGTCCGCCCCGCCCCGGCTGAGAGGAACGCCTGACCGCGGGGCGCGCAGGACATGGGGAACGCGCTGTCTGCCGGTGTTTTGACGCGGGCGCTTGCTCTGCGCGTGTGCAGTGTGGGCCCCTCCGCAGCCGCCCGGCGGCAGAGCCCATCCTGGGCATCATTTTCTCTTGTAGCTTTCGCAGCTGGAATTCAGCACAGGCGCAGAGTGAGGCCACGCCCCTCTGTCACTGAGTGCGCGTGCGCAGGAAGACACTTGTCAGCCCGCCTAGGATCCCCAGTGGGTGTCGGGGAAGGAAGGGAGAAGAGGGCAGGTGGATGTACCAAGTGTGGGTATCACCTACCTACACCTGCCCGATCTGCTAGATTGAGGAGCTAGATTTAAGCCAACTTTTTCTTAACTGTTGGGGAATTGAACCCATATCCCTGAGCATGCAACACCCCCAGCCAAAGGCAAAATTCATTTCTTTTTTTCAATTTCTACTTTACAGTCACATTTTTTTTTTCTTTTCTACCCCTGGCTCTCCTGGAACTCACTCTGTAGACCAGACTGGCCTCCAACTCAGAGATCCTCCTGCCTCTGCCTCCCCAGAGCTGTGATTAAAGCCCTTTGGCTATTTTCATATTCTTTCTTTCTTTCTTTTCTTTTCTTTTCTTTTCTTTTTTTTTTTTTTTTTTGAGACAAGGTCTCTCTATGTTAGCCTTGGCTGTCCTGGACTCACTTTGTAGACCAGGCTGGCCTGGAACTCACAGAGATCCGCTTGCCTTTGCCTCCCGAGTGCTGGGATTACAGGCGTGCGCCACCACGCCCGGCTTATTTTCATATTCTTACACTATGAAAAATGTATAATCTGCCATCTGGGGTCAAGGATGGTGGCATACGCCTTTAATCCCAGCACTTGGGAGGCAAAGGCAGGGGGATCTCTGTGAGTTTGAGGGCAGCCTGTCTACTTAGTTAACTTCAGGCCAGCTGGGGCTATGTAGCAAGACCCTGTCTAATAAAATAAATTACCATATCAGGCTGCCAGGTGTTGTATAGGCCTTTGCTGCCAAGTCTGATACCATCTGTATTCGATTCCAGGATCCCCATGGTGGAAATAGAGAATCAAGACTCTTGGATTGTCCGTGTGCCTGTTCTAACCTGCACTAAATAAACAAACAAGCACAACAAATAAATAAATGTAATTAGAAAGTAAATCCAGGGGCCAGGCATGGTGGCGCACACCTGTAACCCAGCACTTGGGAGGCAGAGGCAGGTGGATCGCTGTGGGTTCGAGGCCAACCTGGTCTACAAAGCGAGTCCAGGACAACCAAGATAACACAGAGAAACCCTATCTCAAAAAATTAAAAAAAAAAAAAGAAAGAAAGAAAATAAATCCAAGCCCGGCATGGTGGCACATGCCTTTAATCCCAGCTCTTGGAAGGCAGAGGCAGGAGGATCTCTGTGAGTTCAGCCTGGTCTACAAAGCAGCCCAGGACAGGCAGGGCTGCAAGAGAAACCCTGTCTTGAAAAACCAAAAAAAAAAAAAAAAAAGTAAGTAAGTCCAGGTAGTGGCACATTGCCTTTCATCCCAGCACTCAGGAGATAGAGGCAAGGCAGTCTAGTCTATATATTGAATTCTAGGACAGCTTGGGCTACACTAAATAAATAAATAAATAATCCACTTATTGTGGCACACACATGTAATCCCAGCACAAGCAGATCGCCATGACTTCGAAGCCCAAACTATTTTTATTTTATTACTACTGTTGTGTGTATGTGTATATCATGTATATACAGGTAGGCAGGCAAGCACAAATCGTGGCATCCCTGTGGAGGCCAGGGTGCAACTTGAGGAGTTGGCTCTTACCTTCTCCTCCGTGGTCTCCAGGGATCAAACATGGCAGGTATGTTTGCTCACCATGCCGTTTTTGTTTTGTTTTGTTTTTTGAGACAGGGTTTCTCTGTGTAGCCTTGGCTGTCCAGGACCTGCTTTGTAGACCAGGCTGGCCTCGAACTCACAGTGATCCACCTGCCTCTGCCCCCCAAGTGCTGGGATTATAGGCGTGCGCCACTGTGCCCGGCTTACCATTTTTTAAAAAAAAGTTTTTCGAGACAGGGTTTCTCTGTGTAGACTTGGCTGTCCTGGACTCACTTTGTAGACCAGGCTAGCCTCGAACTCCCAGCGATCAGCCAGCCTCTGCCTCCCGAGGGCTGGGATTAAAGGCGTGCGCCACCATGCCCGGCTGCTCACCATGCCATCTTAAAGACCCTGTTTGTTTGTTTTTTGTGGTGCTGGTTGTGGAATCCCGAGCCTCACATATGCTTAGTAAATACTTTGCCATTGATCTGCATCTTTGGCCCTGTTTCTTTTCTTTTCTTTTTTCTTCTTCAGCTGCTTTGTAGTATTCCAATGGAGGAGTGAAGCCAGTTTATCCTTCATTCATAAACTCTCTAGCTCTGAGTGCTTACTCAGGGACAGGCCTAGTTAACCTGGTCAGTTTCAAGGCCTTCCTGAAGTTACTTTAATTGTTTACCTTCCTAGTTAAGGAGCTTCCTGCAGGAAGAAATGTTTTAATCTTGGAGGAAACAGTTACATATGTCTCTGTCTTTCCTGTCTGTCTGTCTGTCTGTCTGTCTCTTTCTCTTGATTGTTGTACCATTTTATTTTTCTTTTTTGTTTTTTGGGGTGTTTTGTTTGTTTGTTTGTTTTTGGTTTTTGGTTTTTTGAGACAGGGTCTCTCTGTGTAGCCTTGGCTGTTCTCGACTCACTTTGTAGACCAGCCTGGCCTCAAACTCACAGCAATTCGCCTGCCTCTGCTTCCCGAGTGCTGGGATTAAAGATGTGCGCCAATACACCTGGCTTGTTGTACCATTTTAAACTGTTCTCCTTGTCCTGTACCTGAATCTACACCTGGGTATCAGATAACAATATTTGTCAGTTCCATGGGTCTGGATGAAATTTTTTGCTTCTAGTTATTATAGTAAACTCCATTGAGCTTTCCTGCCTGCCTTCAATCCCCCTCTTTCTTTTGGAGGTGTCTTTTTTTTGGTTTTGTTTTGTTTTGTTGTTTAGAGTACACTGCAAGGGCAGGAAGCCTGGCAGTAACAAGATGACTTCTGCCTGCCAAGTCCACTTTTCTTACTGTTAGGGCATCTTGCTCTCTAGGCTGTCTTTGAGACATGTAAAGATACTCTCCAGCCAGGAGTGGCACGCACACTTGGAACCACAACACTTGGTTAGCTGAAGCGGAAAGATTGGAGCAGGCCAGCCTCGAATGCAAATCAAGACATTGTCTTTTTTAAAAATCTGGAACACAGCTGAGCGGTGGTGGCACACGCCTTTGATCCCAGCAGTCGGGAGGCAGAAAGGCAGGCACTTCACTGTGAGTTCAAGGCCAGCCTGGTCTACATAGTAAATCCAAAACAACCAGGGCTACACAAAGAAACCCTGTCTTAAAAAGCAAATTTAAAAAAAAAAAACTGTAACACACAGACATTTATTCTTCTCTTGGGTTATGTCTTAGTTTTTACACCTAGAAAAGATTTCAATGGGTTGGTGAGGTGGCTCGGTAGAAAAAGTGCTTGCTTTACAAAGCCTGGTGACCAAGAGTTCAATTTCCAGAACCAACCTCAAAGTAGGTGGGAAACCACTCCACACAGTTGTTTTCTGATCTTCATATGCACACACAGTGGCAGAAGTCTATATGCACAATAATAGCGGTAGTAGAAGAAGAGGAGGAGGAGGAGGAAGAAGAAGCCAGATGATGGTGGTACATGTCTTTAATCCCAGCATTTGGCAGGCAGAGGCAGGGAGATCTCTGATTTCAAAGCCAGCATGGTCTACAGCATGATTCCAGAAAAGCTAAGGAGAGAGAGAGAGAGCGCGAGCGAGCGCACCCCAGAGCACAGCAGGCATTGCCCCTGGGGTCCATCTTCAGCTAGCCGTTTTACTCTTCCTGGAGATAGCCACCCCTTTATTTTGAACATTAACGTTATTATTGTTAATTTTTTGTTTGTTTTTTTATTTTTGGTTTTTCGAGACAAGGTTTCTCTGTGTGGCCTTGGCTGTCCTAGACACACTTTGTAGACCAGGCTGACCTCAAACTCACAGCGGTCTGCCTGCCTCTGCCTCCCGAGTGCTGGGGTTAAAGGTGTGCGACACCACACCCAGCTCCGTCTTCCCTTTACGTGCTGTGGTGTGCTTTGTTTGTCCCAGAGCCTCACATCTTCCCTTCGCTTTCTTCCAGCTCTGCCAGGATAGTTCAGCTTGCTCCCTGTAGGTCCTTAGCTCCTTTGAAGGCCTGCTTGTGATAGAGACCTATTTTATTCTTTCCATGTGGATGGCCAATTGTCTCCGAACCAGTTATTGAAGGGTCGGAGCAGCCTCCTCCTCCTCCAGCCCCTGGAACGTTGTTTCAAACCCAGCTTGCTTGCTTTTGCTTGCTTGCTTGCAGCCCCCTGAAAGCGGGCTGGGCTATTGGCCACCAGACACAGGCTTCTGGCCTCCTTTGGGGCTGGCTCCCTTCCTCCAGGAAGGAGACATTGAAAATTGTTAGGCCAAGTACCTCTACCAAGTCATCATCAGACAAGGGTTTTCCTTTCCTTTCCTTTCTTTTTTCTTCCCCGAGACAGAGTTTCTCTGTGTTAGCCTTGGCTGTCCTGGACTCACTTTGTAGACCAGGCTGGCCTCGAACTCACAGCAATTCGCCTGCCTCTGCCTCCCGAGTGCTGGCATTAAAGGCGTGCGCCACCACGCCCGGCTTCCTTTCTCTTTTCTAAGAGAGAACTCGGCTGCCTTCCAGCCCCTCTGCCTAGAACCTTCTGACTTCTGTAGAAGGTTTCTAAATCATTCCACAGCCCTTCCTGGCCTCGGCTGTCTGCCTCCCTTCACAGTGCCAGGACTCCAGCACGGTTGTCCCGTAAGTTAGTTGCTAACTAACTTACAGGTTAGTTAGCAAGTGGCCCCAAGAGGATGTGCCAGGGGGAGCCTGGTTGCTGCCTTTGAAGTTTAAGAGTGGGTGGGAGAGACCGGGTTTGTGCCTGAAGGGCGGGTGGGCGGTCTTCAGAGGCCAGGCCTTTCTAGATCCACCCAGAAGCCTGGCCAAGGGGAGTGAACTCACCCCCACACTGTGTGAGCCTGGTGGGCCTCGGATTTCCTGGCTTTCTAAGCTGTAAGCAGTTTACAGACGCTTGGAGACTAGGAGAGTTGAAGTTCACCCTTTCTTAGATTAACAACAGTGCCTTCCGTATTCCACCTTCGACCCTGCCAGAAGTGGGGAGACTGGCTTCAAACCCCCGCTTACAGGCAAGCACGTTAGAATATGTAGATCGTCCTCTGACATGCCTGACAATGCGGAGGTGCCTCTTTTCCTAGTCGTGTGCGGATGGATGTGGAAACCGAGAAACCTGTGTGCTGGCAGAGCTGAGGGGAAACCCATCTGTTTCTCCTGAGAACTGATCACCAGCAGCGCTCAAGTGAGATGGAGAATGGGCATTTAACATGTACCTGATGCCTAGCAAGCCCTCACTGGACATTAGCTGCTGCAACCCTCCCTGGACATAATGAGAGATGAAGCCTAGCTTGGGAGTCACGGCAGACGAACAATCTTTTTTTCGAGACAGGGTTTTTCTGTGTAGCCTTGGCTGTCCTGGACCCGCTTTGTAGACCAGGCTGGCCTCGAACTCACAGAGATCCACCTGCCTCTGCCTCCTGAGTGCTGGGATTATAGGCATGCGCCACCACGCCCGGCTCAGACGAACAATCTTATTCAGAGAACAAAGAGACGGAACATTTAAGTAACTAAACTTGGGCTGGAGAGATGGCTCAGAGGTTAAGAGTGCTGACTGTTCTTCCAGAGGTCCTGAGTTCAATTCCCAGCAACCACATGGTGACTCACAACCATCTACAATGAGGTCTGATGCCCTCTTCTGGCCTGCAGGTGTACATGCAGGCAGAATACTGTATACATAATTAGGTAGATGGTTGGTTTCACATCCATCCAGGATCTCCAGGCTGCTTTGTTGGTCCTTTGCTGGTGTTGAGTTCCTTGGCTCAAGGGTTTCGGATCCAGGTTATGATAATTAGTGAGATTTAGTGCCTTTGTCTGAGGCCTCACCTGCCTTTCACAATATCTCTAGCAGTTGTAAAGTAACAAGTGTGTCAAACATCCAGGCCCTTTATTGGGGATGTCTCAGTCCTGAGGAAACATGGATTCAGGTGCACCTTTGTTCCTTTCCTTCCTTCCTTTTTTCTTTTCTCTTTTTGACATCAGGTTCTCACTGTGCAGCCCCAACCGGCCCGGAATTCTCTCTGTAGACCAGCCGGATCTCAAACCCACAGAGGTCTACCAGCCTCCACCTCTGCCTGGTCTGAAGTTACTGCGTTAGTAACTCAGGTGTTTTGTGGACATAAAGAGCGGTGAGGCTATGAGGTGGAGAAAGACTGTTTGGGGGGGGGGGGTGTGGGCGGGGAGGAGCTAGAAGGAAGAGTAGTGTGTCCATCCCATCCAGCAGCTCCATGAAGCTGCTCCTAGTCCTGAGACGAGGAATCCATCTGCGATCTCAGGGAATTCAGCTTTCAAACTCCATGCACACAAGTTCTACAAGTAGGTAAAGGGCTCTTGACCTCCAACCTGAGGACCCAGGTCCCATCCTCTAGACCCACATGATGGATGGAGAATCAACTCCTTCCCTCAAGCTGTCCTCTGACCTCCACAAACATCCCAGTCCCATGTACACACGCACGCATGCACGCGCGCACACATGTTAATTAAGGCTGGGCATGGCCACATGGAGGCCTATACAACCCTAGCGTTGAGGAGTTGATCAAGACAGGAAGGTCACTGCGCCTTGCTGGCTGCCAGCCTCTATCCAGGTCTGTTGAGAGACCTGTCTCAAGGGAATAAATGGTGAATAATGGAGCAGGACAGACATCCTTCTCTGACCTCCGTAATCCCAGCACTCGGGAGGCAGGCGGTTCGAGGCCAGCCTGGTCTACAAAGAGAGTTCCGTGGTGATTCCACTTATACTATTTTTATGCAGTCAAAGAATATGCAGCAGAGCCAGGCGTGATGGTGCACGCCTTTAATCCCAGCACTTGGGAGGCAGAGGCAGGGGGATTTCTGTGAGTTCTGAGGCCAGCCTGGTCTACAAAGCTAGCCCAAGACAGCCAAGGCTACAAAAGTGGAACCTTGTCTCAGGGAGAAAAAGTTAAGCAGCTGGGCATGTTGATGCACATCTTTAAAACAAATACTCTGGAAGCAGAAGCAGGTGACACTCTGTGAGTTCGAGGCCAGCCCGGTCTACATAGTGGGTTCCAGGACAACCAGGATTATATCAAGAGACACTGTCTCAAAACACTATAAATAATAAGTGAATAAATATAAATAGATAAGATAAAGTAATAAAAAAAACTTAAAAGTACATACTATCAAACATTTAAAAATGAGAAGTATTCTAAAGGAAAGACAAGAAAGAAGGATGTGTCCTAATGAAACCGGAATGTGATATCTGGAGGAGCTCAACTTTTTAGAATGCAGGAGGATGTAAAACGCTGAAGGCACAGGGGTTTGGAGCTCCAGGGTCCTTGAGGAGGTGGGAGCTCCGGGATGAGAGCTCAGGTGGAGGGATTAACTGCAGGAAGGAGAAAAAGATGAGGGCAGTTAAAAATAAGTCAGGAGGGTGGTGGTTGGGGGAGGGGGGGACAGGAAGTTGAGAGGGCTCTGGACGCTTAGTGAAGTTCTCCCTGGGGAGAATGAGACTGGAGCTGAGGAGGACAGCCCAGGACTCCCAGCCCAAGGGGTGGAGAAGGATGGCCAGGTTGGAGACTGAGTTGCCATGGCAACCGTGTGTCCAGTTGGAGGATTGAGAGAGCAGGCAGGCTGGGGGAGCTAAACCTGGGTTTCATCAGGAGGGTGAGCTGAAGATGAAGGGAGTAAAAGAAAATTAGATTGTGTCATCCAGACTCCAGGGAGAAGGATGCAAACCCACAAAGCCACAGATGGCTTAGGAGAGTGAAGGCAACCCTGCAAAGACAGCGAGACAGAGAAAGAGGAAACAGAGGAGCCGGAGATGCAGTCACAGGAATAAGCTGTCAAGTTTAAGGTTAAGAACAGGGGAGTGCCGGGCAGTGGCGGCTGCGGCTGCCTATGCCTTTAATCCCAGCCCATGGGAGGTAGAGGCAGGCGGATCGCTGTGAGTTCAAGGCCAGCCTGGTCTACAAAATGAATCCAGGACAGCCAAGGCTACACAGAGAGACCCTGTCTCGAAAAACAAACAAACCAACAAACCAAAAGTTGTCCTATGACCTCCATGCATGTGCAGTGGCACCCATGTACCTGCTGTCATATGCGTATCACACGCACACATACAAGAAGCAGTAGAGGAGGAGAAGGAGGAGAGGAGGAAGAAGATGATGATGACGGTGATGTTAAGGGTGGGAGAGATGGCTCAGAGGTTAAGAGTTTGGTTCCCAGCACCCATGCTGGGCAGCTCATGGTCCTCTATAACTTTATTCTGGAGGATCTGACACCCTCTTCTGGCCTCCGAAGGCCCTAGGCCTGCAAGTGGTGCACACTCATACATATAGGTGAAATGTCCATACACATAAAATAAGACTCTAAAAAAAAAAAATTAAATAAAGTAACATTTAAAGGTTTAAAGTTACAGAGTAGCATAAGGGCCAGTCCAGGGATCTGGCCACAGTGTGGGAGACTAAAGCAGAGAGATGAAAGGCCCAGGAGGTGAGGTCAAGAAACACCTTTAAGCCAGCTGGTGGTGGCGGTGGGGGCAGCTCTCTCCTTTTCCCAGCACTCCAGAGGCAGACGAATCTCTGTGAGTTCCAGGCCAGCCTCGTCTACAAAGTGAGTCCAGGACAGCCAAGGCTACACAGAGAAAACCTGTCTGGAAAAACAAAACAAAGCAAAAAGAAAAAGAAATTCAGATTTTTAATCCCAACACTCAGGAGGCAGAGGCAGTCAGATTTCTGTGAGTTTGAGGCCAGCAGTAAGTTTCACGACAGTCAGGACTGTTATACAGAGAAGAAACAAAAAAGAAAAAAAGAAAAAGCCATTTTCCTTTTCTTTCTTTCTTCTTTTTTGTTTTGTTTTTTCAAGACAGGGTTTCTCTGTGTAGCCTTGGCTGTCCTAGACTCACTTCGTAGACCAGGCTGGCCTTGAACTCACAGGGATCTACCTGCCTCTGCCTACCTGAGTGCTGGGATTACAGGCTTGCGCCACCACACCCAGCTTTTTAATTTTTTTAAAATTTTTTATTTTTTTACACAGGGATTCTCTGTGTAGCATTGGCTGTCCTGGACTTGCTTTGTAGACGAGGCTCTTCGGTGAACCTGCCCGGGAGCACCAGCTAATAATCCTGCATTTATCTACTTCATCCTCGGAAGATCTATCAGGTGAGAGCAGTTGGGTGCCTCAACCTCCTTTGCTCTGCTCCTGTCTTTTGCTTGGAACTTGGTTCGTTAGCCATCTTGCTTCTGTGAGCACTGTAGCTGTACTTAAGTCATGGCGGGGCCTTGCTGCCAAGTTCCCTCTTATATTGAAATACTCCATCCTACAGGGACGCGCCTTAGCCGGAAGATCAACAACTAACGAAACTTCAGGAAGTTTCTGAAATTGACCAGATTCGCTAGGCCCCGCCCTACTAGAGTAAGCAGTGAAAAGTCATGGCCGCTCTACCGTCCCGCCCCCGCCCCCACCCCCCACCCCCCACCCCCCAGAAAAGCAGGCAAGCTGCAAAGAAAACTCTCAGACCAGACCAGCCCCCTGAAAGAAGCAAAACCCAGCTGAGCTTCCTGAAGAGCTTTGGAACAACTGAGGAACCTGGAATAGGCACTTTTGTTTTGTTTTTCGAGACAGGGTTTCTCTGTGTGGCCTTTGGCTGTCCTGGATTCGCTTTGTAGACCAGGCTGGCCTCGAACTCACAGCGATCCACCTGCCTCTGCCTCCCGAGTGCTGGGATTAAAGGTGTGCGCCACCTCGCCCGGCTTGGAATAGACCCTTTCTAACTTGTTGCTCTGCCTGCAGGATATGTGGTATATTCTAGGTTTCCAGTTTTGTGAGCTGTCACCTGCTGGGGTGGGGTTTAGTGGTACAGTGTCCTTGAGTAATCCCTCATGCAACATTCCTGTAAGTCAGTGGTTCTCAACCTTCCTAATGCTGCGACCCTTTAATACAGTTCCTCATGTTGTGGTGACCACCCCCAACCATAAAATTATTTTCACTGCCACCACGAATCACAATGTACGTATGTATTTTCTGATAGTCTTAGGTGACACCTGTGAAAAGGCCAGTCAACTCCTAAAGGGGTCACGACCCACAGGTTGAGAACCACTGCACAACCACCCCCACTCCCCCCCCCACTCCTGGTAAAATTCATTGTTCACCAACCTGGACTTTTGTGTTATCCGTGTCCTGTAGTGTGTTGTGGGTTCGCTGTCTGGGGTGAGTAGATGTGGGTGTTGCATCTCCCCAGGAGGAGTGTTGTGACTCAACAGGCAGAAAGGCAAGATGACCATGTGTTGGTCACTTTCTGCCCTGACGAAATGACTGAGAGGCTCAACCCTGAAGGAGAAAAGGCTTATTTGGCTTCCACGTGGGGGGACTGTGGCGCACGGGTTCCTGGCCCTTACTGCTTTGGACCTGTGATGAGTCAGGATCTCATGATGGTGGGACAGACCCATTTACCTCATGGCAAAAGAGGAAGGCCCAGACTCCGTCTACAATTCCCTCTAAGGATGCACCGCCATAACATGAGGGGCTCTTGCTGGGCGCACACCTTTAATCCCAGCACTCGCGGGAGGCAGAGGCAGGCAGATCGCTGTTGAGTTCGAGGCCAGCCTGGTCTACAAAGTGAGTCCAGGACAGCCAAGGCTACACAGAGAGACCCTGTCTCGAAAAAACAAACCAAACCAAACAAAAAAACCAAACCAAAAAAACCATGAGGGACTCTCACCAATCCTTGACTCTTAATTTTAACATCTGGGTCTCCTGCAGCCTGGGCTGGCCTGGATCTTGCTATGCAGTCAAGGATAACATTACGTTTCTGATCTCCCACCTCCTCCGTTACCTCAGTGCTGGGGTGACAAGCGGTCACCACCACACCCAGTTTTTATTCGGTGCTAGGGATCAAATCCAGGGTTTTGTGCATTTGTGCATTCTAGGCCATTCTACTAAACAATGAGCTCATCCGTGCCCTTTTATTTTGGTGTGTGTGGGGGGGGCAGGAGTGTCAGGGTCTCACATAGTACAGGCTGTCTTCAAACTTGCTGTGTAGCTGAGGATAGCTTTGAACCATCTCTGTGCCTTCACCTCCTGACTGAATGCAGGCTATACCACCAAGCCTGGCTCAATCCCTACCTCTGTTTATTTTATTTAAATAGTTATTATTATTACTTATTATTATTATTAGTGTGTGTGTGTGTGAGTGAGAGAGAGAGAGAGAGAGAGAGAGAGAGAGAGAGAGAGAGAAAGAGACAGACAGACAGACAGATTGAAGGTGTGCTTGTGCCCTGAAGGATGTCAGAGGGCAACGTGGCTGAGCCCTTTCTTTCCTTCCCCTGTGAACTCCAAGGACTGGACTCAGATGGTCAGCTTTTGTAGTAAGTCACTCTACCACTGAACCACTTCCCAGGCTTGCTGGCCCTAGTCTTAATGGCTTTTCCATTTCCCAACAGAGCCACCCTGGGGACCAAGCTTTTTTTTAAATATATGGGCCTTTGGGGGGATATTCAAGATCAGAATGTTCTTGCTGACTTGCTAAGAGAGGCCCCAGCCCTGGTGTGCCTATCTCAGGATTTAACAAGTAAGAAAAACAACCCGCAGTGTGCTGTTTGCTTAAGCTGCTGTTAATTGGGCATTCTGTTGACTGCAGCTGAATGCGTTCCTGCCAGATGGAGTCATCCGGCCAGCTAGTAACAGAGGCGAGGCTAAACCCAGGTTTGCATCCTCATGGGCTGGACTCTTGCCTGGGCAGCAGCGGTTCTAAGTGTGGTCCCAGGCAGGCAGCATCAACACCACCTGGGAAGCTGCCAGAGTCACAGTGTTTTGTGCCCTACCTGACTCAGGTGGCACCTGGGGGTGGCACCCAGTGATCTGGTCTAAGGAGGCCTGCCGATGATGGTAACACCAGAGAATGGAGAGGCACAGACCTCCACCACCTTCCACACCAACTACTGCCGCAGCATCTAGGAGGGCATCCTAAAACTACCTCATGGCAGGGCCACTGCAGACCTCCTGGATCTGAATCCTTGGGTCATATGCAGACTCACTCTACTAAAGTATGTGTTGTTGTTGGTTTGGTTTTTTTGTTTTTTTTTTTTTTTTTTTTGAGACAGAATTTCTCTGTGTAGCCTTGGCTATCTTGAAACTCACTCTGGACCGGCTGTGGTGGCGCACGCCTTTAATCCCAGCACTCCGGAGGCAGAGGCAGGTGGATCGCTGTGAGTTCCAGGCCACCTGGTCTACAAAGCAAGTCCAGGACAGCCAGAGCTACACAGAGAGACCCTGTCTCAAAAAACAAACAAACAAAAGACACTCTGTAGACCAGGCTGGCCTCAAATTAACAGAGATCTGCCTCTGCCTCCTGAGTGCTGGATTAAAGGCGTATGTCACACTGCCTGGCTAAAAAAGGTTTTTATTTGAAAAAATATTTTGGCTGGGCATGGTGGCACACACCATTAATTCCAGCACTTGGGAGGCAGAGGCAGGCAGATCACTATGAGTTCGAGGCCAGCCTGGTCTACAAAGTGAGTCCAGGACAGTCAAGGCTACACAGAGAAACCCTGTCTTGAAAGAAAAAAAAAGAAAGAAAGAAAAGAAAAGCCGGGCAGAGGTGGCACACGCCTTTAATCCCAGCACTCCAGAGGCAGAGGCAGGTGGATGGATCCCTGTGAGTTCCAAACCAGCTTGGTCTACAAAGGGAGTCCAGGACAGCCAGGGATACACACAGAGAAACCTGTCTTGAGGAAAAAAAAAAAAAAAAAGAAAGGAAAGAAAAAAATTGGAGGGTTCTGGGAAGATGGCTCAGCAGTTAAGAGCACTGGCTGTTTTTCAGAGGTCCTGAGTTCAATTCCCAGCAACCCCATGGTGGCTCATAACCATCTGTAATGAGATCTGGTGCCCTCTTCTGGCATGCAGGTGTTCATGCAGGCCAAACACTGTAAACATAATACATAAATAAATATTAAAAAAAAAAAAGAGTGCCGGGCGTGGTGGCGCACGCCTTTAATCCCAGCACTCGGGAGGCAGAGGCAGATGGATCGCTGTGAGTTCGAGGCCAGCCTGGTCTACAAAGCAAGTCCAGGATAGCCAAGGCTACACAGAGAAACCCTGTCTCGGGAAAAAAAAAACAAGAAAAGAAAAGAAAAGAAAGAAAGAAAGAGGGACTCTCCCTGGGAGATGGTGGTGTATGTCTTTAATCCCAGAACTTGGTAGGCGGAGGCAGGTAGACTTCTGTGAGTTTGAAGCCAGCATGGTCTACAGAGCAAGGTGAGTTCCAGGACAGTCAGGGCTACCCAGAGAAGACCCAGTCTTGAAAACAACCATCACCACCACCTCCACCACCACCACCACCACCACCTCCACCACCACCACCACCACCACCTCCACCACCACCACCACCACCACCACCATCACCACCACCATCACCACCTCCACCACCATCACCACCACCTCCACCACCACCACCACCACCTCCACCACCATCACCACCACCACCATCACCACCATCACCACCACCACCACCTCCACCACCACCTCCACCACCATCACCACCACCTCCACCACCACCACCACCACCACCACCTCCACCACCATCACCACCTCCACCACCACCACCACCACCACCACCACCACCACCACCACCTCCACCACCACCACCACCTCCACCACCACCACCACACTACCAGAGCTTCTCAGTGGCGTGGCAGCTTGCCTTTTCTGACACACTGGCTAGCCAGGAAACTCCCGGGATCCATTTGTTTCTGTACCCCAGTGCTGGTGTTACAGGGCCATAGCTATGCCCAGCTTTCTATGTGGGTGCTGGGGATTTGAACTCAGATCCTCCTGCTTCCAAAGCAAGCTTTCTTACCAACTGAGCCATCTCCTTATTCCACTGTGTCTATTTTGTCCTGTGTATTGGAATTTCATGATAAATTTTTCATGATTCTGTAACAATTTTTAAAAAATATATATTTATTTATTACATATATACCTGCACATCAGAAGAGGGCACCAGATCTCGTTATAGATGGTTGTGAGCCACCATGGAGTTGCTGGGAATTGAACTCAGGATGCCTGGAAGAGCCATCTCTCCAGTCCGATTCTGTGACAGTTTTAATTCAGATCCATATTGTTCCTTTTTCAACTCTCACCTCCCATAATAAATAAGACCCCAGCTTTCATTTAAGTCCGCTGTGGAAAACACTTTTTTGCCCGTGGAGATGGTGGTGCACACCTTTTTGTTTATTTGTTTATTTTATTTTATTTTTTGAGACAGGGTTTCTCTGTATAGCCATGGCGGTTCTGGAACTTGCTCTATAGACCAGGCTGGACTTGAACTCAGAGATCTGAATACCTGTGCTTCCCCAAGTGCTGAGTGCTGACAGGCATGTGCCACCATGCCTGGCTGGTGGTGCACACCTTTGGTTTCAGCACTTGGGAGGCAGAGGAAGGTGGATCTCTGAGTCCAAGACTGCCAGGACTACTACATACAGACACCCTGTCTTAAAACAAGAAAAAACAAACAAACAAACAAACAAACAAAACCCAAAACCAAACCAGACCAAAAAAAAAAAAAAAAGATGGAAAGAAAAGGAAACCTTTTTTTCCCCTAGGAAGACCTTCTTCAGGTTGTATTTCATTTTCAAAATCTTGATATTCTTCACTTGTACCTAATGAAAAAGTAGCTTTCCAGGGTTGCTGCTGTTTCTGTCCTTCTCTTCCGGGCCTTTGTGTGGGATGAGGATGGATTCTGCCTGCTCCAGTGCAGCCCTACCGTTGATTCCTTGGAGGGCCGTGACAGCATGCTACAGCTGGACTCATTGGAGGGTCATGACAGCAAGCCACAGCTGGACCGGCCTTGGACATCACTTATTAATTAGGCCTTCCCAGCCCTACCCCCAGTGTTCATGCAGGAAATGATGTCATACAAAAACCCCAAGGAAATCAGGGAGGTGGAAGCAGCCCTGGAGAGGCTGCTAGAGGCCACAGCCACACCAGTGAGGGGTCCCAATGTCCCTCACAAGCCCGAGTCACCTTTTCATTTCATGAATGAGGAAAACGTCCCCTGCCCCCCGCCCCACAGTGTCTCAAGTAGCCTAGGCTGTTTTTTGTTTTTATTGTTTTTGGTTTTATTTTTTTATTCCTCTTGAGACAGGGTTTCTCTGTGTAGCCTTGGCTGTCCTGGACTCCCTTTGTAGACCTCGCTGGCCTCGAACTCACAGGGATCCGCCTGCCTCTGCCTCCCGAGTGCTGGGATTAAAGGTGTGCATCACCACTGCCCAGCTGCCTAGGTTGGTTTTAAACTCTGGATTCTCTTGCCTCCTCCTCCCAAGTGCTGTGATTACAATCTGGTGCCCCACTCCACCCAGCTCCCTTGAAGGGTAGTAGCTGCGGTTAGCTTGCCTTCCCTACTTACCTACTCGGAGTAAGACTTTGGCTGTTGACCTTGGAGCTCAGCAGGTCTGCCTTGTAGAGCCTGTGGCTCCGCAGTGACGCTGAAGAGTCAGTCCCCAGTGAGAGCTGCTACAATCTGCACATTAGTGACAAAGCAAGTGAACCAGGAAGTTCTCAGGATGGACCAACACCAAACAGGATGGGACGGATCGATGGTGCTCTAGGAAGGAGCCAAGAAACCGTGGAAACCGAGCCATGTGCAGGATCCTGCCGTCTTCATGACACAGGGGACACACTAGTGGTTTGAGGTGGTTTTTGCTGTTGAAACCAAGTGTTCTCACATGTAGGAACCAAAGTGATTTTATCTTGTGTCCCCTCGTCTGGCAGGCTTCCTCCCCCAGGACCTATCTAGAAATGACTGGGGAAACAAACAAACAAACAAAAAAATCTTATAATCCCTGTTGGCTTTTACTTGCTAATGTAGAGATGTCTTGTTTTATTTATTTGTTTATTTTGAGTTTTTCAAGACACAGTTTCTCTGCGTAGCCCATGCTGTCCTAGAACTTGCTCTATAGACCAGGCTGGCAACCATTGCACAGTATAAAATAATTTTTAAAAATTTTGAGGAGAGCCAGGAGTGGTGGCGCACACCTTTAATCCCAGAACTCCTGGAGGCAGAGGCAGGCAGATCTCTGTGAGTTTGAGGCCAGCCAGGCCTACAAAGTTGAGTCCAGGACAGCCAGGGCTCTGTTACACAGAGAAACCCTGTCTCGAAAAACCAACAAAAAAGAATCGAAAATATAGAAAAGCCAGGAAGTAAAATGACAATGTGGGAGGATCCCTAGTGGTTTTTTAGGAATGTATAACTATTCTCTTCAGTGGGTATGGGTTTACATGGCATTAGCTGGTGTTTACCTTAGTTGTGACTCACAGATAGAAAGCACTAGTTCAGAGTACGCAGGGTGGGTACTGAGTTTCTGAGGGGAAAAAAAAACTTTCTTTGTAGCTATGTTTTATGGGTTTTTGTTTTTGTTTTTTTTTCAAGACAGGGTTTCTCTGTGTAGCCTCGACTGTCCTGGACTCACTTTGTAGACCAGGGTGGCCTCAAACTCACAGTGATCCGCCTGCCTCTGCCTCCCAAACCCTGGGATTAAAGGCGTGCGCCACCACTCTCTGGCATACCAAGACGTTTTAATGGAACCTCCCTGCTTGAAACTGAGTTGTAAGGCTCGGTGTGGTGGTCCTGACTTGTCATCCAGAACCTCAGGGCATGGAGGAGAAGGTTCTAATTTTTAGGCCATCCTGGGGTACACACTGGGAAGGACTTGTCATAGTAGGAGGCCAGGCTGACCTCAAACTCACAGCGATCCACCTGCCTTTGCCTCCCCAGTGCTGGGATTAAAGGCGTGCGCCACCATGCCCGGCTCAGATTCCCTTTTCTTACCCCTGAGGTCATCAGAAATGTGGTGCACAGACATGCATGTAGGCAAAATGCTCATAAAATAAAACAAATATTTATATAAGAAAATATACTGTTAGTGGGGCACTCTGAAGATGAGGGTAAAAGGATCGAGCATTCAAGGCTATGGTTCTAGAAGGAGCTTAAGGCCAGGCTGGGTGCTGGAGACTCTCTCTCAAAAAGAAAATAAAAGTTAAAAAAAAAAAAACACTTAAAATACGGAATAGTTTAGAACATCCAAGATGGCCTCTGGGGCCGCCTCCACCTGTAGGAATAAGTCTGTATTTGTGGAAGAGGCTACCTGGCTTCTTACCGTTGACAAAGACTAGACCGGAAGAGTTTCTCCCAGGGGGTTGTTACTTCTGAAAGTTTTACCTATTCTTTTTTTTTTTTTTTTTTTTTTTTTTGACCACTGGTTTGCTTGCTTTTGGCAACAGGGCCCCATGGTAGCGCATGTTGGTCTTGGAACTCCTGGTCCCTCCTGCTGCCACCTCCTGGAATGCTAGATTACAGGTGTACATCACCACACTTAGCTCAGAGGTATCTTAGGTAACTGAAGTGGAAAGCAGCCAAATCCTGAATAAAGGGAGCACAGCCACTGTCCTTTAGGACACAGGTCACAGGAGGCTGGAATGACCCCTCTTTGTACAGATGAGCACTCAGGCTGGGGCCAGAACGCAGGCAGACAGAGCTGGAATAAGATGTCAGTGCGGGAGCGTGGTGGCGCACACCTTTAATCCCAGCACTCGGGAGGCAGAAGCAGGCGGATTCCTGTGAGTTCGAGGCCAGCCTCGTCTACAGAGTGAGTCCAGGACAGCCAAGATAGCAGAGAGAAACCCTGTCTCGAAAAACTAGAAAAAAAAAAAAGATGTCAGCGCGTGAGGATCCTGATACCTGTGGCCTTTGAAGAGGTCAAAGTGACCCAGAAAATGTAATCTGGCCAGTGGCCAAGTGACAGACCTCACTGGGCTAAGCGGACACTTCTGAGAATATAGATTCCAGAAAATTTGCCTCAAGGATGTCCAGGTGCCGGTGCTTACTGGTTTATCTACAGCAACTGGAGGGCATGAGAGGCAGAGGCGGAGAAGAGGGGACACATGGAACGGTGTGACTGGCCAGCTGGAAGTCCTTCTTACTCAGCATTACCAGGTGACAAATTGAGCACCAGACCATCCTGGCTGGCCTGGCTGTCTGGAGGGGAGAGTGATGGAGCCATCGGTGGGAGGGGTACAGGCGACGGCAGGGAGGACCAGCCTGTGTCAGTCTCAGAGAAAAGACGTTGCCTCATTGGGTCACCGTGTGCCTACCAGTGTGGCCTGAGCTCAGAGGACAAGGGACAAACTACAGGACCTTGTGGATTTCATAACTCTTATTTATTTATTTATTTATTTATTCTTTTCTGGAATGGCCCAGGTTGGCTTTAAGCTCACCACTCAGCCTCAGATAACCTTGAACTTTGGATCTTCCTCATAGGTGTTAGGGTTGCGGTCCAGCATCACAGAGTCCAGTCCAGTTTTATGAGTTCCAGGGGTGAAACCAGGGCTTTGTGCATGTCAGGCAAACATGCTGTCTACTGAGCTTCATTCCCAGTCAACACACACACACACACACACACACACCCTCACAACTCCTCACCTCACACCCTCCACATCTCCCACACCCCTATACCTTCCCCATCCCCTCCCTCCTGCACCCCCCATGCCTCCCCAACCCCCACACTCCTCTACCCCTACACCCCCTCTCCCCACCCCCTGCAGAACCACAGACTTAAACTCCTGTTTCAGCTTGCACTGTAGGCTTACACCACACCCGAACTGATTGGTTAACTTTTCATTCTCAAATCTTCTGTAGGGTTTTATGTCTATGGGGAAACAGTTAAAGTTTCCAATTAGTCTTTTGTCCCAGGGAGATGGCTCAGCAGGGGTAAAGGCGTTTGCTGACTGACAGCCTGAATTCAATCCTTGGGACCTAGGTGGTGGACTCCTCACGGTTATATCCTCTGACCTCCCCTAAGGTACCCACAGCCTCACACACAATAAACAAATCGGTATATGGAATAAAAACTTAAAACAACCCTGGGCTTTCATTCTTCTGCTTGCTTGTCTGTTAAGAAGTGCCCTTAGCCGGGCGGTGGTGGCACACGCCTTTAATCCCAGCGCTTGGGAGGCAGAGGCAGGCGGGTCGCTGTGAGTTCGAGGCCAGCCTGGTCTACAAAGCGAGTCCAGGACAGCCAAGGCTACACAGAGAAACCCTGTCTCGAAAAACAAACAAACAAACAAAAACAAAAACAACAAAAGAGTGCCTTTAATTTTTTTTGCCACCAGGAATTGTTAGTGTTGATTTGAGAACCCATAGGGAAGAGTCTTTTTAAAAATGGTTTTATTTGTGTGTGTCTGGCCTCCATGGACACCAGGCATGCACGCGGTGCACAGCCATGCTACACATTGCTACAGTCTGTGGACCGCACATACAAAACATGAGGCTGTAGGGAACATTCCAGATTTCAAATCACAGCCCTCTCCAAGGCAGCTCCAGATGAGTGCAGATTCCCCCATCCCTCCCGCCAGCTGAAGAACCTCCAGTGTCACTGGAGGCTGTAGCATGCCAGATCAGCGGGGCCGGTGTCCTGGTGTACTGATTTAGAGCCAAAGGTCCTGGGGTCCAGAGTGTTTAACTTACCAGTGTGTGAACTCAAGGAAGTTCCTTATCTTCCTGTGCCCATTTCCTTCTGATGATAAATGACAAATATCCTTCCTCAAAGGGCCGGATAACGTGTGTGTGTGTGTGAGTGCATCACGCAGGGTAAAGGGCTCCCCAACACATGGCAGCAGTCCTATGCCCCTCTCCCAGGAACACTGGAACCCCTTAGGTGGGGCCCTTATGAAGCTTAACCTTACAACCAGGCTTCACTTTTTATTATCTTGATTTATTTTTAAAAATATTTATTTAGTTATTTATAAAGAATTTAAAAATCATTTATTTATTATGATACAGTATTCTTCCAGGGTGTACGCTTGCACAACAGCAGATGGCACAGTACCAGATCTCACTATAGATGGTTGTGAGCCACTATGTGGTTGCTGGGAATTGAACTCAGGGCCTTTGGGGGAGTGGCCAGCGCTCTTAACCTCTGAGCCATTTCTCCAGCTCCACTTTTTATCATCTTTAAACTTGCTATTTGCTATTTAGAGATTTTTGAGAGTTGCCTCAGCCCTTGAGAGCACTGTTGTTTTTCTGTTTGTTTTTTCAAGACAAGGTTTCTCTTGTAGGCCTGGCTGTCTTTGTAGACCAGGCTGTCCTTGAACTGACAGCGATCTGCCTGCCTCTGCCTCCCGAGTGCTGGGATTAAAAGCATGCCACCACCACACCCGGCAGCACTGTTGTTCTTTTTTAGAGCTGAGGACACTGAACCCAGGGCCTTGCACTTGCTAAGCAAGTGCTCTACCGCAGAGCTAAATCCCAAACCCCGGCACTGATGTTCTTACACAGGGCTGAGGTTTGCTTCTCAGCACTGACATGGTAGCTCATAACCAGCAATAACTCCAGTTCCAGGAAGCCAACACCATCTGACCTCATATGGTACATATACATGCAGGCAGGCAAAACACTCTTACACACTAAATAAGCCTTAAATATTCTTATTTGTTTATTTTGTCAAGACAGGGTTTCTCTGTGGCTGTCCTGGACTCGCTTTGTAGGCCAGGCTGGCCTCAAACTCACAGAGATCCGCCTGCCTCTGCCTCTCAAGTGCTGTGGTTAAAGGTGTGCATCACCATGACCAGCTAAAGATTTTTTTTTTTTGCTTTGTTTGCTTGCTTATTTGGTTTTGGTTTTTCTTCTTTTAATTAAAAAAATTTTTTTTTCAAGACAGGGTTTCTCTGTATAACCTTGGCTGTCCTGGAACTCACTCTGTAGACCAGGCTGGCCTCAAACTCACATTGATCTGCCTGCCTTGGCCTCCTGAGTGCTGGGATTACAGGTGTGTGCCACCTTGTCCGCCTGGCTCTTAAAGATGTTTTAAATTCTTTCTTTTTGATTTATTATATTCCCTTCCACTGTGGCTTGCAGGGACTGAATTTAAGTTACTAAGCTTTCACAGCAAGAACTTGCTTTTGTGTCTTTCTTTTTATATTAAGAGAAGAGAAGGAAGAAAGGGCTGGGGAAATGGCTCAGCTGTTAAGAGGCTGGAAGGCTTGAGGACCTTGAGTTCAGTTCCCAGCGCTTACAAGTACCTTTAACTCCAACTTCAAGGGATCTGGCACCCTCTTCTGGACTCTGTGAGTACCTGCATTCACACAAGTACAGGCCAGTATGTAGATGCGCATATATGTATGTAATTTAAAAAATAATAAAGATGGCTGGGTGGTGGTGGTGCATGCCTTTAATCCTAGCACTTGGGAGGTGGAGCTAGGTGGATTGTAATGAGTTCGAGGCCAGCCTGGCCTACAAAGTGAGTCCAGGACAGCCAAGGCTACACAGGGAAACCCTGTCTCAAAAAACCAAAAACCAGGCCTGGAGAGTTGGCTCAGTGGTTAAGAGCACTGTCTGCTCTTCCAAAAGTCCCGGGTTCAATTCCCAGCACCCACATGGCAGCTCACAACTGTCTGTAACTCCAAGATCTGACACCCTCACACCAATGCATATAAATTTAAAAATTAAAATTAAAGAAATCCTGTCTGGAAAGTAAAAAACAAAACAGAACAAACAAACAAAAAGAGTATTAGGCCGGGCGTGGTGGCACACGCCTTTAATCCCAGCACTTGGGAGACAGAGTCAGGTGGATCAATGTGAGTTCGAGACAGGCCTGGTCTACAAAGCAAGTCCAGGACAGCCAAGGCTACACAGAGAAACCCTGTCTTCAAAAAACAAAAACCAAAACAAACAAACAAAAAAGCCTATTAGTTGCACACCTTGCTGGCACACTGTGGATCCTTCAGTGAAAGCAGAGGTTCTCCAGAAGATCCTCCAGAATTTTATACTGTATCCCGCTCTTTTTTAGAGCTTCTTACTTAGAGGAGGATGAGGCACAGAGGCAAAGGGAGGACAGGAGGCAAGACAGCAGGGAGTCACACAGGAAGGGCCAGAAAGCCATCACTCTGCATAGGAGCCTTTATCTGCCAAGCCATCTGGCCAGCCCTTTAGTTTCCATTTTTAGGAAAGTGCTAGTGTCAGCTGGGTGCGGAGGAATGTGCCTGTAATCCTAGTATTGGGAAGCTGAGGCAGGGGAATTAGGAGTTCAAGCCAGGTAGGCTACAAAATGAGACCCTGTCACAAAAAGAAAAGACATGACCCAACAATTGTTAGGTGATAGACTAGAAAAAATGGAATGCCAATTTTATTGTATTATTTTTCTTTCTTCTTTTTCTTTCTTTCTTTCTTTCTTTTTTTTTTTTTTTCGAGACAGGGTCTCTCTGTGTAACCTTGGCTGTCCTGGACTCACTTTGTAGACCAGGCTGGCCTCGAACTCACAGCGACCCACCTGCCTCTGCCTCCCGAGTGCTGGGATTATAGGCGTGCGCCACCATGCCCGGCTCTTTCTTCTTTTTTTTTTTTAAGACTTATTTTATGCGTATGTGTCTTTTGTCTGAATGCATGTATAAGTGCACCACATTTGTGCCTGGTGCCTGAGGTCAGAGGGCATCATCGCCTCTGGGCTTGGAGTTACCGATGGTTGTGAACCGTTGAGTGGGTGCTGGGAACTGAACCCTGGAGAAACAGCGCTCTTAGCCACTGAGCCATCTCTCCAGCTCCCTGAACATCAAACTCAAATGCTTTTGTTACTTTTCCAGAGTGGGTCCTTCCTTGTTTAGGGGGGGTATGTGGGGAGGCTATGTAGGGGAGGAGAGCTGGAGGCTGTTAGTAGAACATGTATTGTCTTCCTTCTTTTTTTTTTTTTTTCTTTTTGATACATTCTCTCTGTGTTAGCATTGGTTGTCCTGGAGTCACTTTGTAGACCAGGCTGGCCTCGAACTCACAGCGACCCACCTGCCTCTGCCTCCTGGAGTGCTGGGATTAAAGACGTGCGCCACCACACCCGGCTTGCCTTCCGGGTTTTAACTGACTCTCTACAGAGGGCTGCCACTTTTGTAGGGAGATCTGGAATGGTTTTTGGCTGGTGGAGACCCTGCATGAGACCCACTGGCCTAACGCATCCGGCGACACCTTGGCTAGTGGCTATGCTCCATCTTACCACCATTTCTGCTTGGCACCTCCTGACCTACCCTCCATCCATTCTTCAAACTGTCCCTATGTTTTAGATTCATGTACACAAGTCTATTTTGGGATGTGTGCTTCCTGCTCCCAGTGCTCTGTCTCACCCACGTTTCCAGGGGCCCTGGAGTGACGTCACCTCACATGGAGTAGTCTGAGAACAGCACCTTTTAAATGGCTAACTTTCTCTTGTCGTTTGGTTAAAGACATCCCTGCTCCTGGCTGGCTTGGGCATCCTGCTTGCTCTCCAGCTTTTTCACAGCAACCTCCCCCCCCCCCCCCACGTTCAGTCAGGACACTTATAGCAGTGCCTTGCAGTATCTCTGACCACAAGGGCTTTTCACTACCGGCACCACCTGCTGCCCCCCCCTGCCCCCCCCCCCCCAATTCCCAGAGGCCTCTTTCCACCTGGCCTCTGCACTGCCCTCTGCTTGACACAGTTTGGGGTTTGCTGCCGGCCAAGAACTGGGAGGGGCCTGCCCCTGTCTGGGGTGTTGGGTAATCTGGAAATAGCCTTGGGGGAGGGGCCTGGCTGAGGCTGGCATTGAATAGCTGGTCCATGTTCCTAACACCTGGCTCACACCAATCAGTGAAAAGAGGCAGCTTTGCAGTCACTCCTCCCTGCTAGGGAATTTACTCCCTTCTTCTTCTTCTTTTTTTTTTTTTTTAATTGTTTTTGTTTTTCTTGTTTTGTTTTTTGAGACAGGGTTCTCTGTGTTAGCCTTGGCTGTCCTGGACTCACTTTGTAGACCAGGCAGGCCTCGAACTCACATTGATCTGCCTGACTCTGTCTCCCAAGTGCTGGGATTAAAGGCGTGCGCCCCTATGCCTGGTTTACCCACTTCTTTAGGCTGGTGGACATATTGCTATTCAAAGCTAGCATTCTCCCCACCCCCACCCTCCTATTGGTTTTTTTGAGACAGGGTTTCTCTGTGTAGCCCTGGCTAACCTAGAACTCAGTTTTTTTTGTAAACCAGGATGGCTTTGAACTCAGAGACTCGCCTACCTCTGCCTTCTGAGTGCTGGAATTAAACCCATGTCACCACACCCAGTACAAGCCTGGGGGTGTGTGTGTCCATACTTGCCTTAACTGGATCCTGCAAAGGAGGGCTTAGTGATTGCTTGTGGCCTGGAGGGGGCGCAATTTACATCCAGTCGCCTCACTCACAACATTGGGTGGCTCAGCACCCTCCACTCAGCACCAGCCACTCTTTTGCTTTTTTGTTTTTTTCAAGACAGGGTTTCTCTGTGTAGCCTTGGCTATCCTGGACTCACTTTGTAGACCAGGCTGGCCTCGAACTCACGGTGATCTTCCTGCCTTTGTTTCCTGAATGCTGGGATTACAGGCATGCGCCACCACACCTGGCTAGCACCAGCCACTTATATAGATGCCCCAAAGGACCAAAGTTTGGCCATCAGGAATAAGGTCATCAAATGGGGAGGAGGGATGCAGCAGAGCATCCAACAGTGTAGAAGTGGGAGATGAGCACAGCAGGCACCGGGTGTACTCTCGCTTTCACAGACACCACCTTCCTCCCTGAAGGAACAAGTATCAGGTTAATCATGACCATGCTGTCTGCCAGAGTCAGCCTCCTGCAGGTTAGCAAATGACAGTGTCGGACTGGTCGTTTTGACTGTAGTGGGAAAGGCTTGCAGACTCTTCATTGCTAACCCAGCCTGGAACTTGGCTCTGCCTGCCTGTTTCCTGCTTTAGTTCAGCGCAGGTTTCATCTTAGCATGGGGGCTGGCCTGTATATGCTCCATCTGTGGACTATCAGCCGGGGGCAAGGGCTCGACCATGGACTCAGCCTCCCAGTCCAGTGAGAAGTGAAGTATTTGCCTAAAGCATCCTGAGGGCAGGCACGCTGCTAGCTACCTTGCACTGAGTGATGGGTACGTGGCAGTTGAACCTGAAGTCAGTTAATGGTGATATTACCGAGGATTGAACATGCTTTCTTTACATAAGCATTCGAGGTCCCCATATCTTTGCAAGCCTTGGGCTTATCTTGTGGCTCCGAAAGCTCCCAGAAATGAACAGATTCAATACTGGCCTGGAGCCGGGCATGGTGGCACATGCCTTTAATCCCAGCACTCAGGAGGCAGAGGCAGGCAGATCGCTGTTGAGTTCGAGGCCAGCCTGGTCTACAAAGTGAGTCCAGGACAGCCAAGGCTACACAGAGAAACCCTGTTTCGAAAAACCAAAACCAAAACCCCAAACCCAAAAACAAACGGCCTGGAAGCTACGAAAGGAAACACAGTGCCAATGGTTAGACACAGACACCAGTGCTAGGAGTGTAGCTCCATGGGACAGTGCTTGCCTAACTTACACAGGCGCTGTTATTTGTTCCCTGGCGCCACACAAAAGTGGTCTGTGTATGTGTGTGTGTACGTGCCAGCAATGGTGGCACATAATACAGTCCTAGCACTACAGAGGCCGAGGCAGAGGCAGGAGGAGCATGGCAAGTCCAAGGTTAGCCTGGGCTACCTAATGTGACATAATCTCAGAAAGAGGAAAGATAGTGGCTAGAAATACTTGCTCTTGCAGAGGACCTGGGTTTAGTTCCCAGCCCCCGCACAGTGGCTGGTAACCATCCGGAGTGCAATTCCATGGGAACCAATGCCTTCTTTTGATCTCTGTGGGCAACCAGGCTTACACACATACACACATGTGGAGATAAAATAAATACAGCTGAAAAAATGAAGCCGGGCTTGGTGGTGCACATCTGTAATCCTAGCACTCAGGGAGGCAGAGGCAGGCGGATCTCTGTGAGTTTGAGGCCAGCCTGGTCTACAATATGAGTAGGACAGCCAAGGCTACACAGAGAAACCCTGTCTCAACGCCCCCACCGCCAAGAAATGGGCTTGTTTGCCTATTACTTAAAAAGAAACAAAACAGGCTGGGTGGTGGCGGCAGCACACGCCTTTAATCCAAGCACTCCGGACGCAGAAGCAGGCAGATCGATGTGAATTTGAGGCCAGCCTGGTCTACAAAGCCAGTCCAAGACAATCAAAAGCTGCTCAGAGAAACCTTGTCTCAAAAACAAAACAAAAAACCCCAAAACAAAACCCCACTACTTAAAAACAAACAACCCACTCCCCACCCCACCCCCAAAAAAACCCTAGACAATCACAGATGCTGGTCATTGACAGTAGAGCTTGTTTCAATTCTGCCATGTAGTGGAGTATCTTGGTAATATACTTTGTTGTTTCCTCATTCATAAAATGAGATCGGTAATGATACCCAGTCCTTCATAGGTTTGTAATTAGGATTACACAAGGCAATGTACTTGATGCATGGTGTTCAGCAGTCATTACAGTTTTATTTTTCTCAGACAGGGTTTCTCTGTGTAGCCTTGCTGTCCTGGACTCGCTTTGTAGACCTGGCTGTCCTCGAACTCAGCGACCTGCCTGCCTCCCAGAGTGCTAGGATTACAGGTGTGAGCCACCACGGTGCCAGTTTGACATTACAGTTCCTACCTGTGGGGTATATAAGCATTCAGTGGGTCCCTTGCCAGTCTTCCACAATCTAGGGAGAACCTGCCTTGTGGGCCCGAAGGATTTTTCTGAGACAGGATTTCTCTGTGTAGCTCTGGTTGTCCTGGAGCTCACTCTGTAGACTAGGCTGCCTCGAACTCAGAGATCTACCTGCCTCTGCCTCCTGATTTTCCCACCACTGGCCTTTTTTTTCTTTTTCTTTTTTGAGACAGGGTTTCTCTGTGTAGTCTTGGCTGTTCTGGCCTCACAGAGATTCACCTGCCTTTGCCTCCCAAGTGCCGGGATTAAAGGCGTGTGCTCCCCACCCCAACCCCCGTCCCTGGCTAAAAAAAAAAAAAAAAAAAAAAAAGGGTGGTGGGATGGCTTGGCAGGCAAAGTTGCTTGCCCCTGAGGCCAATGACCTAAGTTCTACTCCCTGGGTCCCACTTGGTGGGAAAGAGACTAGCCTCCCAGCCCCCCAGCTGTTCTGCCTTCTTTCACTCTTACCCTAACGCTCACAACACTCATAACCACACACCAATGGATGAAATGTAGTAACAGCCTTGCATAAGTGAAGACCAGTCGAGGACAGAATTAGGGATGTCAGCTACGGAGCCACTTTGCACCCTGCTGGGTCTAAGTGTCAGGCAGAGTCTCCTGCTGTTCCTCAGGCTCCAGTCTGGGCTCTCTTGCTCTCCAGCACTGCCAGAAGCCGAAATGCATTTAGGCTGACTTCCCTGGTTAGAGCCTAGAGGAAGGTAGTGTGGTGGCCCCCGGCGTGCTGTCGCAGCTAACATCACACTCCAGTGTGAGCAATGGAATGTTCGCCTGATACAGTCGGGGAGGAACTGGGGCCAGAGGAGGTTGGACAGAGAAAAAGATGCTATCATTTCTTCTGGAAAGGAATGCTGGCAGGGGAAAGAGCCATCTGTGTCCTCCACAATTAGGCCAAAGGCAGAGCTAGAGGCAAAGATAAACATCTAAGAGATGAAAGTGCAGGAGGAGGGCTGGAGAGATGGCTCAGCGGTTAAGAGCGTTGACTGCTCTAACAAAGGACCTGGGTTCAGTTCCCAGCACCAACATGGCAGCTCACAACTGTCTGTAACTCCAAGATCTGACACCCTCACACAGACACACATGCAGGCAAAACACCAATGCACATACAACTAAAAAAAAAATGCAGGAGGAATCCTCGAGTGAAGAAACAGGCGGCTCAGTCGGTCCCCAGCTCTGACCCTGAGTTCAAAGAGACCAGTGCCTTGACTTACATCCCGTGCTTTTATTAAAGATAAATACTCTGGGAGAAGAAGTATTTCCCACCCCCCAAGCCAACAGACAGTGCGCAGATGTGCGGATGCGAGTGATTTGTGAGGTCCCTGATCTGTGCTCTGAGGGGCACAGTCAGCTAGGCAGGGCCTGGGCCAACCAGTAAGGCAAATGAGGGTCCCTGCCCTCAGGGGACTCACTGCTCCTGGGTGCCCCAGGAGATGTAGTCCGGCCGTGTGGCCGCATGGTACTCGTCGATCAGCTGCTGCACAATCTCCCTGGATGTGTCCATCTCGTCAAAGTTGTCCTTGAAGATGTCCTCCTTGCGGAACTGCTCCATGAAGGCCTCCCGTTTCCGCAGCTTGTCAAACTGGCGACAGGTCCGTTCGAAGAGCTTGGGGCATGGAGACAGGACGGGGGTGGGGGTGGGGGTGGGGGCGGGGGTGTCACAAAGAAATTCGAGAAACAGTACAGCTCAGAGAGACCGGGAACCCTAGGCCCGGTTATTCTCCACAGTCGGATGCCAGGAGCAGGGGTGGCAGGACTGCAGATGGGCAAAGCAGGTGCAGCTTACACAGCTGGAGAGGAGGAGCGCTTCAGGATGGCACCCAGCGTAGGACACAGAACTAGGGACAGACTCTGGGATGCTGATGGTGGCAGGGAGTGGGACAGAGTGGCCCAAGAGCAGGAGCTAGGGGGTGTGGCTCAGAGGTGGGAGAGCTGCCTATCATTCCTGGAGCCCTGGGTTTGACTCCCGGAAACACAAAGACAAACAGAAGACTGCTCACCGAGGAGATACTGGTGTGGTTGGCCATCATGAGCCCGCTGACCCGGTGGGCTGAGGGCAGGTAGGGAGACTTCCTCGACAGGGCCACCTGGATGCTGGCTGGGCCCCAGGGGATGAAGTTGGCCAACTTCCTTTCCCGGATCCTCTGCAGGCTCTTGTGGACCTGGGGTGGGCAGAGAAGGGGGGGGGTGGTTGCTTCTCCTCCACCCTGCGGGCCTGGGGATAGGGTGATGGGGTCTCCCTTACCTGGGTGGGGTCCACCTCTCCCTGGATGATGTTGAGGATGGCGATGTAGCAGTGGTTGGTCTGCCGGTCCCGACCTGTGGACACCATCACATTCTTGGGCTGGAGCAGTCGCCTCATGACATCTAGGACCGTTGTCTTCCTCACACTGGCCACCTGAAGGAAGCGGGGTTCACAGGGACCAGGTTAGCAGTCAGGGAGCAACCCAGAGATGCACAGGCAGAGGATCCTGGCTCTCAGCTCAGCAAACTCCTGCCCTTGCGCATGAGCAGAAGCAGATCCTAATCAGCACTGCCCCTGCAGGAGCCAAGGGCACTAGGAAGTGGAGACAGGGCAGCAAGCTGGTGGCACAGTGTCAGTCCCCAAGTACAGCTTCTGGGAGGATGGGGTGGGAAGGGCTGCAGAGGGGGCCCTGGAACAGCAGGGAGAAGAGAGAGGCCACAGTGCTGGTTCACTGCGGGAGAGCTTACGGACTGGTCCGTGGTGAGGGGGGTGTAGCCGGTCATAAGGAAGTGGAGCCGAGGGGTGGGGATGAGCGAGGCGATGAGGCCGATGAGGTCATTGTTCATGTATCCGGGGTAGCGCAGGGTGGTGGTGCTGGCGGACATGATGGTGGACACCTGGGAACAGGAGAGCCCATAGATGACGGGGCTCGATGCAGGTGGGACACCCCTCTTCTGACAACCCTCTGGTAGATGGTCGGACTCACCAGCTGGTTGATCTGGGAGAAGGATGGGTTCTGGATGTGCAGGCGGTCCGTGGCGATGAGGTTCAGGGCCGTGTTGTCCAGAACCACCTAGACGGAATAGCAGAGGGCTGAGGATTTATGGAGACAAGAACATGAGGAGCTCAGCCTGAGTCTAGCGTTGAACCTCATGGCCTGAAACACTCATTTAAAAAGGACCGTCTCAGCCGGGCAGTGGTGGCGCACGCCTTTAATCCCAGCACTTGGGAGGCAGAGGCAGGCGGATCGCTATGAGTTCGAAGCCAGCCTGGTCTACAAAGTGAGTCTAGGACAGCCAAGGCTACACAGAGAGACCCTGTCTCAAAAAACCAAAAAACAACAACAACAACAAAAAAACTAATAGAGGGGCTGGAGAGATGGCTCAGTGGTTAAGAGTACTGTCTGCTGTTCCAGAGGTCCTGAGTTCAATTCCCAGCAACCACATGGTGGCTTACAACCATCTATCATGAGATCTGGTTCCCTCTTCAGGTGTGCAGGTGTACATGCAGGCAGAACACTGTATATGTAATAAATAAATCTTAAAAAAAAAAAAAAAGGACCCTCTCAAGCTCGGAGCACAAGAGGGTCCGAGGGGATGAGAGCAGGAACCAGGAGAACCCTGGGCTCACCACACAGTCCGCATTCTGGGTCAGCCTCTTCAGCGTGAGAAGGGAGTTGTAGGGCTGGACCACCACGTCACTCATCTCGTCCTGGTTGGGAAACACGGAGTAGGTCTGTACTAGTTTCTTGGGGTACCTGGTGGGGTTGGGAGGAGAGGGCAATAGGTTAAAGATCTGGTGAACCCCAACTTCCCCAATGTGTCTAGGAGCATCTGTCTGTCTGTGGACAGGAAAACTAGGGTCGGGCCAAAAACAGTAGAAAAGGGAGGACTTCATTTCTGAAAGGATAAAAGCCCGAAAGAACAAGGGAAGAAAAGAGACGCTGTACGATCCTGGGTCCCAAACCCGGACACATTCCTGGACGTTCAAGGCAGGGCCTACATTCTGGGCTCCGAACTCTAGGAGCATTATTGGTTTTCTCCATTGTGCCTTCACTTTTCCTCACAGTAGGAGGGAATGGAAAGGGGTCCAGCGAACAGGGAGACATATCTGCTGCGCCCCTAGTGCCTTAGGAAACAAAGGTAAGGGACCTGTCTTCAACTAGTTCCCCAGACACAGGCTCACCTGTCATTCAGTCGTTCCAAGAGGTAGGAGCCCAAGCCAGAGCCTGTCCCCCCAGCGATGGAGTGACACAGCACAAAGCCCTGTGTAGGAAAAGGGGCTATTATACGTGTCCAGGTGTCTAAGGACAGGATTTAATTTTGTTTGTTTGTTTGTTTTGTTTTCTAAGATAGGGTTTCTCTGTGTAGCCTTGGCTATCCTAGACTCACTTTGTAGACCTGGCTGGCCTTGAACTCACAGAGAGCTGCCTGCCTTTGCCTCCCTCCCTGCATGCTGGGATTAAAGGTGTGTGCCATTGTGCTCCCTTGACAGGATTTCCTTTTGACTTTTTCTTTTTTTTTTCGAGACAGGGTTTCTCTGTGTAGCTTTGGCTGTCCTCGAATTTACAGTGATCAGCCTACCTTTGCCTCCTGAGTGGTGTGGTGGCTCATGCCTTTAATCCCAGCACTCAAGGAGGCAGAGGCAAGCTAATCTTTGTGAGTTCAAGGTCAGCCTGGTCTACAAAGTGAGTCCAGGATAGCCAAGGCTACACAGAGAAAACCTGTCTCAAAGGAAAAAAAAAAAAAAAAGAAAAAAGAAAAAAGATTTATCTATGTATAGTGTTCTGCCTGCATTTACACCTGCAGGCCAGAAGAGGGCACCAGATCTCATTATAGATGGTTGTGAGCCACCATGGGGTTGCTGGGAATTGGACTCAGGATCTTTGGAAGAACAGCCAGTGCTCTTAACCTCTGAGCCATCTCTCCAGCCCGAAATTTTCTTTCTTTCTTTCTTTCTTTCTTTTCTTTTTTTTTTTTTTTTTGGTTTTTCGAGACAGGGTTTCTCTGTATAGCCTTGGCTGACCTAGACTCGCTTTTGTAGTCCAGGCTGGCCTCGAACTCACAGCAATCCGCCTGCCTCTGCCTCCCGAGTGCTGGGATTAGAGGCGTGCGCCACCACGCCCGGCTCTTCCAGCCTGAGAATTTTTAAAAAACATATTTATGTGCCTGCCCGCATGTACATATGTATGTGCACAAATGTGTGTGCCTGGTTCTGTGGAGGTCAGAAGAGGGCATCAGTTCCTCAAGAACTGAAACTACTGATGACTGTCAACCACCACGTGGGTGCTAGGAACCGAACCCAGGTCCCTCTGCAAGAGCAGCAAGTGCCCTTACCCACTGAGCCATTCCTCTAGGCCCAATTTCAAACTAGACACATCCCACAATGTCTTGGGCTCTTGTTTCCCAGTGTCCCCTTACTGCCTAGGAGAGACTCCGCCCTGCCTTCAGGGAGGCCCAGTGGCCTCTGACCACCGCAAAGGATAAGCAAGTGGCTCTTGTACCTAACAGGCAGCTTAAAAAAAAATAGTTTAATTATTGTGTGTGTGTGTGTGTGTGTGTGTGTGCGCGCTCGCGCATGTAGGGGTTGTGTGTGTGTGTGTGTGCGCCACTATATACACATAGGGGTTAGAGGACTACTTTTTGTAGTTCTATCCTATTATGGGTTTTGGGGATCAAATTCAGGTTGTCAAACTTGGACACGGCATTGTTACCCTCTCAATGGCCCCTAACAGGTGATTTCTGAAGGGCGTTGGCCAAGCCCCCACATGTCCAACCCTGGTAGACATCCCCGGGACACTCACCTCCAGACTGTCACTGCCATCCGCTTCCCGATCTATGATATCAAAAATGTCCTCGTGGATTTTTTCTCCCTGGACAAACAGACAGACAGACAGACAGAAAGGTGAGGTGGAACAGAGCCCGGAACAAGAACTGACCTCAGGGTAGCCACCCTTGACTCTCATACACAGCACAGCTGCCTTGCTGTGCACCGAGAGCCCCTACAACAGTGGGAATAAGCAAGCGATTCACACCTCAACCCAGATTTTCTGTTCATATGCAGTTCTGAATTACTGGAGCTCAGGACCTTGCTTGTGCTAGAAAGGGCTCTATAATCCACGCCCCCCCCCAAGACAGGGTTTCTCTGTGTAGCCTTGGCTGTCCTGGACTTCCTTTGTAGACCAAGCTGGCTTTCAACTCACAGGGATCTACCAGCCTCTGCCTCCCAAGTGCTAGGATTAAAGGTGTGCATCGCCACGCCCAGCTTTTTTTTTTTTCCAGTCAGGGTTTCAAGTAGCCTAGGCTGGCATCAAATTCTCCATCGAGTTGATAGCCTTGACATCCTGATCCTCCTGACCCCACCTCCAACATGCACCACTCTGCCCAGCTTTTTTGTTGTTGTTGTTGATTTTTGAGACAGGGCTTGTCTGTGTTATCTTGGCTGTCCTGCACTTTCTTTGCAGACCAGGCTGGCCTCAAACTCACAGTGATCCACCTGCCTCTACCTCCTGAGTGCTGGGATTACAGGTGTGTGCCACTGTGCTTGGCCCTCTCTGCCCAGTTGTTATGCAATGCTAAAGACTGAAGCCAGGGTGTTGGAGAGATGGCTCTGAGGTTAAGAGCAGTGTCTGTTCTTCCAAAGATCCTGAGTTCAATTCCCAACAACCACATGGTGGCTCACAACTATCTATAATGTGATCTGGTGCCCTCTTATGGCATTCAGGCACACGTGTGGGCAGAATATGGTATACATAATAATTCTTAAAAAAAAAAAAAAAAAAGACCTAAGCCAGGGCTTTATTCTCCCAACTGAACTATATGTCCAGTCCTCATCTATTATTGTAGCTCATTTCAACCTAGTTTTGTGACTTCAGGAAGATTTAACTATCTCAGTTTTTCCTCAGTTATAGAATGAAGGTAAAAGATAGGCCCACAGTCCATTATTTAATATTCACAGAGCCAGATATTTTGAGAAATAAAAATATTTCAGGTTTTGAAAGGTAATTTTGTGTATACATATAAGATGTTTATTAGCTGGGTGGTGGCGCACACCTTTAATCCCAGCGCTTGGGAGACAGAAGCAGGCAAATCTCTGTGAGTTCGAGGCCAGCCTAGTCTACAGAGTAAGTTTCAGGACAGCCAAGGTTACACAGAGAAACCCTGTCTTGGGGGAAAAAAAAAAGTAAATAGCTAAATTTCCTATTTAACAAAAAGACCATGTTCTGGGCGGTGTTGGCCCACGCCTTTAATCCCAGAACTTGGGAGGCAGAGGCTGGGGATGTATGTCTATATAGCTCAGTGGTGTAAGTTTGTCCAGTATTTATGTTCAAGGCATTGGTTTGTTCCTAGAACCTCCAAATAAATAGAAATACAATCATGGAGGTGTCTGAAGTGCATTATCAAACATGCCAATATATATATATGTACACATATGTACATACACACACATATGTGTATATATACATACATATATATATTATTTTTTTTTTCTGAGACAGGGTTTCTCTGTATAGCCTTGGCTGTCCTGGACTCGCTTTGTAGACCAGGCTGGCCTCGAACCCACAGATCCACCTACCTCTGCCTCCCGAGTGCTGGGATTAAAGGTGTGAGCCACTACTGCCCAGCATGCCAACATTTCTGCTGTGAAAGGTATGAGTAGAGACATCAACAAAGCCTTTCTCCACTGAGCGTTGGTTTTGCTAAGCAGAGTTTGAAACCTCTTTGGTTTCGGAGTTTTTTGAGGCTGAGCAAGTAGATAAAAGACGGTAGACCTATAGCACCTACTCCTAGGGTTATTCGGAGATTTACTAAGCTAACATATAAAGTGCTTAAATGGCTCGCAACACGGGTACTAGCCAGCATGGGTGCCAAGTGTTCGAGTTAGCTCCTATAGCCACGTCTACCTTGCTCCAGCACTCACAGTATACGTCTCTGACCCAGTTTCACCTGTAGAAAGTCACAGGGCCTGTGCCCACCCAAGGAGTCGAGAGCCCTGCAGGGGAACAGCAAGTGACCTGCGAGAACCCACTGGCCCAGTTGTTGCCAGCTCCTCCTCCGTGCTCAGACAGGTAGATGTTCTCCGGGTTGTAGAGCTTGGCATAGGAGGAGTTGAGGATGGAATGGATCACCCGGGGCTCCAGGTCCAGCAGCACAGCCCGGGGGATGTAATGCTCATCATCTGCCTGCTCCAAGGGAAGCCGAGAAGGGTCAAAGCCTGTGAATCCTCCCAACTCAGCCTCCTGCAGGCCCTCCCTCCTCAACACAGCCACTCTGTTCCCATCTGCCCAGTGAGTTTCCCAGCCGCGGGTCCCTTCAGGTCCCCAGGATCCTGGTCAGTCAAGTCACTTAGGGGTGGGGGCACCTGGTAGAAAAAGACGTCCTTGCGGTCAGTGCCCTCGGTGGCGAACTCCTCCACGATGCCCTCGGGGCTGATGCCATGCTCAGCGCAAAGCTGTTTCCAGAACTCGAACCCAACTTAGAGAGCGAGGAGGGCAGGGGAAAAAAAAAAGGATATGTGGGTGTGGGTAGGTTCCAAGTAGCCAGTGGGGGGACTCAACGCTTGTGTCTTAGGGTTAGATATTTAGCCTTAGGACTCCCTAGTGTCTTAGGCCAGCGACTGGACAGGGGAGGGTCCTTTGGCTTTGGGCAGCCGGGCACAGGGTGGGGGATCGCCTTTCGGAGAGCAACTACGGTTCTGGGAAGGACACACGGAATCTAGGGTCTCATTGCGAGGGCCCCATTGGGTCTAAGGAACCTGGCTGGTGGAGGTTCTGGAAGTTCGCTCACTCTGATTGCCGCACTGGCCCAACTGTAGGGTGATGATTTCTCTCGGCATCGCTCCTCAAACATCGGCGTTGCAGCCTCTCCCGCCAGCAACGCCGCCGACCGCTAGCGCGCTCGCCGCAAGACGCAGGCGCCAAACTATCCGCTCCACCCCCTGAACTTTCTCCGCTCCAATGAGAGCTAAGCTCCGGATATGGAATTTCGTCATTCATTGGGCTTCAGCAGTGCAGATTGCGCGTGCGCAACTCTGAATCGCGCTCAGATCCCGGAACGTATTTTGACCCAGCGTTCTCTTCCCTTGGGTGAATGCGCAACGAAACTTACGCGCATGCGCGCGTGGATCTAGCCTTCCTTCCCTCCGCACCCCCCCACCCCCCCCCCCTCCCCGGCCCCGGTCCCTCCCCGCCCAGCCGCAGCCAAATCGCGCTCCTGCGCAGTTGGTGTTATTGTGACTGCCGGGCCGTGGCCCCGGATGTTGTGGCTGCTGGAGGGGAGATGGAGGAAGCCGAAGGGGTGGCCGCGGCCCCGGGCCCAGCTTCGGGGGTGGCTTTCAGGGGCCGCCGAGCCATGTCCGGCTCTTGGGAGCGCGACCAGCAGGTTGAGGCTGTGCAGCGGGCGCTGGTGGAGGTGCTGGGGCCCTACGAGCCTCTGCTGAGCCGGGTGCAGGCTGCCCTGGTGTGGGAGCGGCCCGCCAGGAGCGCCCTGTGGTGCCTGGGGCTGAACGCGGCGTTCTGGTGAGAGACCCGGACCCTCGCTAACCCTACAAGGCGCGAATTCGTCAGGTTGCTCTAGGGGTCTACCTCTCGCCGGCCTTGCCCTGTTTTCTTTCGCCGCCTTGGCTGCTTCTCGTAGTAACGTAATGGTGCTTCACTTTTCCCCTCCATCCCGCCCGCTTCCAAGGCTTGGGCACCCCGGGTGCTCACGGGGCCTCGCGGTCTTCCCTGCTCTCCCCGCGCCGGCACTCTTGTCCCCGCACAGTGTCCAAGAGCTTAGTCGTTCGCAGTGAGCCAGGTTGCTTCTTGTTAGCTAGAGAAAGCTATTTCTCTTTGAGACCGTTTCCCTCGCCTGTCCCGGTGTGGTTTCTAGAGATTTTAAACTTAGGGGGGGAGGAGAGGCAGAACTTGAAAATAAGTATCACATGGGCGTGAGGAGAAAAACAAGCTTGAGCCGGTTATCAGGAATTAGCATGTTAGCTACTTACGGTCTCACCCAGTCCAGTTAGTGAAGTCGGTTTGGAGCTTCAGCAGCAAAGAGAAGTAGGAAGTCGTAAGGAAGAAAATGATGAAACAATGATGAGATTTCATCCGTTTCAGAGCCACCTAGCATGGCACGCTCCTCTCTTCGAAGGAATTAGAAAGGCATCTTTAGCCATGGTTTAGAATCAAGGGGTTTGAGGATGTCCGAGAGCCGTTGAGTTCCATCTAGCCGGACAAGTGGTATTTTGTTCAAGGATCTGTTTCATTCTCTGGGAACATGAAGGAGGCCCTGGGGCTTCTTTGAATCTACCAAGCGTAGTTTGGGTTTATTAATAACCAGAGGACTGGTCAAATTCCAAGGGAACTGACACATTACTGAGGCCTGTAAGGCCAAATGAAATTAGACTATCCTGCTTAAGCCTGAGACAACAAAGTTGGGGGTGTGTGTGTGTATGTTCGTGTTGGAGCTCAACCCCAGGCCCTGTGCATGCTGGGCAAGTGCTGTAGCCGTGAAGCTTACACTTTAGGCCCCTGTCATCTATTTTTGGTAATGCTTCTTCCTTGACCTCAGATACCAGCTTCCTTTCCTTTCAATTGTTTGTGTTTGTCCAGGCAGAACCTCAAGGAAAAAGACATTGACGTTCTTTAGACCAGAAATGTGGGGTTGAGGTGTACAGCTGGGGCAATTCTGACTGGAACTCTTTTTTTATTATTTTTATTTTATTTTATTTTATTGAGTCAGGGTCTCATATAGCCCTGTCTAGCCTGAAACTAACTATATATAGACCAGCCTGACCTCAAACCCAAGAGATCTGTCTGCCTCTGCCTCCAAGTGTTGGTTCGTATTGAAGGAGTACTCTACTCATGAAACATGTTGTTGTTCTTTTGAGACAGGGTTTCTCTGTGTAGCCTTGCCTGTTGTGGACTCCTCTTTGTAGACCAGGTTGGCCTCGAACTCATAGAGACTGACCTGCCCCTGCCTCCTGAGTGCTGGGGTTAAAGGCATATGCCACCATGCCAGGCATGAAATAGGTTTTTAAAGGCTTGTTTTTACTGTTTTGGAGTGTGTGTGTGTGTGTGTGTGTGTGTGTGTGTGCGCGTGTGTGTGTGTAAGTGTGTGTGTGTGTGTGTGTGTAAGACTACAGGTGCCTGTGGAGGCTAGAGACATTTGAATCCCCCTGGAGCTGGAGTTGTAGGTGACTGGGTGCTGGGAACCAAACTCTGGAAGAGCAGTCTCTCTCCAACACTGGAACACATTTTAAAGCTGCAGTGGTATTTGCTGCCTCTCAACAGTGTATTCTCTGTTGGTCCCACATACCCTAGGCTGGCCTGGAGCACACCTGGTGGCAAGCTTTGAACTCCTGATCTTCCTGCTCCCACCCTCCGGAGGCTGGGACTGTGGACATTGGCGACCACGCTGTGCCAGTAGTGTTTACCTAAGCCAAGTCTGTGTTTAGCATCTTCCTCAGAACCCCTCTTGTGCTTTGGATCTCTTAAAACATTGTGACTGGTCGTTATCTCTGGCACTTCCTGGTGGCTGGCCTGCTGTGCAGCCACAGTACAGTTAAGACTTGCTGCATTCCCATCTCTGAGAAGCCAGGGGAGAGACACCAAAATGAGGGTGGTTTAGGACTTAGCAGTTGAGGGTGTTATTTATAAGAGGGGACTCAGTGATACCTAGTGAAGGGTACAAACAGTATTAAGGTAGTCATGGACATTGGCATTTATAGAATTGTTTTGGGAGAAATGAACTTCCTTTGAAGTTTGAGGTTTAAACCGATTTCACTCGTCAGTAGTGTCTCTGTGAGTGTTGACGGTTCACGTAGGACGGTAAAGAATGACTGTTTAGATCTTAGACATTTTGAAGAAAGGTCATTAGTTGAGGTCAGAAAAAACAAATCTAAACTAATTTTCTTTCACTATTTGTTAGGAATAATAATGCATCAAAAGCTGAGAGGTGTTTTGTGTGTGTGTGTGTGTGTGTGTGTGTGTGTGTGTGTGTGTGTCAGAAGATTAGACAATATACAAAAGAAGTCCCCTGTGGGCTGGAGAGAGGTGGCCCAGGGCCTAATGACCTGACCCAAGTTCTCCAGATTGTCCTCTGACTTAAACACACAGATACGTACTCTTTTGAAAGAATATTTGCTGTTGTTGGTTTTTGAAGGCAGGGCTTTTCTTTGTTGTCCTGGCTGTCCTAGAACTCACTCTGTAGACCAGGCTGGCTTCTAACTCAAGAGATCCGCCTGCCTCTGCCTCTGCCTCTGCCTCTTGAGTGCTGGGATTACAGGTGTGCGCCACCACTGCACAGTTTTTTTCTTCTTCTTGTTCTTGTTTCAAGTCATCCAAATTCAGAGAACATAGCCCTTTCAGCGTTTTGTATTCTCAGTAGTGGTTTTTCTGTAGCTAGGACTATGTCCTCTCCTAAACATAATAGGTTCATAAAAGAAGTCCATGTTGTGTGCCACTGTAGTATTTCTGGGCTACCCACTTCCTTCCCCCAGGTTCCAGTGGGACCATGGTGGCCCTATCAAAAAACCGAGTAACCCGCATCACTTTTGGTCCTTGGCTCTGTACTGTCTTTAGGATAATAGTGGCCTTCTCTCTAGAAGCTTGTATTTTCATTACTCTCAGCCTGTCTACAGATGAGTGATTTGCAGGGAGCCCATGGAAGTCAGCAGGAGTGTATGTATCATGACAGGATCAGAAAAGAACAGGTTGTTTCAACTTTGCTCTGACTCATAGGAGGTGAGGGGGAACGTGAGGGTAAAGGAGCCCTGGGGACGCGTGGGCGCTGCTGGCTCCTGCATCCTTCGAGAGGGGCTTATGGCTGTGGAGCTGCTTTCCAGCTTTGTCCCTGTGACTCTGTGGTCCTTTGGGACATGAACATAACCCTGTTGAACACTCTCCTGGGAACTGTTTTTACAGTCACCAACCTTGCCAATGTTAGCCATTCTTTGCAGGGGCTGTGATGGAGTATGTGATTAGAGTCTATATTGTTGGCATGAGTTTTAAAAAGGAAAAGGGGGGAAAAAGTTTTTTCACTTGGCTGGGTGGCGCACACCTGTGATCCCAGCACTCGTGGAGGCAGAGGCAGGCAGCTCTCTGTGAGTTCCAGGCCAGCCTGGTCCACAGAGTAAGTCCAGGACAGCCAGGCAGAGCTGTTTCAAAAAACCAACCCCTCCTCGCCCCCAAAGTTTTTCCTTCCCTAAAAAACAAATAAAAAGTGATCTGAGAAGTGATTAGGGGTATACAACAGCTCCGATTACAAAATTAGAACCCGACTGAAAAACAATAGGAAAATGAAGGGAGGGTGTCATTTACTGACCCCCCTCCTTCCCCCCCCCCCAAGACAGGGTTTCTCTGTGTAGCCCTGGCTGTCCTGGGACTCTGTAGACCAGGCTGGCCTTGAACTCAGAGATCTGGCTGCCTCTGCCTTGGTGCAGAGGTTAAAGGTGTGTTCCTCCACTGCCTGTTTTTTTTTAAATGAGTTTTGAAGGTATTTAGAAATGTAAACATTACTGATTTTAAGATCTTAGTTTTCTTTAAAGGAAAGCCCATTTCAATAGAGACATTTTTCCAAGCTGCTAGCCTCAGCACATGCAGGTAGCCCTGAGATCAAGACTAACTTGTTCTGTATAGTGAGTTCCTGGCTGGGACTACGTAGACTGTCTCAAAACAAAGCCTAAAAAACAAACAAACAAACAGAAAACCCACCAAAGTTTAGATGAAACTCAATTGACAAATGTTTCTGGTGATGGGTTCTTTTTCTTTTCTCTTTTTGCTTTTGGGTCCATGCAGCCAAAGCTGGCTTCTGCTCTTGGGAGCCTGTTGCCTTGGTAAGGCTCTTTGGCTACCAATTATGCCATCCTCATCTTTGCCTCTCTTTGCCTTAGAGGTGAATTAGTCATTTGTTTGTTTGTTTTAGGGCTGTGATTAAAGCTGCGGCTTCATGAATGCTAGGCAAGCTCTCTGACACCAGCCTAGCCTTCAGTTTTTGTGTGTAATTGTAAGGTTGATGCTTTCTCTGTTTAGGGTCGGGTGGGTCAATAGCAGCTAGCTGGTTTCACTTGGTTTTCTGTGCGAGCAGCAGCTGTCATCATGTGATATAGGTTGGGTTAATTTTTTTCCTCTTCACTTCCCAGCGCCTGCCTCGTTAACCAGGCAGTCACAACACTCTGTCCTATAGAATGAGATGCTTTGTTCTGAAGTGCCAGAGATGCGTGCTCTGTAACAACAAAGGAACCTAGAAATAGCATTTTTGATTGACAATAGATGTGTTGTCATTGTCTGTGATTGTATGTGTGGCTGTGGACCGAACCCAGGGCCTCTTGTATCCTGGGCAAACTATTATTATTTATAACAAAGTCTAATTTCCATTACTATAGATCCACCTTCTAGTTAACTCCCAGAAAGTTGTGTATTTCTAGAATTTCTCATGGTCTTTTTGGACACGAGATACCAAGGAACACATTTTATCTGGGCTGGCAGTTTAGTTGGATAGCTCTCACAAATAAAAGGGCAATTTTTTAAAATGTGAGGTTTATTAAATGAGCATGGGGAGAGAAGGAAAGGGTGGAGGGTACCCCAGAGAGAGAAAGAGACAGACAGACAGACATACAGACAGACAGAGGAAGAGAGGAGGAAAGAGAAGTAAGAGATAAAAGGGCAATTTACAAAATGAAAATCTATGTGTGGTGGTACAGGCTCATAATCCAGGTGTGTGTGCGTGCGTGCGTGTGTGCGTGTTGGGGCTAGAGAATCCAGAGCAAATGTCCTCCTCAGTTATCTAGTGAGTTCTGTAGTCCAGCCTGGGCTACACGAGACTTGTCTCAACACCTTTCCAAAAAAGGAAAAACAGTAGATAGATAAAACTTTACTGTATTAACTGGCATTTTAAAAATTCAAGGGTAGGAGCTGGAGAGACGGCTCGGGTTAAGAGCACTTGTTACTTTTGCAAAGGCCCTGGGTTTGATTTGCAGCGTCCACGTCGTGGCTTGCAGCATATGTGTGCATGCAGGTGAAACATTCATACTCAGAGGATAAATTAATTTTAAAAATAAATAGAAATCGAATCGTGTTACCAATTTCTGCTTATTAAATTTTATTTTATTTTGGGACAGGGTCTCAGTATTTAGCCCTGGCTGTTCTGGAATTCATTACATAGACCAGGCTGGCCTTGAACTCAGAGGTCTGCCTTCTTCTGCTTCCTCAGTGCCAAGATCAAAGTTGTACACCAGTATGACTGGCTGCTCATTAAGTTTTAAGAACTGATAATGTTCAATTTTGGGGAATACGTGGGAGAAGAGACATACGACTGAGAGAAGCCTACACTAGATGGCTTTTCTAGGAAGTAGTTTGGCAGCCTTTGCTAAGCTGAGTGGTTAGCACCTTTCCTGGGGACAGTGGAGACAGGGAGTGACCGACAATGTGTGTGTGTTTATTGAGGTTGATGAAGACTTTCTAAAGTTAGATAATGGTGGCTTGCAGAACTCTGAATATATTCCAAACCATTGAAGTAGTCATTTTTTAGTTTTTATTTTCCTGAGACAGGGTTTCTCTGTGTAGCCTTGGCTGTCCTGGACTCACTTTGTAGACCAGGCTGGCCTCGAACTCACAGCGATCCACCTGCCTCTGCCTCTCGAGTGCTGGGATTAAAGGTGTGCACTACCACTCCGGGCCTGAAGTAGGTAATTTAAAAGGAAGAATTTCCTTATGTCCTTATAAAAAAAAATAATTAATGCTTCTTGACCTAATGTTCTACTTAGCTAATAGTAGGTAAGGTCAGAGGTGTGTTTAGTGTTGGACAGCTCCTCTTTCTTATTTTCTTTATATCTTATCGTGTGTGTGCGTGTGTGTGTGCATGTGCATATGTGAATGCAGGCAGGCACCTGCCCTGGTGTGTATGTGCAGGCCAGAGGACCACTTTGAGGAGTTGGTTCACTCTTTTTACTGTTGATTCCAGGGGTGAAAGTTAGATCACTGCGCTTGCTTGGCATCTGCTTTTATCCTCTGAGCCCACCCCCGCCCCTTTTCTGTCCCAAGTGTTTTTGTTTTTGCTTTTGTGTTGTTGCCTTGCTGTTGTGAGGCGGGATCTCGTGAAGGGCAGGCTGCTGTATGCAGCCCACAAGTACCCTGAACTCCCGATCCTTCTGTCTGCTTCTCCCCAGTGCTGGAATTACTGTGTGTTCACCACTATACCCCATCTGTATAGTGCTTGGGCCAAACCCAGGACCTTTGCCCCTTAAAATAGATGTTTAAGACAGCACTAATTTTATCATATGGAAAAAATTATTTTGCGCTGTGTTGAAATGTCTTCTTTTTTTTTTTTTTTTATCCCCCTCAAAAATGGTACTTTGGCACTAAACAAAACAAAAACTCCGTTTACTTGTAAGGTTAATAACCAAAATGGAGTGTATATATTGTGAGTGTTTGCTCTGAACAGACAGGCCCTTTGTCCAGAGCGCGCCGTGAGACCTTGCTGCCTGTGGCCCTGCGGCTCAGTGGATTCTCCGGTCTCCTGTTCCCTGTAAATCAATGGTTGACTTCAGAAGCCTGAGGAGATTCGGATTCACAGTTCTTTCTCTTTTTCTTTCCTTTCCCTTCTTCTCCCCTCCTCTTTCTTTTCTTTCTCTCCATCTCCCCCACTCCCTCCTTCCTCTGTCTCCATCTCTCCCTTTATTTCTGTCTCACTAGGAAGCCCAGGCGATTCTCTTGCCTCTGCTTTCCAAGTGTTGGACTTACAAGTGTGAGCCACTATGCTTGGCTTGTGTGTGTGGTGTGGTTCCAGAGGCCAAATAATAAGGTGGGGTGTAAATCAGGTTATTCCATAGTGGTAGACTTTTTTTTTTTTTTTTTTTTTTTTTTACTATTTCTTTTTGTTTGTTTTTCGAAACAGATTTTTTTCTAGTGCAGTCCTTGGCTGTCCTGGAGCTCACTGTAAGCCAGGCTGGCCTCAAACCCACATAGATCTGCCTGCCTCTGCCTCTCTAGCGCTGGGATTAAAGGATTGTGTCACCATGCCTGGTGTTTTATTATATCCTATTTTCTAAACCTACAACAAGTATGCTTGGCCTTAGAAATAAGGAAAGTCATTAAGAAGAAAAAATGGGTGAGCCTGCAGTGATCAGAAAGACTAACAGGCAAACGCAGTCCTGAGCTGGGTAATTCATGTGTACACAGTCAAGTTGGCTCCATTTGCACTTTTTTTTTTTTTTTTTTTTGCTTAGTTGGAAAGTCTTTATGTTGATTGTAGTTGCTGAAAGTGTTTTGTCTGCTATTTTAACAAACTGTGGATTTGGGGTTTGTGTGTGTTTTCTGGAAGGATTTCATTCTGTAGTTCAGACTAGCCTCAAACTGTTGATCCTCCTGCCTCAGTTTCTGATTACTAGGATTGTAGGTGTGTACTCTGCTCTTAGCTTAGATGTCTTTTCTTCTTATTACCTCTTGTCTGGATTCCATGCCCTTTGTTTTCTTTCTTTCTTTTTTTTTTTTTTAAAGATTATTTATTATGTATACAGTGTCTGCCTGCATGTACACCTGTAGGCCAGAAGAGGGCACCAGATCTTGTTATGAATGATTGTGAGCCACCGTGTGGTTGCTGGGAATTGAACTCAGGACCTCTGGAAGAGCAGTCAATGCTCTTAACCTCTGAGCCATCTCTCTAGCCATTTCTGTTTTCTTACCATTTGTCTTTCAAACCCACTTTATATGACCTCCCTTATTGTTACTTAGTCATGTATTGTAAACACAAACAACTATACGTGAGTAAGGCACATGTCTTATTACTCTATTATCTCAGTGTATGCCGGGCTCCTTACAGAGATCTGTGTGGATCTTCTTCTTTGCCTCCCAAGTCCTGGGATTAAAGGTGGCCACCACTATACCCTGCCTTCCTTACTCCCTGCCTGGGCTGCTGATCTAATGCTAGAAGGCCCTCAGATTTGTTTTTCGAGTTGAAATATAGGTGTTGAGAATGGGAAAGCAGGGGTTGTGACAGGCTACTATAAGATAGTCTAGTTTGTGGAGAAATCAATTTTTTGTTTTGAGATAAGGTCTCAAAGACTTTAGCGTCAAACTCTGTGTAGCTGGGGGTGAGCTTGAACTTACTGCTTTTCCTCCCAAGTGCAGGGTTCACAGGCATGTGCTACCATGCCTGGCTGGAAAATACTTTTATTGCCAGCATCACTGGAAAACCACCCTGTAAAGGAGAGCTAAGCACCCCCTCCCTGCCTGAGTTTCTGCTTGTCGGCGGTCGGTGCTCTGGGAAGGGCTGATTTTGGAGGGCCTTGCCCCTCGGAGCACTTTGGGTACCTGGAGGGGGAGTAGCTTCAGTGCATGGGGAGCAGTGACCAGAGCCTTTATGGTCAGCGCCCCGCTGAATTTGCTTTATTTGTTGGCTTTGAGGAGATGAGCGACCCGGGGCAGCTCCAGCTTATGTCTGCTAAGCTGCTTTGCTTTTTTAATCTCAGGTGTAATGTGCCCTGTAAGTGCTGGGGAATCGGAATAGACTTGTCATTGGTGCCTGGACTTCTGACTCTCATTCCCTTTCATTCTTTAATATATTTTATTTTAAAAGGTGCTCAAGTAGCATGCACTCGTGTTTATTGTACAGGATGTCCTGTGAATGCATTTGTCTTCATGTAGATGTTCAGAAAGGCTTCCTTATTTTTGATGCTGAGATTGATCTGAGTGTCCTGCACAAGTTTTTAATTTCTTAAAATTTATTTTAATTTTTTTTTTTTTGATTTGTTGAGGCATGGTCTGGCTGTCTGTCCTGGAATGCCCTATGTATACCACGCTGGACTTTGCCTCTGTCTTCCAGGTGCTGGGATAAAATGCATGCACCACCATATCTACCTTATTTTTTGGAGGCTGTCTCACGGGCCTAGCGTGGTATTACACTCTGAAGTGACGCCTTTTGGGTCCTTTACTTCTCCCCCCTGAGTGCTAAGGATCAGAGCCAGGCCTTCGTGCATGCAGAGAACCCTACTGCCTGAGCTCCCACCCTGGCTTTTTTGTCTTTTATGGTATAAGAATTCTATCCTTAAGGTTTGCTCTGGGGTTGTATAAGGTCATTAGTCAAGTATTGAGCTGAGGGTATTCCAGAGTGACCAGCTTCTGAGGTGCTGTGTTAATTCCTAGTGCCACTGTGATGTGAAAAGGCGGGTGCGGTGCTGGTGCCTTGCATGTTGTTCTTGGCCAGCATCAAGTGCGATATTTTATAGGAGATTAAGCCTGTTGTTTTTCTGAGGAGGGAGGAAGAGGGAGACAGAGGAAAAAAAGAGAAGGTCTTGTATCACCCAGTTTATCTTCAGATTCACTCTGTAGCTAAGGATGACCTTGAACTTCCTGTCTTTGTGCCTCTACCTCCACCTCCCAAGTGCTGGAATTGTACATGAGCTACCACACTGGTTTTATTCCGTATTGAGGATCAAGCTAGGGCTTCAGGCATGTGAGGCAAGCGCTTTACCAGCTGAGCCACATCCACAGCTCAGGACTGTCAGCGCCCCATTATGCGTGAAGAGATGAACTTATTAAAGTTCACGTATGCTTCTATTTAGGGATCAACCTCAGAGTCATCTGACTTCATTTTTTATTTAAATTAATTTTTTTTCATTTGTTTAATTTTTAATTTTTTGGTTTTTGGAGACAGGGTTTCTCTGTGTAGCCTTGGCTGTATTGGACTCACTTTGTAGACCAGGCTGGCCTTGAACTCACAGAGATCTGCCCACCTCTGCCTCCCAAGTGCTGGGATTACAGGCATGCACACAGCCTTAAATTTAATGTTTTATTGTTGTTATTATTGTTAATATTATTGAGACAGGTTTTTCACTATGCAACCGCAACCCCATTTGGCCTGGGATTGCTATATAGACCAGGCTGACCTTAAACTCAGATTTACTGTCTGCCTCTGAAGTGCTGGGATTAAAGGTGTGTGCCACCATGTCTGGCCTAATTTTTGTTTTCTTTATCATTAGTGTATATATATAAGTTAACGATTTTTGTGTCTTTCAGTGTGGGTGTGTGCATGCAGAAGTCAGAAGATAACCTTCCAAAGTCATGTTTTTAGGGATCCAGCTCAGGTTGTGAGGAGTGTGCTACGAGTAATTTTACGCACTAAATCATCTCTCTGTCCCTCATCTGACCTTAAAAGCTTCTCTTGCTCAGTGCAGTGGTACCTGATTATAGTCTCAGAATCTGATGGCTGAAACGAGAGATTGCTTCAGGTTAAGAGTATGGAGACCAGGCAAGGTAAACTAACAAGATCTCAGCCCCTAAAGACAGGGACACGCTTGGAAGATGGCTACAGGCATGCACTACCATGCCTGGTTTATGCAGTTCTGGGTGTTGGACCCAGGGTCTTCATGCATGCTAGAGGAGCACTGTACGGACTGAGCTATGTTCCCAGGCCCCTCATTTATTCATGTGATGATGCACTACATTTATTGATCTCTGTTGAACTGCCACTCCTGCTGTGGTAAGACAAAGCCACTTGGGGACAAGTAGATGGATAGCTGAATATGTAAACTCCTGGCGTGGGTCCATCATTCATGTAAAAGCCTAGTGTGGCCACACATCTGCAGCTAGAGTGCTGAGGGTTAGGGCCAGGCAAATCCCTGGAACTTACTGGTCAGAAGTCTTTCCAGGCGATGAGCTCTGGATTCATGAGAAACCTGTTTCAGACGATAAAGTGGGGTCCATGTACGGTGGCACACACCTTTCGTCCTGGGACTCGAGAGGCGGAGGTAGGCAGGTCTCTGTGAGTTTAAGGCCGTCCTGAACTATGCAGTGAGCTCCAGCATAGCCAGGGCTGTCTTGGAAGACCTGTCTGGAGTTACAGAGGCGCCTGGCCTACATGCTTCCCTACTTGACGCAGCTGGGGATAATCATACTAAACAACCCAGGCGCAGGAAGACAAATACCATGTGCTTTCTCTCGTTTGTACTTATTAGATTGTGCATAGCTACACTGAATCATGTATGTGTGTATGACATGACAGTTGACGTGCAGCTGTCTGGAGGCACAAAGAGAGAGCTAATGATAGGGGGGGGGAGTGAGAAATGCACATAGAGATGGAATAGGCTCCGTGTACAATATCTACTTGTATGAAAATGTCTCTGTGGGGCCTGCAGAGATGGCTCAGAGGTTAAAAGCACTGACTGCTCTTCCAGAGATCCTGAGTTCAAGTCCCAGCAACCACATGGTGGCTCACAACCATCTGTAATGTGATCTAATGCCCTCTTCTGGTGTGCGGATGTACGTGCCATAACTGTACATAATAAATAAAAAAATAAAGAAAATGTCTCTGTATAACATAATACCATGTACAATGAATATATACAATGAGAATTTTACAAAAAAACCATTAATCTCACTTGGTTAATGCTGTATAACTCTTTTTTTTTTAAAGTTATTTATTTTTATTTTATGTGCATTGTATGGCTGTGGGTGTCAGATTTTGGAGTTATAGGGAGTTGTGAGCTGCCCTGTGGGTGCTGGGAATTGAACCCGGGTCCTCTGGAAGAAGAACCAGTGCTCCCAAACGCTGAGCCATCTCTCCAGCCCCTAGTTCTCTTCATGTACCATTTTGTTGAAGACTTTGCATCTGTAATGATAAGAGAAATGCTCTGTGGTTCTCTTGTATCTAGCTTCAGTAACCGGGTAGTGCTGGCTGCTCCGAGCACTGTTTACTTTAACCCTCAGCCCCAGGTGGAGTTGAGGTGGGGTCTCAAGTAGCCTAGGCTGGCCCCAGACTCACTCTTTACATGAAGATGACCTCAAGCTCTTGATCATGCATGGAGCAGCGCACCTGGCTCTCCCTACCTGTCACTTTGATTAGAAGAGTTTGAGGCGTATTGGAGCTAATCCTGAAGTGCCTTTTAGACATACCTTTAGTGTTCGCTTCCTGTGTGACCTTAGGTCAGTCAGTTTGCTTTGAGGGCTCAGTTCCTTCATCTGTAATGGCACATGCTTAATTGAGTTAAATGCTTCATTCATTGTGTGCTGTGTCAGGTACTGGCTTGTACTAGGGCTTAACTTTAGTAAATGAATAGTTGCTTTCATCTTGTCACTGAACAGACTGGAAGGTTGGAGGGGTCTCCAGGAGGTTACTTGATTTAGTCCCTCATCTTTACAGAAGCAAATTACTGTCTCCCCAGGAAAATAGTTGGGGTCTGGAAAGTTGGGGGGCATAACTGGTTAGTTAACATCTGAACCACCAGAGCCCAGAACTAGAACTGTTGACCCAGCCCAGAGTGCACGCCATCTTTTCTAAGCTGCCCTCACTGCTTAGTGACCCTCTTCCATCTTCTTCCTCTGTAGGTTTTTTGCACTGACATCCCTTCGTTTTGTGTTTTTACTTGCGTTCAGCTTGATGATCATTGTCTGTATTGACCAATGGAAGAACAAAATTTGGCCCGAAATAAAAGGTAAGATTTGTAGCATATTTTATTTGAATGGGTGTTTTGCCTGCTTGAATGTACCACTTGTGTGCCTGATATACACAGTGGCCGAAAGAGGGCATTGGATCCCCTGGCATTGTTAGCTGAGAATTAAACCCAAGCCTTCTAGAAGAGTAGTTAGTGCTCCTAACTGCTGTGCCGTCTCTCCTGCTTCTATCCGTAAAGAAAAATTAATGACAACCCAAGGGGTAATATCAGAGATGTAGTGCAGTGTGTAGTTGATGTATTTATGCCCTTTATCCCCAGTTCAGTCATTGAAGCAGGATATGTGGAAGGTGAGGAGAGAGAACCCTTTCTAGGCAGCAGCTGACAGCAGCACAGGCGAGCGAGGCGCAGTGCCGTTCTTTGTAATGCCAGCACTTGGGGGCCTCAGTGAGCCTCAGGTGAGCAGGGAGTTGGAGGCTGGCTGGACGTGAGATCCTTTCCACAGACAAACAGAAGAGCCACAACTTGCTAAGTGTCTCCTGGGAACACAGAACTGAGCGTTTGGTAGGAATGAGGAGTCTGTTTTCAGGAGAGAACTTAGATTTATAATTCCATGAAAACTAGTTAGGTTTAGACATTTAGGTAGTGAATGATCATGAACAGTGTTTGTTTGTTTGTTTGTTTGTTTTGTTTTGTTTTTCGAGACAGGGTTTCTCTATGTTATCCTGGACTCGATTTGTAGACCAGGCTGGCCTTGAACTCACAGGGATCCGCCTGCCTCTGCCTCCCGAGTGCTGGGATTAAAGGCGTGCGCCACCATTGCCTGACGAAGAGGTTTTTAAATTCGAGCTGCATACCGAGTTGAGAGTAAAGATGAATTGGATAGCATTTTAGAGGTGAGATGGCATGAGTCAAGGGAGAAGGCAGCAGCTCTGTCAGGAAACTGCAGTTGCACCCTGTGGGAAGAAGTCATGATGTCCCTGAGACTCGTCGGTGTTGTGGAGAGTATGAGGAAGGAAGATCGGTCAGTATTGATGCGCAGCAGATGGGTTCAAATAGTAAAGTAAGAGCGGAGAATGCCGTGCACTTACCAGACCACGCAGAGGCCATGGAGAGCGGTCGGGTGTGAGTCTGAAAGAAAACTGCTGTGGATTCTGGACGTGTTAGGTTCAGGTGTCAGCAGGATGTTCAGTCTATGGTGTGTAGCTTTTAAGTACATTGCTCTTTATTTTATAGAGTTGAAGAAACCAGCCTGTCTTATGCCTGTGAGTGTTGAAAGGCCGCATTGTTCAGAGCAGATAATAGGTGTCTCTAAAGGAAACAGGCAGATGTCTGGAGTTGGAGTAGTTGGAACATGCCTTGGAAGCTGGCACCCAGGATGTGTGTGAGCAGTCCGACACGCTGAGGGGACGGGTGGACCCTGTTCTTGCGCACCTCGGCTGTAGCTGAGATAGTTAGGTGTAGCTCTCATGGGCCATTTGTGCCTTCTCTTTCCCCGTGGAAAAGTCTTTATTTTCTTAAGACACATAAACCATTATTCCATTGTCTGCAGCTCCTTGGCTCTGGTAATATAACATGGGATCTTCTTTTTTCTTTTTATTGGCTATTAATGTTTCCTTTTTTCCTAAAATATTAAAACTTGTCAGACCAACAAACAGCCTGCTATTTCCATGTTTGGTTTTGTCTACCAACTAATACTAGTGTTTGTTTTTAATATTGTAGTGCCACGACCTGACGCGTCAGACAATGAGAGGTACGGAACACCAGTTACTTCCCTTCTTGTTGTTTGGATGGGTTCTGTTGTATTATTGTAGTTACATGTCCTTAATCCCGCATCCTGGACACCACAGTATGTGCCTAACCTGCTTCAGATAACAACAAGTTCTAAAACCAGAGTTGAGAATACTTGTCTTCTCATCTCTGTAGGATGAGAACATTCTGGAAAAGGAGCATTAGTGACTGACAGCCTGACATGCCAGGGAAATAGCTGTATTAGTAAGCCACAGTGTGAAAACTTAGAGGCAACTAATTTGTCTCTTGGTTTTTATATTGCATCATTTGGTGTTTCTGTGACCTGTGGCTGTTCTTAAGTTCTGGGTCAGAAAACACTGGTTCCTGGCATCAGCATGCCAGTGCTAAGGAGCCTTTGTGTGTCTAAGAGCCTCTGCTTTCCTTCCTTAGTCCGTCCACCCCATATGTTTGGTAGGAATTTCCTCTGTTGTGATTTACTTTGGGTTTGTTTTCTATCCTCCCGTTGCCTCCCTCTTGGCTACAGTGGAGTCAGTCGGGCTGTGCTTTACTTGTGTCCCTGGATTGCAATTGTATGGAACTGCAATGGTCTTAGTCTGGTGAAGATGGTGTTTTTGAGCACAAAGGGCCTTGGGGCTGGTGGCAGGTTTATACGTGTAGATTAAGCCACTTGCTCATAGGGTGGAGTTGTCAGAACAAGTTTGTCTTCCTAGTCCCCAAATTCAAGTTTCAACCTGGTAAGCCATAAAGAAAGACATGCTTCACCTCCAAAAAACCTGGGGCTCCCAGCCCCTATTTAAACCTGGAAGCCCTGGCTGCCAGCACAGCAAGACTGGGTGGGTGGATGGGGGTACATAGCTCCTTTCACAGCTCCCCTTCTCTCTCCCGTAGCTGGGGCTTTGTGCACCCTCGGTTGCTCAGCGTGCCCGAGCTCTGTCACCATGTAGCTGAAGTCTGGGTTAGTGGGACCATTTTCATAAGGAATCTTTTGCTTTTCAAAAAGCAAAACCCAGGCAAGGTAAGACCCCCCCCCCCTGTTCACTTTGGGCTCTGGCCTTCAGTTCAGTTCATGTTAATTGAAACACTATTTCACCACGTATCCCCACTCATGAAGGAAAAGACATGAGGTTTGTAGAAACAAAGGGACGCTACAGGAAGGGGTTCTGACTGGCCGTTACAGTTAGCAAGAGCATGACACCATGGTCCGTGTGCTTGTCACTTGAAGTAGCCATTTTCTTTCTTTCTTTTTTTTTCTTCTTAAATTTCTTTCTGTGCTAGGGATTGAGTCCAGGGCTTCCTGCATGGTGGCCAAGCTCTACAGCTCAGCTGCATCTCCAGCCCCAGAAAGCAGGTCATTTTCTTGTCTCAAAAGGACAAGGAAAGCTTGCTTGTGTGCATTTGTGTCATATTAAACATGTGATAAGTTGTTGGGTTTTCTATTTTTGGGTTGTTTTGTTTTGGCAGCACGGAGCATGGAGACAGGGTTTCTCTGTGTAGTCTTGGCTATCCAGAACTTGCTTTGTAGACCAGGCTGGCCTTGAACTCACAGAGATCCACTTGCCTCTGTCTCCCCAAGTGCTGGGATTACAGGCGTGTGCCACCACGCCCAGCTTTGTTTTCTTACTTTTACTTAAAAAACCCACCACTGATACATGTTTTCAGAGAGATTTTTTTGCCTAAAACTTACCCAAACCAATTTCCTGGCATGAAAGGTTCCGCTGTCTGGGGTGAGCCATGTAAGATAAGCTGTGTAGAAGGGAGAGCACCGCTGGACTCAGGAGGGGCTGAGCTGTCTCTGACATGGCCGGGCTCGACTCGGATCGTAAACAATCTCCAGTCACATCTCCATTAATCCCAGCCTCACCCAGTCCCTCGCCATGTGGCAGAAACTTAACACTGCTTCTTGCTTCTCCCAGTTCTGCTTGCTGAGCTGTGGGATCCTGACCTTTTTGGCCATGTTGGGCCGCTACATCCCTGGGCTCCTACTGTCCTACGTGATGCGTAAGTGTGAGCATACTCCCCCTGCAGGCTGCATGTCAGTTATAGCTTTTCCTGTCAGTCAACTGTGGGTTTAGGGCAGTGGTTCTCAACCTTCCTAATGCTGCAACTGTGGTAACTCCTAACCATAAATTAATTAATTATTGGTTTGTTTTGTTTTGTTGTTTTTGTTTGTTTTTTTTTTCCCCGAGACAGGGTTTCTCTGTGTAGCCTTGGCTGTCCTGGACTCACTTTGTAGACCAGGCTGGCCTCGAACTCACAGCGATCCGCCTGCCTCTGCCTCCCGAGTGCTGGGATTAAAGGCGTGCGCCACCACGTCCAGCTAATTATTGGTTTTTTGAGACAGGGTTTCTCTGTGTAGCCTTGGCTGTCCTGGACTTACTTTGTAGGACAGGCTGGCCATGAACTCACAGTGATCCGCCTGCCTGTGCCTCCTGGAGTGCTGGAGTTAAGGTGTGTGTGCCACCACACCTAGCTTATAAAATTGTTTTTGTTGCTACTTCATAACTGTAATTCTGCTACTGTTACGAATCATACTGTAAATATCTGGTACGTGACTCCTATGAAAGGGTCATTCAGCCCCCAAAGGGGTCATGACCCACAGGTTGAGAACCACTGTCTTGGAAGAGTCCCTTTGTATTTTAGTTCTCCAAATGACTTTTTCATATATTCAGGACATGATTAGTGTTGTTAAATGTCTTTTCATATGGACCTGGTATGCCACAAAAAAAAACGGCATAGCTCCATTACTTTGGGGGAGCTTGCAGTACTGGGGAATCCAACCCAGGGTGTCATGCATATTAGGCAAGTGTTTTGCAACCCATACTTTAGTATATCCCTAGACACCCCCCCCCTTTTTTTTTTCCTTCCTTGAAACAGGGTTTCTCTGTACAGCCCTGGCTGTCCTGGAACTCTATCTGTAGACCAGGCTGGCCTTGAACTCAGATATCTGCCTCCCAGGTGCTGGGATTAAAAGTATGCTCCACCACACCTGGCCTATTTGAGGCCTCGAATTCACAAGAGATCTCCCTGACTCTGCCTCCTGAGTGCTGGAATTAAAGGCGTGCGCCATCTCTCCAGGCATCCAGGAGTAGTATTTTCTATACATAATTTTACCTCAGCATCACATGACTGGTTGTCACTATTTTGCTTTATATGTCCACATTGCCTGTTCTGTCCCTGGGCTGCCTGTAGCCTAGACTGTTGTGTATAGCCATGACCTTGACCCTTGGGATGGTTATAGAAGTCCCTGCTCTCAAAAACTGTCTGTGACAGGTGTCACTAGTGGAGGTGACCAGCAAAACTAAGTTGAATTGTTCTCACTGAGTTCTAAGGACACAATAGTAGAGGGGCAGGTAGGGCTGCTTTGTGCCGTCTCCATTTTCATACTATTTCCACTCCTCTCAGTTGTCACTGTCATGATGTGGCCTCTTGCTGTATATCACCGACTGTGGGATCGAGCCTATGTGTGGCTGAAGCCGGCTCTGCAGCGGCTGGACTTCAGTGTCCGTGGCTACATGATGTCGAAGCAGAGAGAAAGACAGTGTAAGTGTCACGGGATGGCTTTCTTCTGTCTCATAGTTTAGGGAAGAGGAGGACCTGGGTCTGACATACCCTAATAATGGAAGGAGAAAACTATCACACGCATGCACACATGCCAGCTGCACTCTGACTTCACAGGTACACCATTTCATATGTACACAGAAACAGTAAATATATAAAAGTAATTTTAAAACTTCAAGTAGAAGGGGGGGTGGTTGGTAGGAGTGCAGAGGTGGTAAGGAAAGACAATGTTTTATTTCTGAGAAACTTAGGCAGACTTGGTATTCTCCAACAGGCTTTAAAATCTCCATTTCCCCCCCTTTTTGCTGGGGGGTGGTGTGTTTTGTTTTTTTCTTTTCTTTTCTTTTTTTTTTAAAGATTTTTATTTATTATGTATACGATGTTTTGCCTGCATGTACACCTGCACACCAGAAGAAGGTACCCGATTTCATTCTAGATGGTTGTGAGCCACCATGTGGTTGCTGGGAATTGAACTCAGGACTTTTGGAAGAGCAGGCAGTGCTCTTAACCTCTGAGCCATCTCTCCAGCCCGTTTTGTTTTTTTCAGACACGGTTTCTCAAAACCCTGTAGCCTTGGCTGTCCTAGACTTGCTTTGTAGACTAGGCTGGCCTTGAACTCAGCGATCCACCTCCCTCTGCCTCTGGAGTGCTGGGATTAAAGGTGCTCTGCTGCTGCCACCGCCACCACCACCACACCTGGCCTGGTTTTTTGCATTTCTAAGCTCGCATCTTCCCATTAGCTGTCTTTCAAAGGGGATTGAAAACAGCCACCTTAGATGCCGGGAGTATGACTAGCCCGAGCTCTACCTGATACCTTCTCTTTGGTCTTCTCAGTTTGGGTGTTTCATTAAGCCTTCAAAGAATCCCATAAGTGATCAGTCACCAGGCCCAGCCTCATCTGGGCCAACTAGTTGAAAAATACCAGTCCTTAAAAGCCTCGCCGAGCCAAGGTGAGCCCCTCCTCCTTTCCACGCCTCTGCTGGCTTACGACTGTGCTTGTATTTACTCCTCAGAGATCCTCAGAGTCGCTGGGTAGTTTGATAGTTCATCATCTAGCCAGAATCTCTGGAGATATACAGGGTTGGAAGAAGGAGGGAAATTGGAGGAGAGATGTAGTCCCATGAGTTACCTCTTAGGCTCAGCATCCTTACCTTCAGACATCACTATGTAGGGCCATATTTAGAGGCCTTCTTGATACATGCTTTTGGACTCCAGAGGGAGATTTTTTTTCCCCCTCAAAGGCATCCGGGCCTTCTGCTCTCTCCATAGTGCGCCGCAGAGCTCTGCACCCGGAACGTGCCGTGGACAACCACAGTGACAGTGAGGAGGAGCTTGCTGCCTTCTGTCCTCAGGTATCTTGTGTGTGAAGGCTGCTCCACTGGCCCTTTTAATCCCTCTGGCAGCTCACATTAAGGCGGTAACCAGGTTTCAGGCCCATCATGGACTCTCGGAGACCCCAGATCCCCCTTACTCTCAGTACAGAGCTGGTGGTGTGTGGGGCCTAGGGCTCAGTTTGAGCCCAGTGAACAGCAGCAGCTCACTCAGGTTTCCTTTTGTCCTATTGTCATGTGAACCGGGAGCTGGCACAGATCTTTTCAGCAGCCAGCCCACCTAGAGGGTTGGTTAATAAGTATATTTTTCTGTCTACCCAAGACTGCCTGAGCCTATGAGGTTGATAAGAAAGAGAGTTCCCTTTAGGGGAGCAGCCTAACAGGAGTTGAGGTTGTGGGTGCAGTCCCGTCTCTCCTTGGTTTTATTGTTGGGCTTGGGTATCTTCTAGGACTTGTGTTAGTAAAGCCGATTGCAGATGGCATCTTCTCAGACTTGCTTTCTTTTTCTAAGCTGGACGATTCTACTGTCGCCAGGGAATTGGCTATCACAGATTCGGAGCACTCTGATGCTGAGGTCTCCTGTACAGACAATGGCACGTTTAACCTGTCAAGAGGCCAAACACCTCTAACAGAAGGTTCTGAAGGTGAGAACCTTTGACCTGAGCTAGTAGTATAATTCCACCGTTTGCACTGTCGCTTCCTTGAACAGGGGGCTTACTGTTGCCCCCTCCTCTCCAGAGTCACCCGAGAGTGTGGCGTGGCACAGCTGGTATTGCTGCTTCTCTGGGAGCCCCCAGGCCCTTATTAGTCTTTGCCTCTGGCCTCATGGACACAGCAGAGGAAGACAGGCATTTCTCTGGCCATTAGCAGTCATGGCCATCTGAGTAATGACAAAAAGCTAACCAGTCCCACAGATTGGGCTTAATCCCAAGAAGTACAGGGCAAGGAAACCTGGTTGTGTCGGGTTGACTGCTTGTGGGTCTGGGGCACAGAGGCCAGGGAGCTACCATGTTTCACAGCCTGTGTTCTCTCAGACCTAGATGGTCACAGCGATCCAGAGGAATCATTTGCCAGAGACCTTCCAGACTTCCCTTCCATTAACGTGGATCCTGCTGGCCTGGATGATGACGATGACACCAGCATTGGGATGCCCAGCTTGATGTACCGCACCCCACCGGGGCCTGGGGAGACCCAGGTCCTGCCTACCAGTCGGGATGAGGCCGCGCTGCCTGAGCTCCTGCTTGGTTCCCTTCCTGGAGGATCTAACCTTACCAGCAACCTTGCCAGCTTGGTCTCCCAGGGTATGATCCAGCTGGCCTTGTCAGGGGCCTCCCAGACAGACCTTTCTGGCCCACCTCCCCGAAGAGCAGCAAGAGGCGTCCTCCGGGCCCCTAGTTCAGACCTGGACACTGATGCTGAGGGAGATGATTTTGAACTTCTGGACCAATCAGAGCTGAATCAGCTAGACCCTGCCAGTTCCAGAAGCCACTGAGAAGAGACTCCTTTAAGGGGGGGTCACTGTGATGTTTTTTTTCTCCCCACCCCACTTACTGTGATGGGGCAAGGGAAGAACCCAGTCTTGTCCCCTGAGTTTTATCTGTGTTCTGGGTGGCCTGGCTGATGCAGAGGCCTGCTGAGAGAACATATTCATTACCGTGCTGCCAGCTAGACACCATTTCTGTGCTTAGTCACTGAAGTGGAACGCGCTCCCCTTAGGGAGGCGTCTCTCCATCAGGGCGGCACTACAGGCAGCAAACTAGGGATATTGGTTCCCTTTTGAGGAGGTAGTGCTGTTTGCTTTTAGGTCTGGGTGCTCAGGGGCCCTCACTGATACAAGAGCCCATCTCTTCTCACCTCACTGGAGCCACAGAAGTCAGGCAGCAGCTACAAGAGCTGTCATCTTTGTCTTTTACCATGATTTGTGTTCTCAAAACAAGTTCGTCCTTTGGTTCTGCAGAGCAGGCCCACTTCCTGTCCCTGAGCCCATCTTCATTTCTTGATGGCTGACTCTGAATGCTCCAAAGTGCTTGCAGATTTTAAGAAATGTGAATCTGATGTGGGGCTGAGCCTCTTCTAGATCACCTCGAGCTATAGATCAGCTGGTAGGGTTAGCGACTGTCTTGAGGCCTCATGGAATCTTCTGGAGCTGTGTGGTTGTCTTTGGTGCTGTTAACCCCTGGCTCCATTTGGCTATCAGTCTGAGCAGTGAGCAGAGCAATATCATATCCATTTTTATGTTCCTGTCCCTTCCCCTGCTCCTCCCCTGGAGAAGCAATAGTCCATGTCGGGTGGCAGAGTAGCACTTTAAAATGGCTGTGGCGTTCATCCGGGAGCCACCAGCTCTTCTTGCACCAGCCGGTCTTTCGTACTGCTTCCTAACTCCTTTCAGGATGAGCCCAGTTAGTAAGGATGTGCTGGTAATCAGCAGAGGCCCTTCTGAAGGGCATATGTTCTGCTGTCCCTAGTCAAATCATGTGAAACAAAACCCCCCTAAGTGATCATTGGTTCTAAACCTGTGCCAGCCTACTGCCTCTCTCTGTCTCCCAAATCAGAGCGCAAGCCAAATTCTTCTATCCTCTTTCCTTCTCGCATTAACCCTTTGCTGATCCTCAGGGACCACTCCCCCAGCACCCCTGTATTTGGGTGAGGGACGTTGGACAGAGCCCATTTTCATGTGCTGCAGGTTGGGGGTTGTGCTAACACGTTTGCTCTTGGTTGATGGACAAGGTACAGAGGCCAGGGAGTGAAAATACTTCACAGTGATTGGGGAACGGCTGGGTGCCTGTTTCATAGTCACTGAGTGTGAACATTAGGGGTAATGGCATCTCCCCACGTTAGAGTTCAGACACTTTGGGCATCTCTTCCTTAGAGCCAGATGTCTTACAGATGAGCTCTGATGTGGAGAAACAGTTGGAGGTGAGGGAAAGGAGTGGGATTGTGCGTGTTTGCATGAGTGTGTAGCTTCATGCTGTGGGAGTTGCCAAGAGGAAGAGGGAGGGAAGGAGAGCAAAATCCAGAAGGTCTGTCTTACACCCGTGGGATCCTGCTCTGAATCTCCCAAATCCTCCACTGTGAATTGGGGTGGGGGTGGGGTGAGTGCTGGGGAATAAATCTTGTATGAGAACAATCTTGAAGAGACTGCGGTTGCACGGTGCCTTACTCCCTTGGTAGGCCTTCTCTCCTCAATCCAGCAGTAGCTAATTCGGGGTGGTGACAACCTCAGAAGAGGAAGCCAGGTAGGTGTCAGGGGCTCACCTGCCCCTTCCTGTTTCCCTGGAGGGGCCACTTCCCCTCCTATAACCAAGACATAAACACAGCTAACACCCTTGCTGGCATTTTTCTCTTTTAGATTTATTTTCTATGTATATGAGTGTTTTGCTTGCGTGCGTGCGTGCGCACGCGCGTGTTTGTGTTGTGCTTAATGTTGCCTGTGGGAAAGGGAGTCAGATCTGGAATTACAGTCAATTGCCAGGAACCAACCCAGGCCCTCTGCAAAAATAAGCAAGTGCTGTTAACTGCTGATCCATCTCTCCAGCCAAGTCCTTCCATTTCTAATTCTTTTTTATTTATGCATTTATTTATCTATATGGGTACTCTGTCTGCATGTACACTTGCACACCAGAAGATAGCATCAAACAGTTGTGAGCTGCCACGTGGGTGCTGGGAGTTGAACTCAGGGCCTTCAGAAGAGCAGTGAGCCAGCTCACCAGCCCCGATTTAAAATTTCTTAACATTGCCCCTTAAACAAGTAATTTTAAGTAGCAGAAGACTTGAAAAATTCATACTGTACCCTTCCACGAGACTCTGAGCTGCAAGGACAGCTGCTCTTTGGCCGTCAGCAGACCTCAGAAACTAGAAACATTTATTTCGGGCTCCACCGGACTGGCCACTGTGGTCAGGAGTGGAAAGCACCTGCCAGGTGTTGCTGTCTGAGCTAACTGCCGACCTTAATTAAGCTTTGTGGCTTGAGTAGCCCCCGCGCCCAACCGTCTTTCTTGGGCATTTAGGCCACTGCTAGTGTCGAGCGCCCCCTACGTGCGACACACGGAAATGGTAGGTAGTGTGTTCGTTTTCACAAACACCCTTCTGGCAAAAATACCAACAGGCCCTCCTTTCCACGTGGGAAAACAAGTCACACCCCCGTGGGTGACTGGCCCTGTGCAATCTTGAGCGGCGCGGGAGTTGAACCCTGAAGTTTCTTCCCGTTCCCACACCAACCGGTCCTAGCTCAAGGTCACGAAGGCTCAACACGGCTGAACCGGGTCTCGCGGCTAAAAGTGGAAGGAGATCGCTACAGCCAGCGCGACGGGCCCAGGCGGCGGCAGCTGACCTTTTAACAAGTTCCGGGGCTGCTACTTACAGACCCCGGGCTGCTGCAATTACAGGGTCCCGGAAGCTCTCCCGGAAGATTTCTCCTGTAACCAATCAACGTTGAGGCCTTCCCCGGAAGGAGGCGTCTCCCGGAGCAACCAACCCGTCCGTCCGCCCGTCTTGAGTTAGGTGGCGGGAAAAGCCATGAGTAAAAACCGAGCCGAGGCTGCGGCTGGAGGTAACGGCGGCGACTGCAGGACCCGGGAGGGGAGCGGGAGAGGAAGTCGGAGGTGACTCTATTTCCTACCTCGTTTCCTGCAGCCCCAGGGATCATCCTGAGGTACCTGCAGGAACAGAACCGGCCCTACAGTGCCCAGGACGTGTTCGGGAACCTGCAGAAGGACCATGGACTGGGCAAGGCGGTGAGAACCGCCCCCTGTGGGGGATCCCCTCGCTGCTCCTTGTCAGGCTTGGGCCCCGCTTTCCCTGTCCTCCGGCAGAAATCTCCCGTGCCCGGGGGCTCACTTTAATGGCTCCACCCTCCCCTCTGCCAGGCGGTGGTGAAGGCCCTGGATCAGCTGGCCCAGCAAGGCAAGATCAAAGAAAAGACGTACGGCAAGCAGAAGATTTATTTTGCCGACCAGGTGAGCACTCGCGCGGATTAACGCCCACCTGAGAGCGTGTCTCAGTGAGTTAACTAGTGTTGAGGAACCTCACGAAATTAACCTACCCAGGTGTACTGTCCGTGATCAGCTGAGGTGTGGACGACGCAAGACCCAGCCTCATCTCTTTGTCTTTTCGTCTATCCCCACCTCTTGCCAATTTATTTTTCTTCTTCCGCCCACTACCCCCAAACACATCAGATTTGTAAACTCCCACCCAGATTTTTCTCTAGATGCCTCCCGAATAATAAGTATCAGTGTTAATATGGACGAAGTAGAACGCTTACTCTCTGCCCCGCAACTGGCTCTCCGGCCTTCCTCTGTCAGGGAACCACTCTTTCTCAAACCAGAGACTAGACTTGGTTTCTTTTTACCTCACATACGTATGGTTGCTTATCAGTTATATTTGATTACCCCCACATACCCCGCTTTTTTTTTTGGAGGGTAAAGGGTTGAGACTGGGTCTCACTTTTGCCCTCCGGCTTGGGCTTCCTGAGTGCTGGGTTTACAAGTGTGTGTTATTACCAGGCTGCCTTAGTTTTTCGTTGTTGTTGAGCCTAACCTGTCATTACAGCTCTGCATCGGCCCCTCTTGTCTGCTTAGTGTACTCACAGATCTCATCTAGGATGCTGTAGGCCCATTGATGTAGCTAAATGCAAAGCAGGGCCTGGTGAGATAGCTCAGGGGCCTCGCTGTATCTTTAGACTCTTCTGCTGCCCTGCCACGGCAGAACACAACAGCCGCAGCCGATGACATGAATGCACATGGCTGAGAATTTTATCTTATTGACAAGATTTGGCTAGTAGCTCCCATTTTTTTTTTTTTTTGCTTGCTTATTTGTTTTTGGTTTTTTGAGACAGGGTCTCTCTGTGTAGCCTTGGCTGTCCTAGACTCACTTTGTAGACCAGGCTGGCCTCGAACTCACAGCGATCCACCTGCCTCTGCCTCCTAAGTGCTGGGATTAAAGGCGTGCGCCACCACCGCCCGGCCTCCATTTTTTTTTAAAGATTTATTTATTTATTATGTATACAGTGTTGTGCCTGCAGGCCAGAAGAGGGCACCATATCTCATTACAGATGGCTGTGAGCCACCATGTGGTTGCTGGGAATTGAACTCATGACCTTTGGAAGAACAGCCGGTGCTCCTAACCTCTGAGCCATCTCTCCAGCCCCCATAGCTCCCATTCTTAAGCCTCACCTTGCATAAGTGTACAGTCCAAACTACTTGGTATGGCATTCCCATCCCTTTTAAGGTATGCCCCTGCATCAGCGGACGAGGCTCTTACCCATCCCTAGCGGCCCTCACTTTCCTAGCAGTACCTCTCAGGGAAGGAGCCCCTCACCTGGAAGGCGTTTCTCCACTTCCTGTTACTTCATTCCTTTAGACAGTGAGTGGTTTTATCACTAAATGGCAATCTATTTCTCATGTCTTTTTTGAGACTTGGTCTTTCTACATAGGTTGTCCCAGAACTCAGTCTGTAGTCTAGGCTGGCCTCCAACTCAGGGAGGTCCACATAGCTGCGTCTCCCAAGTGCTGGGATTAAAGACACCTGGCCTGCTGTCTTCACTGTTTTCACCAAACCGGAAACTCCTGGGGACAGGCCTTGCATTTCAACTTTTCTCTCTTTTTATGGGGGTATGTTGGAGGCAGGGTGAGGGGATTGAACCCTGTGCCTCCCACATATCAGACGCGTGCTCTGCCACTGAGCTTTACCCAAGCTGCTTATTACCGTATAGACGTTTGTTTCCTGACCTTTCCTTTGCAACACTCCTGCCTCAGCCTTCCAAATTGCTAGGATTACAGGCCTGCACCATTAGTCACAGCCTTGTTTCTCACTATAGGGTTTTGGGATGTACTTGGTTCTTACATATTTGAATGTCACCTCCCAGATAGGTGTTTGTATCTTTGTGCCTCACATGAATTCACTTGTATTCCTCCCCTTGGCCGGCAGGACCAGTTTGACACAGTGAGTGATGCTGACCTCCACAGCCTGGATGCCAACATTGTGGCCCTCACTGCTAAGGTGCAGAGCTTACAGCAAAGCTGCCGCCACATGGAGGCTGGTAAGATTGGGCAGCCCTTCCAAGGTGCCATGGTTAGGAAGTAACAACTGTTAACAGAATGGTTCCTTGACTGCAGTCTGTTATTGCACTAAGACCCCTTTGCCAGGTGCCTACGGTGCTGTATTGAAAGTACAGAATTAGCTATGGCTTTTGTGTACAAAAGGGCAAGGCAAGCAAGCCACTTGCTTTCCCTGCCACTATATGTATATGAGCACACTGCATTTTTTTTTTGTTTTGTTTTTTGAGAGGGTTTTTCTGTGTAGTCTTGGCTGTCCTGGACTCGGTTTGTAGACCATGCTGGCCTCAAAACTCACAGCAATCACCTGCCTCTGCCTCCTGAGTGCTGGGATTAAAGGCGTGCGCTACCACCGCCTGGCCCTTTTTTTTTTTAAATGATTTTATTTTATGTACATTGGTGTTCTGCCTACTTGCCTCTGTGTGTGTGTGTGATAGTATCAGATACCCTGGAGTTACATACAGTTGTGAGTTGCCACATGGTGCTAGGATTTGAACCTGGGTCCTTTGAAGAACAGCCAGTGCTCTTAACCACTAAGCCAACTCTGCAGCCCTATTAACGCTTCTTTAATGACCTATATCAGTCTTCTCAACGTTATGTGCCATTGTTGCTTTTAGATGGAGAAGGAAAGAAAAGTAAAAAACCAAACTGATTATGAGTTTTTCCAGAATGTGGGGCCCTATTCTGGAGAGATCCCACCTCTGGGAACTACCTGTTGGGCAAGTAACTGGGGGCATGTGGTTCCAGAGCTGAAGGAGTTAACGAGTGCGCTGACCACTCCTGAGATGCAGAAAGAGATCCAGGAGTTGAAAAAGGAATGTGCTTGCTACACAGAGCGACTGAAGAACATCAAAGCAGCTACCAACCATGTCACTCCAGAAGACAAAGAGGAGGTGAGCGGGGGCTGCAGGCTGCCTGTGCAGGTCTGGGGTGAAGGAACCCAAGGAGCTCAGTCACGTTGTTTCCTTCCAGGTATACAGAGAGAGGCAGAAGTATTGTAAAGAGTGGAGGAAGCGGAAGAGAATGGTGAGTGGGAATTCCAGGGGCAGCCCCGGAAGTGCTGTGTGAAGTTACAGACATCAGGGAGGTTTCTGTGCGAAGTGATCCAGCAGGCAGCGCCTTTTACTGCTTACCATCTGCCTGAAAGGGGGCTTTGTTTCTTGTCAGACCACAGAGCTGTGCGATGCAATCCTGGAAGGATACCCCAAGAGCAAGAAGCAGTTCTTTGTAAGTGTGTCTCTCTCTCTCTGTCTCTCTCTCTCGTTCCCCTGGGGTCTCTGCCCAGAGCACTCGGTTATTCGTTTCCTTGCCCCACAGGAGGAAGTTGGGATAGAGACAGATGAAGATCACAATGTTACGCTCCCAGACCCCTGAAGGGCCCTAGCTGGATGGAGATTGGGAAGAGAGCAGACATCCTGGGCTGGCCACCTTGCTTAGGCAGCCTTCTTATTGTTTTTGCTGTTCTCCACTTTTGAGCAGCGGGGAGAGAAGCACATAAGCATAATACTGGGTAGAGGGACTCGGGGCTGGTAGTCACACAGGGATGATCACATCCACCTTGTTGTCCACATTGCAGAGGCCTCGACAAGGACTTACTTGTTTTTTTGTTTGTTTGTTTTTCGAGACAGGGTTTCTCTGTGTAGCCTTGGCTGTCCTGAACCACACCTGGCTTCAACAAGGACTTATAACAATCTTAAAGGAACATTTGGAATATTTATTGTAATGTAATTTGATATAAAAATACTTAATTTCCTCTGGATGTTCAAACTTCCCAGATATCAAACCTGGGGAAGACAGCAGGGAATACGGGAGAGAAAAGTACAGAAAGGTTGTCACACGCCAACATTTGAGAGTCCCAAGGCATTGCCCTGGCCTACCCCCAGAAGACCTGAGAATTGTCCCTGCCATTTATTCCCAGGTCCTACAAGTACAGGCAACACTGGTGGTGGCAGACACACTACACAGAAGAGGCTGCGGGTGTGCTGGAGGGCCACTTAGAATTTTGGAAAACTCCATGTAACAAAAATGCACTGTTGATATTTAAAAATAAAAAAATAAAATAAATCCAGGTATGCCGTGCTGGGAGACACCTGCCTTTCTTTGCCTTTGGGAAGAGGCAGAGCACGAGTCGATGGGCCATTGCTTCCTCAAGCTGAGGGAGGAGGTGGAAGAACGTAAGGGGCAGCAGAAACCTGAGAGCCCTCCTGAGCTGGCAAGAGCACCCCGGCCTTACTGACCACACAGTGCTAGCCTAGCCATGGGGTGGCCTTTCACCCTTCATGGCCATGGAACTGTCTCTCCAACTCAAGAACTGCCAAAATACCCAAACTTGAGCCAAGTGTTGCCCAAGAGATCAAGCAGAGGCCAACAATTTCCAAAGTATGTATATAGATTGTAAGCAGAAACCTGACAGAGAAAGGGCCGAGGGCCAGGGGCTCCTATGAGGCTCCCTGGACAGACTTATACTGGAGTCTCTTCCTGGGGAGGAGAATGCTGGGTAGGTTCAACATTGTGGGGAGAATAATAAATTAATCAGAAGCTTTCACAAAACACTCAACCCCACTGAAGCGGGGCTGGGAAAACCAAACACCAAGTAGAAACCAGCTGACCGGTGTGAGGCATTGCAGTCCAGTCTCCTAGGCCCAGCAGTCCAGTGGCCTAGCATACTCAAAGGCCTGCAGGAGCCCTCAGTAGAGCTGGTTTTTCAATTGATGCAGGACACCAATCACGATCTCTCGGAGAGTCTAGGAAAGAATGTTTGGGTGAACGCACAGGCCTCTAATGTACCTGCCTAGACTGGGCATGCTCCTTTGAAGAAGGCATGTAAAATAGTCATAGACTTATAGCTTGGCGAAGTCCTTACTTTCCTAGCACACAAAGGGCTGGTGAGACAGCTCAGCCAGGAAAGCCTCCTGCATGCAAGCCTGGTGGCTGGAGCTTGATCTCCGTGAAATCCACAAAAGGTGGGAAAAAAGAACTAAAAAGCTTTCCTCTGACCTCACACACTAAATAAGGTGTTGGAGGTGTGTGTGTGTGTGGGGGGTCTCAGTGGTAAAGAGCACTTGGGGCTCTTAAAGAGGACCTAGGTTCTGTTCCCAGCTCCCTGTATCAGGTGACGCACAGCCACCTGCAACTCCAGTTCCAGACGAGCCTATGACATCAGGCACACGCATGTACATAAAATGTTTTTTTTTTTTAAGGGGGAGGGAGGGCTGGAGAGATGGCTCAGAGGTTAAGAGCACTGACTGTTCTTTCAGAGGTCCTAAGTTCAGTTCCCAGCAACCACATGGTGGCTCATAACTATAGTGTGATCTAATGCCTCTTCTGGCGGGCAGGCAGAACACTGTGTACCTAATAAATAAAAAATAAATACAAGCCCCTGAGAGCCTACTTTTAATTTTCAAATATCCCTGAAACAAGATGGAGACGAAGAGGAGAATGTCATTGGGATAATTGGAGTGGCGGATATGGGTGTTCACTGTAATGGTCCTTGAGTGTTGTGGCGTTTAAAGTGCTTCACAACAGAAATGTTGAGAAACAAAAGGGGGAAATTTGGCAAAAAAAATAGCCATGCCTCAAGAGCAGGAGATAGCACAACAAAAAGCCCTGGGATTAAAGGGGGGGAGCACGTGGGGGTGTCCTATAATCTCCAAGATCACTGTTTCTAGAAACTGCAAGCTGTTGGTTTCCACACAGGACAGCCAAGGAGTAGAGTAGCTTTGAGTCACCAGTGATGCGGGCCAAAGCTGGACCTGGCACTGAGTGCTCAATCCTGTTTGCCTGGGGAGACCTTCACTGGGCTAGGCGGCAAAGTGAAACCGAACACTAAACTTTGTAGATAACCCTGAAGAAACGCAGAGGCTGCCTGGACCACTTTGCCTGGAGGCAGTAAGAGAACCTCAGGGCCCGCGACATACCTGTGGCTCACAGTGCTCCTCAACCCAGGTGAAGACACAAGCTGACAGCTCCTGGAAGCTGGCCACAGAGATAGAGGCATTGAAAGACTGGAACAGGGAGTCCATGATGCCTTGAAAGACGCTGAACTTGACCTGGTCAGAGACCTGGTCCTCTCCCTCGTGAGGGTTGTCCTGATGCGCCTTCACGATTTGCTCATAGTTCCTGAAAGCATGCAAGCAAAGCGGGGCTGAGGCAGGATAACCCGGCAGGCCGCACCGCAAGAGGATCCCTAGGGACCCTTGGGGATGAGTTCAACATCAGCTAGACACTGAGTCGGACACAGTGGCTCCCTGCACCCTGCTCTGTCATCCTCCAGGTGTCTGCCATATGTGCAAGACTGGTGGGGCCAGACAGTCCTGCCTTACAGCGACGGCCTTGGAGTCAACATTACCTCCATGCATTCCCCAGGGCAGCCTGTGAACAAGAGTGCCCTGTGGCGGAGCGCAGCACCCCCTCAGTTCAGCACCCCTCTTACACTTTCATTATCTTCAGGGCTGTGACATCCTTGCGCAGTGTGGATACCTCTTCCTCCTGCTTTTTCTTCTCCTTGTGTAAAAACTGGATGTAGTCGATGGCTGGAGTAGGGGCCAAGAGGGAGGGGTTGGGTAACCAGGAAGACTGTCAACTTTCCCACCACACCCGGGTCACTTCCCAGCCACTACCACGTCCCCTGCCCTCGCCCTGGTCATACTCTTCTGTAGAACGATGGCTTTGCTGAGTTTTTGGGAGCCAATGGAGAAGTCCTGCTGCTGGCAAGTAGGGACGATGGTCTGAAGATCGTCATAGCCTCTCTGTGGAGACAGCAGGGAACACAACGGGCTAGCACACACTTCTAATTCCAGTTCCACGCTCAGGGACAGAGGGCAAAGCACAGAGGGCTGGGGGGAAGAGGTCCAGGCACAGAACTAGCCCAGCTCCCTCCCTCCGCAGACACCTGGGGCTGCAGGGTCAGGGCAGGGTGACTGAGAAGTCACCTTGATCGCGTCCCTCCTCTTCTGTTCAGCTTGAGTGTGTGCGCGCCGCCTCCGGTCTTTGTAGGACTCCTTGTAGGACTCCTGCTGGTAATCACTGTCCTCGTCATCTAAAGTCGGGATGGAGGCAGGAAGAGGTCACTTTAGGGTCCACAGTCGGCCCACCTTTCCCTAGATGGAAGAGCCTGGTGCCCAGAGATGGCAAACCTCTGGGCACCTATTATCTTGGATGAGGTGAGAGAGAGTGCACCTCCAGCCTGGCACGGCTCCAGCCACCCCCATGTGGATATAGTGGAGCTCCTTAGCTAAGAAAGCTAAGATGACGGCAGAGCTAAATTTCCCCAGGTGTGTGAGGGGGTGTGGTGCTGCCTACCTGTGTTGGGGACGGAAGAGGCACTGGTGGAACCGATGCTATTAGCTCTGGACACTACACTCCCCTTGTGGGTGCCTTCTACAAAAAGCCCTGGAAAAGAAGAGGCCTCAATCACTAAGGAGTGGGGGGACATCGCCAGGCTCTCAGTCACCTATGGGCACAGTGGCATCAAATGTCGACCTCTCCCCATCAACGCCAAAGCCAGCCAGCACGGCCGTCCGCTTCATGCTGCAATGCTCCTGTCCCTAGAGTCTACACTGCCCACAGGACTGTCATTTCTGGCTCACAAGGGGGCACCTGGCAGCAATGAACATTCGCAGCTGTCGGCTGCTTCCACCATTTCCCGTTCTGGAGTAGAGGAACCAGGTGTGACGCATGGTTGCTTCCTGCCTATTCTCCGGCTCCTCCCTCGCTTCTCAAGCTAAGACCTTGGCGCAGTGACAGTGGACTGTGCTCAGGTGTGGCTGGCAAGACCACAAGAATAGAACCGAAACAGGCAGGGTTCATTCCTGAGGCGAAGACGGTGGGGTAGGCACTCACCAGGGTCCAGGCTGTTGTCACTGTAGGCGTACTCGACCTGCGACACCAAGCAAGGAAGAAACCTGTCAGATCTTTGCCTCTAGGAAGGGGCGCGCGCAATCCGCAAATGCACATACCGCGGGTGCAGGGGACCGCTGAATGGGTCTCCCAAAGGCAAGCCTGGCTAGGCCGCAGGGGCGCCGCCCCCTCTCTGTAGGCTTCCTACCGTCGCCGCCCCCCCCCCCACCTCCCAGGCACGACCCCCCTCTTTGCCGCGCACACGCCTCGTTTGTCTCCCCACCTTGGCACACGCCTGGTGAGAGCTGTCTTCTCTGCAGCCCCGGGGCCCGGACAGCAGGGGAGAATCTGGGGATAGCTGGGGAGCCCCGCGTCTTCCGGACCCCTTACGTGCACGAGCCCGACCCGCCCTCCCCTCGCCGGCGTGCGCGTCCGCGGAGCTTGCCTTGACCCAAGGGTCCTCCGGAGAGGCGCCCGGCTCCGTCATCGTGGACCTACCGAACCGGAAACAAGCCAGCGGACTGGCCCCTGCCAGCCTCCAGGAAGAGGCGAGGCTCAGTCACGTGATCCAACCCACCAATCCGGGGTCACGGGCATGGGCGGGGCGAAAGCGCTGCGCTTGCGCGACTTAAGTTAGTAAACGCCTGCTGGCGGTGGCTACACCTGCCCATCTCGCATTAACGCACTAAGTGTCAACCCTCGCGGGTCCCTGCTTGCCTCCGAATAAGAATCTAGAATGGCAGCGACTTTCTGTTCAATGGAGCACCCTCAAAAAAAATTGTCAAAAAGGCTAGAAGTGTGGTAGAACCCATGAGAGAGCCCTAGTCTCAGGAAAATAAAATCGGAACAGTGTGACTCCGAGTACGCACGCGCACAGCTGATGGGGGGGCGGGGCAGCAACCTCATCAGGGTCAAGAACTTCCCCAATGTCACATGATCTGATCCAATAGGGTACAAAGCTTCCTCCAGCATTGATCTCCCAACACCCGGCTGGTCTCTGACAAGGTGTTTTGTGGAATTAAGCATTGTATAAAGCCTTTTAAGTTAGGCTTACAGTAAAGTATGTAACATACTCAAAAGCACATAGCTCATCACTGATAGGCTGATTTCGGCCTGGCTAGCTTCAAAGGCTACACTTAACCACAGCACTCCCCAGCCCTGAATTAGGAGCCTAAAGGTGCAAATGGAGGCACTGGAGCAGCAAGCAGAAACCACATAGGCGGCACTAGGAAAACATCTTTAATTCGGTTACTGGGTCCGTTCTTTACCACAACCCATCAACATGGGGTAGACATCACATCCACCACCACAAAGCGGGCAGCACCCTAGAGGGGACTGGTCCCTTAGCTGTGTCCTCGGTGCTGGCCAGATTCCAGCATGTTAGGCAGACTTCCAGGCTTCTGTGTCCTGCGCAGCTTAGCTTGAAGCCTTTGAGGCCCGGTGAACATCGAGGCCCCCCGTTCTTCACCACCAGATGAGTTAGCTCCACGGGCCAGTTGGGCGCCACAGAAAATCCATTCTCAGTTCTTGGTCTGGTGAGCCTTTGGGAGACGTTTCTGTAGGAGATTCCAGGCTTTTTCCACCTTCGGCCAGTCCAGAATGGTTAGAAGAAAAGGCAGGGTCAGGAAGAAAACCACGGAACCTTCCCTTCCAACAACCTGGTCTTTTCCCTTTGCACCAACCTGGCGCTGTGTGACTTGTGGTTCCCACAAGGTGCTCAGAACCACGTGGCTCTGCTCTACCAGCTGCTGCCCGCTCATCTGGCTCTGCAGCCGGCTATGAGCAGCTGCCTCACTCAATCCATCCCTCTCTACGATGCGCCGTACAGCCTGGGCACGGATGACACACGGATCAGGAAGTATCCAAGCTCAGCGGACAGGATCAGAGCAGGACACTGTGTGCCATGGGCTCAGACGGGGTGGAGTGGGGGTCCAGATACCTCAGTCTCGGGGATAACAATGGTCCACACCTCGTGCACCATGTTCTGCCAGCCGGCTTCAAGCAGCATAGCAGCATCAATGACACACAGGGTCTTTCCTGTGGGGAAATCCTAGTCATTGCCAGCAGCACCTTGCATCTGCTACCTGTCAGCGCAGACACGGAGTCCTAGGCAGTGAATGGTCTGCCTAGGGCCAAGGAAGGTCCCACAGGGAATTAAAGTTTACCTGTCCCATTCGACTGTTCCCCTCACCCCTCCCACTCCTCCCACTCCTCACCCCTCCCACCACACACCCCCTCCCACTCCTCACCCCTCCCACTCACTCACCCCTCCCACCCACTCACTCACCCCTCCCACTCACTCACTCACCCCTCCCACCCACTCACTCACCCCTCCCACCCACTCACTCACCCCTCCCACTCACTCACTCACCCCTCCCACCCACTCACTCACCCCTCCCACCCACTCACTCACCCCTCCCACTCACTCACTCACCCCTCCCACCCACTCACTCATCCCTCCCACCCACTCACTCACCCCTCCCACCCACTCACTCACCCCTCCCACTCCTCGCCCCCTCACTCACCCCTCCCACCCACTCACTCACCCCTCCCACTCCTTGCCCCCTCACTCACCCCTCCCACCCACTCACTCACTCGCCCCTCCCACCCACTCACTCACTCGCCCCTCCCACCCACTCACTCACCCCTCCCACCCACTCACTCACCCCTCCCACTCACTCACTCACCCCTCCCACCCACTCACTCACCCCTCCCACCCACTCACTCACCCCTCCCACCCACTCACTCACCCCTCCCACTCACTCACTCGCCCCTCCCACTCACTCACTCGCCCCTCCCACTCACTCACTCGCCCCTCCCACTCACTCACTCGCCCCTCCCACCCACTCACTCACCCCTCCCACTCACTCACTCGCCCCTCCCACTCACTCACTCGCCCCTCCCACTCACTCACTCGCCCCTCCCACCCACTCACTCGCCCCTCCCACCCACTCACTCGCCCCTCCCACCCACTCACTCGCCCCTCCCACCCACTCACTCGCCCCTCCCACCCACTCACTCGCCCCTCCCACCCACTCACTCGCCCCTCCCACTCACTCACTCGCCCCTCCCACTCACTCACTCGCCCCTCCCACCCACTCACTCGCCCCTCCCACCCACTCACTCGCCCCTCCCACCCACTCACTCGCCCCTCCCACTCACTCACTCGCCCCTCCCACCCACTCACTCACCCCTCCCACTCACTCACTCACCCCTCCCACTCACTCACTCGCCCCTCCCACTCACTCACTCGCCCCTCCCACCCACTCACTCACCCCTCCCACCCACTCACTCGCCCCTCCCACCCACTCACTCGCCCCTCCCACCCACTCACTCGCCCCTCCCACCCACTCACTCACCCCTCCCACCCACTCACTCACCCCTCCCACTCACTCACTCACCCCTCCCACCCACTCACTCACCCCTCCCTCCCACTCACTCACCCTTAACCACAGCTGAATCCATCTCCTCTCGGGCCAGCTTTGCAATAACCGGCCACATGATATCTGTGAGGATCTTCAGCTGCTTCTGGGGAGGGGACAGAGGGAGTAGACAGAGGTTAGCTTCCCTGAGAAATACAGCCAGCCTAGTGGACAGAGACTTGACTTCCTGTGCCACACTAGGGCATCCACTAGACCCCCGCCCATGGATCTGGTGTAGAATATCTTTTCTTCTTTCTTTCTTTCTTTCTTTTTTTTTTTTTTTTAAGTTTTTCGAGACAGGGCTTCTCTGTGTAACAGCCCTGACTATCCTAGACTCGCTTTGTAAGACCAGGCTGGCCTCAAACTCACAGAGATCGGCCTGCCTGTGCCTCCCAAGTGCTGGCTGGGATCAAAGGCGTGTGCCACCAGGCCTGGCCGCTGACCAATTCCTGGCTAGGTGTGTGTGTGCTCACCTTGTTTCCGAACACCCGGCTGCCCAGGACCTTCCTATTGATGGTCCCATCTTTATGGAGAATATCTGGGTGACACAGAAAGAAGGCTAAGCAAAGCGATCAGGCCATCTTCCCACCTCAGGCCACCTCCACCCCTCTCCAGGTAGAACCTGTCCCAAAGGCCTCCACCACAGGCTGGTAGGCGGGGCCCCCGGGAGCATAGGCCCGATGGCCCAGCAGGTCACTGTCGATGATGTATGCTCCCAGGCCCTTCAGGCGCTGAGCTACTGAGCTTTTCCCGGAGCCACTGATGCCAGTTAGCCCAAGCACATACAGGCCTGACGGAAGCTCTGGCCTCTGCTGGAGAGAGGTAAGCGGGGAACCCCAGTTACCAGGGAGTTCAAGCTCAGGCGTCCAGGGGAGCCTGTCTCCACCCTTCAGCATGCCCAGTCAGGGAGGAGGAAGAGGAGGCTCACGTTGGGAGGCTTAAGCAGGTTCCCCAGGATGCGCTGACGGAAGCTGGAGGAGCTGACCTTGTCCTCTTCGGTATCACTGTGATTTTGGTCCTTCAGCAGCTGTATCTGGTATAAGGCGAGTTCCTCCTTACCCTGAGGTAAAGGGGGAGGGAGGAAAAGGGAGTTAGGGAAAAGAGACTTCACCAGGAACCCCAGTCGGCCCTTTCCTTTACCTACCCCTCTCCTCCTCCAACGCCACAGGCCAAGTCCCTTCTGCTTTCTTTCAGCCTGGCCCCCCCATCCCCCTCGTCCCTACTCTGGGGCCACAGTATTTCTGACAGGCCGCCCCCCCTTCCATTCCCTCTGCCAGGCTCCTTCAGGGGTTACATTCTCAAGGCGGAAGCGGTTGACGGCCATCCCCCCACGGTAGGTCTCCTCGCTGACCACCAGGAAGTCCAAGGTGGGGTCAGTCCCAGCAGGCCCATAGGGGTCCAGGAGAGGGACGATATCAAAAGTCAGAGAGGGCTTCACGTCCACCAGGAACTCACTCAGATGTTCCACACGCACCGCGTAAGGCTGGAGCAGCTCGGGGAGCAACTTGCCTGAGGAAGGGGCCGAGAGCAACGGTGAGATCTTCCCCTCTGGGGTAGACCTCCCCCAAGCATTGGAGTGGCAGCAAGAAAGGGTGAAACTGGGACACCCTTTGGTGGCGGCAGCGGGGCTGGAGGAATGGGGCGGGGCGCAAAAGGGAGGAATCAAACAAGCAGCCTGATCACTGCAAGGGGCTGGTGGGTACCCAGAGAACAGGCCACTAGGGAATGGCTACAGGGAAGCAGGTGTCGGCTAGCCTGGGAATCCCAAGCACCACTCCACCCGCTCCCTTCATCGTGCTCATCACTCGGAGAACCATGAGGTGCAGATCCCTTAGTTCCCCATTTGGGGAGCTCTGACTCCATTAAAGGTGACCGGACCACACACACACACACACACACACACACACACACACACACACACACTGAGGATACCACGCATATTCATTTGCTAGTCCCTTAGCACTAACAGGGTGACAAGCACTGTGCCCTTCTGAAAAGGTGACGGGTGGCCCTACCCTTCTTTGATCTTGGCAACTCGGGGAGGCAAGGAAACGTGTGCCGCGTGTCCTCCACTGCCCTCCTCGGGGTCCCCCCCCCCCCCCACTCACTCTTCAACAGATCTTTGTCCGCTACTCCCACCACAAGCTGCTCCTGGGCCAGGATACAGGCAATACTGAGCAACACTTTGTGGGCATTGTGCAAGCGGTCAAAAGTACCACCCACGGCCCCGCGGTGGTAGCCGCGCACAGGCTGCTTGGGAGACCTGGCAACCGGGGAAGCTGGCCTTATGGTGGAGGGTAAGGGCGCATTCAGAGGCTCCACAGGCAGCTCTCCAGTCCCATAATCCGGATACAGCAACACAGAAGACAGCTGTGGGCAACAGCTGTAACAGCTGGTGGCGTAACGCTCTAGCTGTTGTTTAACGGGGTTGTACTGGCTCCCATCCAGGGTCTGGAAGTCCGTCAGTACAACTTCTGGAGGGTGGGCTAGATTCTGGACTGAGGGCAGGACGGGGAGATAGGTGCTCTTGGTTTGGATGTTGGTCAGTAGGATTCTGACATCCAGGTGCCTGTGCACGTTAGCGCCAGTGTAGAGGTGCGTGATGAAATCCAGAACCTCAAATGTGGCCTGCACAGGGCTGGCCTGGGGCTGAGCGGGTCCCCCCAGGTTCATGCCCGGCTGCAGGTGTACATAGAGGGTGTGGTTCACCAGGCGGGCAGCCGAGGTCAGGATGGGAGGCAGGCGTGGGGCCAGGGTGGCCAGCGGCGTCGTCAGCACCAGGAGGCCGGAGCGGAAAACTGCCATGCTATCCAGGCCTGCAGACAGTCAGGGAGACGAAGCGAGTGACTAGATGGGGCTGAGGCCTAAAGCCTGCAGGGCAACAAGGATGCAGGAGGAGGGACCAGGAGCACGTTGGGGGGGGGGGGGCTCGGTGATGGTAACCAGGATCCTGGCGGGAGGAACCAGCCAGGTACCCCTGAGTCATGGGGTTGGAGCGTTAGGAATCCTAGCCTCTCCTGTTAAGTTGAACCGGCATCTGCGAAGACTCGGAGGCTGAGGGATAGAGGGGACGCCGTGGCTCGGGCTGCTTTCCTACTCACTGAACTCTTGAGATTCGGCTTCTACTTACAGCGCCGTGGAGGCGTCCTAGGCTGCGGCCCGGAAGCACTGCCCTCTAGCCTCCCAGCAGCGAGCTACGGGAACTCAGAGCAGTCAAACAGTGCAACTCCCAGTTATGGAAGAATTCGGCTGAGACTTCTGGGGCGGGGCGGGGCGCGTCGGGGCGGGGCTGAGCACAGAAGCTTGCAGGCTGCGCGAAACCCTGGCACTGGATCCGCTTAGACTGGCCAGAAGCGGCCCGGGAGGGCTGCGAAGCCTATTTCGCGGACTCGTGATGGCCTTTGTTTTCTCCAGTTTGCTAGAAGGCGCTTGGCAAAGCCAGACCTATCTGGGCGTTGCTTCCCAGTGCCAGAGATGGGGACAGTGGGACTACTGCTGTGCTTGTTCCGGGTCAGCTTTCCTACCAAAGCAACTAGACAGCTCTACCCATATACCCATTCCGCACACAGCTGCGTGCTTAGGAACACCTAGGGGTCTCGCAGCGTCTGTAAGACTCTGGGCGCCATGCAGCTCTGCACTCTGTTTGCAAGGACAGACAGTAGTAGCTCACCGTGCTAGCTCAGTAGCTCCGGGAAAGGGAGACCTAGAGGTACGAATTCCCAGCGAAGTTAAAGAAGACCGGAAAGTCCAGTTGGTAGTCGCTGGTGTCGAGGGAAGCCAGATAACCATCAGAAAACATCCCACGGAGATCACAGAAAAGAAAACCAAGCCTCAGGCTTCCTGTAAAGAACTAGGGGTGATCTACGGCCCCAGCTTTTGTCCCAGAGGGATCGCTGCAAATTGGAAATCAGCCTGAGTTACATAGAAAGGCCCTGGATGGGGGGGAGGGACGGGGGCGGAGACAGAAAGACCTGTAAAAAGTGCTGGGGTCCAGAAATCTGGCCTTATAAAGTAACTAATTTGTTAAGTAACCCAGCGTTGTCGTCGTCGTCTTCTTCTTCTCCTCCTCCTCCTCCTCCTCGTTTTTTTCGGGACAAGGTTTCTTTGTGTATCCCTGGCTGTCCTGGACTAGCGATGTAAACCAGGCTGGCTTGAACTCACCGAGACCCGCCTGCCTCTATCTATCTCCAGAGTGCTGGGATTACAGGCTTGCACTACCACCGCCTGGCAGAATCCAGCACCTTGCAGGAGACAGTTCAAAACTGAGTATTAGAGAGTTTAAGGAAGTCAAAGCAAATGTTAGCTTTACCTTTGGCACAATTATAGTTTTTTGTTTGCTTGTTTGTTTTGAGACAACAGCGTTGCTGTTGTTCAGTACTTGTCTGTTTAGTGCACTAGGGCTGGAGAGATGGCTCAGAGGTTAAGAGCACTGACTGCTCTTCCAGAGGTCCTGAGTTCAATTCCCAGAAACCACATGGTGGCTCACAGGCATCTACAATGAGATCTAATGCCCTCTTCTTGGTCAGTGGGCACGGTGGTACACACCTGTAATCCCAGCACTCGGGAGGCAGAGGTAGGCAGATGGCTGTGATTCCAAGGCCAGCCTGACCTACAAAGTGAATCCAGGACAGCAAAGGCTACACAGAGAAACCCTGTCTCAAAAACCAAAACAAAAGTATTTATTATGTATACAATGTTCTGCCTGCATGTATGCTTGCCCACCAGAAGAGGGCACCAGATCTTTTTATAGATGGTTCTAAGCCACTATGTGGTGGCTGGGAATTGAACTTTGGACCTCTGGCAAGAGCAGATAGTGGTTTTTTGTTGTTTTGTTTGTTATTATACAGGGTTTCTCTGTGTACTAGCCCTGACTGTCCTGAACCTCTCTTTGTAGGCCAGGCTGGCTTTGAATTCAGACAGTGCTCTTAACCTCTAAGCTACCGTTCCAACCTGAGACTCAGAAATTCCACACATCTTCCACTACATAGCAGGTTCACAGCCATCCAGGGCTACATAAGACACTGTTTCAACAAAAACCGGGCTGCTCCTAGCCAGGGCTGGTTGTTAAAGCCTTGCTGGCTTTTCCGTTAGAAGCACTTACACTTCAAGCCTGAAGACCTAAGTTCAATCCGTGAGCAGCAGGGTGGAGGAGAGAACAAAGCTGTCCTCTGATCTCTGTACTCTGTGCAAAGGTGGAACACATCCCCCTCCACACTCTGCACAACAATAATAAATATATTTATTGGGAGAAAAAAATCATAACATGGCACTTAGGACGATACATATTAACCCTCACCTTGACCCATGAGGAAGTTTGCACTATTTAAAATGATTCTGAGAAGGGTGCTGTTGAGTATGTCTTAGAATCCAACACTCAGGAGCCAGAGGCGGAGGCTGTGGATCTCTAGGAGTTAAGCGTTTAGGCGGGGCTATGTAGTGAGACCCTGTGATATGAAATAAAAGGATGCGGGTACCATGGTGGGCCCATGCCAAAGTATGCCCCTGAGGAATTATGGCACACAACAGATCTGGTATAAGGAGGTTTATTGGCAGAAGAGAGAGGAGGCCCTGATGAGGGAAAGGGGGGTGGGGGTGGCTGCTGTCCCGTGGGGGTGTCCTTTCATCTGGCAGCCACTTGGTGCACCAGGCCATCACAGATGATGACAGAAATAATTCCTAGGTCCCCGAGGGCAGGCCAGCAGAATCACCTGCATGCCAATACCCTGCCTCAAAAACAAAACAAATTCCAAAATAAGAAAAAGGAAATGCCAGGCATGTTGGTGCACGCCTGTAATCCCAGCACTCGGAAGGCAGAGGCAGGTGGATCTCTGTGAGTTCTACAAAGCGAGCCCAGGATAGCCACATCTAAACCCTGTCTCGAAACAAAAGAAAAACCAAAACATAAAATAAAATAAAAAAGAAAGAAAGAAAGAAGAGAAAGGAGATTCTGGCTTAGTTCTTTTGCTGGTAACATGATTTGTCCTGACCAGATTTATCCGTTGCAGGGCAGCACAATTCAGATGCCACCGTAGGGGTCACACACCCAGGAAGGCCAATAGGGGCGTTGGAGGCCATGTCTGGGTCCCCCTGGACTCCGGCCCCAGGCTTGGTGCCCTCTGGCCCCTGTAGGTCACTGAAGGCCTCCTGGCGCATGACAGCAACATAGCTGCTGCCACTGGGATCATCTGTGCGCATTCGGACCAGGGGCAGGAAGCGGCATGTGGAGAAATAGCGCAGCGCTGGCTGTGAGGCTCGCATTGCGGTCAGGAAGAGCTGCAGCAAGATCAGGTGTTTGTGAGGCAGCCCTGTGGGTGCATCACCGTGTCGTTCGCCCCCCTGACCCCCCCCCCCCCCGCCCCAGACTACCCTTCCCACTCCAGGCCGTTTGCACCTACCTCCACCACCTCCTCTGGGTCCTGTGCCTCTCTCAGGACTTGCTCATAATGACCCTGATAGTGCGCAAAGAGGTGGCGGGTCTGGGGATCTGCTCGCTCCAGAACCCCTCCCAGGCCGCCCTCCAGCTTCTTGTGGAAGGCTGTGTGAACTGCCCCGCATTCGATGAGGCTCACGCTGTAGGGATGACAGCGACGATCTGTTAGTGGCCGCGACCACAAGCCTCACCCTAGACCCACAGAGGACACTGAAAGGGGCTGAGCCCTCATAGCAGATGCTGACAGAACCACAGCACTTGCAGAGCTAGGTGCTGCTACATAGAGAAGAGGGCCCATGCCCATTTTGGGTCCAGTCACCTACTCTGTTTACTCATTCCAACATGCCTTAAGAGGCAGCCGGGTGTAATGGCGCATGCCTTTAATCCCAGCGCTCGGGAGGCAGAGGCAGGTGGATCACTTTGAGTGCGAGGCCAGCCTGGTCTACAAAGTGAGTCTAGGACAGCCAAAGCTACACAGAGAAACCCTGTCTTCAAAAAACCGAAATTTTTATTTTTTGGCTTTTTATTGAGACAGGGTCTCTCTGTGTTAGCCTTGGCTGTCCTGGAGTCATTTTGTAGACCAGGCTGGCCTCAAACTCACAGAGATCCGCCTGCCTCTGCCTCCGAGCACTGGGATTAAAGGCGTGGGCCACCACCGCCCGGCTGAAAAAAAAAAAAACACCGAAAAAACAAAACAAAACAAAACAAAACAAAACAAAAAACCCACAGTGGCTTGTGACCTGAGATAACCTGTCCCAAGAGCCCTCCCTGCTTAAGTGTCTAGCACACAAAGCGAGCTGGAGCGGGAGGGCCCGAGGGACCCTACTGTAGAGCGCCTCCAAGATCTGAAGCTGGGCTTCCCACGCTTTAGGGGGCTCTGTAGGGCTGCTGACTCACTGGACTCCGAAGAGCGGCAGCAGGATTGCCAGACTCTCACACAGACCTTCGATTGCAAACTTGCTGGCGCAGTAAACTTCGTGGAACGGCAGCCCTGGGGAGGAAGACAAGGTTGCAGTGGCCCTGCCGCTCGCTCCTTGCCCTGGTGCGCACCCCTCACGCCGTCCCTTTCGCTCACCCATCAAGCCCCCAACACTCGCCGTCACCAGCACCCGCCCGGAGTGACGCCTCTTCATGTCTGGCAGAAAGGCCTGCAGCAGCCTAATGGTCCCAGCCACGTTCACGTCTAGCACAGTGCCCACTGCGTCCAGCTCATGAGCCTCCAGGGGCCCGAATAGGCCTCGGCCCGCATTACACACTGAAGGGGGAGGAAACAGACCCCATTCATGCACCACCGCTCTTCCTCCCCGCCCCCCACAACACCCCACGTTGTCCTACCCTCCCATGTCCCCTGAACTCAGGACTTCCTGGTTTGGACACTGTTTCAGGGAGGCTCACCCAGCACATCCACACGACCCTCGGTCACACATGCCTGGGCAGCGGCCACGGATTCTGAGTCTCTGACATCCAATTCCAGTGTCTCCAGGGAGCCAGGAGGGCATCCTCGAGCCCGGGCTGCCTCCAACAGTGGTCCTTGGGCCTTCAGGTCCCTCACTGTGGCATACACTAAAATGTGGGGAAGGATCACGCCTCATCAGCACCCTGCTCACCTCTTGGGGCTCTTCCCTGGCCTCCGTGCCTGTCTCCTCCTATACCTTTGAAGCTCTGTGAAGGGTCGGAAGCCAGCCGAACAGCCAAGTGTAGGCCGATTCCGGAGGAGCAGCCGGTGATGAGCACCACAGTGCGGCGGTCCATGTGGAAAAGGACTGAAGTTCGGAGCGCCAAGGGGCCTAGTGGCAGGCTGCGGCTGGGTATCTGCTTGGCTCTGCTCCTGCCTGCAGTGCCCCCACCCCTTGTTGTGTCTGCTAGCAATCTCAAGGTTGAGTCAGGTCCCTGGCAGGCTTTCCCCACCCTGTGGGTGGGTCAAACCAAGAGAAAAGGACCTTGCTTCTAACACCAAACCACCTTAGCTGGTCAGGGGAAGGGGTGCGCTCCAAGTACCAAGCTCTACGGGTAGCAGCTGGGTTCTCAGGTGCAAACTGAACAGTGTTAGGCAGATCTGGCCACAGGGGAAAAGCCCAAGGGACTTGTGTTTGAGATAGGGTTTCTCTGTGTAATAGTCCTGGCTGGCCTTGAACTCAGGGAGATCCATCTTCCTCTGCCTCAGTGGCTGCCAGGATTAAAGGCGTGTGCAACCCCACCATGCTGGGACTTCTTGTCTATGAGAGGTTAAACTAGACCTTGAACTGAGAGAAATCCACTTGCCTTTTCCTCAGGATTGCCTGGATTAAAGGCTTGCACCACCACGCCTGGCTGGGTTTTCAAGACAACCAAATAGACTAGGCTGGCCTTGAACTAAGAGAGCTCCATGTGCCTCTGCCTCAGGAATGCCTGGATTAAAGGCTTGGCCCAGGATGTTCACCTTCACTTTCAGTTTTTTGAGACAGGGCTGTCTTGTACCCTAGGCTGCCTTCGGTCTCATTATGTAGCCGTGACCTTCTGATCTTCCTGTCAGAGCGGCTACTCCTCCAGGTGTGTCCCACCACGCTCTTAGGGACAATTACAATTAGCGGCTTTCTGCTGAACCCCCTCTCCTAAGGTTGGGGACCAGTATCGAAAGGGGAAAGCTAAAATAAATAAACAAACAAATAAATAAAATAAAAAATAAAAAAATGGGGATGCTGCAGCGTGGGCTGGGAGGAAGTGCCTCCACACCAGGGTGCACAAGTACACCCCGGCCCTTCCAGGCATGCCAGCAGTGTGTGGTACTTTACATGTATAGACCCAGGCTGATTCAGTGGTTTATTGTCAACAGAAAACAGTACCTTAACTCCCAAACCTGAGGTGGAAGAAAACACCTCACTTGCCTCTAAGCCACCCATGTCACTCACTGTTCCGGCGGGTCCCTGGAAGGCTGGTCTGTCACAGAGAGCCAGCCTGTGGGTGATACTGGAGGAAGATCTTCTTGGCTAGGTCCACAGTGTCACCCTGGGGCTGACTGGGGTATCTCTTCTTGTTGGTAGTGAAGGCCTGTTCCAGTGGGAAAACCTGCTTCTCAAACTGGTGCTGTTGGAAGGGGACACCGCTGGCTACGCTGTGAGCCAGAGCCTCCAGGAAGAGGCCCCAGCGTGGCTGGTAGTAATCGGCCACCAGTCCTGCCAGCTGCTTATTGGCATAGTCCAAAATGTTACCCTCCGGCCCCCACAGCGTGATCTGGTTGCGGCTGTTCTGTTCATACAACTGGGCCTCAGCCTCACTCACAGCCGCTGCCCTGGCCTGATCCAACCAGCTGCCCAGCAAGAAGCGGCTGTCACTAGCCAGCAGCTCATCCAGTGCAGGTAGGAGCTGATTAGCCAGGAGGCCTCCAGCCTTAAGCAGGACTTCAAGGTCTTGGTTCAGGTAGGCGGTCCTTGCTTCCTCATACAACAAGCTGACCAGCTCCTGCACTGCCTGGCGGGTGACATCCAGCAGGTCATAGCGGAAGGCTGGGCTAGTGCTCAGGTTTGGAGCAGCTGTTAACAACAGTCGCCAAGCTTCAAAGACATCTGATCGGTTGTACCAGACAGTGGTACTGAGATGTAGGGATGGCCTCTTGACCAGAGGGCTTCGGTTGTGCCCACTGCAGGCCTCCCCAGAGCAGTTGTAGATGCTCCTGAGGAGCAGCCTCCAGGCTGCCCTTGCATCTGGCTGGGAGATCCCATATCGGCGGCTGGCAAAGCTGCTCACCCACGCTGCCAAATCTGGCACAGGATCCTTACGCCAAGCCAGTTCAGCCATGAGGGCATAGACCACCTCGTTCTGGCCAATACCCTCGGGGGCTATCCCAGTGCCGACCATGGTGGAGTAGGGGAAGAGGCGGGCTGCCTGTGGGCCTTGGTTCACTGCCTCGAGGGAGCCAAACAGGCCATGGTTGCCCCCGAAGTTGTGGAGCATGCACCAGATGAAAGGCTGGCCGTGGAAGGAGGCAGTGCGGAGGTAAACAGGCTGGCTCTCCGCAAACAGGTCCAGAACCAGGAGACGACCACGGGGCACAGCCTCCAGCACGGCCTTGACCTGAGCAGGGCCCCAGAACTGCGGCTGGTGCTGGAAGAGCCAGCCTTGGAGAAGCCAGAGAGCATCGGGGTCCACTGCAGTGTGGAGAAGACAAGAAGAGAGGTGATGAGAGGAGAGGGGGGATGTTGATCCTATTCTGCCGCTGAGGGAATAAGCTGATTATCACAGGTCACACCACCCCTCACGGTAATCCCTTGCCATTCTGCCATCACCAGAACCCTTCTCCCCGCCCTGCTTCCTGAAACCCAGGACACTATTTATCCAGCTTCTTGGACATCAGAGCTACCCAGAGACCTTAAGACACACAGCCTGGAGCTGGGCAGGGTGGTGCACGCCTGTAACCCCAACACTCAGGAAGGCAGAGGCAGGTGGATCTCTGTGAGTTTGAGGCCAGCCTGGTGTACAGAGTAAGTCTAGGACAGCCACGGCTACACAGAGAAACCCTGTTTCAGAAAAAAAAAAAAGAAAGAAAGAAAAAAGAAAAACCAAAACATTAAAAAAACAAAACAAAAAACAAAAAACCAAAGGCTTTAGAAGCAGTGGTTCTCACGGTGTGGGTCATCATCCCTTTGGGGGTCACAACCAGATATTCTGTATATCAGATATTTATATTACGATTCATAACAATAGCAAAACTAGTTACGCAGTAGCAATGAAAATAATGGGTCCCCACAACATGAGGAACTGGACTAAAGAGCTGCAGCATTCGGAAAGGTGAGAGCCACTGCTCTAAAATAAGGCTCAGACCTCTGGTTCCAGATCAGGCTTTGAGGAGACCCTCCCCTAGACTCCCCAAACACCCCAGTTTGCTCGACTAGTTCAACTCCATGACAGGATTCCGGTTTTCACTCTGACTATCTAGGCCAAGTTTCTAACAATTCCTGGAAAAACCACAACTTAGGGACAACTGACAAGTCAGGTCATGGGCAGCTAATCAGCTTAGGGGACAAAGTGACCAGATACCATGCTTTTATTTCTTCATGGCCTTGGTAAAGAACACAGCTGGCCCTATCCAATCAAACTAAAGGCCACCTCCTGAGTAAGAGCCAGTACCTCAATGATTCAAAGTCCCCAGTAACCAAACAAGCCGCCAATCCTAAATCCCCTCGTATACACTGACTCTCTTCTGACCAAAGTTTATCAGGAATCCCTTTGACTGGCTACATTTTGAGTCAGCGTGCTCATTTCGGGGTCGCCCTCTAGGGGAGAGAGGCGATCCCTGCATGCTGGAATAAAACCACTCTGCTTTTGCATACTGCCTTGGGGTCTTTCTTCAGCAGATCACCCGGACCCTAACAGCTTGTGTGCTGTTCCTCATCCTCCTGCCTCTACCTCTCAAGCACTCAGGTTACAGGCATAGGACAGCATGCCTGTCTTAAAATCTCTTCAATAAATAGTACTCAGTGATTGCGCCCCCTTCCCCGCCCCCCCAGGCATCCTGCTCCAAGAGGCACAGATGAAGCAACAAACTCTGGGAGGGAAAGAAGATGCCTTAGGTCATAGGTCACTAGAGCCAGAGCTCAGCACCCAGTGTGGGTTAAGTGGGATGGCATATGTGCACAAAGGCCTGTTGAGCTGAAAGGTGTGGTATCACCAGGTGCAGGTTCCCTGCCCCCCATCCCCCACCCTCCTCCTCCGTGATGTTCCCGGTCCTCCGTTTTGTATCCCAAGCACCATACCAGCAGTCATGGCCTCATAGACAGCCACGGTGGCCGCGGTGAGGTAGGAGGGCTCCGACGAGGGAGGCTGCATCTCATTGAAGGTGTCAGCTCCATAGACATGATCTGTGCCGAACTCTTTGGTCAGCTCCCGCAGGAAGAGGCTCCCAATGAGAGGGAACATGGGGTCCCCTGGAGCCAGAAGGAAGGAGCAGGAGTAGGAGCAATTGAAATGTCCCCAGTTCCCCAACTGGGTGACATTGACCTGTGGGAACACCCTGTGGCGGGGGACAAAAGGTTGAGGGTTGATGGAGGCTGAAGCAGTCCTGGACTTGGCCTTACTCTCCTCACCAGTCTCACATCTGCGGCTTCCTGGGATGTGTCTGAGTTCCTCACGCACCCATGCTTACTCATGCTATTCATCCCCCCCCATACCATGCCCTCCACCCCAAAGGCTTATCCACCTGGTTCCCCCTGTCTCTCAGAGCCACCTGTCTTAAAAAGGCTCTGCTATCTCCCTCTGCCAATGATCTCTCGTTAGGGACAGAGCCATGGGCACATTTGTCACTGCATCCCTAGGACCCATCACAGGACTGGGTCTGACATCTGTTGACACCTGGGCTAATGTTCGCTGAACAGAAAGAATGAGGTTCCCGCAGCGTGGTGAGCAAGGTGGAGGCAGTAGCCTGCCGCATGCACTGTGACAGTGGGGGGAGCCAGGGGGATCCCAGGCGTGACAAGGGTCCCTGGAGGTGCTGGCAAGGCTTCACAAAGATATAGGAGCCTCATCCAGACCTCAAAGGTCTGCCCAGCCACAGAAGACAAGAGAGAGCACAAAAACAAGGACAGAGAGCTGGAGAGATGGCTCAGACGTTAAGAGCACTGCCTGCTCTTCCAGAGGTCCTGAGTTCAATTCCCAGCAACCACATGGTGGCTCACAGCCACCTATAATGTGATCTGATGCCCTCTTCTGCCCTTCAGGTATACATGCAGGCAGAGCACTGTATACATAAAAAATAAATATTTAAAAACAAAACAAAACAAAACAAAAAAGCAAAGACAGAGACCAACACACTCCCTAAGCCACCAGCAAGAGCAGCTACTTGGTAAAGTTCTGTGCCTGGCAATGTGCATATCCAAAGCTTGAGGTCAGCAGGAGAGCACGCTATCTTCTTTTTTTTTTTTAATGATTTATTTATTTATTATATATATGGCGTTTTGCCTGCTTGTACCCCTGCAGGCCAGAAGGGGGCACCAGATCACATTATAGATGGTTGTGAGCCACCATGTGGTTGCTGGGAATTGAACTCAGGACCTCTGGAACAGCAGTCAGTGTTCTTAACCGCTGAGCCATCTCTCCAGCCCACTACCTTCTTAGTAAGTTTTCACTCTTCTTTCTTACATAGGTTGTAATTCAGGCAGGTGGTGGCGGCCCACGCCTTTATATCAGCAGTGGTGGCACACGCCTTTAATCCCAGCACTTGGGAGGCAGAGGCAGGCGGATCGCTGTGAGTTCGAGGCCAGCCTGGTCTACAAAGCAAGTCCAGGACAGCCAAGGCTACACAGAGAAACCTTGTCTCAAAAAACAAAACAAAAAGTCTGTAATTAAATAATTACAGGTATAATTTTTTTATATTTAATACACATATTACACATTTAATATATTTATAAATACAAATAAATTTAATATACCTATTAAAGTTAAGAACTGAAACCAGTTAGTTGGTGGTGGCGCATGCCTTTAATCCTAGCACTCGGGAGGCAGAGGCAGGTGGATCCCTGTGACTCTGAAGCCAGCCTGCTCTACAAAGAGAATCCAGGACAAGCAAGGCTACACAGAGAAACCCTGTCTTGAAAAAAAAAAAAAGATTTGTTTATTATGTGTACAGTTTTCTGCCTGCACATGTGCCTGCACACCAAGAGGGCACCTGATCTCATTATAGATTGTGGTGAGCTATCATGTGGTTTCTGGGAATTGAACTCAAGATTTTTGGAAAAGCAGCCAGTGCTTATAACCTCTGAGTCATTTCTCTAGCCCCCCCCCCAACTTGGGAGTTCTTTAAGATTGATTTATTTTTATTTAACGCATGAGTGTTTGCTTGCATCTATCTATGTGCACACGTGCACGCAGTGCCTGAAAGGGCGTCAGCTCCCTGGAGTTGGAGTTAGAGATGGCGATGAACTACCATGTGGGTGCCGGCAACCGACCCATGGTCCTCTGCCAGAGCAGCAAGCGCTCTTAACTGAGGCATCTCTCCAGCAGACCCTCACCCCGTGTGTATAAACATATATCTGTATCTATCTCTCTATCTCTCTATCTTTATCTATTGTCTATATAGACTGGGTTTCTCTATGTACCCCAGGCTGGCCTGGAACTGGGGATGGTGTTCCTACCCCAATCTCCTAAGTACCCCTGGTGGTTTAAATAGGTGTGCCCCGCCTTGCAGAGTCCTGTGTTTGAATGCTTGGCCTATAGGGAGTGGAACTATTAGGAGGTGTGGCCTTGATGGAGGAAGTGTGTCTTTGTGGATGCGGGCTTTGTGGTTACATAAGCTAAAGCTAAGTCCTGCCACACAGTCTCTTTCTGCTGCCTGACAAGCCTAGCAGTGGTGGCGCACGCCTTTAATCCCAGCCCTCGGGAGGCAGAGGCAGGCGGATCTCTGTGAGTTCAAGGCCAGCCTGGTCTACAGAGTGAGTTCCAGGACACACAGAGAAACCCTGTCTCAAAAAAAAAAAAAAAAGATGCAGAACTCTTGGCCCCTTCCAGCCCCATGTTTGCCTGCACAGCACCTTACTCCCACAATGATAATGAACTAAACCTCTAAAACTGTTAGCTGGCCCTGATTAAATGCTTTCCTTTGTCTTGTTTTGTTTTTCATAACAGGGTTTCTCTGTATAGCTTCGGTTGTCCTGGACGTGCCTTGTAGACCAGGCTGGCCTCCAACTCACAGTGCTGGGATTAAAGGCATGTGCCACCATGCTCGGCTAACGCTTTCCTTTTAAAGAGTTGGTCCTGGATTCCATTTTACAAGCAAGCACACCGACTCGCAGAGACGGCTGGTAGCGGAACCAGGAGTCAAGCGACACCAACACCCAGAGTCCCAGTGTCTACACCAGGCTTTTCAGGGCATACCTTTTCCCTCGGAGCTGAGTGGGGAGGGAGGACCTCACCTGGTGATGGCCTTGGGGACATGACCTGCGAAGGCAGGCAGCACCGGGATCATGCCGAAGGAGCGCATCCGGTCCAGGATCCGATGCTGAGAGGGATAGAGGTCAATGTGACAGGACCGACCTCCGTTGGGGGAGGCCATTGCTCCTCCAGGGAGGGAAGGTTCCTATAGACCAGTTAAGAGCCTCGAGGCTACCTCGAGCCCAGCCCTAGGTCTGTGAACACCCAGCACCCATTCTACCTTTGCTTATCCACTCTTTACCTGAAGGTAGAGTTGCCTGAGATGCCAGGAACGGGACAGGGGGCCACCCCAGGTGTGCAGGTTACCCATGCGTGCCCAGGCCAGGAAGGCGGGACCGGTGAAGTGCTCATCGATCTCTGACTGGGTCAGACCCAAGGCCAAGTACACCTGTGGAGGAGGAAGAGCCCCCCACACCTATAAACACACGAATCCCCATTCAAGTCACTTCTCTGGGCTCGGTGCTATGGCTAAGGTAGAGGTGGACATCAGCCAAGCGGGACCTCCCCATCCAGGAGAGACAGACCTGGGAGTGGACAAGTGCACTAACGTGTCAACTCTGTGGGGATGGATAAAGACATGGGACACAAAAGGGCTTTTTCAAACTAGGGAGACTCTGTGCTGGTGTTGTTGTTTTGGTGTTTTTGTTTTGTTTTTTTTTTTGCTCAACTTTTACTGAAGCTGGGGTCATCTGGGAACAGGAAACCTCAGCTGAGAAAATATCCCCATCAGACTGGCCTGTAGGCAATCCTGTGGGACATTCTCCTGGCTGATGAATGCTATGGAGAGGTCTAGTCTATTGTGGGCCGAGCCACTCCTGGGCAGGTAATCGTGGGGATATAAGCAACTGAGCGAGTCAGGAGGAGCAAGCCAATGCGAGCAGTGTTCCTCCATGCTCTCTGCTGTCAGTTCTTTTTTTTAAAGATTTATTTATTTACTCGTTGTATATAAGTGCTTTGTCTGCAGAAGAGGGCATCAGATCACATGATAGATGGTTCTGAGCCACCCTGTGGTTGCTGGGATTGAACGCAGGACCTCTGGAGGAGCAGAGTCAGTGAGTGCCCTTAACCGCTGAGCCATCTCTCCAGCCCCTCCGCGTCAGTTCCTGCCTTTAGATTCCTGCCCTGGCTTCCCAAGTTGCTTTTGCTCACTGCGGTTTTATTACAGCCAACAGAGAGCAAACTAAGATGGTCTTAGCTTCTAAGAGCTAGGTTGGCCGAAGGGAAGGGAACAGTCCAAGTCTAAGGGAATAGAAGAGCCTTGATTATTTCCCCCACTCCCCTGGGTCTCCTAGGCTGGCTTCAAACCCACTATGGAGCTGAGGATGACCTTGATTCCTCCTACTTCTACCTCAGTCCCCAGGGGCAGGAGAGCGTAAGGGGCTAAGTTGGCACAAACCCGTTGCCAGATGGCTTCCTGGCCATTCCAAGCCAGTGCCAGGTTGATGCCATTCAGCGCCATCCAGTCAATCTCTTGCTCCCAACGGGCCCAGTCCCACCACACGAAGGAGTAGCTGTGCGTGCACACATTCTGGTAATAGCGGTACCTGCAGGTAGGGGCACGTTATTGGGGGATGTTGGGGGCGCCTCGCTTACCACGCTGGAACACCTCAGGGTCAGCCTGGCTCTGAAATACTACTTTCTCCCCACCCCGACCCCAACACAATACATACACAGGACAGCGGGTGAGTTCCAAAGTGGCCCCTCTACTGATGGGTCCAGAGCCACACCAGGTGAAGCCGGAAGTCTTGGAACTTCCCTCGGGGACTCCCTAGCCTAGTAGCTATGGTGGATACATAACTCTATTTTCATCCAACACATCCAGAGCTCATCGTGTGGTGACCTAGGGTGTCAGTACCAGAAGGCAAACATTGGTCTCTGCCCTGAAGTGGGCTCCCAGTTCCTACTGGGATGATGTGCAAAACACAACATGCTACATGTGACAAGTGCTAGAAGGCCCGGGGCTTCGGGAAGGGACACTCAGCAGCGTCCTCAGAAAGTTGGTCAACGGGGGAGGGGGGGTGCGGGGGGGGGGGACATGGAATACATGGATCAGGAAAACGCCTTTGAAACTCTACCACCACGTGCAGGTTCGCGATCAACAGAGGCGCACTCATTACTTTCAGCGGGCTCTCTGAGAAGGTAAGGTGTGCCAAGAACACGCAGCTGGGGGGGGGGGGGGGCGCCAAGATACGAAGGCACAGACCCCAGGGCCGGCACTTCCTTGTCAATCTTCCAGGTCTGTAGCTGCAGCCGGAACACCTCGGGGGGGCCCCTGTCTCACCAAACGATGGATGCCCGCAGGCTGCAGGCAACTGCCCCAGCCGGTTAGGACCTGCAGCATCAATACCTGTTGGGCGTGGCTTCGGTCAGCTCTTCCGCTACAGCAGGCAGAGGCCGCGGCAGGTGCAGCTGCGAGCCGGACCAGGCCACCTGGCAGCCGCAGAAGTCGCGCAGGTAGCGGTGCAGCCCGGCGGCGGCCGCCACGCCGGTGGAGCCGCGCACACGCACCGGCGCCCCGCCGCCGCCGCTCAGCCTGTATGTGTCCAGGCCCGATTCGGCCGCCAGGGAGCGCTCCACGGACACCAAGAAGTCGGCCGCCGGCCCGGCTCCCAGCAGCCGGGCCAGCAGCTCCCGTACGGCCTCTGCCTCCCGGGCCTCGTCGCCCACCGAGCCCTTGGTCAGGAGTAGGAACCCCAGCACCGCGGCCAGCACCGCGGCTTCCATGTTGTCAATCTCGCGGCGGACCGCTCACAACAAGGACCTAGCGCGGGGGGCGGGGCTGCCTGCGGCCAATCGGCTGCGGCCCTCGGGTCACGTGACCCAAAGGTTGCGCCCCTGCCGGAACCAGGCCCTCTGGGTCCGCTGACCGCGGGTTGTGGCTGGAGAATGCGTGACCCCCGTTAATAAACATGAGCGTGCAGAACCGGGCGCAGTTGCGCACGCCCGTAATCCCAGCCCTCCGGAGGCAGAGGCAGGTGGAACTCTGTGAGTTCGAGGCCTGCCTGGTATACGAGGCGAGTCCAGGACAGCCAAGATAACTCAGAGAAACCCAGTTATCGAAAAACTTAAAAAAAAAAAAAATCCTTGTCGCTGCGCATGCCCAAGCCCTTTCGGGGGTGCGACCCGCTTCTGTAAATCAGTTCCCTTCCAAACATGCAGCCATCATTTTCTTTTATTTCTTTATTTTTGGCTTTTCAAAACAGGGTTTCTCTGTGCAGCCTTGGCTGTCCTGGACCCGCTTTCGTAGGCCAGGCTGGCCTCGAACTTACAGAGCTCTGCCTGCCTCTTCCCCACCTCTGCCCACCTCTGCGTGTGCCACCGTGCCCAGCCCTGCTATTATTTTAAGTGATGAGAACTGAAGCCAGCCTTAAGCTGTATCCCCAGCCCCTTGTCTGATAAATATGTATTTGGGTTTTAGTTTGTATCAGACACTGTCATTGCTCCTGTTATATTGGTGAAGGATGAGCCCCGCTCTCATTTCTGGCCGGAGACATGGAAACCAAATAAGGGTTCCCTGGGCGAGGAGAGAGCTCGGTGGGTGTCGCGAGCAGAGAGTTTACACTCAGAATCCGGAACAAAGGAGGCAGGTCAAGAGCAAGTGGTACGATTTAGCAAGAGAGGTTTATTAGCAATACAAAGGCAACTACAGCAAAGGGCGGCAGCTAAGGCTCCCAGGCCAAGCCACCAATACCATTCCGTTATACTCTTAAAACTATCCTAAAACTATCTTAATTCTAATAGGAGTAGCATTTAGCATCTTATAATATCAATGTTCTGGGAGCTTATGCCATTAGGGTATACGACCTGATATCGCGAAGTTCTGCCGAACAGGTTCGCTGCTGCGACTTGAATCAGTTCTCGGGTTGTTATTGACAGCGTGTCTGTCTGCTCTGTCCTGGGAGAGCGCCCCATCGGCTGGCAGCATTTCAGGTGATCATGGTGGCAACGAGAGAGAGAGTGAGAGAGCTGGCTGCTTCTTCTCAGGGTTTTTATACTTAACTTAACTTTATCCTCTCTAATTCACACATCTAGCTTTCTGCGTCACTCTTATCACTAACTTGCAGTCGTGGCTGCTCCTAGGTCAGAACTTACTATTAAGGTTTTATCTATCACTCACACATCTGGTCAGACGTCAGCTTTTTGGGCTGTCAGCTATTTTCTACGCTGGGCTCTGAAACAAGCCCTGACATGTAGCTGCTTCCTACACTGGGCTTTGAAACAAGCCCTGACGTGTTTATTACAGTGGGGAAAGCACTCGCCGCGTGCGTTTGAATCCGCAGCACCCACATAAAGGTGTCTCAGTAGTGGGAGCCCGCGATCCCAGGGCTCGGGCAAGATGACGGGTGAGAACAATTGACCTGGTGTATAAAGTGACAAACAGGGAAGAGACCTTGTCTCAAGGTGGAAGGGTAACACAACTCACTTCAGAAGGACCGAGATGGTTTATTCTGGAACCAAATAAGAATGCCCACGGCCTGGGAACAGTTTTAGGTCATCCCCAGATTTCATGTTATAAACGTAGAAATAAAATTTGGGGAGGTAGAGGCAGGCGGATCGCTGTGAGTTCGAGGCCAGCCTGGTCTACAAAGGGAGTCCGGGGCAGCCAAGGCGTCACAGAGAAACCCTGTCTCAAAAATAAATAAATAAATAAAATAAAATAAAAAATAAAAATAAAAAAATTGATGGAGTTTCTATAGTAACGGAGCAAGAAGTCATAAATCAAGGCACTTTTCAAATTCGTTGTGGAGACATCAGACGTGGGTCATAGTGACTCTGGAAATCTGTTGCAGGCTTCAGATAACAGTCCTAGCTTCCAGGATGATGGAAGCTGGTGGTCGGCTAAATTAACACACGTTCCAAAGGAAAACTACTGTTTAGTGTTAGGGTCTTGAACATGCTGAAGAAAAGACCCCAGACTTAAATAGTATGTAAACAGTAAAGAGCATTTATTCTGTAAGATCCAACATATTGGGGGGGGCTCACCAGACAGGCTGGTGAGCTCCGTGAGCTTGAAGACTCTTTTTACAAACATTTAAATTAAAAAAGGGGGTTAAGTAATCATTTAAACTAGAAAAGCCTGGCCAAACTGAGTGAACACATGGGTTACTCTGGCCAGGGCACGAGGCAGAAGATTTCCGGACTGCAGTAAATTATACCAGCAGTAAAAATAATTTTTAAATTTATCTTTTTCTGGATGGTCATGGCTGTCTCTGGTTGGCTGCCCACTCTTTGCAGCATTTGCAGTGACTCCTGAATTCACCTCTGAAGACTATAGAGGCCCAGGCCTGTTCTCAATTAACAGAAACTGAAGCCTGTTGCTAGACTTATTTAACCACGCCTCTCATTGGTACGTTCCAAAAAAGACTTACCCAACTGTCAAAAAGCTGTCAGCTTAGGTGCAGAGGAGGGTGGGTGACAGTGACGACTGAGAAGGCTGAAAATGGCCCAGGACAGTTTGGTTCTGGCCCTGTAACAAAATTCCAATTCTTCAGAGCCTTCAAAGGCGGTGTTGTTTTGTTTTGTTTTGGAGACATGGTTTCTCTGTGTAACAGCCTTGGCTGTCCTGGACTTGCTTTGTAGATCAGGCTGGCCTCAAACTCACAGAAATCCACCTGCCTCTGAGTGTCGGGATTAAAGGCGCAAACATGCCAGGTGAGCCTTGACGTTCTGACCAGCCACTCAGCGCTGCAGAAGGTTCAGGAGAAACTGCTTTCCCAGAGTTCAACCTTCTGACCATCAGTAATGTGCTAGACACCTCTACTCTCACACATATATACAGACACACACACAGACACAGACACACACAGACATACACAAACACACAGACACACACGGACACCCCAAATACACACAGAGGAACGCATTTCTCCAGGGCTGTGAGGCTATGCTCGATTGTAAGGTCTCCAAAGAGGAAGTGACATTTTTACCTGAAACCCAAGGAAGAACGACAACTTAGAGAGGGTGGAAGGAAAGAGCCTCCTAGGCAGAGAGGTGCATAGATGAGGGTGGGGTGGGGTGGGGTGGGGTGGGGTGGGCGTGGGAATTAACTTGGAAGACTTGAGGAACTAAAGTGTGACCACATGAGCCCAGCTTGGCAAGCAGCTTGGCAAGGGTCAAAAAGGGCTTTCCAGGGCATCCCCAAAGGGCTGTGGGAGCAGCACAGGAATTTGTCACTTTACCCGACTGGCCTGGGAAGTGACTTGGGTAAGACCCAGCTACGTCAGGAGAGTGGCTGGGAGAGAGTAGAAACCCTTAGTTCTCAAAACTTGGAGAAGAACAAAAATTCTTAGTTCCCAGAGATCAGTATGGGCCAAAAAGATGCCCTAAACCTTGCAAATGCTCAGGCCGGGAGAGGGTGCCCGGGGCTGGGTTGGGGGCGGAGAGCAATGGCCTTCAGGAAAGACTTGACTTTCTAAGAGGACTCTGGTGCCAGGTGTGGTGGCACACGCCTGTGAGCCCATTTGGGAGGCTGAGGTAGGAGGGCTAGGGTTCAGGACCTGGGTGGGTTTCTGACCAGCCCCTGCTGGGGTGGGGGTGGGGCCTAGAGAAACACTCTTCCTGCTTCTCCCAGTACTTCCTGTAGAAGCAGAGGTCCCTGCCGCCTCTCAGTTCCCTTTATCCGGACCTTCTCATCCTTTCTGAGGAAGCAGCCCCATCCAAAACGGGAATGGAAAGATCTGCTCCTGTGGCCCAGCCCCACCCCCACCCCAACATAGCTGCAGAGGTGCTGTGCCCAGCCGTGTGGGGGCCAGAGCGCGTGTCTTCATGTCACCCTGCACCTTGGCGTTTGAGACAGGGTCTCTCCCTGAATCTGGAGCATTCTGGTTCAGCCTGGCTCGGTGGCCAGAGAACCCCCAAGGATCTGCCTTTCCACCTGCCTCCCTTCCCAAGTGCTGGTGTTACGGATGAGAACCCCCTTTTATGTGGGTTTTCTTATCCAGACCACACAAAAGACATTGTGGTGGTTTGTTTTTGTTTTTGTTTTTTGTTGTTGTCGTCTGTTTTTGTTTGTTTGTTTGTTTTGAGACAGGGTTTCTCTGTGTACCCCTGGCTGTCCTGGACTTGCTCTGTGGACCAAGGTGGCTTTGAACTCACAGAGACCTGCCTGTCTCTGCCTCCAGAGTGCTAGGATTACAGGCCTGCTCCACCACTGCCAGGCTCCCCATGTGCTTTTTGGTCGAAGTATGGCTGTGAGTTCGAGGCCACCCTGGTCTGCAAAGACCCTGTCTCCAAAACAAACAAACAAACAAAAAACAAGCAAACCACAACATTTTGTGTAACTTAAAGGTTATCTTATTTATTTTATTATTATTATTATTATTATTTTGAGACAGGGTCTCTCTGTGTTTGCCTTGGCTGTCCTGGACTCACTTTGTAGACCAGGCTGGCCTCAAACTCACAGCGACCCGCTCGCCTCTGCCTCCCAAGTGCTGGGATTAAAGGCGTGTGCCACCACACCTGGCTTTTTATAATTTTTTAAATTACTTTTTTTTTGTTTTGTTTTTTGTGACAGTTTCTCTGTGTAGCCTTAGCTGTCCACCACGCCCTGCAACTTAAAGGTTATTTTATGTGACCTTAAAATAATATGATGCCTAAGCTTGCCCCCAAGAAGTATGAATAAGAGCTAGGCTTCAAAAGCAAGCTCCAGGTAGGGCCACCTGGCCAGCTGCTGGCTGCTCAGGTACCAGCCTAGCCAGGGACAGGCTTGATATCAACACTAATGACAGTGTTGATGTGCTAGTGAACCAGCCCAAAGCTGTGAGCCCTGAAAGTGCAAAGTACTGCTCAATGGAATGATACAATTGGAATTTGGAGCACGGTCTCCAGGATGGCACCGCTGTGCTCCAGAGACCCTAGCCTCTGTGTTAATATTCATTTGCAAGCGTGGTTCCTTGTCCAGTGGCACATCAGGGCACCGTGCAGGGGGCTGGTTGACCATTGACTTCCTGTTAGTCATAATATCTCCTTTTTCTTTTCTTTTTTCTTTTTTTGTTTTTTTCCGAGACAGAGTCTCTCTGTGTTAGCCTTGGCTGTCCTGGACTCGCTTTGTAGACCAGGCTGGCCTCAAACTCACAGAGATCCACCTGCCTCTGCCTCCCAAGGGCTGGGATCTAAGGCGTGCCCCACCACCGTCCAGCCTAATATCTCCTTTTTCATTGCCCTGCACTGCAGCACTGTTGAAGGGCAGAGACAGGACATCACTAGGGCTCGCTGGCTGTCCAGTGAGAGGTCTCGAAGAAAGATGGCAGAGTGACAGAGAACAGAGGTGCCTTCTGGCTTCTTCATACAGATCGGGGTATATACGTGCATGCGAATGCACCGCACACACATTCACATACATGCATGGATAATATAAGGCAGTGGTTCTCAACCTTCCTAAGGCTGTGACTCTTAAATACAGCTCCTCATGTACTGACCCCAACCATAAAAATTATTTTTCAAAGATTTATTTATTTACTATTATGTATACAATGCTCTGCCTGCATGTACACCTGCAGGCCAGAAGAGGGCATCAGATCACATTATGGATGGTTGTGAACCACCATGTGGTTGCTAGAAATTGAACTCATGACCTCTGGAAGAGCAGTCAGTGCTCTTAACCTCTGAGCCATCTCTCCAGCCCCAAAATTCTTTTGTTACTACTTCATAACTGTAATTTTGCTACTGTTATGAATCACAGTGTAACTATCTGATATGGAACCACTATATCCTTCCTTCCCTTTTTGTTTTGTTTTGTTTTGTTTTTGAGACAGGGTTTCTCTGTGTCCTGGACTCACTTTGTAGACCAGGCTGGCCTTGAACTCACAGAGATTTGCCTGCCGCTGCCTCCCTGGTGCCACCACAACTGGCCTGCACCCCTCTGTCCCTCTTTTTGTCCATTAGGCTTCTTAGGCAACGCAGACTAAGGAACTTGAGCTTTCCTAAGAGTCTCCTGCTGGGAGCTGGCAAAGGCTAAGGCCCTCTGGGCAGACAGGAAAATGTACAATTTGCTAGAAGTCACTGCAGGATAGACTGACCTTGAGGCCAGGGCTGTTCCAGCAATGCTGGCTAGGCCTTGGTTGAAATCTCTCCCAGACTGACCAGACTTTACACAAATCCATTTTCCTTCACTAATTTATTTGTAATTTTTTCTTTCTTGTTTTGAGACAAAGTCTTATTTTATTGATTGATTGATTGATTGGTTGGTTGGTTTTTTTGAGACAGGGTTTTTCCGTGTAGCCTTGACTGTCCTGGACTCACTTTGTAGACCAGGCTGGCCTTGAATTTACATCGATCTGCCTGCTGGGATTAAAGGCATGTGCCACCACACCTAGCTTTTAAAGTCTCATTTTATAAGCCAGGTTGGCCTTGAAGTCAGTCAGGACCATCCTTCTGTCTCAGAATGCCAAGTTCTATGATTATAAAAGCATGCCTAATTAAAAAAAATTAAAAAGCACAGGTAAATTGTGGTAGATTTATGGACCCATGTATTGAGAGCAGTTTGAGCCCAGGATTTTAAGACCAACCTGAAAAAGACCAAAACCTCAAGGAGAAGAGAGAGAGATACACAGAGAGAGAGAGAGAGAGAGAGAGAGACAGAGAGACAGAGAGAGACAGATAGAGACATACACAGAGAGAGACAGAGACAGAGAGAGACACACACAGAGAGAGAAACAGAGAGACAGAGAGACAGAGAGACACAGAGAGAGAGACAGAAGAGACACAGAGACAGACAGACAGACACACACACACACATACAGAGGAGACACAGTAAGATGGCTCAGCAGACAAAGGCACTTGTCACAAAGCCTGACGAGACCTGATTTAAATTCCTAGGACCCACACAGTGGAAGAGGAAGAAGAAAACTGATTCTTGAAAGTTGTCTTCTGACCTCCACACATCAGCCATGGCATGTGCACAGTTGCACCAAAGTGGGTTGCTTGGGATGTCTGTTTTGCCTGCAAATATGTCTACACAGCCAGAAAAGGCCTACAGATGTTAGCTCACAAGCACATCCACAAGGCTGTCTCTAGGTTGCCTAGCAACCTGACTTCATTATTGAGGCCACCAAGTATGTGCCAGATGCTTCAGCTTTGTAGCAGATATAAGAGGAACCTGCTACCGTGTGTGTGTGTGTGTGTGTGTGTGTGTGTGTGTGTGTGTGTGTGTGTGACTCTTTTGGCCTGTCCCTCTGAGTCTCTGCCTCCCTCCCTCCCACTTTGTCTCTTTCATGGCTCACTCAGACTATACCTCCTCTCTCTCTCCGTTGCTCTTCTTACAGTAATAAACTTCCTCAAGTCGTACCTGTTACACTACATGTAATTTATATATGATAACAATGGATCCCCTGGGACTTGAATTACAGATGGCTGTGAGCCACCAGTCCTCTGGAAGAGCAACCAGGGCTCTTAACCACTGAACCATCTCTTCTTCAGGACTTTCCTTTTTCTTTTTCTTTCTCCTCTTCTTCTTCCTCCTCTTCTTTTTCCTCCTCCTCCTCCTCCTCCTTCTTCAGACAGGGTCTCACCGTGACCCCATGTAACTCTGGATGGCCTGAACTGTGTACAGGCTGGCTTTGATCCCACTGGGATTAAAAGTGTGTGCTTTTAGCAGGGCGTGGTGGCGCACGCCTTTAATCCCAGCGCTCAGGAGGCAGAGGCAGGCAGACTGCTGTGAGTTCGAGGCCAGCCTGGTCACCAAAGCAAGTCCAGCCAAGGCTACGCAGAGAAACTGTCTCAGGGAAAAAAAAAAGTGTGTGCTTTTAATCCATACTTCGCCTCTTTTGGGGGGGGTGGGGCATTTTCACTAAATAGTCCTTATTTGCCTGGAACTTTCTATGTAGAGGTGCTTGGTCTCAAATTTGCTGTAGTTCTCCTGCCACTGTTTCCTGCGTGCTGTTGACATGTAGGTTGCCACCGGCACTGGCACAGAACTCACTTTTACAAGAGGGCTTGAGAACGTTTGGTCCTTTTTGTGTGTGGCAAGCTAAGGTGTGAAGCAAGCTGGCTGGGTCTCAGCATCCTCTCCATCTCTTTGTTGTTTTGTCTCTGACCATCCTGTCCCTCTACCTATGCACTTCAAAAACAACCCCAGAATTCTTTCTGCCCTGCCTATCCACTTGCCTGACTGAAAGGCCTTTACCATTTGGTGTGAAGAATGAAGACTTCCCTTATGTGGCCACCAGGGGGCAGCCTACACCCAGCAATGACCCCGGCAGGTGGGTCATTGCTTGAATACAACTCACAGGGGATGGAGAAAAGAGCTGGTACCATCAGTGATGAAATTGTTCCGGTTCCTACAAAGCTTGGGCCTCCCAGCTGACCTGTAGCTGCCTTCTGAAGGTTCTAGAACCTCAAGATGAGGGTATTCTCCCCCACACCAGAGTTTCTTTTTGTTATCTTGACTGTCCTGGACTCTCTTTTGTAGACCAGGCTGGCCTTGAACTCATATCGATCCACCTGCCTCTGCCTCCCAAGTGCCAGGCTCGATGAGGGTATTCTTTGGCCAGGAGTTTAGACTCACTCATCAGATGCTTTGGCGTTTGGAAATTGTAACAGGAAAAAGACATGAGCCTTAGAAGCAGGCACGATGGAGCCGGTTCCTCACTCCTTACTTCACACACAGTGCCTGGTCAGCGCATCCTCAGCGGGCTGGAGGAAACCCGAGGCTTCTGGATTCTGAGAACTCAGCCTAGCTAAGGTCTCTGTTTTCTCCTGGCTCCCATCTGCCAGGCCGTTTCTTTCTGAGGCAGCATTAGGCAGGTCTCGCCTTTCTCCTACTTTATTCAGATTAAGTTGTGATGGGACATTGAATGAGAAATGTCCCCCACAGGCTCCCATATTTCAACACCTGGTTAGTGGTTAGCATCATTGTTTGGGGGAGGCTATAGAACCTTTAGGACAGCGTTTCTCAACCTGTGGGTGGTGGTGACTCCTTTAGGTGTGTGTGTGTCAAATGACCCTTTCACCTAAGGCCCCTAGAAAACACAGATACCTACATTACAACTCATAGCAGTAGCAAAATTAGTTACGAAGTAGCAGCAAAGATAATTTTATGTTGGGGGTCATCACAGCACGAGAAGCTGTATTAAAGGGTCGCAGCATTAGGAAAGTTGAGGACCACCACTTTAGGAGGTGGATGAGAGTTTTTATCCTCATCACCCCCACGTTTGCCCTCATTGCTTTCTGGTCAAAGATGTGATCTCTCAACTTCCTGCTCTGGCCATCTTCTGCCATGCATCCCAGCACTATGAATTCTCCCTTGGGAATGAAGCCAAAGCAAACGCATCCATACGTTGACTTTAGTTAGCTACGGTGGGTGTCACAGCAGCAGAGAAGTAACTAAGACACACAACAAATTTACCAGGTGTATGCTTTAGCTAGGCCTGGCGGGGCATGCCTGTAACCTCAGCAGAGGCAGAGGGCATTGCAAGGTCGGAGCCAGGATGATCTATGAAGTGAGTTCAGAGCCAATCGGGGTAAAATGCCAAAAAGGGAGGCTAAAAATAGGTGGAGAACTGGGGGCTTCAACCTTTTCCAAACCTACTTTATTTAAGGGTCTTTAACGTTTACACCTCCCTTCCAACCCTAGCCTAGATAGGAGAAAAGAGGCTAATGGGAACAGGAGAAGTAGAGCTTTCTGGACTCAGTTCCTGGGAGCGATGCCCCTGGCGGAATCAGAAGGATTTCAGCAGACCATCAATTCAACCAAAGTTGCTGCTGGAACCTGGAACAGCAGCCGGAACCCAGAGCCCCGAAGCACATTTACTGGCGCGGTTCTCTCTAGGAGCATCTCGAAGTGGAGCGATGAACAGCCAAACAACGCCAAGACCCAAAAAGCTCAGCCTCCTGTTTTGGGCTCATATATAATCTCCTCTCAAAGTCTATACTAGGATATGTTTCAGCTGGCAAAAGCCAAGCCCCCGCACGAGGTGGTGAATAAACATCACCTGTTCTCTCACAAGTCTGTTTCCCATCCCACACTTGGGATCAAAACAAAAACACGTGTGCATCCATTACAGAGAACAACAGAGGAAGAGATCCACTATTGACCTCTAGCCTCGGTGTGTACCCATGCTCTTAGGTGGCATTGGCGGTGGCAGTGGCAATTAAAGGTGCGTGCTGACCACACATGGCTCTATTTTCTTTCCTTTCTCTCCTTTTTAGGTTTCTCGAGACAGGGTTTCTCTGTGTTAGCCTTGGATGTCCTGGACTCGCTTTGTAGACCAGGCTGGCCTTGAACTCACAGTGATCCTCCTGCCTCTGCCTCCTGAGTGCTGGGATTAAAGGTGTGTGCCACCACACCTGGCTCTTCTCTTTTCTTTTTTGAAAGAGCAAATTGAACTTTTTTTTCTCACCGAGCACTTGAAGATTTAAGTTTTATTCAAAAAATTTTAAATACTTTTATTATCATTGTTGTGTGTGTGATGTGTTGAGCGTGGGTGGGAGGTCACAAGATAACTTTATGTGGGGTCTGAGGGTCTAGCTTGGGTCACTGGGCTTATGCAGCAAGTGCTTTTACCTGCTAAATCATCTCGCCAGATTTTTAAAAAATGTTTGACACTGTCTCATGTAGCCCAGATTGGCTTCAAACTCGCTTTGTAGGGAGGGGTAAAGATGTCCTTCCAACTCCTGCTTCTTCCGGCTCCACCTCCACAGACGGGATTACAGGCACGTGGGGGACTCCCACCCTTTTCTTTTTCTTTTTCTTTCTTTCTTTCTTTCTTTCTTTCTTTTTCTTTCTTTTTTTTGAGACAGGGTTGCTCTGTGTAGCCTTGGCTGTCCTGGATTCGATTTGTAGACCAGGTTGGCCTTCAACTCAAGCCCAGGTTGGCCTTCAACTCACAGAGATCCTCCTGCCTCTGCCTCCTGAATGCTGGGATTAAAGGTGTGACTCCTTTTTTTCTTTTTTAAAGGGAAGGAAAGCTAGCTTCCATCTTTACACAAAACCTATCTTCTGTGGGGGAAGGGATGTGTGGGCTGGTGAAGCAGTGAACAGGCCAGTCAGCCCAGACACACACACACTCTCTGATCCTTTGCCCGCTCCACAGTCTCAGGGCCTTCCACCCTTCCCTTGAACGGCACAGCTCAGACTGCCTGGAGATCTGTCTATGACCGTTTCTCTCTCTTTCTGTCTCTAGGCGCTTTAATTCTGACCTTCAATACACAGAAGCTTACCAATGGTTCAAAGGCTGTCACCTGCATGTTTACCCTGTTACTCTCACGTGAGACTCAGTGCCCAGCTTGAGGGCCACTTGAATTTTACAGTCTGAACTCTTCCATCTGGGTCTATGGTCCACTTTTAGTAGTTCTTCATCTTCCTCTCCTCCTCCTCCTCCTCCTTCGTGGTTAAGATATGTCCTAGGTATACAACATGTACCGGCTTCACACTCAACACCCTTCTCTTCCAGGCCCTCGGGCGACCCCAGGCCCAGGCCCAGCGTTTGAGTTCTTTTTTGTGGTGGTTTGGGAGCAATCCAAACGTGTTCCTCTGCAAGCGGAAACTGTTGTATTAGGACTAGTTTAAAAGAAAATAAACAAAACCAAAGAGGTTTTCTGTGTTGTTTTTGGAGACTGGGTCTCACCGTAGTTCAGGCTGGCCTTGAACTCCCAACCCTGCATCCACCCTCAAGTGCTGGAACTACAGGAATACAGCGCCACGCTCGGCTCTCTCCTCAGAGAACTATCTTGGCCTCTTTGTCAAAGGTTCACTGACCGTAGATTAGGATTTCATCCTAGATGTTCACCTCTGCTACTCTGGTCAGGCCTCCCTTCTGATAGATAGCAAGAGCTTAAGAGTTTGGTCAACAGAGTTCCCTTCAGGGCTTTTCCCTGAAGAGCCAGATGGAGTGGGGGCACCGCTCCAGGGGCAGGGGCCTTGTTGTTAGAGAGAGAGGCCTAAGAAGATGGAATGAGGGCTGGAGAGATGGCTCAGCAGTTAAGAGCACCAGCTGCGTCTCCAGAGGTCCTGAGCTCAATTCCCAGCAACCACATGGTGGCTCACAACCATCTATAATGAGATCTGGTGCCCTCTTGTGGTGTACAGGTGTACATGCAGGCAGAGCACTGTGTATGTAATAAATAAATCTAAGAAGAGGAGGAGGAGGAAGAGGAGGAGGGAGGAAGGGAAGGAATGAATGCCAGGCAGTGGTGGTACAAACCTCCAATCTCAGCACTTGGGAGGCAGAGGCAGGAGGATCTCTGTGAGCTTGAGGCCAACCTGATCCTGGACAGCCAGAGCTGTTACACAGAGAAACCCTATCTTGGGGGGGGGGGAAAGAAAAAGAAAATGGAGAGAACACGATGTCCCAGCCTCTCCCTGCTCCTCATGAGAAGCAAGTGTTACATTCCTATGCCATCAACAGTGTGTGTGTGTGTGTGTGTGTGTGTAGGGGCAGAGCAGAGAAAGAATGTGTATGCCTCAGGGAAGCCACCCCGAGCCAGCCACCTCCCTGCAGTCTGCTGGTCCTTTGGCCCACAGCCTGCCTACTTCAGCACCTCACACTCTCCAGCTGCCCTGAAGAGCCTGCCAAGCCTCGACTGACACCAAGGCCAAAGGCATTAGGGCTCAAAATAGCCAGGCCACGGAGCCCTGGAGAGCGCACTTGGAGAGGAGCTGGGGGCAGACACCCAGGCCCCCTTCTCTGGTTGGGATGCATAGGGAAGGGAAGGGAGATAAGGATTGCCTAGGCTCGGCAAAGCTAACTTGGCTCATACGAGTGGGAAGGCGCCTGGGAAACTTGAGATAAGGTGCTAACTTCACAAACGGCCCAGCCAGGGCCATGGCAACTGTGGCCTCAGATCAGGAAGAAAAGCAGAAAAGCTGGCAGGAGAAAGAGGGTGTGGGTACCAGACGGGCTCAAGGGGGTGGGCTAGAGTGACAGGGCTGTGCACTCAGGGATAGGCAGCTTTCGTGAGAGTCAAACACGCTTTATTCAGCACAAGAATGTCTGGACAGAAGGCCTTGAGCAGCGCCTCACTGTAAACACAGCGAAATCATCACGTAATGTGGGCACAAAGGGGGGAGGGGGTTCGGAACAAGGGCACCGCGGGCCAGCTCTGCCTGGGTAATGGTGTGAGCAGCTTTCATGGGTGCCAGGGTGGGGCGTGGGGTGGGCCTTGCTGATTTAGTGTTACCTCCCCAGGGAAGGCAGTGAGTGAATTGAGTGGAGCAGCGGGGCTGCTGGTCAGCACATGATTAGAAGGGTCTGGGATCCACAGCTAGGAGCACACGAAGTGGCTGACAAGGGCTTGGCAGGCCTGTGCATCGCTCACCACACCTGCACTGGCAGCCTACCAGTCACCTCCAATTAGCCAACTGTCAATGCCACTGGTCTTCCCTGCCCAGGACACCACTCCTGAGGCCTGGGGTGAGTGTGGGAGTTGGGGGAGGGCACATCGGATGGGCAGATCAAGGCAGGCCTGCCAGCAGAACCAACCGTACTGACCTCAGCCTAGGACATCATGATCAGGATGCGGACGGGTTTAGGGATGCACCAGGAAGGTGGCAATTTTAACTTCTGCCTTGGGGTGTAGTGTTGGGCAAGGCCCATTCGTGCACAGAAGGTAACCTAAGGTCGGGAAGCCTTTGCTGGACGTCAGTTAGACCCTCCCATTCCTAGGGATGCTATGCTGTGCCAACAGGGCTGGGGGAGAAGGGTGTTTAGGAGGGCGGTGCTGGTTATCCTGAGACCTTTGGGACAACAAGGAGAAGCCACTTGTCACGGCCCAGATGAAGCCAGCTGAATTCCCTATTAATGCTACTGGAGAGGGTGGGCAGAGGACGACAACAACGCCCTCCTGACTGTCCCTGCTAGCCGGAGTGGGATATGCTCCATAAACAATGCCCTCTGCTAGCAGAGAACCTATTGGGATCCTCCTCCAAGGCGGGACCCCTTCCATTCTGGGGGCTCTGAGCCGCCATGTGGCTGTGCAGGTTGTCTGACCAGCAGGGGGCGCAATAGGGCTGTCTGTCTGGAGGCCCTGAGGCCAAGGCTGGTGCCCTGGGGATGGATGGGTATTAAGCACAGCCATCCAACTCTCACTAGCAAGTCTGTATGTGGACGAGGCTTGGGGTGGATAGACCCAGGGAAGGCCAGCACTACCTAAATGACTCAGAGCTGGAGCAGGGGTGGCAGGGGTGACACAAACGCCCTGGTATCTAGGGACCACAACCGACAGGCAGGAGGAGCACTGGGAATCACCATGGAGGCAAGCAGGGAAGCTGCTCTGGGCATGCGCCCTGCTGAGGACTCACTCCTCAAACTTCCCCTCTCGAATATGCTCGAAGGAGAAGGGGAGGAACTTGAAACCGGCTCCAGCGTAGAATTTATTCTGGAATTCCACCCTGGAAAGGAATGGAGAAAAGCTGTCATTTCACAGGGAAAATAAGATAGGGCTGAGTGTGGTGGGCCACACTTCAACTCTGGGAGACAGCTATGGCCATCCAGGGACATAGAGACGCTGTCAAAAAAAAAAAAAAAGTTAAGAGGCTCAGTGGTTAAGTCGTTGCTGCTTGGCAGAGGGCCTGAATTTGGTTCCCAGCACCCACATGGCTGCTCACGACTGCCTGCAACTCCAGCTCCTGCAGATCTGACACCCTCCTCTCGCCTCCGCCATCCCTGCTGGCCTCCCGGGTACACTTGAGAAAGCTCACAGCCCAGGAGCTGCTTTTACTTACTGCATTTTATTTTATGGTGTATGTGTATGCTATGTACACTATGTATGTGGGCACATATGTGCCGCAGCATGTGTGTGGGCATTAGCGGACAACTCCATGGAGACGGTTATCACTTCTACCTTGTGCTGGATAGTTTATGTCAACCTGAGCCAGGCTAGAGTCACTGGAGAGATGAGAATCTTGGCGGGAAGATGCCTCCATGAGATCTGGCTGTAGGCAAGGCCAGAAGGGCATTCTCTTAATTAGTGACTGATGGGAGGGCCCAGCCCACTGTGGGCGGTGCCACCCCTGGGCTGGTGGTCCTGGGTTCTATAAGAAAGCAGTCTGAGCAAGGCATGAGGAGAAAGCCAATGAGCAGCACCCCTCATGGCCTCTCATCGGCGCCATTCTCCACCCTGTTTGTGTTCCCGTCCTTCAGTGACGGACAGTGCTGTGAAGTGTGAGCTAAACAAGCCCTCTCCTCCCCAGGCTGCTGTGGGCACAGGGTTTCATCACAGCAGTGCCAACCCTAGCACACGCCTTTGCAAGGGTTCTGGGAACTGAACTCAGGTCACTGGACTTTCAAGGTAAGCACTGTCATCCACTGAGCCATCTCGCTGACCTGTTTTTATTTACCTTTTAAACTAAAAATAACATTTAAAGTTTATTATGGGGGAGGTCAGAAGTCAACTCTGTGGAGTCCGTTCCCCACTTCCACCTTTCCATGTGTTCCAGGGGCCAAACTCAGGTCACCAGGCTTGAGTGGGAAGACCTTTACCACAGGACCACCTTGCCGTCTCCTCAGGAGCTGCTGTCAGAGCCCAGGCCCACCCTCAGCGAGACTACAGTAAAGGAGACCAGGCTAGCTCGGTCAGCCCTCAGTTGGTTCTCACTTTCTCCTACTGTGCTTGTGCTCAATGCTGTGGCAGCACAGAAAACCCCGCAGGCCAGCAGAAGGTAAGGAGGAAAAGTCTTCCACACCCCTCCCTGGGCCACCCCTAAGGGAAGCCTCCTGGAGAAACTCTGGTTCTGGGTAAACATGACAACCCCTTCCCCCCAAAACCACCAAGAAGGGGAGACTTGGGAGCAACTGCTAAAGGCATTCAGTTCAGAGGAAACTCTGAGGAAGGAGGGGGGCCTGGGGCGGAGTATTCTTCTCAAAGCAAAAATATTCTCCAACCACATAAACATCTGAGAAAGAATTCTTCTCTAGAGACTAAAAGGAAAAGCAAGGAAGGCATTAACTCCCTTCCCAGGCATCGGCAGCCATCCCTGTTAGTCTCCTGGGGGGGGGCGAGGGGGGGCTTTTCCTACTCAGAGGGGCAGGAAAAGTCAGGAGCAAGGCTGCCTGTTTCCTCCCGCACACTCCCCTGGCTGGCAGCCCGGCAGCCAGGCCACCACCAAATATGGACAGAAATACACATGATTCAGAGAAAAAAAGCCAAGCTGTGCAGCAGCATAGTTTCCACTGGGCACCCTGCAACTCTAGCAAGGACAGACAGGGACGGGGCTGTGGTGGGTTCTAGGGACAGGTGACTAAGGCTTTAGGAAGCTTCAAGGCAGCACCTCGGAGGCAGAGGCAGAGGGCCAATCGGGTCTACAGAGTGAGTTCCAGTGTAGCCACAGGCAAGGCTACACAGAGAAACCCTGTCTGGAAAAGCCACACACACACACACACACACACACACACACACACACGCACACACACACACGCTTCAAGGCCTGGAGACTAATCTAGCTCTATTGTTCACTCTTCAGCTTTAGTCATTTAGCTAAAGAAGAGTGGATAGGAGGCGGCCAGTGGTATATCGGAGTCCCAGAGGCCCCGTCAGTTCTGGGGTGCCTGCTTGAGGACACAGTGGGAGAGCTATGGGATGTACCTGTTGGGAGAAGTGAGGAGAACGTTCTGTGCAGACTGGTTGTATGGCGCTTTCTCCTTCCACCCTCGAGGTGTTCTGCAGGGACAGAGCCCAGGCCCCACGGCCTCCCAGGGAAAATGGGACCCAGCAACGGCACTCTGAGCTAACATCAGCTGCAGGATTCCAAGGCCAAGATTAACCCTGCACCACAGTGCTGGCTTCTAAGAAGCTCTTCTGCAAGTCCCAGCCCCAGGGCTGGCTGTGGAGGAGTGTGGCTAGGCCCCTGCTTCTTTCTTACTTTCCCTGTGCTTGGAGGCTTCATGTCAGGTAGGCCGCACTCCTGTCTATCATGGGTATTTCCAACAACTGAACAAAAGATGCGCGTCACTCCTCTTCATAGCCCGAGTGCCGCCACAGTGTCCCAACTCACGCCTCCAGTTCTAGGGACACATTCAGAACTCTGCCTCCCTGGCTGGCCAATCACACACACAGACAGACAATTCTAATTTCCAGGCAAGGCAAATGGAGTCTAAGTTTTGTTATAGGGTCGCCAGGCTGCTTAGCAAGCCCCTGCTTGCCTTTCATGTCTGGGTTGAGAGCAGGGTGTGGTGGTGCACGCCTTTAATCCCAGTACTCAGGAGGCAGAGGCAGGCGGATCGCTGTGAGTTCGAGGCCAGCCTGGTCTACAGAGTGAGACTCTGTCTCAGAAACCAAACCAAACCAAAACCCATGTCTGGGTTGAGGCACAAAAGCTCTGCGGTGTGGGCTGATAGACCAGGTGCTCTGATGCTAGTCTCCCCATCAAAAAGAGCTCAGGGCAGTCCTAACCAAGGATATCTTGGTCTTTTAAAATATTTGTTGTTTCCACAGCGTTTACCATTGTAAGCAAGCCAGGGACACACAGACACACACCCTCACATACAAACGCCCAGCATCTTGGGGTTATCTAGAGGTCAACCTGACTTTACTTCCCACCCGGAGAGTCCTCATCTCAAGCTCTACATACAGAGACGGAAAACAATTTCTCTCTGGCTGCCCCACCCTCTTCCCCCAACCAGGGAAGCGTGTGCTTCCTGAGAAAGTGCAGACCAAAAGTTGCCTTGTGGGGTGAGAGGTGCCCACTTCTGTAAGCTCTCCTGTGGTTCAGCTCAGCCTTGGGGGACTGGCATGCCCAGCCACTGACATGTTCCTAGAACCCAGAGTCTCAGGAGGGCAGTTGGGCTTCTCTGTCACCCGTTCCAGCTTCAGCACTTGGCAAAGGCCATCCCATAAGCCAGGGATGCTGAGAGAGCAAACATGAGTGCTCCCGCCATAGTCCCAGGGAGCTCTTTGCAGGGCCGGGTGAAGGAGGAAGGGGTTGTGGGGCCTCTTTCCTGCCTGGGGGGTTGGGGGTGGGGGGTGGGGGGTGATGGAGGGGGGCAGTCTTGGAAGAGGGCCAGAGCAGCTGCCTCTCTGGCTCTGCCTCCACTCTTTACGTCTCTGTCTGCTGGCTCAGATGTCAGGCGACGCTGTCAACCTAGGACTATTTTCCTGGGTTTTTTTCACAGCGTCACACCACTTCTCACGCCTGCTCCCAGTTCTGTTTCATCAACCACCAACCCAACTGGGAGCACACAGACGTGAGCGTGGACACAGAGGGACTTGTCTCACGGCAACAGTCCCTACGCATCCTCCGATGGCTCGTTACAATCAGGTCCCTGCTTCCGATCTATTTATGGTAGGCACGAATACCAAGAACACTTCACATGGTAGGTGAGAAGAGACACAGGCCAGGAGAAAGAAACTACATTCTCAAATGTCTCCCGCCTCTGACCCACACATATCTCAGACTAGTGGCTTATGCTATCAAATCAAATCAAAATCAAATTAAATGTTTTTTCTTCTCAATTCCATCAAAGAAACTCTGAACATGTGTGTCAGGAAAATACCAGGGAGGAAGTGAGAAGCGTGAAGATGCCTGGGTCTGGTGCCAGGAGTCAGCAGCACTATCCCAGGGCCTTTTGGCAAGGATTACCCACCCCTCACCAAAGGGCCACAGAGCTCAGCTCCCTGCAGCCCTTCATAGACTTCTGCATTTGGCCAGCAGAGGGCACCCATGCACCAATTAAACTTTTAAGTGGTGGCTCAAGGGCCACCCATCCCTCCAAAGCCAGGGTTCTCAAAGTTGCAGGAGGAGGCTTCCTCTTTCTCCTCTTCTATTCAATACTTACACTACCATACAGACAAATAAACAAAGCAACACATGGCATTTCAAGCCTGCCCTTGCAGACCATGCATAACGGGCACTGAGATGGCAGCACATGCCCCCTGTAGGGTCTCCCCGTTCTCTAACCAGCCTAAAAAGTTTGTGTATGGGGCATGCCAGCCAAGTCTCTCCATATAGGGCAACTTCTCAGCCATTGTCTATTATGGTATGTCAGGGCACTTGGGTGTGTACATTATTTTCCATTTTCTCTCTTTGCCACGTGGCTGCTGTCTTTTCTCTTCACACAAGACAAAGCCATGTTCAGAGAGCTCAGGAGGAGCTCCCGGTGAGGTCAGTTTGTCTTAGAAGCCTGCCTTCCATCACCCACCACTTCTCCATACGCCTTAGGAGAATGGACGACACCAAGACACTGTCACTTAAAGGCCATAGGTGAGCCTGAAATCATAGGTGATCTGGCAATAAAACATGGCATCCCAGGCTGCCTTAGCTCCTGAGGGAGGTGAGACCCAAGTCCAGACAGCCTTGTTGATCTGCTGCTGCTGACTGTTCCTCACCCTGCCCAGAGTGGGCGGCAACCGGACTTTACCACAGGCTGGAATCAAGGAGGGGCAGCCATCTTCCCGCAAATTCAGAGCGCAGGAGACACAGATGTGAACAGGAAAGCAAGGAGGTTAAGAGGGCAAGAAAAAGTGAGTCACCAGCGGGGTGGTTACACATACATTCCCTCGGTGGAGTGGCTGAGGAAGTGTGCTGGGTAGAGCTGGCTGATAAACTGGAGAGAGGGTGCCAAGCCAGCGGCTGAAAGCTAGCAGCACTCCCCACCTCCCAGGCTGACAGGAAACAAGCCACTGGGTGCAGAGAGGAGGAGCCGGGAGGGAGAGGAGAGGGCTGCTCAGAGAGAGGCCGGGCCTTCTAGAGCAGCTTTGGAGGGAGGCCTATGTCAGGCACTGCCCACCCGCAACGGTCTCAATCCTCCCCAGAACTTGGCACAGCCGGCTGCAGAATGTTAAAGAAACTTGTGAGGCAGCCAGGAGAGAAAGGTGAGGGCCATGGACAAGAGGCTTCCCCTCCAGTCAGGGCTGGGCAAGCCCTCCTGGAGCTCCGAGACCACCCACACCACCCATCACCTCAGCCAGAGGTTTCTGAGTTTGTGACCCCCTCAGAGTGTGGGGTCCACTAGAGCTTCCCAGGATGCTGAGATTAACCCTTCCCTGAAAGGGAGAATCCTAACAAAAAGGAGTAAATGGAGCCCCAGAGAGGTGGAGCCTGAGGCAGGGCTGCCAGTGAAACCCAGGCTGCCTGGCGTTCAACATAATTACATTTCAGGCATATTTGAGAAATATTCATTTAAAAAGTTATTCACTGTTTATCTGAAACTCAACCAAACTGAGCACCTTGTATTATTAAAGGATTTGAAAATTACAAGAGTGGGCATTTGGAGAGAAGAGGGCAACTTGCAAAAGTTGGCTCTCTCTTCCACCATGTGGATCCAAGTGACTGAACACAAGTTGCCAGGTTTGGTGGCCATGTCGCTAGAATTCTTTGTATTCTTATTTGCTAAACCTGGCAACCCTCATTTAAGGTCATAGTCCCAGCCCAGCCTCTACCTGCTAAACCTGGCAACCCTCATTTGAGGTCATAGTCCCAGCCCAGCCTCTACCTCGCCTATCCTGAGCCATTTTTTCATATAGAGTCACTAAGGGTCACACAGCGCATTAAGGAGAACACACATCATGCCCCTCCCGACCTCTCGCCACCTTTGGAAAAGCTGCTCGGTGTACCTAGCATCCTACCAAACGCAGCACTGGCACCACAGGAAGGGGACAAACTCAGGACTGAGTGCTCTAGAGTTCCTGGATGGGGTCCAGGCCAGAGCTTAAAAGACAGGAGCCAAACAAAACAAAACAAATAGGCCAGAACAAAACAAAAACACCCTCGCACAAACCAAACCCCTGCCCGTGCATGACAGCTCATGCCTGTAATCCTGACACTTGAGAAGCTGAAGAAGAATTCTGAGTTCAAGGCGAGCCTAGCTACATTGTGAGAGGAAACAGACAAGCACATAATAACAACAACAACAACACAAGGCCTACAATTCCCATAGCCCCCCTCAACTCTATAAGCACAACCAAAGCACCAAGGAATACTAAAGCAAGGACGCGGGAGAAGATGAGCTGGGCTTTCCTGTGGCCTTTCCTCAAGGTTCTGTGCCAGGGAAGGTGGGTGTGGTCTTGCAGTAAGAGCTGGGCAAGGGCCAGCTCCTATTCCCTATAGAACAGACTTCTGGTGCCAAGCGAGGGGACTGTCCAATCCCTGTGACCAAGGGAGTGGCCTGCTCCACCCATTGCCCCAGGCCACTCACCAGTGTAACCGCAGTGCATGGAGGAAGGCTGAGAGGCCCTCCATGATCAGCAAGATGGCCACAGTCAGCGTGGCAAAGGCGGTGAAGATGAAAAACAGCGCAAACCCTCCAGCCAGACTCCGGACGTGCAGGCCGATGTGGATCACCATGGTCCAAAGGACTTCTGAAAGCTCTGGGGGGGGGGGGGGAATTACAAGGTGCAGTTGAGTTTAGCAAAAGAGAGGGGTGTGTGAGTCTTGCCGCTTGCTTTGCTGCCACTTACCCAGAGTTCCTTGAGCCCTGTCTCCCTACAGTTTGGGCAGGATCACCACAAGCAGCTAACTGGAGTAGGGGTTGGTGCACCTTATTTGCACTTATTCTTGGATTCCAGAACCTTCCTGCGTTAGCCATGCTGGGGAAGCCCCTGCCTCTCTAAGGGAGTTCCCAGAGAAGTTGAGGGCCCGAGAGAGCACACTTACGTGCATGGGCCAGGCTGAGGGCCCAGAGCCGCAGGTAGGACGCGGTGTTGGAGATGCAGCCCAGGCAGTACTCAATGGTGTGGATGGCCTGGTGGACCATGGTGTCGGCAAAGTCAAACTGGCATGGGAGGAAACCACAGAGGGGATATCAGGCTAGGAAGGGGAGTATGCAGAGTTGAACGGCCCCTGAGGCCCACGCCAGGCCAGGGCATTACATCTCTCATAGCTGACATCTCACCTGTGGAGGGGCTGGGGATACCAGTGTTGACTTTGAGTGGTGATTTCAGGAGTGACCTCCCCTGGCCTGTCTTCCAGCTGGAGCATCCTAAAGCCATCAGCATATTACACTCTCCCCCCCCCCCCCAGACAGGGTTTCTCTGTGTAGCCTTGGCTGTCCTGGACTAACTTAGTTTTAGGCTGATCTTGAAGCTGGAACCCTACCTCCTTGGCCTCCCTTATGCTGGCTTTGCCACCATATCAAGAAGTGCCTATTTTTTTTTTTTAAATACATGTTTATTTTATGTGTAAGACTGTTCACCTGCATGGAGTCTAGAAGAGGGCACTGCATTTTCTAGAACTGGACTTCCAGGTGGGTGTTGGGAATGAACCAGATCGCCTGTAAGAGGACAGCCACCTCTCCAGTCTCAATGTGTATCTTTTTTTTCAGACAAGGTCTGACTGTATAGTTCTGGCTGGCCTAGAACTCACCATATGGGTCTGGCTGGCTTCAAGCTGTCTCAGACTGCTGAGTGCTGTCTTTTTTTTTTTTTTTTTAAAGATTTATTTATTATGTATACAGTATGCATCAGATCACATATAGATGGTTGTGAGCCCCCATGTGGTTGCTGGGAATTGAACTCAGGACCTCTGGAAGAGCAGTCAGTGCTCTTAACCGCTGAGCCATCTCTCCAGCTCCCTGAGTGCTGTCTTTACAAGTGCCTGCCACCATGCCTTTCACACGGTGTATCTTTTTTTAAAAAAATGACTTAATTTTATATTATGTGTATTGGTCTCTTCCCTGCATACATGTCTGTGCACCATGTGCATGCAGTACCTGCAGAGACCAGCAGAATAGAAGTTAAGAGATTGTGCGCCTTCATGTGGGTGCTGGGAATTGAACCAAGGTCCTCTGAAGAGCAGTCAGTGCTCTTGGCTCTTGAGCATTGAACTCTCTCTTTCCAGTTCCACATTGTGGGTTTTTTGTTTTGCTTTGTTTTTATGTTTGCTTTTTGAGGCAAGGTTTCTCTGTGTAGCCCTGGCTGTCCAGGAACTCACACTGTAGACCAGGCTGGCCTTGAACTCACAGAGATTTGCTGTCCTCTAAAGGTGTGAGCCACCACCTCAAGCCACATTGTGTATTCTTTCTTTCTTTTTTGAGACAGGGTCTCTCTGTGTAGCCTTGGTTGTCCTGGACTCGATTTGTAGACCAGGCTGGCCTCAAACTCACAGCGATCCACCTGCCTCTGCCTCTGAAGTGCTGGGATTAAAGGCGTGCGCCACCACGCCTGGCTCACACTGCGTATTTTAATGAGACTTTTTTCTTTCTTTTTAAAGATTTATTTATTTATTTTATGTACATGAGTGCCCACCAGAAGAGGGCATCAGATCACATTACAGATGGTTGTGAGCCACCATGTGGTTGCTGGGAATTGAACTCAGGACCTCTGGAAGACCAGTCAGTGCTCTTAGCCTCTGAGCCATGTCTCCAGCTCAATGAGACTCTGTTTAACAACCCTTTGTCTCCCTGATGGGCTCTGATTTCCTCAGTAGGGTATAGGGAGTCAAGAACACTGTCTTACCACTGCTCTCTCCTGTTGCTGTGATTAAGGACCCTGACAAGAGCAACTGAGGGGAGAAAGGTTTATTTGGCTCACTTTTTCAGGTGTGCTGGTCATGGTGGGGAAGTCGAGGCAGCAGGCACTTGAAGCCGCTAGTCACATCACAGCCACAGGCAAGGAGCAGAGAGTGATGTGTACCTGTGCTGCTTGCTCTCGGCCTTTTATTCAGTGCAGGGCTCCAAGCCCAGGGAGCGGCAGCACCTACTCCTAAGCTGGGTCTTCCCCCCTCAGTCGACAGAACAGTCCTAACCCACTCACAGGCATGGCCAGAAGCCTGCCTCACAGCTGACTCCAGGTTCTGTCAGGTTGATGCATTAACATACAGACTGATGCATTAACATACAGACTGAGAGAGAGACGGCCCACACTGGAGACCATAAGGACCTGCCAGTGGGCCTGGCCCAGCTGATCCCTGCCTTATATTGGAGGGCCTCTGCAGAGAGCATGGCAGAGACAGGCAGGGAGCTCCTTCTACACTGAGCTCCACAGCTTCCTTCCTTCCTCCTCCTAGCCTTCGGAGATCTAGATAACTTCCTTTAGAAACTTAGCTAAAAGTCCACAAATTACTACATGAGAGCTAACTGGGAAATACTGTAGGTGTGGCTGGCGTGGTGGCTCGCTCCTGTGGTAAGTCACTCCTGTGGTGACTCACGCTGTAATCCCAGCACTGAGGAGGCTCAGGTGGGAGGACCATGAGCTTGAAGACAGCCTGGACAACACAGTGGGACCCTGGCTCCAAAAACCTGAAACAAGTTTGCCAGGGAGCTGAGGGTAGAGCAGCACAGCTGGAGCACCTGGCTAGCACGCCCTGGGTTCAGTCTTTCTGTGCTGCACCAAAGGGGAGGGGGCAGGTAGAGCTCATGTCTGGAAGAAGTTCTTTAGAGTCCACTTTTAGGAGCAGTTCTCTGGACTTCTAGAAGGCTTAGGTGGAGAAACCAAGAAGTCCACCTAGACCAGGTCATGGTTTTCTTTCTGACATTGTTTCTCAGAGCCCAGCTCAGGGCTGCGATGAGCCTTTGGGCTCCCGAGGCTCCGTCAGCCTCCCCTTCCCCTTGTGCCTCGGCCTGTCTTAGGCTAGAGTTTCTATACTGTATTAAGAGGCTGCTAATCCTGTGGGTTTCTGGGCTTTTCACTCTTCAAGCCTCTTACTCTGAAAATAAGGAGCCCTTGTTACCCTGAGCTACCTCAGTCCAGCAATACTGAAAGAGCTCTTCCCAAGCTCGGCTGAGTGGGCTACCGTGGAAGAAGCAGACCTGGTCTTTAGTCCTGAGCTCCGTGAAAGTACGGCCCAGCACACTACAGTGCCCTTGCCTCCAGGCTGTGCCCCTCTCTCATCCAATGGGGTTTCAGCAGTGCCCATGCACCTCAGCTTCACTTCTCTGATAGCTCCTTGTCGCTCTCTGCCAACGCCTCCTCTCATGAGTTCCCCCACTGCCACATCAGCTCCGGCAGAGCTGAACCACTGCTGATCATGGGCTGGATTTTTTTTAATGCTGTAGGTGGTGGTGGGTCTGCCCCTCCTCCTCTCCCCCAGCCTGCAGACAGTCCTGCTTAGCCAGCCTCAGCTCAGGAGGAATTCCCTAAGGGAATCCTTTCCTGCACTCTTTCCAACATCACCCCAGTGCCTGTCAGGTGCCCTTCAGGGCTCCCACAGTGTCCTGAACACACGCCCATCACAGTGTCTGTCACCAGACCATCTCCCTACCTTGTCTGGAGGATCCTTGAAGGCAAGAACTATTTTTCTTCTCTCCGTTTCTATAGCACTGAACACAGTGCTTGCCACTGAGGGTGTGTGACTGGGCAGGTGGGTGGGTGGGGATGAACTGATGAATGCAGCTGGTGAGGAGACACAGCGGGAGAGGGGCCACTGACCCTTGCTGAATGCTTACAGCCTTCAAGGATTTCCCAGCATTCAAGGAGCCTGGGTCTGGGTTGGACCTGGATTGAGTGCCTCCTAGAGTAGGGGGCATAGCTGCCCTGCCTGGGATAAACATGTGATTACATCCCCGCAATGTGTGGAATCGCAGAAGTAAGCTGCACTGCTTTTTAAGAATCTGCTTTGTTTGAAATCATTACGTAATATCAGTTATCTAAATTTGGCTGTGGAGAATCAATGTCGGACAAAGACAAAGTTATAACTATGGCAGAAGCCAGGGAGAGCTAATTCCCTGAGTATGTTCGTGGACGGGGACTGTGCCACAGCCCATCTTCTTGACTGTCCTCTCCCAGGGACATGGCTACAAATGAGGACACTGGCACTACAACACCCTGCTGTTGCTGCAGGTACTGGTACGTAATGAGGTAGACATTTGGAAAGCAGTATTGCTGGAGGAGGGGATTCTGGGAGAGGGACGGGCTCCTCGGCAACATGGACTCTCATCCACCCCCCTCAACCATGCCAGGCCGCTCAGCCAGCAGCTACGCACAGACAGCTGGTGCAGGAGGTGAGGTTGTTGCTGACACAGGCAAGGGAGTCTGTCCAGCCCTCAGGGAGACCAGAGCTGACTGTCTGGACACAGACCAGCAAAGGTTTTCCCACGGCCATGCTGGGTCCCTTGGAGAGACCAGGAGAGGGAAGGGAACGGTTCGTAGGTACAGGTATGTTAGAGAGAAGTTTAGGAGAAAGGTGCAAACAGTGCAGCAAGGCCCTCTTAAAAACCTTTCTCAGAACTTGAGTGTTGGTAACTGAGTTACGGCCGAGCTATAGGGCCAGGGACTCTAAACATGGCCTGAACATTTAGCTTTCCTTCCCCTCTATTCTTGATGTACTGCTTAACATAGGAAGGCCTTTCATGCAGATGGACTTCCTTTCCCTGGGCTTTCCTGAGAGGCCAAGCTCGTTTTTTGAAAGCCAGTTACTTCTCAACCAGGTCATGCAGAGCTAGGACTGCGTCCAAGCAAGGGTCTTGTGGCCCTACTGGAGCACCACCAAGCTGATGGGGGCAGCGGGAGAGGCTGCATTTCAGACAGGAGGAAGGGTAAGCTTAGCTTGCAAACACTCAGAGGGGCAAGGTGGGAACCACTAGCCCCGGTGGCAGAGCAACCAACACATCACAGGAGAGGAAGGTGGAGGCCCGTGGGACTTAACCCCGGGGGCAGTGACTTCAAGAATGCCAGTACAGACATTGCTTGCAGCTTCTTCAAAGCCAGTTTCAGACGTATTAGATCAGCAGTCAACAACACAAGGACAGAGGTGACCGACAGGAGATGCAGTGAATGGAGGTGAGCTGTTTCAGAATGCAGGCTCACAAATCGGTTAGAGATGGCCAGTGAGATGCAGGATGCACGGCGTCATGTGATGGCCCCAGGGTGCAGTAGGGTTGGCAGAGTGAGCACAAGGATGGGAAAAGAGAAGCCCCAGATAGACATGAAGGCTCTGGTCTTACCACTTCGTCCTCGGTAGGCTTGAAAACACAAATTCACACTTAGTGGGAAGCTGTGCCACACACCCGGTCACAAGCTATGAGCACGCATTACTGACTGTTTGTGGGGGGAGGCTGGTTCATGGGGATAACATGTTGGAGGCACTCTTCGTTAGGATAGACATAAAAGGAAATTTAAGATACGTATTTTTAAAGGCACCCCAACACTTGCAATTAAAAAACAAAAAAGCATAGTCAAAGTGGCCAGACTGAAAAACCCAACCTAGGTCCTTGTTGCTATTTTATTTGCTTAAAAAAAAAAAAAATCAGGTGAGAGTTAGTAGCTCAGCTTGGAGTGGAGGCACTGTGCCACGAATGCTCAGGCAAGGAGAATGTATTTTAAATAGCTGACATTGGGAGTAGAGTCAAAAGCAAAGGCCTGATTCCTTCCCACTCTCACTTGAAAACAAAGACAGATAAGCAATTTTTAAAAAGCTCTTTAAAAACAAACACAACCCCCGGGATGAAGAACACATCAATGGGGTTGGCCTTAAAAAGAAGCATTGGTACAGCGGGTAAGCAGTGTGCGTAAGGACTCTTGGGAGGATGAAGAAGCTAGCCTGAAGGTTAACAAGAGGTGAGATGCTGGGCGCTGCCCGTGTGGAGGAGAACAGTTAGTAACTAAGGCCACATGCAGTGTGCCACAGACCTGAGGAGTTCAAGAAGAGCAGAGCAAAGCTGCGTGGGCTCTGTGGCCACACCTGGAGATTAGAGCGGGCCCCCACAGGGCAAGCTGTGGCATCCCAAGCAGGCCCGACAGTGGCCCATCATTAGTAGTTTGATTTTTCAAGGAGTTGATTGAGTAAGCCTCTTAGGAAACAAGACTGGAGCTGCCCGAGGTAGGAGAGGGAGTCCACACCACTGGCTCTTACCTCTTCTGCGTCCTCTGAATGGGTGGAGAGCTGGTCATGCTGAATAATCTCAGCATCCTCCTCTGTCGGTCCGTTGCCCACCCTGATCCCACCAAAGTTGAGAGTTCCCTACACAGATGAACAGAAAGAGCAGTATTTGCCTGGGCTTTACTGTGGCACTCTGTGAGGTGGGGAAGGGCGATGGTTAGTACACACAATCCTTAAAAAGGCATACATCCTATCAACAAAAGCAACAGCCACTGATGGGACAGGCTAGGTAAAAACAAGGCACTGTCCCACCCCAGCTACCACCGTTCTGGACCCCACGAGTGGCAGCCTGCTTTAGCATCTCATCCAGCGACACCAAGACGAAGCAACCTTGCCTTGGTCAATGCTAACAGAGCTCTCTGTGAGTGAGAAGCTGAGCACGGACACCAACAGGCTCAAGCTGTGAAGGCTGCGAGGGCCTGAGTGTGGCTGAAACTGAAGATGAGGTGGGGTGTGAGGGGACAGATGGCAGCGGATGACATGATGGCGATACCCTGGTCTGATGTGTTCACAACAGGAGCCCAAGAGAGAGTTCCAGCAACCTCTACCAGCAATGCACCAGGGCTGTCTAGGAACAAAGGACTCCCTAGGTCTGGGAAGACAAAATAAAACAACATCCTAACAGATGCTCATTTGTTAAAGAATGCTGAGTTTTAACAATGGAAAGTAGAGCAGAGACCCCTTTCCATCAGAGTGAAAGGGGCTTAGGAAGTGGCCCTGGACCATTTACCGTGGGTTTCAGCAACCCAAAGCTGGAGGACTGCCTGCCTGCACCTGGGCTTTTCCAGAAAGCTTGACCAATGTGTAAACAGAGCTGGGAACTTCCCTGTGGTCCCCCTCCTCAGCTCCATTTTTTGGGGCACCTCTTTTCTACAGCTCACTGGCCAGTGCAGACCCTAGCGTTTGTATAGGTAGACTGCCTTTTTCTTGTAGCAGTTCTCCTACAAGGCCGGTCACAGAAGCTGCTACAGGGGATCACTTTGGATGCTACCCTCTCCCCTGAGTAGCCCTGGCTGTCCTGAAACTTACTTTGTAGACCAGGCTATCCTCAAACTCAGAGATCTGCCTGCCTCTGCCTCCTGAGTACTGGGACTAAAGGCACAAGCCACTGTGCCTCGCTGAAAGCTATGTTTTCAATAGATTCTCAAATACTATCCCCAGAAACACATACTTATTAGGTCTGGGGTAGGGTACAGGAAAGCATTGCTCAAAAATGGTATAATCGTTGTGAAGGGTACACCAAAACAAAAAACAACAACAACAACAACAACAACAAAAACAAAAAAAAAACAAAAAACAAAAAAACAAAAACAAAACAACAACAAAAACCCATTGCACCCTTGAAGATTTAACAGTCACATTGCTAGGACACCTATGCCTACAAAATCCAGGAAGACACATATATGCATCAGGGTATTCTATGCAACACTGTTTAAAACAGCAAACAGCTGGAGCAATCACCACAATTACTGACAACGCATCATCGACAATGATTATGTAATTTGAGCAGATCCAATGGACTCTAGGCAATGCTAGGTACCATAAAAAGCCTGGCACCTACTATGGAAACAACCTCTAGGAACCACTGAGAGGCAGGAGTGATTCAGTTTAAAGCAGTTCCGGATACATCAGTCTCCTTCTCCTTCTGCAGACACATGTCTGCATGTGTATCAGCAGATGATTGACATGAGCTGAAGCAAAGCCTCTACCTGGCAGCCACGCCCTGCAGGAGGAGCGTGCTGGGGACTGAGGCTTCTTGGTTAGGAGCCCACTGTTTCTCCAAAAAGTGTGCCCACTGTCGTCTGCTTGCTCTTCTTCCTCTCCCTTCCCTTCCTTCCTTCCTTAGCTCAGTGGGCATCACTGAATTCTGGGCCACCTTACTTTTTCTTCTGCTCATCTGGTTTAATGCCCAGATAGTCTACCAGGTGATTCTGATATGCAGTCTGATTTGGGAACCCCTGCCACCTAAGCTCTTCCAGGTTGGGCACAGATGACACCGAGCTATCAAAAGGAGGACAAAGGGCACATGGGAGACCCCACTGTCTCTTGGCCTGGGTCATACAGGGCAGAGGAAGAAAGGTTCAGAACTCAAAATGCCCCAGAGGCCATGCCTGAAGGTTTTCCTAGACAGCAGAAGAAATGAGAACGGACAAGTCAGACTCTAATGATACCCTGCAGCGCACAGGGAACAAGTTACAGGATGGAGAAGAGACACACACTGGCGAAGACAAGAAAGGGTAGGCTGAGCGTTGACAACTGAGGAGACAGGCAAGGCAGAAGCAGATCTGTGTTCACAGCCTCAGCCCTGTGTCAAAGGCTCCTTCCTGGAAGGTGGGCATCCTGACATTGTTGGGGTGCCCTTCAGAAAGAGATGCAGCTACAGAACCAGTGGCTAAGCAGAGCCTGACAATGGGAACATTTCCAGACAAGGAGGGGTTCACTGGAGCTTATCATAGAAGACGGCGCCACGCTTATAGGCCTTGAGAACTCAGATGACCCTTATAATGCCAAGACAGCAGCAAGAAAACTATGTGGAAAGAAAATCAATGCTGAGCAGTGTGTGCCCTTACTTGAAAATTAAAGTTTTATCTGGCATAAATATGCACTTTTCCTTAAAGCAGTATGTGCTAATAGCGCAATCCTAACCACAAAGACTGAAAACCTGGAATCGTGGACTGGATAGACACTGGTGCATTCTAAGATTCTGGTAAGAAGATGGTTTTTTGAGGACAAATGCTCAAATGCCTGACATTCAAAGCACTGTCACCGAATGACAACTTAGTATCAGAAGAGGGGTGGTCCAGACCGATGGCTCTGATTGCTATGACAGATGTGCAGCATGCAGAAGACACATGAGAAGGGGGGGCTCAGGAAAGCAGTGGCTCCTGCATGCCAATAAGGGAAAGAGATACAGGCTTTCTCTAAAGAGGGCAAGTCAAGCTGAAGACTCACCAATCACAGGGCAAAGGAGCCTTTGAGGAAGGGCTTGCGAGGACAGAGACATCCATGGAGGCTCTGAGCCCCTCTTGCCTCTGAGCCAAAAACTCACTTCAGATACGGCCACAAAATACAGACACAAAAGGGATGAGTCCAAAAGCTGCTGTCTTGGAGTAAGACAATGGGGCTTGATACGGAGAAACAGCAGCCACTTGGCTCCCAAGGGTAGGATTGTACTTACACATCTGGACAGAAACTTAGTAGGCCAGTAAAGATGACACTTGAATCTATTCCTAAGAGGTGGATGGCTCCTCTGTCATCGTCTCAGTGGGCAACAAGGGTACCCTTCTTGAGAGCACACGTCCCACGCTCTTGACAGTGTTAAAAAAGAATTCGGCTGCACTGTTTGTCACCTCTTTAGACGCACATTTGTGCTTTGCTGGGGTTAATTGACTCACTGTTGCAGCCGACGCTGCCTCTAGTCCCTGCTGGCTCGGGGTTGGGCTGACTGGGGCCTCCACGGGTTGCCCTTCCTGATAGTGAATGGGAGAAAAGAAGAAGGGGGAGAGAACGAAAGAGGGAGGGGGAGAGATGGGGAGGGGGGACGAATGGAGGGCACATGAAAGGATGAAGATGGTCAGAGAAGGGAGAAGGAGGGTCTTGTAACTCGGCTGCTCCCCCACGGGAGGGATCGTCTCACAGCCATGGGAATCATGCAGCAACATCTCTTGGGGTTTCCCAGGCAGTGCAGTAAGTAAGCGTTATCGGATAGCCAGAAATTACACGCGGTATCGAACATTTGCCAAGCTTAGCTTTGTGTGTATGTGTAGAGCTGGGATACACACACACGTTAGGTAAACACCTGTATGTGCATACGCTGCTCTTTAAAAGAAGAAGACGTAAGAGCCGGTGTGCTTTCAATCAGACCCTTTCCCAGGCGTTCTGGTCAGTCATAGTCTCATTTTAAAAGAACAATGACTTCGTGCCAGTCCTGTGGCTGCCCAGGCAAACCCCCTGAGTGGGTTCTCCGTCTGCAGCTCCTCTAACCTTGTTCTGGCTGCATCTAGACAGGCCCAGGCCTGGCCTGAGCCGAGGAGAGCACGAGCAGGAAATCCCGACCAGGAAAGGTAAGAACATGACTCGTTCTCTCCAATGCAGGGGTCTGAGCAGTAAGTATGGAGTTCTCTGACATTGGCAGGCCTGGGGTTCATGCTCATATCTAACACAGATGCATTCTAAGAACACATGCATGTGTGCACAATCAATTACATCCTCTGAGGAACGGGCTCAGTCTTAGACAACCAAAACTCTGGTAGCCTTCAGCCATGGAAGCATACTCACCAAATGCTTCTTCCTCAGATACTGATGGCGGAGGATCAGTGGCTTAAACAGCAGCATCCAAGGGACACAGAGCATCGCGACTACTATGAGGAAGCACTGGATGCCTTTCTGCCGAGGGAGAGACAATGGACATCACAAAGTCTATTAGTCAAACTATAGCACAAAGTTCATCCCAAAACAATACTTTCTTATTGGTCTATGAACAGTATCTAGTTTCTCTAAATAATGATCAGGTGCTATGAAACAGCCAGCAACTGTCCCATAAAATGGTAGTTTTAAATTCTGCCCCCTCTCACTCATCTAATTGTTGGAGACAGGGTCTCACTATGTAGCTCGCCTTGGCTTGGAATTCACTAGGTAGCACAGGCTTGCCTAGATCCCTGGCCCCTCCCACCTCAGCCTTCTGAGTCCTAGGATTACAGGCCTGTGGCACTCAGCCCTACAAATTCTATCTTTTATAGAATCATAAGAGCTAAGAGGGATGGGGGATGGGGGAGTTGACTATCTGGTGCTATAATATGGTTCGTACTTATGACAGTGCTAACGAGAGCCATGAATTACAGATCAGTGTTTTCAGGCTTTCTTCAGGTCAGAGTTACCCAGGGCTTTGTAGACTGGGTAGCCACCTACAACACCCCTGCTGCGGGCTGACATACCTGTCCAGAGTACAGCATTGCATTACCAGACTCCGGGTAGGAGAAGAGGAACATGTTGATGAAATGGATCAGGAGGCTTGGCGCATCCTTAGAGGAGTGGGCGTCGTAGGCTGTCCACTTGTAAAAGATAAGAATGACCAGGTAGCCAAACAAGGAGGACAGGAAGATTATCTCAGGAATAAAGCCAAAGTAAATATTCAAGGGCTTCTTAAAATAGCTAGGAAGGAAAAGAGAAAAAGGATATTAAAAGTGAACAGGCTGGGGCTGGAGAGATGGCTCAGTGGTTAAGAGCACTGCCTGCTCTTCCAAAGGACCCATGTTCAATTCCCAGCACCCACATGGCAGCTCACAACTGTCTGCAACTCCAAGATCTGACACTTTCACACTAATGCACATAGATTAAAATTAAATAAAATATTAAAAAAAAAAAGAGTGAACAGGCCTATGGCACCCCTTCACTGCCGGGAGTGCTCACTAGATTTTTCTGCACTGCTCATCTGTCCATACCGTGTGAAGCAGCAGCCTGAGACACTGGGGACAACAGAGACTACACTTCCAAACTTCTGGGGACAACAGGGACTACACTTCCAAACTTCAGGGGCATGAATGATTCTAGAACCATCACTGTCTGAGGAAGTGCTGGGAAATCTAATACCTGGACACAGTTTATAACTTTGTATGAACTACACATCAAGAGAGGAGAAACGGGGTTGGAGAGAGGGCTCATCTGTTACGAGCACTTATTACTCTTGCAGAAGACCCAAGTACAAATTCCCAGCACCCACGCCAGGCAGCTCACAACTATAACTGCAGCTCCAGAAGATCTGATGCCTCCGGCCTCTGTGGGCCCCTACACATCTATACATATCCCCCATATACATACACAACATTCAAGATAAGAAATATTTATATTTTAAGAAAGAATCCACTTAGGCTTGGGGCCTAGGTCCATGGTAGTGTCTGCCTGGCTGGTACAGGGCCTAAGTCAGTCATCAGAAACAACAACAAAAGAAATCTCTAAATCGCAAGGAAAAAAGATATTTTACCAAAGACCTTTTTTTGTACCTATAAATGGATATGGAACTAAGATGAGGCCTCATTTAAGACTGAGAGGTTTGTGTAATATAGATCGCTTTGACAACAGGGACTGGGGTCCTGAGTTACTGATTCCTCCCCAAAGGTGTGCTGGCTTCCTTAGGAGCATGTTTCTGCCTCTGGTGGTTGTCTGGTGTGGGCAGAGGAACTCACATGTGGTTGAAAAGGCTCAGGCTGACTCCAAACAGCATGTGGATGATCCCAAGGATAACAGACATCTTCATCTTGAAGGAGTTGAGGAAGGTCAGCTTGTTGGTTGCAATGTTCCAAATCTGTTACAACAAAAGAAAAGTAGATACCACGAAAAGAATTCTCAAGTGGGAAAGCATGGTCCATCTGCCTAAAACAATTTCGAGGGACAGGGTTTCTCTGTGTAACAGCCCTGCCTGTCCTGGAACTCATAGAGATCGGCCTGCGTCTGCCTCCCGAGTGCTGGGATTAAAGGCAGGCATCACCACTGCCCGGTTCATATAAGAATTCTTGCTACACTGTTGAGTTCTTTTTTCTGCCCTTATGGAGCCATCAGGACACACTGTCTAAATGAAGGTTTCATAAACTTTTTCCACTTGCAACCTCTTTCTTTCTGAGAAATATAATGCTACCAAATAGACACACAAATCAAACACTCAATGAAAATGAATCAAGCTTAATTTGAAAATGATTTTGGTATAATTCCATCATTTATTAAAGAAGAAAACAAATTAATACAGCAATGAGTTGGGTGTGCCTATTTTTACATCAAGAATTAACTCTTAGTCTGGGCATGGTGGCACATCCCTGCAATCCCAACACTTGGGGAGTCAGGAGTTCAAGGCTATATTCCACTACATTTTGAGTCTGAGTGCAGCCTGGGCTATATGATACCCTGTCTCAAAAAGAAAACAAAAACAAAAACCCCAAGCAAAAGAATTAGGCTCAGACTTGATTGATATTCTAACTTTATAGTTATCAACACTGGGAAGTACATAATACAAAACTGCAGAAGTTTATTTAGAGTCATTGCAAAAATTGTTTGAAATTCTGTTCTAATTTCATGCAAGAGTTAATTGTACTGTGTAATTGCACTGTCTTTCCCCAGCCCCCTCTTAAATAAACTCAAGGTAGGCAATGCAAATATTCTGTGCTAGGGACATAACTTAGTGGCTAGAGTACTTGCCTAACATGCCTGAAAACCTGGGTTCCATCCATATTAATACACACACACACACACACACACACATATACACACACACACACACACACCCTCTAAAACATCCTGATACAACACAACCCAGAGAGAAACTCATTTGGTACCTACATGCTGAGGAAGGATGATAGAAAAACACTGCTTCCCATAGTTATACTACTGTATTTCCACAGGAACTGAAACCCTTATATGTACAGAAGTATAGCTTTTTAAAAAGCTATACTTTCTAATATTTCTTCACTTTAAATTTCTTAAGATTTATTTATTTGGGCTGGAGAGATGGCTCAGAGGTTAAGAGCACTGGCTGCTCTTCCAAAGGTCCCGAGTTCAATTCCCAGCAACCACGTGGTGGCTCACAACCATCTATGATGAGATCTGCTGCCCTCTCCTGGTGTGCAGGTGTACTTGCAAGCAGAGCACTGTATACGTAATCAATAAATCTTTAGATTTATTGGCAGCAGATCTCATTATAGATGGTCATATGGCTGCTGGGAATTGAACTCAGAACCTTTGGAAGGGCAGCCAATGCTTTTAACCTCTGAGCCATCTCTGTAGCCCCTTAATTTTTTTTTTCCCTCAAAACAGAGTTTCTCTGTGTAGCCTTCCTTGGCTGTCCTGCGTTTTGTGGATCAGCCTGGCCTCAAACTCACAGAAATCCTCCTGTCTCTGCCTCCCTGAGTGCTAGGATTACAGATGTGTGCCACCAGGCCTGGCTTAATTTCTTTTTTCTTTTTTGGTTTTGCAAGAAGGGTTTCTCTGTGTAACTTTGACTCTCCTAGACTCATTTTTGTAGACCAGGCTGGCCTCGACCTCATAGCAGTCTGCCTGCCTCTGCCTCCCAAGTGCTGGGATTAAAGGTGTGAGCCACCACCCTCAGTCCGCTTAATTTCTTTTTTAACATTAAAAATACTTTAACTGTGTCTGTCTATGTGTATGTGCACAAGGAGGATAGAGGCTGAAGCCGGGCGTCTTTCTTAGTCATTCTTCATCTGACTTTTTGAGGCAAAGTCTCTCACCAATCACAGCATTCACTGATTCAGCTAGTGGCTGCTTACTGATCCCCCCAGGCTCAGCCTATCTCTGCTCCATAGCACTTGGGCTAAAGGTGGTCGCCAACAAGCTGGCTGTTATATGGGGGGGGGGCTGGGATCTGAACTCAGGTCCTTGGGCTTATACAACAAGCACTTTATTGGACAGGGTTTCACCTGAGCTGGCCTCAGACTTGGGTGATCTTACTTCCTCCCTCAGCTCCATGTGCTGGGATTACAGGTGTGCCCTTTTGTTATTCCTACCTTAAGCCTCTCATTTCAAAATCAGCTTAACACTTAAAAGCTGAGGCAGGGAGATTAAAAAGTTCAAGTCCTGTGGCTGGAGAGATGGCACAGTGGTTAAGAGCACTGGCTGCTCTTCCAGGGGACCAGGTTCAATTCCTAGCACCCACATGGCAGTTTACAACTATCTGTAAGTCCAGTTCCAGGGGATCTGATACCCTTACACAGACATACATGCAGGCAAAACACCAATGAACATAAAATAAATAGATAAATAAGTCTTGGGAAAAAAAAGTTCAAGTCCTGCTTGAGCTAGTGTGAGTTTAAAGACAGTCTGGTGAGAACTTATCTAAAAATGGAAAAAATAAAAAATAAAAGAAAGATAGGAAAAAAGCAAACTGAGGGCTGGCATGCAGCTTAAGAGGCAGAGCGTTTGTCTAGCACACAAAAAGCCTTTGGCTCAATTCTTTTTTTTTTTTTTAAGATATGTTTATTATTTACACAGTATTCTACCTACATGTGAGCCAGCAGGCCAGAAGAGGACATCAGATCTCATTATAGATGGTTATGAGGTACCATGTGGTTGCTAGGAATTGAACTCAGGACCTTTGGAAGAAAAGCCAGTGCTCTTAACCTCTGAGCCATCTTTCTAGCCCCCCTTTGGTTCAATTCTTAGTACTTTTGCCTTATTTTGATGAGGCAGGGTTTCTCTGTGTGGCCTTGGCTATCCTGGACTCGCTTTGTAGACCAGGCTGGCCTCTAACTCACCAGTGATCCACTTGCCTCTGCCTCTTGAGTGCCTTAGTATTTATAAGAAACAAGCATCAATTTTTGGGGAAAAGCTGCATGTAGGAAAGAAGCACACTTACCGGATCAATGCCAAACGGGTACGGGCCCCCAAAAACTCCAGGGATAGCTGGGTTCAGCTGGAGAACAGAGCTCCCCAGAAGCGTCTCCTCCCTAGTGGGTTAGGGAAAGTCACAGTTATTTTTGATTGAGAAAAGGAAGTTACTAGGTCAAAAACTAAGCACAAAAGAAACTACTATGGTTATCTTGATTCCTCAATAGAAACGAAGAAGCTAGGGGCTGGGGAGGATGGCCCAGTGGGCAGTGCCCTTGCCTAACAAGTGTGAAGACTAGAGCTCAGATTCCCAGAAGCTGCATAAAAGCCAGGCAGGTGTAGTAGTCCTGACGGGAGGTGGAAACAAACAAAGCCAGCTGACCAGCCTCGCTGATCGGCAAGCTCTGGGTTCAGGAGGAGACCCTGAAGCCTCGATGTGTAAGGCCTCTGCAAACATACACATGCCATCTTCACACAAGCGAACACACGCACACACATGCAGAAAGAAGGAAGCAGGGACTAGTAGCCAAGAACAAGAGGGAATCAAACACAAAGAAAAATTACGTACTGATACATAACTAAGTAGGGAATTTAGGTAACTTGCTTTCAACTTACAAACCAATAAGTAGATATATTAACTTATAGGCTCAGATCCCTGTTATCTGCTGAACAAATCATACAGCCCTTCACAGACTGAGGCTTAAACGAGAGGAGCTGACACATCCTTCTGAGAGAGACATTTTCAACTACTTCCTGAGGGGTGTTAGTTTACTGTGCGCCCTACAAGTCAGAGCTGAATATTCAAGGAATTAGCTTCGGCTTTTGGCTTCTGCAACTTACGTCCAGTTCCCTATAGTGAACATCGGCCGTACACTCCATGATGAGCCAAAGATATTGAGAGACTTGGAAAAGCAGTCATTGTAGATGAGTCCAGTGTAGATGGAGAACATTCCCATCAAAAGTATAATGTATCGCCCGCTGAACACGGTGCTAAACATCTGGGAGCCAGAGGAGAGGAGTTACAAGAATGAAGCGTGGCAGCTTCTGTTTGGGCAAGGTTATTTATAATATAACAACCACACAGCCACCCGCGACCCTGGCTCTGAAAGCTTGAACTAACCATCAAAATATAAGGCTAAGACGGCTGGGGAGTCTGAGGCCCAAGGGTCAGCCCCAGAACCACAAACGAAATATGAAGAATGTTATAATAAATTCATTTGTACAGCACATGGCCGCTTCAATATTCAAATAACTTCCTATTCCCTTTTTCTAAATTCATGGACTTTTAGATCATCGCTTTGATCACAGGTGCCTGAGAGATCACGGCACCCGGTGCAGGTGCCATGGAAACAGTACCTCGTTCTCGTTCTTCTGGGAGAGGATCCGGCTCTCCCTCAACACCATCCACACAGCAAAAAGGGTCATCAAAATGCCGTGCCCAAAATCTCCAAACATTACGGCAAACAGAAAAGGGAAAGTGATGATGGTGTACGGAGCTGTAAAGAGGCCAGGGAGAAAACCACGGGGTAAGAGAAGCACGAATCCCCACACACCTCTCTCCTGGCTGGACTCTGACGTCAGCACGGGAGGCTTAGTCCTCCGTGCTGCGTGAGTAGATCCTCGCTCAGGGAAATATGCTGCAGCGAGCCTCACAGAGCCGCTGCCGGGCTGCATGCTACAGCTAACACTTTACACGAAGAGGATGACAGGGACAACACTAGCTTGCTCATCTCCTGCATTCCTCCAGCCTAGGGACTCTGCTGTCTGTCTGGGCTGCAGCCACTGGCTCTGAGCTGGTAAGGCCCTTGGGCAATAGGGTAAAGCCTGAAACCAGAGCAAAGCAGGTCCTACCGAAGGCTGCAGGCTACAAAAGAATGCTTGGACTCTTCAATTAATAATTAACCGAAAGCTGGGAATGGTTGCGCACGCCTTTAATCCCAGCATTCGGGAGGCAGAGGCAGGTGGATTGCTGTGAGTTTGAGGCCAGCCTGGTCTACAAAGCGAGTCCAGGATAGCTAGGGCTACACAAAGAAACCCCGTCTCGGAAAAAAAATTAACCGAACACAGGAGAAAGTTGGCTTGTGCCAAAAACCAGTTACTATTGATCTACTTTCAGTCTAGCTTTAGGACAGAGAGAACAAGAAGTCATTCTACAATATAAGACATCTTGAAATAAGCATTTTGTTTAAAGTTGTGCCTCCAAAGCCAAGTGGGTTTTTTGTTGTCACTGTTTGTTTGTTTTTTGAAAAAGATTTATTTATTTTATGTATGAGTGCTCTATCTGCATGTACACATGTACGCCAGAAGAGGGCATCAGATCAGTTAAGAACACTGACTGCTCCGCCAGAGGTCCTGAGTTCAATTCCCAGCAACCACATGGTGGCTCACAACCATCTGTAATGTGATCTGATGCCCTCCTCTGGCCTGCAGATGTACATGCAGGCAGAGCACTGTATATATAATAATAAATAAATAAATCTTTAAAAAAAAAAGAGCTCAACAAGGAGCTCTTGGTGAAGCATTACTCACTGGGGGATCTGCTGACGTTACAGAAATTACACACTAACTGACATCTGTGGACATCTTTAAAGCAGTTGTCCCACAGGGTTTAAGAGTCAAGTATTGGCTGGGTGGTGGTGGCACACGCCTTTAATCCCAGCACTCGGGAGGCTGAGGCAGGTGGAACACTGTGAGTTTGAGGCCAGCCTGGTCTACAAAGTTAGTCCAGGACTAACTTTGGGGGAAAAAAAAAAAAGGCGAAATGTTAAGCTGAGCGTGGTGGTGCATGCCTTTAACCCCAGCACTCGGGGGAGTCAGGTGGATTGTTGTGAGTTTCAGGCCACCCTGGTCTACAAAGAAAGTTCCAGGACAGCCAGCCCTATTACACATAGAAACCCTGTCTCAAAAAACAAACAAACAAACAAAAAGCACAAAATAAACAAAAGAGTGAAATATTAGCCAAGTGTGGTCATACACGCCTTTAATCCCAGCACTAGGAAGCAGAGGCAGGTGGGTGTCTGTGAGGTGGAAGCCAACCAGGTCTACAGAGCAAGCACCAGGTCAGCCAGGAATAAATGAAACTTTGCCTAAAAACAAAATAAAACAACAACAAAAAAGGAGTTTAAAATATTAAAAGAATCAAAGAAAGTGGTAGACATGTTCAATCTTTTGACCCTGACATTTACAAAGTTTGCACTAGAGAACCGCACAATTAAGTTAGAAAACAAAAACAAAAACGAACAAACAAAACCCCTCAGAGCCAGATGGTGGTAGCGCATAGGTACCTTTAATCACAGCACTAGGGAGGCGGAGGCAGGTAAGTCTCTGAGTTCAAAGCCAGCCTGGTCTTCAGATCGAGTTCCAGGACAGCCAAGGCTACACAGGGAGACCCTATCTCAAACAAAACAAAAGCAACAAACAAACAACATTCCCCCAAAAGAAACAATGACAACACAACAACAAACAAACAAAAAGAACCTACCCTCAAACCTAAGTGAACCTGTGGTTGGTGCTGGGCTGCACTCACAGCTAGCCTAGGGCCTGTAGGCTGCGGGGAGAGGCTCACCTGGGTTTATCTCTCGGTAGGTTCCGATCCCATAGGCATCCACTATGTTCTGGAAGCCATGTGTGAACTTGTTGGTTTTGTTATATGTCGGGGGAGTCTGGTTTGTCTGCATCCTGTTCAGAATGGAGGGGACAGTGGAACCGCTGTGTTCCTAGGACACATCAGCAACACGTCAAAATAAGGTTGTCTTTCTGGCTATGCAGACGCACATGTATGTGTTACAATTCAAACTGCACACCTAGAACATGTGTCTTCTTTTACATAGCTACACTTCAATTAAACTAACAAAAATCAAGATTATGTTATATCTTTCTCGGACTCTGGGAAAACCAAGGCTAGATCTAAAATTGACAACAGGCAATTTCTTTTCTTTCTTTCTTTTCTTTGTCTTGTCTTCTGAGACAAACAAAAAGTGAGCTTTAGCTGGGCGTGGTGGCGCACGCCTTTGATCTCAGCATTCAGGAGGCAGAGGCAGGCGGATCACTGTGAGTTCGAGGCCAGCCTGGTCTACAAAGTGAGTCCAGGACAGCCAAGGCTACACAGAGAGACCCTGTCTTGAAAAAACAAAAAAGCAAAACCAAACCAAACCAAAAAAAACAGTGAGCTTTAATTATTTCTTAGGAAGAACACCATTATGGTGGTAAAGTGTTAAGCCAGGCACACTCAGGAGGCCAAGGAGGAAGGAAGCAACACTTGAATTCAAGAGGTTAAGAGGAGAGAAAGCCAAACACACTCTCTGCTTGTCCCCACCCACTCTAAGGCCTGAGGTTCAGCTAAGATCCTCATGGAGTCACTGGCCAGGCACCAGCTCTCCTTTTGAGGAGACTGCAGTGGTAGCAAGAGCGGAGGCACGGAGACCTCAGGGACGAACCTAGAGAGAGAGAGAGAAAAGAATCCCTTGGAGCCCTGCGGTGTCTCTGGGTGGGCAGAGGAAGAGCTGGTGTGACTGCAGATCAGCCTGGCACACTTCCTCCAGCTGGGCTCAGACTTCCATGAACTTTAATCCTCTGGGACACACAGCTTTATGCCTCAGAACCATTTTTTAATTCTTGTTCCTGGACTTTACAAAAAAAAAAATGAGGGTATCTACTCATTTTCCCTTCAGAATGTCTCCCAAATCCATCATGTTTGTCAAGTGGCGCCTGCAGGCCTCATCAATGACAAGTCTACGTCACAGTGGCCTCATGACTAGGCACCTACCCTCAGGATCTCTCCGTTCCTCACGATCTGCTGATCATGCTTTCAAATCTGTTTTGATCACAGCTGCTTAACCCACTGCCCCTCTAACCTCCCAGAGTGAGTTTTAACCCCTATAGCCTTGGGAAAGTCCCTCCTAACCGGGCTTCCTTCCATCTATGACTTTTGGCTGCTACTCTCTCAGCTAAACCATTACAAACCCTCACCTAACACCATGCACTACCGCACTGTGCTTCCAGGCTTTCTCTGCACTAATTTTCTTTTTGTTTTGTGAGGTTTTGTTTGTTGAGACAAGGTCTTGTGTAGTCCAAGCTAGCCTCTAACTTACTAGATAGCCAAGGATGGCCTTGAACTCCTGATGCTCTTGCTGTTACTTCCCAAGTGCTGGATTTACCAGGCTATGGCGTCACAGCTGCTTATGCAGCACTGGAGCTTAAACTATGGCTTCATATAGCAAGGACTAATGCATGCCTTTAATCCCAGCACTCAAGAGGCAGAGGCAGGTGGCTCTCTGAGTTCAAGGCCAGCCTGGTCTACAGTTTTAAGACAGCAAGGGCTACACAAGGAAACCCTGTCTGAAAAAAAAATAATAAAACCACCAGGGCTTTGTATACACAGGACGTGAAATCTCCCAGCTCAGTTGCCTCCCCAGCCCTGTGCATATGGCTTACGTAACCACTGGGCCCATTCAAGCTTCAGATCATATGTCACTTTTTCATTATTTGCTTAATTGTTTTCAGCTCTGGGGACTAAACCTAGGGTTTTACATACACTCACAAACACTCTGCTGTTGAGCAATACACTTTATTCCTCCAAACTCCACCTTTTCTTTGAAGCTTTTTCTAGTCACACTAGTAGTTAGAAAAGCTCTACCCTCCCTCTACACCAGCAGTTCTCAACATGTGGGCTGAAGAGCCTTGTGGGGGTCGAAAAATGCATTATCAGATAAACCTCATCTCAGATATTTATTTATTTTGGTTTTTCAAGACAGGGTTTCTCTGTGTAGCCTTGGCTATCCTGGACCCGCTTTATAGACCAGGCTGGCCTCGAACTCACAACGATCCACCTGCCTCTGCCTCCCGAGTGCTGGGATTATAGGCGTGCGCTACCATGCCCGGCTATCTCAGATATTTATAATGGGAATCATAACACTAGCAGGGTTAGAGTTATGAAGTAGCAATGAAACTAGTTGTATGCTTGAGGGTCATCATAACATAAGAAACTGTATGAAAGGGTTGCAGTATTAGGAAGGCTGAGAATTGCTGTTCTACACTGACTGTATCTCCCAGTCAGCTCACACTGTCTTGTATGCCTGCCTATCCTAATGAACTCCAAATACTTGTATATCTCTGTATATATGTATATGGCCTAGGTCAGTCTCTTAGAAAAAGGCTGTTCTGCTGGGTGGTGGTAGCGCACGCCTTTAATCCTAGCACTCAGGAGGCAGAACAGGAGGATCACTGTGAGTTTGAGGCCAACCTGGTCTACAAAATGAGTCTAGGATAGCCAAGGCTACACAGAAAAGCCCTGTCTCTAACAAAACAAAACAAAACAAAACAAAACAACAACAACAGAAAGCGGCTGCTCTAACTACCACACAGGAGCGGTCCTCAGAGAGCCAGGGAGCTGATGCTCCGGCACCATCTGCCCTGAGGAATCTCGGCCATGGCTAAATCCCTTCACACCACTGAGCTGCAGTTTCCATTGGGTAAAACAAGGCCAGTCCTCCAGGCAACAGACAGCGCGCCCTCCCAGAACAAAGAAGAACTCTGAAAGCCAACATGTCACAGATAGGAACTTGACCAACGGGAGGCTCTCCTCCTGCCTACCAGACTCCCTGCTGGCCGGAAGGAGACTCACCGTGCCTCTTCGAAGTGCGAACTGGATGGAGTCGAGGTCAGTGACAGGGCACCAGACTTCTGCAATCAGGCACTTCTGAGTGACGTCGATGTTGCACAGGTTCAGGGTGTGGTAGATTGCCTTCATCTTTCGCACCTTGATGAACCACACCCGGATGTTCTTAGCAGCTGCCTGCAGAACCCTCTGGCGGTGGTCCTCTGTTTGATTCAGAACCTGTTGGGGGAAGGAAGGAGTAAGGGAAGGGAGCGTTCCAACACAAGTCTTCCATCACAGGACAGGATGGCAGAGCCGCATTGCTTGCTAACAAGGGTTGCCAGGGGAACAGTCTTATTCGTCCCCTAGCAAGATGTATTATTCGGGTTCTGTGGGTTTGGGGTGATGTGGGTTGTGCAGTGCTAGGGATGACGGTGGGGCCTCGTACATGCTATACAAGCATGCTACCTCTGAATTATGTCTCTAGCTCAAGAAATGTGTTCTGAGGTGGAGAACATAGCTCAGTAGTAAAGGAACTTGTCTAGTATGCATGTGACCCTACGTTCAATTCTTAGCACCATCAACACACACACACACACACACACACACACACACACACACACACACACACACACAGAGTTAGGAAGGAAAATGAGTTCTGATTATAAATATCTTCATTTATCTTCAAGCTGACGACAAATTGAACAAAAAATTTTAGTTTTTTCTCTCAATAGTCAATCTTGCCACTAACCCAAGGAAAAACACAGCTGGACCCCAGGCTTTGCTTGCATTGTTTAAAGTCAGTGACTCTCTGGAAAGCTACAGCTAAAAGCCCTTGCTGCTGCTCCTCTTCCAGAGGCCCTGAGTTCAGTTCCCAGCACCCACACCAGGGGACTCCGAAGCAGCTGTCACTCCAGCTCCAGGGGTGCCTAGTGCAACGTCTCCAGTCTCAGAAGGCACATGCACTCACAGGCACACTAACACACGCGCACACACGCACACGCACACACACACACACACACACAATTACAAATAAAAAACCAATCTTTAAAAAGTGGTTAGCAACTTTCTATACAGAAACTGAACTTGAAGAAGTGGACAGTGGGCAGCAACAGGCCCAGATGCTTAAAAACAAACCGGTCTTCACTGGAGAATGGCAAGCTGACGTAAGAGATAACATTTCTGTGTTGGTCCTTTGGAAACTGAGATGCCCCTTAGAGAAAGGGACAGGACAGTCTCCATTCCTGTGTCTTGTTTATCATCAAATATGTAAGACTTTAGCAGCTACAGGAGGGTAAGGCGCTGGTGAGATGGACAGCTCAGCAGGTAAAGGTGCTTGCACTAAGCCTGGTCACATGAGTCCCATTCCCAGATCCACATGGTGGAAAGAGAGGACAGTTCTCACAAGTTGTCCTCTGACCCCCACATGTGTGCCATGGTGCACAAGCGCACACATATACAATAAAAACAATGAAATAAAAATGTAATTAAAAAAAAAAACGAAGCTAAGCACACTGCTCCCAGTTGGAAGGAAATGTGCGACTACCGACCCTCACACTGTGTCTAAGGGTCTCTTAGTCTCTGTATTCTTTGAAGAGGAAAAAGCTTCAAATTAACTATGTAAAGGAAAAGCCTCCCTCATGGGGCAGCAGCTACTCCTTGAATAACTGTCCTGCACAAAGGAGGTGTCCTCTGTGAGTTGGAAAAAAAATGCTATGCTTGGGAAACCATGTCATTTTAGGAGTGTGTTACACTAATTTCTTCCTGCTGGCTGTAACTGTTTTGCAATCCTTAACAACTTCTTCTGGGGAAAAAGGGAGAGCGTAAGGCTCCGAACCTGGAATGTACAGGACAGCCATTATTAAAACACTAAAGTTCCTTCTAAAAAAACTAAAAAAAAAAAAAAAAACCCCCAAAACAAAAAATAAACCCCACTAAAGTTTCTTTTTTTTAAGATTTATTATTTATTTATCATCATGCATACAGTGCTCGGCCTGCATGTGCACGTGCAGGCCAGAAGAGGGCACCAGATCACATTATAGATGGTTGTGAGCCATCATGTGGTTGCTGGGAACTGAACTCAGGACCACTGGAAGAGCAGTCAGTGTCCTTAACCTCTGAGCCATCTCTCCAGCTCCCACTAAAGTTTCTTAATATTCAATCTGAATGTTTAAATTTGCAATCAATATTTTATTGTACTTTCTTTTTCTCCATGCTACTCTTTGATATTTGATCCCTTTGAAAAGTTTCCTATAGCTGGCCTTTTTTTTTTTAACTTTTCAAAAATGTGTGTGTGTCTGTGTGTGTGTGTGTGTGTAGACACCCATGCTGTGTCACAGTATATGATGTGGAGATCAGAGGACAACTTTCGGGAGTTATCCCTCTCCGCTATATAGGTCCCCGGGGTCAAACTCAGGTTGTTAAGCTTGGTGGCAAATGCCTTCATCTGCTAAGTCTTCACATCGGCTGGCCCCTAGCCAGACTTTTTTTGTCTTGTTTGTTTGTTTTTGTTGTTTTATTTTTTCAAGACAGGGTTTCTCTGTGTAGCCTTGGCTGTCTTGGTCTTACTTTGTAGACCAGGCTGGCCTTGAACTCACAGAGATCCTCTGCCTCTGCCTTTGCCTCCTCAAGTTCTGGGATTACAAATGTGTGCCACCAAGCCCAGCCCTGGCTGGATTTTAAAAATCAAATTCTAGTCATTTCTACTGGCTTCTGCACATGCTCTTTAAATCTACCCAGAAGCCTAGAAGGGGGATGACGGCTTAGATCCCAGAATGTGTTTAATGGCCTCTACTACCACCAATTGTTGTTGTTAATCACCTTTCTGTCTTCCCATGGTTAAATAGGTAAGTGTACCTCAAAGGTGGCAGCAGCAGGCCGAGCTGGTGGGTCATATACAGTGAATGGGGCTGGAGTTGAAATGGGAGCTAACACATGTCTGTGGCTGCTACAGAGAGCTGCCTTTTGATGAGGCATGCTTATTAATCTCTTGAGAAAAGTAAACAACTATCACACTCTTTCAAAAAGTAACAAGCCTCCCTGGTCACTTCTTCCTTCCAAATATGCATCAATCACAACTCTTCCCTTAGGACTCTATTAGGACCACAGTGTGCATGACTTTTGCATTGTAAATTGATAAAAATCTAACCGTCTCTTATTGGGTTCAAAAGTCAACTCTGGGCTCTTTGGCTGAACCGTGTGGTTAAGATCAAAGGTAGCCATTAGGTCCATCATGCTGCTAAAGGTGTCTGCTGGAGACCATGTGCACAGAACTGACTTTACATGTACTTCTGGGTTGTTTGACTTTTCTTTTTCTTTTTTCTTTTTTGGCTTTTCGCAACAGGGGTTCTCTGTGTAGCCTTGGCTGTCCTGGACTCACTTTGTAGACCGGGCTGGCCTTAAACTCACAGAGATCCGCCTGCCTCTGCCTCCCAGAGTACTGGGATTAAAGGCATGTGCCACCAGACTTGACTACTTTTCTTTTTCTTAATGCAATACATTTAAGAAAAAAAAAAATTATTAAGGTTAGGCATGGTGGCGCATGCCTTTAATCCCAGCCCTTGGGAAGTAGAGGCAGGCAGATCTCTGTAAGTTCAAGGCCAGCCCGGTCTACAAAGCAAGTCCAGGACACCGAGAAACCCTGTCTCAAGCCCCTCCTCGCACCCAAAATAAATAAATAAATAAATGGAAAAGAAAAGAGAAGAAAAAAAAAGGACATATTATTGTGCAAAACCTCTCAGATTCATGAAATGGAGGGAATGGACTGTTCTTAAGCAATTTTAGATGCACAGCATTCCTTTCTTGTTGGAGGATGACTAATGCTATTTTTAACAGTCCTATCCTGAGACTTTTGGCCTTTCCCAGGGGGGACTTACTACCCACACACATTTCTTTTTTTGGTATTGATTGCTGCAGGTGCCGTAACACGCTGTCAAGGGCTCAAGGGGGGAGAATGACTCACTACCGTAGCACTTCACAAAGCCAGCTTCCCATGACCCCTGCCTACCATTTGCAGGTCATCAATCCTGGTATTGACTCCAGAAGCCATCTCTTTCCTCTCCTGTGGAGTTTCCGGACAGGGATAGAGGGAGGCTCGGAACCTGGAAGGTACAGGAACAGCCTTAGGAATGCTGAAGTTTCTTAGTGTGTTCAATTTAAATCCTCTTGTGAAGTAATCCTAATTTACTAGTAGATAAACACAACTAGACTGGGCTGTTGTGACAATCGACATTGATCCCTCAGGGGAAGTGGCCTGCAGACAGCAGTAACACTCAACAGTCTTGACACTCTCTGTAGCTATGAAACCATTTTGAGATTATTAAAAAAAAAAATAGTAAGGGGCTAGAAAGATTGCTTAGCAGTTATGAGCACTTGCTTCTCTCTCGGAGGACCTAGGTTCCATTCGCAGCATCTGTGTGGTGGGTCACACCTGCCTCTAATTCCATGTCTAGGGCATCCGACGCTATCTTCTAGTCTCTCAGGGCACCAAGCATGCATGTGGAACACACATACAGGCAGGCCAAACACTCATAAACATAAAATAAATCTTTACCAAAGAATGTTGAAAAAATAATTTAAAAATAATTTTTATCATATGTTATTACAGAAAAGTGGCATGGCAAAATTTCTGACCATAACACAGAATTCCAGAAAGTTTATACAGTGCCTGTGGCACTATGCAGGCAGGCCAACCCACCATCCCTGAATAAAGGAATTGTGCGTTTGCTGGGGGGTCTTGGGTGGGGACACGAGTATTTGTTTGTAGTGTGTATATGTGGGCAGGCAGAGGGATGTGCCTGTGTGCATGCATGTCTTGGAGACCCACGGTTGACACCAGGAGTCTTCCTGGATTGTGCTCCATGTTGGTCATTTAGGTGGGGTGTCTCAATCAATCCCGGACTTCCAGCCTAATCAGCCTGAGTGCTCGGCTTCTCCAATGCTGGGCTCACGGATGGCTGCCATGCCCACCTGGCATTTTCTGGGGATCTAAACTCTGTGTGCAATAAGCACTTTATGTACTGAGCAGCTCAGTACTCCAGCTGTGCTTCTGACACTTGAAAAGCAAACAAAAAAGTAAGACCTGAGCTACCTCTGATGGTTTAAAATATTCCTAAGGAAGCACATCCCTGTCATCCCAGCACTTGGAGAGGCAGAGGCAGGTGGACTGCTCTGAGTTCGAGGCCAGCCCAGTCTACAAAGTGAGTCTAGGACAGCCAAGGCAACACAGAGAAACCCTGTCTCAAAAAACCCAAATAAACAAACAAACAAACAAACAATCCTAACATCATTCACTGCATAAAATAGAATAGCAAGGATCTTCACTTTACTTTTCTGAGCCTTAAGCAGGCAACGTAGCTGTGCCTCTTGGTTGGAGGCACGTGTCTCTTACCCTTCACAGATTTTCTTGACCCTGTTTTTCAGCTGATCACCTTGGAAAAAAATAATGAACACAGACTTGTGCACGTAGTCTCCCTAGGGCCCAGAAAAGGAGGGGGAAAAAAAAAAAGAGTTCAGAACTTTCAATATGGATGAAGACTTCCTTTGAGATGGTCTTACACTGCAGCTCAGGCTAGCCTGGTATTCACTGTGTAGTCTAAACTGGCCTTGAACTCACAGTGGTCTTAGCCCCAGGCTCCTGAGTGCTTAGCTTATAGGTCTAGCTGAAAAGTTCTAGAACAGCTAAACCTGGGTGGTATCAGGATGGATCCTTTAAAGACACGGCTTGCTGTAGTTTCCCTTACTGCATCTCTTAAGCTTCATCTCAAGGGTAGCTGCCCTATAGCCCCAGATTCACAAACGTCTTCCTGTCTCCAGACAAAGGCAGGAGCCTGACAGAGAGGCTGAGGGGATCTCAGCACAGTGGAGCTCGGGTCTCCGGTTCTAATTGAGCTCTTGCGTTTCCAGGATGACAAAAGCTTAGAGGAGAGGAGACAGAAGGAAGCCTGTCTGTTCCTAGTTTAGAAGGAGCAGGTAAAGGTCACTGGCAGCACAGTGGTGTGGAATCACAAGAGCAGCACTAGCTTAGATTTTTACGGAACAAGAAGGAGACAGCCCCAAATGCCAAACTCACACCTCCAGTCCAAGGATGGCAAGGGAAAATCAGAAAGAAAAAAAAAATGTGTATAAGCAATTACCCAAGATTCCTCAGGTTGCCTATAATGCCTCACATACAGTGTGTACTGCTCTTATAAAAAGAAAACAACAGGCTCAGCTGGCTACCACAAGATAGAGAGGGAAGGGTGTAAGAGTCTAGACACCCAAGCCCTGACTCCGCTGGCTACACTGGGGCCGTTCTCGGCGCGGCTGCTCGCTAGAGATATCATGCCCGCTGTCCTGGATCTGTTGATAAAGCAACCTTCCTGCTGTGGAGAGGAGATCTGACTGCACAGACCTCAAAAGGGCTCCACGTCAGGCAAGGCTACAGCCTACAATGCTTCCACAACCCAAGGCAGCCTCAAAACTGCACCCCAAGGTTAAAACGTTCACAGTGTCACCACCCAGCGGGGTAAAAGCCACAGAGGGCTACCCAGCAAAGCTGAGAAAGTTCCAAGTTAAATTTCTCTCAGGATGGAAAATGCTACCTTAAGACTTTCATAAGGAAAGCTGACTGGAGGCTTCTAATACTAAGGCAAGGGTGGCATGCAGCCGTGGTACATCTGACCTTTGCTGAGATCCGTGAGATCAGGACCCCATGCCATGTAGATGTCGCTATGTACTGTCCTGCTGTGTCAAATGCCAAGACATTAAACAATTCCTACTTTCCAAGAGCTTTGTGGGCAAGGCCGCCCTTGTATGTATCACCTTACATGTATCTATGCTTAAATCAAGTTTCTAGTTCTCCCAAGAAACAAGCAGATAATAAAATCTTGAGAGTAAAGTTTTCATCTGCTTATAAAGAACAAGGTTTAGGAAATCTATCTTTTTATACATGATATTACCAAATTTGAAATAAGGTTTCTTGACTTTATGTTAATTTTCATAAAAAGGCACTTTTCTTTCAGCCTAGATTAGTAACAAGAAATATATAAAACTAAGGTTCAGAATATTTGAGGAAAATATGCAAAAAAAATCTATACAGGTAAAGTTTGAAAATACATGTATGTCATGTCATGTATGCATAGATGTCATGTATACATGGAAGGAGCTAAGTGAGGGAGAGCGGGGTGAGCCTTCAAGTGTCGGTCAAGTGGGGCTCCTTCGATGAAGGGCAGATGGAGGTGGTGCCATGCTGTGCTACTGCTCTGGGCTAGACCTACTCCACAGGACACAGTTTCCCTGTCTTACAGTCACAGGATCCTCCAGTGGGTTCTCGATTTCAGCCTGTCTCAGGAACACGTTCCCTCGGCACACTCGCCAGAGCATGCGCTCAAAGGTAGGGATCCGCTCCCGGTTAATCACGCCGGCCACGAAGCTGTGGAGAGAAGAGCCAGGCAGGTCGGGAACGCGGGGATGGGAGACGTAAGACAGAGCAGCAGCAGAGCGAGAGGGTAAGGGGAAAGATTATAACTGCACAGAAGGCTACGTGCTGTGGGCTCAAGAGGGGTGGCTGCCACTCTCTCCTTCCCGACTCCTCCCTGCACCCAACAGAAGAGGGTTGCCAGAAAACCCAGGAGCTGAACCCAGACAAATCTAGGAAAAGTTCTCAGTGGCTCAGAACAAAGTGGCTCCTACAGCAAATCAGTCCCCAGCTTCATGATCCCCCTCAGCCCTCACCTAAGATGAGACCCAGGGCCTTGACATTCATGCAAGTGTTCCACCACTGACCTATGTCACCACCCTGTGCTTTACAATGGGACCTCACTAGGGCCCAGGCTGGCCTCAGACGTATGGTCCTCCTGCTTCTGCCTCCTGAGGGGTGGGTGGGGTTACATGCACGCACCACTCACTGCTCTCCAAACAGCAAAGAGGAACACAACGCCACCAAGGCTCAGTGCTCCTTACCCAAGTCGTAAAGGTGCGCCTCTTCCCATCTCATTAGGCTCCAGGAGGGACGAGGACTCTTCCAACAGGTCTGGATCCGCCATCTGCTGATGATGCAATTCAGCCTGAATCCACAAATCAATTAATATCTAATGAAAATAGTTAGTGGCATGCAGGGAACGAGGAGGAACCAGGAGATGGGTTCAGAAAATAAAAAGGAAAAAAAGGAAAAAAAACAAAAACAAAAAAGAAAACCCAAAAAAACACCAAAAGATAGAACATACCCACAGAAAGAAGAAAGGAGTGAAAACAAAGGACAACAGAATACGCACATGCTAAAGAAAGCAAAACTTCCCAGAAAAGCATCTGGGAACATGGGTTAGAAACAGGGAACAAAAGAAAAATATGAAGTGATGGTGACGTGTATAAATCTGTTACTAGGTGGAAGTCGCTTGTTTTGTTCTTTAATGCTTTCCTGAATAAACCTGGGCAGGAAGCTGGAACGTTCTCCTTCTTGAAAGAAAAACGAACAAGCAAATGAACAAAAGGCAGAAGCCTCTGCAGATACCGTGACTACGTTATTTCTCCCCAGGCCCCGCGTAGTCCGGTTCTGTGCAAGCACGCAGGAGGTGGATCGCTTTTAAGTGAGCAGTGGCTCAGAGCACTGACCTCCAGCCCTCGGTAACCGCGGACCCTGAGGATGGCCAGCACAGGCCACACACAGAATGCCCCAAACGTAGGGTTTAAAGAGAGCTTCTTCAGGAGATAAGAAACAGCGGCGGGACAGGCCCGGGCCTCTGTTGCGCTCATGAAGGCAAGAAAAAGAGAAAGTATCCAAAAGGCTGCGTTTTCTGACTAGAAATGTAGACTTTACAGCAGAGAACCACCACCAAGCACAGTAAATAAAGGGCCCCAGGAAACGATCCAGAGCTCCTGGCCTGGCTGAATTGGTTAGATTTAAAATGACTTCCACTAGGACAGTTTATACAGTGAAGTGAAGGCAAAGGATTCCCCACAGAGGCCTGCTGTTTCCTCACCTCTCTCCCTTTATCAGCCCTAGTCTCATCAGAATGGAGAAGCAGCCCTAAAACATGTCTCCATCAGCCTCTCTGCTGCCTAATCTAGCCAGCTGTAATGTCCACGCACTATGTGTTTGACCAAAGACTAGAAGAAGCCAGAACAATCTTCCCCTTCATTTTCGTTCCAAACTTCAATTTCACCTTAGTCCTGTCAAGTAACCCATGAGGGAGAAGTAAGGCACATGCTTGCCTTACACGGGAAAGTCATGGAGCATACACATAACAAACAAGGGAAAACAGTGTCAACCAAGAAACTCTGAAGGGCAAACAAGTAAAAGTAACTGTTTTGGGAAGATCAGATCAGGGCTGATTTGTTTTTTAAGCACCCAGGAATATTGTCACATAATTAGAAACATCTAGGATGAGCTCATGGAGACACTGGGCACTGCTTGCTGTCATATAGGCAAGTAAAGATTCTTTTTTACAACCTAGAAACAAATCAGCCAATGGGAAGCCATCCAAATAGTCAAACCACTACATCCCGTATTCTTGGGGTGCCCACTGGCAAAATGAGTAAGATCGATTGTTCCCCACAGGACCCTCCTACTGGCTTATGTGGTTCTCAGAACCTGGCTCTTACTTAAGCCATAAACACCAGGGCCAGGGCAGCATGTGTGCTTTTAAAGGGTACAGCTGACAAGAACAGACTGTACGTAGATTCTACTGTTTCAAAGATGATATCTGAGGCTGAGACTTAAAAAAAAAAAAAAATGGGACTGGAGAGATGGCTCAGTGGTTAAGAGCGCCGCCTGCTCTTCCAGAGGTCCTGAGTTCAATTCCCAGCAACCACATGGTGGCTCAAAACCATCTATAACGTGATCTGATGCCCTCTTCTGCAGATAAAGCACTCATATACAATTAAAAAAACAAAACAAAACAAAAAAACTATAGCAGAGTTGAAATAAGCAGAAAGATCAAATTCTAAATACTAGTTTCACCACTTCATACTTAAGAACACCAAGTCTATTAGATAGGAAAGTCAAAAAAATTATAAATAAAAGTGTGCCTGTTGGGAATCTACAGTGACCAGAACTAAGAGCTTTTATAAAAAAGATCTAAAACCAGAACACAATCACAGAAACCAGGGCTCTCTCTCTTTTTAAAGATTGATTTATTTCATGTGCACTGGTGTCTTGCCTGCATGAATGTCTATATGAGGAGGTTGGATCCCTTGGAACTGGAGTTACAGACAGTTGTGAGCTGCCTGGGTGTGGGTGCTGGGAATTGAACCCAGGTCCTGTAGAAGAGCAATCAGTGCTCTTAACCACTGATCCATCCCTCCAGCCCAAGACCATAGCTCTCAAGTAACAATAACACTGTCAAGTTCTCTAAATCACCTGTTATTTTCTCCGAGTTGCCCCTTCCCCACTGAGAACACTGAAAACCACGCGTTACAGAAAAGCAAGTTGCTGGATGGAACTTCAGCTCTGTAGCACTTCAATACAAGCAGCATACCAGGTCAAGCTACGTCAGCTACTGAGAACACTTTAACTGTCTAGCTACAGGGAGAGAGAAAGAAAATCTCACTTCTTGAAGTATTCACCCAGAGGAGATGGCAGATGGAAAAGAAAAATAAAGAAAGCAGATGGGTGGAAAACGCAGAAGGAGAGGGAGGCAGGGATCTGCATGCCATTAACCATTACTTTCCCAGTCTTCTTTACGTTCTCATATGTTATGGTGCTTATGGTAAAAGATGCAGAGAAACCTCTCCAGCTCTTACAGTTCTTCATAAGCAAGAAGACTAGAAAAGGATAATCATTAATAAATCATCTTAAATGCTCTGGGTAAGAAATGGCTACGTTGAATTAACAATCATCTTAAATCATAAATATATCCAATATATGTTTACTTTTCCCTTTCTACACACCCTGCCAATTATTATCACCAATAGGAAAAAATATCATTTTCTGATTTAGCCATTTTGGGCTGATTACTATGAGTTATTGATTGAATTCACCAAATTATAAGAAAAGAGGAGAGGTTTATAGTTGGCAGTGCTTGGTGCCATTTGCACACATTACAATTTCAAACATGAAGCGAAATCTCATTACGAGCTGAATTTCTGACATCTGAGGTCCCAGGTTTGTTCACCTTTCTGTGTGGCTTAAATGTGCACCTGCATGCACAGTGTGGTCACTCAGGGAGGCTTTATCTCTGCTAGGGGCAGCAGCATCTGCAACTGCTATTTGGCAGCAGGGCAAGGTCTATGGAAAGGGACCTGGCTCAGACTATGGAACAGTGGCAGGAATGAGCCAGGTGCCGACTGCAGGTGGTGAGAAAAAGCACAGTGATTCTGGCCAGAAGACTCTCTGCACTGCTGTGTCGTGCTTGAAATGAAGGGGGATTGATGGGGAAAAGCAGTGGAGAAGCTCTCACAGCCAAGGCCTTTTGCTCAAAGCGTCTGCGAGATTGGAGCTTAGGGTAGCTTTGCATAAGAAAGAGAGAAGACCCACCATGGATATAGGGCATGAAGGCCAAAAAGACATGGAATCTCTTTTTTAAAACTGGCACTTATGTTTAGATTTAAAAATCATAAAACAAAAACAAAACCCCATGTACGTTCTTTTCCTTCTGCCTGCTTTTTCCTTTTGTTTTTTGGGCGCGGCTGTTACTAGCTCAGTCTGGAATCAGTGTTGGAATCTGTGAACCCAACACTTGCCTTGAGTCCTGGTCCTCTTGCCTCCGTCTCTCGAAACTCTGGGATTATAGGCACGCACCACCACACCCAGCTCCTAACTACAATTTTGAAGCAGCAAATCATTTTTCTAAATGGTTCATCTTACTTTTACTAAATTCTTTTGGGGGCATGGGAGGGGGTGGGAGAAAGTTTCACTGTGTAGCTTAGGCTGGCCTTGAGTTGACAATCAGGAGGATCTCAAATTCAAGGCTAGCCTGGGCTATAGAAGGAGATCCTGTCCCCTGTAGAAAGGCAGTATGAATGTAAAAAGAAGCCCCAAATGGGCCAAAAAGCTGAGACAGGCATGGTGGCGCACATCTGTAATCCCAGCACTCAGAAGGCAGAGCACAAAGATTGCTGCGAGTTCGAGACCAGCTTGGTCTGCAAAGAGAGTCTAGGACAGCCCAGGCTACACAGAGAAACCCTGTCTTGAAAAACCAAAAAAAAAAAAAAAAAAAAAAAGAAGTAGCTGAGTTTTGAGTGTGACGTCAGGTAGGATATGTGACGGCAGCTTGGACACATTTAGAAAAGTACAGATCGTGGGCAAATGCAGTGCTATGCTCAGGGGCCTCCTGATAGAACCAAATGACATATCCTTTGAATGACAGGACTGGGTTTACCTCACAAAGAGTAAGTGCTCATTATCCGCTCGAGGAATTAACAGATAAGAATACATCTATACGCAGGCAGTGAGCATCCTGGATTCCATACTTAGTGGAACCATGGGGCGTAAGTGGCTTCGCCTGTGGCAAAGATGCTAAGCACTTACAGATCTCATTGTCTCCCATCTTCTAAGGGGGACAAACAAATATTCATAGGATGTTTCTCTTACTTTATAACCAGATTCTCACTCTTGGGAAGACGAAGTAGTTATATTCATACGAACTTTCTCATTCCCTTGTCTCCACAGATTCTTTGAATTCACGTGGCTTGTCTGAGTCAAATCCATAGTTACTAAAGAATGTATCACATCCTCAGCAGATTTTTCTCTAGTGGTTTTCAAAGTAGCGTGCCTGCATTAAAACATGTTTAAACAGCTAGCTGGGCCCTGGCCCCACCTCAGCTTCTAACTCAGTAGGTCTGCGGTGGGGACTGATAATTTGTGTTTTTCACAAGGTTCCAGACGAGGCTGTTGTTGCTGGTTGGAGGCCCTGAGAACTGTGGAGGGCTGGTCTCTTCTCAAGCGAAGCCAAATTTAAAGTAAAACTGAGAAGATACTAACTAAAATGGGTCCTTATATCTAAGATCTTTGTCAAGGTTTTTTTGGTCAAGAAAGTAACAGAAATTAGGGTGATGTCTAAACTGTCTAATGTTTGGCAAAGACACCTGTAAAAAGGAGTGCTGTCAACTTTTAGGCCATCAGAAAAACCACAGCCAGGTTGGAAGCTGAGGCCCCTTCCCAGGATTAATTAGAAGAAAGATGCCTTCTGCAAATCTGAGATGATGCTTTTCAAAGGGGGTCTCCCTAGCAGCCATCACAAGGCGACTCAGTCCCTTCATACGTAGCCAGGGAATTTAGTAAGTTTTCCTCATAAGTAATAAACTGTGTCTGAGGGAAAATCCAAACCAGTATCATGCCAATATTTCCATAGGACACCATGAAAACTCAGGAACAACAGTGTGACGTGAGCTCGACAGTGCTGAAGATAATTGCTAACGGCTGGTGAGCAGGATAATTAGACGGCGAAAGGTCTGGAGATCGGAACTTCTCTGTCATTTTGTGCCTAGCCAGACAGTGGCTTCGCCAGCTTCACAGACACTGTACTTACCTCCTCACATAACTACAGGTATCACACAGACACTTCAACTGACTCTACTTACACATCAACTCTAGGGTTCCTTCCCCCCCCCCACCTTGGGATGAAAGTTTGCAGAAAATGTGAAAATATATGAAACCATGGCTGGCTTGTGTACTACATGGAAGATGGGACGCACTCTCACCTCCTTTAACTCAACAGGGTGCAAAATGGCATTGCTTCCAAACTCACAAATTAAAATAACCATTGGAATAAAAATATGGCCCACTTGTGCAGGTATACCAGCTGCTCAAGTACTAGAAGAAACAATAGTCTGACCTCATCAAAAAACTGCTGAGTTTTGCGAAGTATAAATTTTAATTCAGTCAGTTCCAGGAAGTTTCTCTTCAGGGCTTCCTGGTTTGTGTTGATTTCCTTCAGTTCATTTTCAATCTTCTCGAAATTGGCCTGGGGGTGGGGTGGGGGGAGTGGGAAGAGAGAGAGAGAGAGAGAGAGAGAGGGGGGGGGGGGGAAGTTAACTCAAATTCAGCTCACTGTGCTTGCTGTAAAAGACATTAACTGTGTGGGCATGGTGACACAGGCCTTTAATCCCAGCACTCAGGAGGCAGAGGCAGACGGATCGCTGTGAGGCCAGCCTGGTCTACAAAGCGAGTCTAGGGTAGCCAAGGCTACACAAAGAAATCCTGTCTCAAAAAAACAAAACAAAACAAAAGACATTAGCTGAATTTGTGCCCCAGAACTGTTACCACAGTAACAGATTAGCTACAGCTACCAAGTAAATGCTGTGATTTTTTTGAGAGCAACTTTAAGCAAAACATTTCACTTAAATGAGCTTTTATTTGTGTATAGATTCCATTGTACATGCAGTGGGTTTGTTGAGAGAATTCAGAACACTGAAATATATCAAAAGGCCATATACTATGTGAGGGTCACCAGCTAACAAGCGCTCAGCAAGCCAAGCAGTCATTTGGCCGTATATTATGTTACTTCTGTGTGAGATATGGTTTGACATTATAAAAGAGGGAAGTCACTTCAGTCCTACTTAGAAAAAGCTTACAATAAAAGACAATGCTTAGCCAAGCAAGGTGGTGCACGCCTTTAATCCCAGCACTCGGGAGGCAGAGGCAGGTGGATCTCTGTGAGTTCGAGGTCAGCCTGGTCTACAAAGGGAGTCCAGGACAGCCAAGTCTACACAGAGAATGTTTGTAAGTTTGGCAAGAACTCCTCTGTGCTAGCACTCAGGAAGGCAACACATGCATGTAAGTAGAAAGTTCTATGACAATTGTTTACCTCTAAGTCGATCATGTCCCGGGGGAAGGGCACCTCTGGGTTTTCACCAGTGTCCATAATTGGGATGTTAGCTTTCCTTATCTCTTTCTCAACAAATCCTAAAATGATAGAGCATCCAGGTAGCAGGCACGTCTGGAATTCTCGTCATTTGAGAAAACGCACACACAAAGATCAAACCTCTGGCTAGAAAGAGCTTCATCCTAAGAAAGAACTGACAAGCAAAGAAGCAGCTTTTTTCCCCCCACATTTTTTTTCTTGTGCTTTACGCACTGAGGCTACTCCAAGGAGAGAGGTCAAGGTCATGGCTGTCTCTTCTCTCTCTCCTGGTCTTTGCTGTTGTTCTGAGAATGGCCTCGAACTACCGATGCTCAGCCTGTTTCTACCTGGGACTGTAGGTGTGCAGAGTTGGGTAGGGCTTTCCTTCTGCTTACAACTGGCCTGCAGCCACTTCACCTCTCCACCTTCCGTGGCTCCTCAGGGATGACAAGCTCTCTTTGCAAGTATTATTTGTCAATCAAACCTCTGAAGAACACAGCAAATTAACAGCGCATTTGACACACGAGATACTTGTAGGTCAGGTCAAAAAGAGTCATTTAATTGATAAGCAATTGGATTGTTTTTCAAGCATCAAAAGCCAAAAAGTAAGCATAAAAGGACCCAAAATACTAAAAGAAAAAAGTTTTCATGACAACTACTGACTTTTTTTTTTTTAATGGGGGCCAATTTACCTATCAACTGGGTAGACTGGCAAGGTTGTGGGTTTGGAGTCAGACAGACTGGCCTAGTTTCAAATGATGATTCCGTTATGACTGCTTATGGTCTTGGGTAGGCCAGGGAAATCACAAGCTCCTTAGTCTTTACATGAGGGTTACAGCTTTTTTCTTTGGGGGGGGGGGGAGACATTGTCTATGTATACCAAGCTGCTGTGGAACTAACAGGACTCACAGGTCTCTGAGTAATCCTAGCACTCGGGAGGCAGAGGCAGGCAGATCTCTATAAGTTTGAGGCCAGCCTGGTCTATAAAGCAGTCCAGGACAGCCAAGGCTACACAGAGAAACCCTGTCTGGGAAAACCAGAAAGAAAAGAAAAAGAGATGTGTGCCACCACACCTTAAAGGCATGTTGTGGGGAATGAATGAAATTCTCACTCACTCTTTAGCACCCCAGCCTGCAAAGCCTTAGTGAATGCTGCACTTTTGATAAACTGCTCAGATGAAAAGGTGGCTCAGTTGATGTCTAAATTTGAAAGTATTAGAGTTCTGTTTTTGGTGGGTTTGTTTTTCATTTTTTCCCCAAGACAGGGTTTCTCTGTGCAGCCTTGGCTGTCTTGAATTCAACTGGCCTTGAGCCAGGTTGGCCTTGAGCTCACAAATATCTGCCTGCCTCTGTGTCCTGAGTGTTGGGATTACAGGTGTGTGCCACCGTGCCTGTCTTTTTAGAGCTCTGTAACATAGTTCTGCTGTTAAAATCCCATGAGAATCTGGCTGGGCTGTGGTGGCACTTGCCTTTAATACCAGCACTTGGGAGGCAGAGGTAGGCAAATGGCTGGTTCAATGCCACCCTAGTCTACAGAGTTCCAGGCTAGCTTGAGCTACACAGTGTCAACGAGTTTAAAAAAAAAAGAAAAACCCACAATATTTTCAGATTGTTGTTTGAACAAGATTTCCCTTAAGCACCACCTAGCTCAAACACTATAAAATCTATTTATATACAAGAAGTCCATCTTAATGTCATGGTTGTGGATTTTTTTCACTCTCCTTTTTAAATCTTTTAACAGATTTATTTATTTTGCATATGTGTGCATGTGTGTGTACATGTGTGCGTGCGTGTGGGTGCTCACGTGGCGGTCAGAAGACAACTCTTGGGAGTCGCTCTCTGCTTCCCGCCTGCTCCTGGTTTCTGCCGCATGGTGTGCTCCAGGCTGGCTGGCCTGCGAGTCTCTCCCTCCACCTCACTGTGGGAAAGCTGATGTTTCAGGTGCACACCACCACGTCTGACTCTTATTTATTTATTGGTGCTTACTGAATACACAGCAAAGAACAACAGGCTGGATCGTAACTAGACCCTTACTGGCAGCCATATCTGGCTTTCCACTCAGGTTCCGGGGACTGCGCTCACAGGCTTGCACGGCAAGTGCTTTTACCTGTTGAGCCGTTCCCGTCTCCCTGGTCCTCTCTCCTTTTCTCTATGTAGAGTTCTGTTCCTTTGCTGAGAGGACTAACAATTCTAATTTAAGACAAATGACTCATCACAGGAATGTCATACAAGACCAAAAGTCGCACATACGAAGCTTTCGATCCATTTCTTCACATCTTCTAACTTCATTCACAAATTTCCTCTGGAAAACATTCACATCTGGATTTAGCTGAAAAACAAGAACAGAATAGCAAATCTCAAACACTGAGTCTACGTCCTGTTCTATCGGCAACACACCCCATACGTGGAAATTTCACTTTGTGCCAGTGAATAATCAGCTCTAATCCAAACTGTCTACCGATCTACATGAAGGGCTTTGTGCAGTCATGCAACCTAAAGCCAAAATCCCCCCTTGCCGCTGCACTGAATATCTGGACTGGAGACACATTAGCCAAGGCCGTGAGCGCCTTTCTTCCCGCCACCTGGAACTTAGGACGCCATGTCATAAGCTGTCTGCCTGGTGCTCCTCTCTCTTTCTTCCCAAGCAAAGGAGACAGAAGGCAAATGACTGTTCTTCTGCCCCAGGTTGTCACCTTCTGGTGACAGTCTGATTTTACTCATGCACTAAAGCCATAAGTCGTATCACCCCACATCTGTTTGAATGGCTTTCACAAAAAAAGATGGGGGAGCCAGACATGGTGGTACATGCTGGGATCTCAACTCTGTAGAAGCAGGGGAGGTTGGGAGTTCCAGGCCAGCCTAGGCTACTTACCAAGACCCTGTCTGAAAGATGAGAGCTTTGAATCGGTGATGATGTTGGCCAAAGGGAACTAACTCTAGTGTATTGTTTATAGGGATATAAATTAGTACAGTCACATGGAAAGTAGGATAGTTCCTCATAAAAAACAAAACCAAAAAAATTTTTTTAAATTTTATTTTATTAATTTATTCTTGTTACATCTCAGTGGTTATCCCATCCCTTGTATCCTCCCATTCCTCCCTCCCTCCCATTTTTCCCTTACTCCCCTCCCCTATGACTGTGACTGAGGGGGACCTCCTCCCCATGTATATGCTCATAGGGTATCAAGTCTCTTCTTGGTAACCTGCTATCCTTCCTCTGAGTGCCACCAGGCCTCCCCATCCAGGGGATGTGGTCAAATATGGGGTACCAGAGTTCCTGTGAAAGTCATACCCGACTCTCCACTCAACTGTGGAGAATGTTCTGACCATTGGCTAGATCTGGGTAGGGGTTTGAAGTTTACGGCCTGTATTGTCCTTGGCTGGTGCCTTAGTTTGAGCGGGACCCCTGGGCCCAAATCTGCCTATCATAATGTTCTTCTTGTAGGTTTCTAGGACCCTCTGGATCCTTCTACTTTGCCATTCTCCCATGCTTCTCTCATCTAGAGTCCCAATAGGATGTCCTCTCCTCTGTCCCAGTTTCCTGGTAAGTGAAGACTTTCATGGGACATGCCCCTTGCGCTAGTGTCCACATATAAGTGAGTATATACCATTTGAGTCTTTCTGCTTCTGGGTTAACTCACTCATGATCATTTCTAGCTCAATCCATTTGTCCACAAATTTCGGGAATTCCTTGTTTTTAATAGCTGAGTAGTACAGTCACATGGAAAGCAGGATAGTTCCTCACAAAAAACAAAACCAAAAAAAAAAAAATTTTTTTTTTAAACCAAAAAATCTTAAAGGCTATTCCCACTAACTAGTAAATAGAATCAACCTACCAAGAGATGCATGGGCGAGGAAAACATGGGGCATTATACTAAGTGAAAAACACCAGGCACTTTACATCTTATCTATATGCGCAATTTTATTTTATTATTTATTAATTTTTTCCTTAAAATTTTTATGCATATATGGGTGGTGTGTCTACATGTATGTCTGTGTACCATGTGCATACAAGGTGCCCTCACAGGCCAGAAGAGGATGCCAGGTTCTCTGGCACTGGAATTAGAGATGGTTGTGAGCTGCCACGTGGGCGCTGAGAGTCAACCCTGGGCCCTCTGAAGAGTAGCCAGTGCTCTTAACCTCAGGTCCGTCTCTCCAGCCCTCCACATGAAGAATCTAAGACAGCTGATTTCACAGAGGTATTGAGATTGGCTACCAGAGAGGGAGACAGAGAGGAGATGGGGTGGGCAGAGGAAGGTGTAGGCCAAAGTTCGCAAATCTTCAGATCGACAGAAGAGGGTAGGGAGGAAATGACAAATAGCTGACCAAAGGGCTAGAACGCTTGAGCTAGTAGGGATACTTAAAAAAAAAAACAAAACATTTATTTATGTGTTTTATGTGCATATGAATGTGTATGCATGTGGGTGCGTGTTTGCCCACGAGAGGGTAAGTTACAGCGGTTCACTTGCTCCTTCCACCATGTGGGTTCCAGGGACTGGCTCAGGTTGTCAGGCTTGACAAGAAGTGCCATTACCTGCTGAGCCATCTTGCTGACTCCAGGAGTATATTTTATTTATTTATTTAATTTATTTGTGTGTGTGTGTGTGTGTGTGTGTGTGTGTGTGTATGCGTGTGAGAGTGTTTGCATGTATGTGTGGGTACTCGCAGAGAGGAGAACATCCAATTACATTTAACTGGAGTGATGTGAAACTAGGAACCAAACCTGTGTCCTCTGGAAGAGCAGCAAGTGCTTTAACCACTGAGCCATCTCTCCAGCCCAGGAATAAAATTTTTAGCTATTGCAAGGCGGGCAAGACAGTTCAAGACATTGTCAGCTTGATGATCTAAGTTCAGTCCTTGGAACCTACATACAGCTAGAAGGACAGCATCAATTTTTAAAAACTGTCCTCTGACCGCTACATGTGTACATGTGTGTCACACACACATACACACACCACCACCACCATCACCAATAATAATAAATGAAAGTTAAAACAAAAACTAATGTAAACCCAGGTTCTTGACTGTAAGCCTAGCCCTTGGGAGGGTTAGTTTAATACTATCCTCAGCCCCGTCAGAGGTTAGAGATCAAGCCTTGGCTACAGGGGACTGTCTCAAACAACAAACTAAAAACTATCCCAGTTATTCAGGAGGCCAAAACAGGATTCTAAGTTCAGAGCTGCCCAGGGCTGCAGAGCAAATTTAGGGCCAGCCTAAATAATTCATTAAGACCCTATCTGAAAATAAGGAGGGCTGGGAATAGGTCATGGGCAGAGCGCTTCTCCAACATACATGGGAACCTTGATTCAATTCCCAGCACCAAGAATAAATAAATACACAAATGAACACACACACACACACACACACACACACACACACACACACAGGAGTGAGTAAATAACTAAATGGTATGATAGTACATTTCTCAAAAGCAATATTAACAGGAGCTAGAGAGCCTGATGCTGGTGCTGGAAATTGAACCCAGGTCCCCTCAAAAAGCAGCAAGTACTATTGACATTTCTCCAGCTCCTCCGTTTGAATTTTTAAGATCTAATATACCGCCAATATAGCTTTGAACTCAGTATGTAGCTGAGGATGACCTTGAACTCCTGATTCTCCTGCCTCTACTTCTCAAATGCTAGGATTATAGGAGTACAACACCTGCCCCACTTAGTCACAGCAGTTAAAAGAGGCAACAATACCACACACTATAGCCTAGGATAGCCCTGAGCTGGCTAGCCTTTGCTTTGCTCCCAACTACTGAAAGATTAAGAAATTAAGAAGCATACAAAAAAAAAAGAAAAGAAAAGAAAGAAAGAAAAAGAAAAGAAAACATAAGCTATAAAGGAAAGAAAAAAAAGTTCACTACATTGAAACTTAGGCTCAGCAGCTAAGAATACTTATGCTCTTTCAGAGGACCACAGTGCAATCCCGGCACCCACATATATGATAGCTCACAGCTGTCTGTAACTCCAGCTCCAGAGGGAATCTGGCCTGCCCAGGCACTTGCACCGATGTGTGCATACCCACATGCAATCACATATAAGTACACATAGTCAAAAATAATTTTAAAATATTTTTAAGGGGCTGGAGAGATGGCTCAGTGGTTAAGAGCACTGTCTGCTTTTTCAGAGGTCCTGAGTTTAATTCCCAGCAATGACATGGTGGCTCACAACCATCTATAACGAGATCTGATGCCCTCTTCTGGCATGCAGGTGTACGTGTAGATAGAACACTCATATACATAAAAATAAATAATATTAAGCAAATTGTAATAATAAATAGGCTGGGTATACTGCTGCACATCTTTAATCCCGATACTCAGAAGGTAGAGGCAGAAGGATATCTATGAATTCAAGGCCAGCCTGGTCTATATATGGCATTCCATGATAGCCAGGGCTACACAGTGAGACCTGTCTCAAAAACAAAAACAAAAAACCCCCAAAGCCAAATTAATCCACCAAACCCCCAGATAACAACAACAATAAATATTTTAAAAAGCTATTGGGTAAAATAGCTCCTGGAAACTGGCTTGTCACACAGCTTTCAGAAGTACCACCCAAGATTACTTATTAATTACACAGGGGACAAGATACTTTTACATTGGTGAAATCTAAGAAATAATACCTTAATTGAGTGATCAAATTTATCTTTAATAATAGAACAGAGCCCAGTCAGTAAAGTGCCTGCCATGGAAACATGAAACACAGAGAAACCCTGTCAAAAAAAAAAAAAGACAAAAAACCCACCACCACCATCACCACCACCACCACCAACAACAACATAACTGAGGAATATATCTGATACTGACCTCTGGCTTCTACATGCATGTGTACACATATGCACATGCATGTGTATACAAACAAGCACACATAGAAACACACAGAACACACACCATACAAATAAATAATAGAACAAGACCATTATAGTAGGCACACCTGAAATCCCAGAAGGCGGAAGAAGAAGGGACTGCTACGAGTGCTATGAGTTCAAGGCCAGTATGACGACCTAGTGAGTTCCAGGACAGCCTGTGCTCCAAAGCAAGACCTTATCACAAAAAGAAGCAAGCTGGGGTAGGCAGCAGGAGGAGGAGGAGGAAGGAAGGAAGAAAGGGAGGGAAGGAGAGAGAGAGAGAGAGAGAGAGCGCGCGCACACACCTAGGATACACGGGGAAATTTTTACAAACCTCACAATAAACGAAAGTCAAGGAACCCACGGACAGCTCTAGGCAGAGGAAAGGGACACATACTTCACAGAGTAGGAAAGCTCCTGTCCACAGACAGACAAAAGGATGCCAACTGTGCAGACCAAAAAAATGCAGATCAAAACAAGAGCTCATCTCACACCTGTAAGATTAGGACATTTCACTACACTAATCGGGCACAGGCCTATCGATACATTTGTGACGTGACAGAACCAAGGGGCGCATAGCACATAGGTGCTTCCATTGTGACCCTACACTATGACAACATCTCAAATGTTGAAGATGTCGGTGATACTTGGCGGTGACTCTGTGACGTGTGTGTGTATGTGTCTGAGCACACTCACATACACGGATGCCAGAACTCAAACTTGTAAGTCCTGCCTCAGGAGCAACCTACCATGGTTTGGTTTGGTTTTGCTTTTTGAGATGGGATCTCTCGGTAGGTCCTGAGGCTTACTAATGAGGCTGGGCTGTCTGTCTAGACAGCTCCAGGGACCCACCTGTCTCTGCTTCCCATGTGCTACCTACCATAGCCATCTTTTTAGAGCTAGGGACTCAAGGAAGGTTGCCATGGGACAAGCACTTCATCACCTAAGCTGCCTCTCCAACCTGCAATAACCTTAGTTACAACAGCTATGTAGCAGCGGCTGGCCTAGAACTCACTGTTGGCTTCAAATTCATGGTCATCCTCCTGGGATTTGAGATGTTATTTATTATGCCCAGTTTTGTTTTTTGTTTGTTTATTTGTTTGATTTTTTTGTTTTGTTTTGTTTTGTTTTTTCAAGACAGGGTTTCTCTGTGTAACCTTGGCTGTCCTAGACTGGTTTTGTAGACCAGGCTGGCCTCGAACTCACAGTGATCCACCTGCCTCTGCCTCCTTTGTGCTGGGATTAAAGGCTCGCCCCACTATGCTGGGCTATTTGTTTGATTTTTTTCCAAAGAAAAAGGAAAGTTTGCACTAAAGATACCATAATGAATAAAAAACAGAGAATAGTCTTGTTTTCAAGGGGCTTAGATCACTGTGAGGAGAGACTTTAATTAACTGTTCCCATCAATAAATGTGAAATCATGACCATTATGAATGCTGTGAAAAGTACCTGGGACTCTGAGATTGCAGAATCTGAGTCAGAGACACCACTCCCCACTCCTGGCCACACACACCCTTCAGTCATGAGCACAGTCTTCTTACTTAGATTATAAACTCCAAGAGCAGATTTTAAATGAAGTTTTAAGACTGTCCTTTCTGTTTTAGGGTTCTTTCCAAGTATCCAAAACAATGAATTATTAGCATATGATTACTTATATACTATATAAATATTTTTGATGTACTTAAATGTCTCAGATTTTTGTTTTAAGTTTTTCTTTTGGATCCTACTGCATGGGAAAACTACAGGTTTTTGTCTTCATTTTTAAAAAATATCAGGCTGTGCTGTTAAGGAGACCCAAATAACGTAAAAAGTAAAAGGTTAATGTGGCATCCTCTGACAGCATTCCTAACTACAGAAAAGGTCTCACGTAGCGCAGGCTGGCCTCAAACTAACTCATTATGTAGCCAAGGATAACCCTGAATTTATAGCACTCCTCCTCTGCTCCTCATGTGCAGGGATTGCAGGCCATCTGCCAACATGCTCAGGTTTTTATTTCTTCTTCCCTCTCTTCCTCCTCTTCCTCTCCTCCTCCTCCTTTTCGTCCTCCTCTTTCTCCCTTTCCTTCGAGACAGGCTCATCACCTCCTCGCCTCAGCCTGCCAAGAGCTAGCATTATAGGATAAACCATATGCCCAGTTCAGGATGACTGTCCAAGGAAGGACTAGCAAAAAGCTTAGAAGGGTTGGCCCATGACCATTTCTATCTCTAGAAAAACAAAAGACACCTTGAAACTTATGTCTAGCAGTCCTAAGCCAGTGCTAGTGGTACTTTGCAAAACCAAACCAAACCAAAACACGATAAAGCCATCAAACATAAACAAAACACTTCAATGGTGCTTAAAAAGCAGCCTCACTCCCACTTACATCACGAAACTGGACCTTTCCAAGTTCTCCTAATTCACTGACGCAACAATAAGCAGCCTCTGACTGTAGAAACAGCTGGGCCAGGGTCATCTCCTCGCTCCGGAAAAGCTCCCCCATGGTGGCGGCGGAGAGTTGTCGCTAATGATATGCGGTTCACTCCAATCTGAGGCAAGAGAGAACATGACATGGCTTGAGACTTAACATATAGGACCAAGAACAAACAATACCCTAAGTGAGGCTCTGTAGTTCTTGCCTGCCCTGTAAGAAGTCGTAACAAATCTCTTGCTATCTGGCTTAGAAAGGTCCAAGAGAGAAATTGCAAAAAAAAAAAAAAACCAGTTACTAAACCTCAGACTGTGGTGTCTAGACGGAAGAGTCACTTCCTTCGTCGTCAACATCAGGATTGATTGACAGTAATTTGGGGCAACACAATACAAATGAATATATGCAGATTAACAACAGAAACTGGGAACTCCAAAAAGCTCTCTAATGTGGCATAGTGGGGGGGTTGGGGGCAGAGCTGGTTGGTTTTATTTTGAGACAGCATCTTATTTAACCCAGACCAGCCACATAGTGGAGGTTGGCCTTGAACTCCTGACCCTCCTTGCCTCCACCTCTTTAGTGCTGGGATTACAGGAATGCACCAACACACCCAGAGCTTTTTGTTGTTACTGTTCTGCTTTTTCACAGTTGACACAGTGTTCTTATTTTAAAAAACGTCCTCTGTGTTGTTTCAGTTTGGAGTTGTTTTGTTTTGCGAGCAGGAAACAACAAAGGGGACTTTATTTATTTTTTTAAAGATGTATTTATTTATATAATATCCTGCCTGCACCAGATCTCATTATAGATGGCTGTGAGCCACCATGTGGTTGTTGGGAATTGAACTCAGGACCTTTGGAAGAGCAGCCAGTGCTCTTAACCTCTGAGCCATCTCTTCAACCCCAAAAGGGACTTTAATTTCCCTCTTACATAAAAGATGTGGCTGGCTTCCCCCTCCTCAACTGGCAACGCCCACTTCCAACATCTAAAACCCCCAGCTCTATCTCAAAGCTTTGGTTTAAAAGGATCAAGCTTCCAAACTCCTGGGAAACAACATTCCTCTTCTAAGGAATCGCAACATATAAACAACATTTTAAAAAGACAAAGGATCCCGCAGAGTCAGGTCAATTTCAGATGAGGCACGACAGGAACACATTGGTAATGACAAAGCACTTTTAACAAGCTGGAGGAAGAGCCTTCCATCCTCATCCTCAAGACAGCTGCCTTCTTCCACCTGTCCCGTCTCTCCTTGGAGCCGGGAAGGTTTTCCTTCAGGTCAGCAACTGTCGCTATCAGTGGTACTGAAATTGCAATTATTTATTCTCGATAAACTCCCGTTCGCCTCACTGTGCAGCACGATCTGCAATATCTAACCTCAGCAGATCATACACTTTTAATGCCATAAGGTTATGCATAGCCCATGTTAACTGATGGATGAGAATGGCATTCAGAGAAGATTTGCTCTTGGGGAGGCAGGAAGACATTTTGAGGAAACTGAACAAGTCCTTTCTCCGTCTGACGTTCAAGGAAAGAAAAACAACACGCTCGACTAAAGCAAGCATTTCTCAAGAGATTATGTGGGTTGACTTAATCTGAATCACACACCTCAGCTCTTACCAGTTCTCCCCACCTTAAATAAGGATAGACGCCACAGTCTCAAATTATATGAACTCATGTCTCATCACCGGCATAGACCAGGGGCTGAAAGGGATGGCAGTCTCTAATGAGTTACCGCCTTCCTCCCTGTTCCTTACGATTACAGGCCTCTCTAAGACTTATCTTTATCCTCATTGAAGCCAAAAACAAAATGAATTTGGAAAAGCGGTTTCCGGGGGTCGCGAAATGAAACACGAAGAAAGAGTAAATCCTGCAAAAGGGAGGGGGAGGGATCCAAACCCAACGTCCTCCCTGGAGGACTCTGGCTCAGGTTTTCTAATCCTCCCTTCTCAGCAGGGAGCATCTGGCGCTTCATTTCTGTGCTGCACAATGAGAGGGCAGAAATTCTCCGGGCCAGGCACCACCTGTCTCCTGGGTAAGGGAGAAACCTCCAAATTATAAGACTCTTTTAAGAAATCCCCTCAGATCCCTCTGCCTATCCAATCTCCTCTGTCCTGTCGCTTCCCCCCTCCCGGGTCCTCCAGGGGCAGTGGCCCTCCAGTTCCTCTGCCCACAGGAAGGGGTGTCCGAAGAGGGGGCTGAGCCCCTCACATTTCTCTCAGAAACCTAAGATCCCAGCTAATTCTTCTGACAAGTGGCCGAGATATCGGAGTGTGCCCCAGGTCCCCTCGAAGGCCGCTCCGGGGGGGCCTTCTACAACCCTCGCTCACCTCTCGCCCGCACCGCCGCTGCGACCGCAGCCGCCGCAGCAAAGCCCCCAGCTCTGGCAGGAGCAGAGTTCCGACCAGCGTACGCAAGCAAGGCTCCGCCCCCACGCCACCCGGCGAGTCCCGCCCCCAAGATGACTTCATCTCAGCGGACCAATGGGATGCTGCCTCTGCCCGGCTACCGCAGTGCAGGGTCTACGGGGCTCGGGCGAGTCTCGGTGTAGAATCGCCATCTTTGTTCCGGCGTTGTGATTTCTAACCTGGAGCGTTCGGAAGTCATCAGGGTCGGGCGTGTGGTTTTTGTAATGTTTCGCTTTTGAGTCCATCAGATTTTTTTCTGTTATTCTCCGAGCAAGGTTACTTGTCATCTCTCTTTTCCAGAGAACCAATTCACAACCTTTTCTTGGAGAAAGAGGCATGAAAGAAATGGAACATACACACACACACGTTGGAGAAAGCGGCATGAAAGAAATGGAACACATACACACACACGCACACACACATCCTTTGCCGTTCTTAGACCCCTGAAAATATTTGAGCCCCAGGTTGGAGACACTTAGACTGATCTCGTCCTCTTACAAAGTACGGGATTCATTCTTCCAGCAGGGTTTACACTTAAAATGATAAGAAAAGCTCCAGAAAACCATATATTGAGAGAGTAATTATTTTTATCTTGCTCAGAAGATTCCTCTGAACCCATCTGACCACGTAGGAGTTTTCAGTTCCTCATACATATTTTGAATGCAAAATGATACCTACCTAATATTAGAATTCTGCTTCAGTCTGCAAGGCTGTGATGTCATTGCCTAACAGGCAGGCAGACTGAAGCAGAATCCTAACACCTATTTTTTTTTTTTTAAAACCTCCTCTCCTAAATATTGATAGTCTATTTCCCCCTATTACAGAGGAGTAGGGAGTCAGCGTTAATAGCCAGAAGCATCGGGAGGAACTCGGAGAACTGGTCAGTCAATCTCCGTGGGTGGCGGAACTCTATTGAGATTCAAGTGTGGTGAAGGAGATATTCTAGATTTTAAAACAAACAAACAAACAAACTTGTGGGGATAATTTTATTTGCCTGGCAAAAGCATTACAAAACCTGTTTTGTGCCTGAACAAAGTGATGGGCACAATGAACATTTTATTAGAATTTTTCTATTCCAGATTGTAATTGAAGATATCACCTCATTACAATTCTCTTGAGAAGCAGCATTTCTGACACGCAGAGTTTACCATTTCCATATTTCCAAGTTCTTTCGACTTTCCAGGCAAGGCAGACAGGGACCCACAATTGAAATCCTGCCAAGTGTTAGAAAATGATTTCACAATGACTGTCACTTCCTTCCTCAGACACTTTAAAAAAAAAAAAAAAAAAAAAGCTAACCTCAGAGTCAGCTGCTTCTTAACCACAAACAAATGTTTCATACACTACCTGTAAGAAAGCCTATCTCGGACTAACTTTAGTGCCCTTGAACTTTTTTTGTGTCTCCCCTAAAAGTACAACTTCTTAGACATCCTTAAATAATAGTAATAATTATTTATTGGGTGTGTTTGTGTGCATGCGTTCTATGGTGCAGATATGGAGGTCAGAGGACTATTTTGTGGGAGTTGGCTTTCTCCTTCACCAGGAGTTTCCCAGGTATTGAACTCAGGTGTTGGGCTTTCTGAAAGTGCTTTAACCTGCTAAGGATTTTCATAGTTCCTTTTCTTTTTCCTTGCATCTCCTACCAGACATCTTTCCGCAACATTTATTTATTTTCTTTCCATTCGTGGCCATCTTGGCAGTTTCAAATGTCTGTGATTAGGGACTCAAATCTATTTTTCTTTTCTTTTTATTTTTTATTTATTATGTATACAGTGCTTGCCTGCATGACAGAAAAGGGCATTAAGATCACATTATAGATGGTTGTGAGCCACCATATGGTTGCTGGGAATTGAACTCAGGACCTCTAGAAGAGCTGGCGGTGCTCTTAACCTCTGAGCTATCTCTCCAGCCCCCTCATATCTATTTTTCTATCCACCACCTTTCTTTATTATCAGAGATGGGATTTCTGTCTGTTAGATAATAACCTCTTGGGTTAGTATATTTGCTGAAGTCGACTATGAACCAAACAGTATTGGGTACCACAGATATGAAAATGGAGCAGATACACTTCCCTTCTGAGAAATACCTTGAGAAATAAGTTCCAATACTTATGGGAAGGGCAGGAGGGGGAGGGGATTGCAGTGGCTCACACCTGTCATCCCAGCAATAGAATGCTGAAGCAGGAGGATTGCCTCCTAGTCATCACCAACTAGGTCAACTAGAGCTACAAAGCATCTTAAAAAAAGTACAAGGAAGAGAGGTGAGTGCAATGATTAATATTGTATTATGTGCCAGCAAGTTTTCTCAGTGTTTTGTAACTATAAAGTCATTTATTCCTCACAATAACCCTAGGAGATAAATGCCCCCATTTACCAGAGCATATGGCAGGATTGAGGCATTGTCCAACAAGATAAAATCTTAAATGGTTTTGAAGCTAGGGGTGTGGCTTGGAGTTAAAACATATGTTTACCATGCATAAGGTTTAATTCCAAGGATAGAAAAAGAAGTAAATAGTAAAAAGTAAAAAGTCAGGTGTTCGGGAGACAGAGGCAGGTGGATCTCTGTGAGTTCAAGGCCAGCCTGGTCTACAAAGCAAGTCAAGGACAGCCATGGTGGCACAGAGCAACCCTGTCTCAAAAAAACAAAAAACAACCCCCCCCAAAATCAAAAAACCAAAATTCCAACCAAACAAAAAAAGTCAAGTGTTGTTAAGCACTTCTAGTCAATTGAATCTTGAAAGCTGAGGCAGTAGCATCATTAAACCTAGAATTTCTAGGCTGCTTGGACAACACAGTGAGAGCCAATCTCATAAAAACAAAAACAAACAAATAATAAAGTAAAATACTATTGAATATGCCTGTCACCCTAAAAGATCTTAGCAATTCCATATGAGACTTAGGGAGGGAAAACTATCAACTCTAAACTGAATTTTTGCTTAGACATTTAAACAGCAATTACAAAGATTAATTAAGTCTTCACTACCAAGATAGAGCAGAGAGCAGATACAAGGATCCAAGAAACAGAATGTTGGAAATTCATGAGAGGGCCAGTGAGATAAGGCTTGTGTGCTCAAGACCATGCGTGCGCGCACCCCCCCCCCCCACATAAACACACACCAACCAACCAACAAAACAAATAAAACTTGAAGCCATGGACAGCAGCTATGCTGGAAAATGCGTGTAGTCGTAGCACTTGGGAGATGAAGGCAAGAGGCTCAAGAGTTCAAGAAAAGCTGGGCGTGGTGGCTCACGCCTTTAATCCCAGCACTCAGGAGACAGAGGCAGGCAGATCACTGTGAGTTCGAGACCAGCCTGGTCTACAAAGCGAGTTCAGGACAACCAAGGCTAACACAGAGAGACCCTGTCTTGAAAAACCAAAACCAAACCAACCAAACAACAACAAGAAAAAAACAAGAGTTCAAGAATAGTCTCAGCTACATGAGACTGTTTCAAAAACCAAACACAAAGTTACAAGAATAGTCACTGTCATTATAATAAACAAAGAGAGGTTTTTTTTTCTCTCTCTATTTTTCAGATTGAATGAGTGTGTGACAATTATCTAAAGTTCTACTAGTAAGGAGCTAATTCTATTTCACTCATGGGGCTTGGATTTCTTTTTGTTTGTTTGTTTGGTTTTGGTTTTTTTGAGACAGGGTTTCTCTGTGTAGCCTTGGCTGTCCTGGACCCACTTTATAGACCAGGCTGGCCTCGAACTCACAGAGTTCCACCTGCCTCTGCCTCCCGAGTGCTGGGATTAAAGGCATGCGCCACCATGCCCGGCGAGGCTTGGATTTCAAATGATGCTCAGAGCAGGAGTAAGAAGTGCTTTGAGGGGCTGGCGAGATAGCTCAGAGGTTAAGTGCACTGTCTGTTCTTCCAGAGGTCCTGAGTTCAATTCCCAGCAACCACATGGTGGCTCACTATCACCTATAATGTGATCTGATGCCCTCTTCTGGCATGCAGATGTACATGTAGGCAGAATACTGTATACTAAATAAAAAAAACAAAACAAACAAACAAAAAAAGAAGTGCTTTGAGGATGGTATTTACTCACATAACTTTAACCTGGGCTTCCTGGATTACTTTCCTTTAACTGTCATCAGAACCACTGAGTGGGTAGCCCATTGTTTGTGCAGGGAGTTTGTTGTGGAGGTTTTCTTGTATAAACTTTCATATAGCTCAGGCTGGCCTGGCACTCACTAGGTAGCAGAGGCTAGCCTGGATCCTGATCCTCCTGGCCCCAACTTCCCAAGCGCTGGCATTGCAGGAGCAGCTCACTGCGCTTGGTTTAGACTCTGACAATTCTGGGGGCTAGAAATATGAACGATGGTGTCTCAGGGTCATAATTCTGAAAAGGCTCCTTCCTTCCATGTTCCTTGCTCCTTATGATCCCTGCAAAACAGTGGCGTTCCTTGGCTTTAGGATGCCTTGCTCTGGTGACTACCTCTCTTTTCACAGGGCATTATTTCCTTCGCATATCTTTTGTTTTTAGTTTGTTTATATTTATTTATTATGTGCACAGTGTTATGTCTGCATTTACACCAGAAGAAAGATATCACATGTCATAGATGGTAGTGAGCCACCATGTGGTTGCTGGAAACGGAACTTAGGACCATCTCTCCTGCCCCTTGTTTGTTCGTTTTTATACACAAGGCTGCTCTGTGTAGCCTTGGCTATCCTGGAACTCCTTTTGTAGACCAGGCTGACCTTGAACTCTGCCTGCCTCTGCCTCCCAAGTGCTGGGATTAAAGGCATGCACCATGATGCCTGGCTTCATCTATCTTTTTATGTCTACATTTTCTCAATCTTATAGGGACATCAGTTACGGGACTACAATTTACATAAATCCAATAGGGTCTTGTCGTAATTACATCTGAAAATACCCTATTCCCAAACAAGGTTACATCTACAGGTCTGGGTTAGCTGTGAATTGGAGGGACAAACTGTTCAACCATACACCTCTTGTATAAACTTTGTTAAAGAAATTTGCTGTACATATATTTTCAACTGTTTGCATGATATATATATATGTGTATATATATATATGTGTGTGTATATATATATATGGAATTTCGCTCAATGGTAGAGAGCTTGCCTAGAAAGTACAAGGCTCAGATCTAGAGGCTAAAAAAGATAAAAAGGGGGCTGGGGAGATTGCTCATATTTAGTAACGTGCTGCATCCATTCCCCAGTACTTCTCTAAGAAGTCTGGTGTGGTGCTCATGAATAATCCTGGCTTTGAGGAGAGAGAAACAGGAAGAGGATCCTCGTCTAATCTGGTGTAGCGGTGTAGACCTTTAATCTCAGCACTTGGGAGGAAAGGCAGACAGATTTCTGTGAATTCGAGACCAGCCTGATCTAATTGGTGAATCCCTGGATGTCCAGAGCTACCTAGGAAGACTCTATTTAACAAGAACAACAACAACAACAACAACAACAAGTTGTCAAAACACATGTTGACCTTTGGTCTACACACACACACACACACACACACACACACACACACACACACACACAGTATACACACATATAGACACACACCTTTATCTCTGCATTTGTTGAAAGGACAGTAAATCAGTGATTACCTGTATCTAGTCCAATAATTTTAAAGTGTTTTCCTTGTATGTAAAAACAAATTCCATTTCTTATAAATAATCTGCGTATCAGGCAGAGAATTGTAGAACAACTGTTATGTGACCTATTACGCCTTTGGAGAGTCTTCTTGAAGTGCTGCTTGGCAGTTTGTTTCCGTGGAAGGAGTCTAATTTTCAGTTTGACTTTGAGTTTCCCAAAATAACATTTACGCTTCTTTACTTTCAAATCTCAAGAACGTCTAAGACAAAGGTCTTTTGGGAAAAAGCAAAAACCTTTCCAAGTGCATTTGGAAGCCGCCTTTGATGCCTGAAGGAAGGGTCAGCTCCCTCAGCTCTATTAATGATTACCCAGACCAGGAGATGTGAATGCGCCTCCGGCATGCGACGTTTTACACAGCCCTCATGACTCTCAGCTGCACGAGGCAGGAAGCCCTTGAGCCTGAGGAGACTGGAATGCTATGCGAAGGGGAGTCCTAGAGAAGTGACACGCAGAAAGCATGAGGAAGCCAGGGACTGGAATGTGGGACAGAGCTGAGTGACACAGGGCAGCCGTCTCTGTGACCTCAGATCTCAAATACTTGTCTAGGAAAGTGAGAAGCCAGCTTCAGGTTTCTGAAAAGAGAATCTAAGAAACTGTAAGTTCATCGGCTTTCTATTGATTTACTTGTAGAGAAGAAAAAAAAATGGAGAATTCAAGTAGAAAAAAGTTTTGTTTTTGTTTTTGTTTTTGTTTTTTGTTTTTTTTTTTTAAAGCCAGGTATAGTGGCACAGGCCTGTAATCTTAGTGTGTGGGGAAAATGGAGGCAGGAGCCAGGCTCAGGTACCTAGTGAGTCCAAAGGCCAGGCTGGGACACGTGAGACCCTATCCCAAAAGACAAATGAGAAAAGAACAAAGAAAAAAAAAGGAGGAAAGAAAGAAAGAAAGAAAGAAAGAAAGAAAGAAAGAAAGAAGTGGGGGGCGTGCCACAGGCTCAGCTGGGTGGTGGTGGTGCAAGCCTTTAATCCCTGCATTTGGTATTAAACTCCTGTGGTGTCTAGAAAATAACGCTAAACTCTGCAAAAAGACCGACCTTGTTCTGATCCCTCAAATGCTGCGGTAATCATGGTTTTTGCATTAAAAAATGCCATGCCCTAAAAAAAAATGCTGTACCCCTGAGCTTCAGCACCAACAGGCTCTGAGGCGTGACCCTGCTCTTGGTTACCAGCTAATAGAATAATATATTCTTTATATATATTTAATATATAAAATAACTCTATATATTTATAAATGTATATATATATACTCTTTATACATTTATTTTTATTTTATGTCCATTGGTGTTTGCCTGTATAAGGATATCAGAAGCCCTCAAACTAGAGTTGCAGACAGATGTGTGTAGAGGAATGTTAATTCAGAACATGGGTGTTCTGGCAAAAGATCACATCCAAAGACCTTCTAGGTCTATGTGATCTGGCTGGCAAGAGATCATATCCAAAGATCTTGTAGGTCTATGTGATCCGGCTGGAATACAAACATGCCTTTAGCCCAGGAGACAGAGGCAAACAGACTTGAGTTCAAGGCCAGCCTGGTATAGAGCAAGCATTAAGAAAAGGAAAGCTTAGGTTCAGGCATGGTGGTACATGCCTTTAAGGTAAGCTTAGTTTGTAGAAGGAAGCACCCATGTTTTTTTGTTTTGTTTTGTTTTGTTTGGAGACAGGGTTTCTCTGTATAGCCTTGGCTGTCCTGGACTCAAACTCACTGTGATCTCCCTCCTGAGTGCTGGAATTAAAGGTGTGGGCCATAAAAAATAAAATAAAATAAAATAAAATAAAATAAAGGTGTGGGCCATAATGCCCGGCTTCTTCTTCTTCTTCTTCTTCTTCTTCTTCTTCTTCTTCTTCTTCTTCTTCTTCTTCTTCTTCTTCTTCCTTTTTTTTGGAAGCACCCATGTTTAAAAGTGATGTCTGTGGCAGAAAAGGTGACAAATCACAGATTTGACAGAATAGGATACGCCCGACTTTTATGAGAAGAGAGAGGAAAGGGAAGCTACTTAGGAGTCAGAGAAAGGAGGCAGTTTTACCAGGATAGTGAAAGAGAGCCGACTTTCAGAGAGAGAACTCAGGTGAAAATGGAACGAGTCAGAAAATGAGAAGAAGCCAGAAGATTGGAGCTGATTGCTGAGTTAGTCTGAGGCCAAGCAGAGCAAGTCCAGGCCAAGAGAGAAGCCAGATTAAATACATCAGCTGGAAGAAAAGTTTGAGTCAGAACAGCTGAGTTGAACCAGCCAGCTCAGAGCTCAGAAAGAGCAGAAAGTGTGTTTATTAAGTAGTAAGTCTCAGAAGCGGAGAACATTCTAAGCATAGGTTAGATTGTATAGAGGCTAGAAGCTTCCAGGCCTAGGCCTAGTTTAGCAGAAGGAGGCAATAAGCCTCCAGACAATAATTTAGCCTGGAGAATAAAAGTTACTTTTACAGGTGTGAGCTGCCATATGGTGCTGGGAATTGAACGTGGGTCCTCTAGAAGAACAGCCAATGCTTTTAACTACTGAGCCATCTCTTCAGCCCCAAGTTATATACTCTTAATTGGTTTTATTAGGGTGGTTTTCAATAACTATCACATGTGGATCATTTCATCAGATGTTCAAGATCCTCCTCAACAATTTCAGGAGTTTAAGGCTAGCCTGGATTAGATACCCAGTCTTGTAGTGTGTGTGTGTGTGTGTGTGTGTGTGTGTGTGTGTGTGTGTGTGTGTGTGAGCATCTTATGTTTTTCCTTTGCCAAATACCTACCATGTAGTATATATTCCTCCTTATAAATTTTTATTTATGAATGTGCCTGTGTGTATATATCACATGTGTGCAGGGGTCCTCAGAAGCCAGTTAAGGGCTTCTGATCCCAGGGAGCTGGAGTTACAGGTAGTTGTTGAATTAAAAAAAAGAAATAAAAGGAAAGAAAGGAAAAAGATCATGACTGTTCCCTGTAGGCATGAGGTTATTGTGTAATTCAAACGCTGATCTCTGTATCCCCCATATCTGGCTGCAATCCTTGTTCTGAGACTCTCCTGTCTCAGTGTTGTATGAACACTGCTCCCCAATTGTGCCCCGATATGCCAATAAAGCAGCTTACAGCCAATTGCTGAGCAGGGAAGAGACTAGGACTGGACTTCCTGCCAGCCAGGGGAGGAGGAGTTAGAAGATGAAGTAGGGGGTTGAGTCAGGGGCAGAGGCCCAGGAGATGTCAGGAGAGGAGCTGGAACAGGGAAGACACAAAGTGCAGGTGTTTCCGGGATGTGCTGGGAGGAAACCAGATTAGCTTAGAGGGTTAAGGATAGAGTTAATAATTGCTCAGTTCTTGTGCTGTGAGGCTTGTTAAAATACTATAATAGAGTCTCAATTATTTGTGTGTCAGCCAGGTTAAGAAAGAATCTGAGAAACAAACACAATTTTATTAAGAAAGAAAGAAAGAAAGAGGGAAAAAATGAGTGGTCCTAGGTATAGTTGGGAAGGCTTTTTTTTTTTTAATTTGTTTGTTTGTTTGTTTGTTGAGACAGGGTTTCTCTGTGTAACATAACAGCCCTGGCTGTCCTGGACTCGCTTTGTAGACCACGCTGTGTGTGTGTTTGCCTGCATGTATGTATATGTGCCGCATGCATGCTTGGTGCCCCAGGAGGCCAGATCAGGACACTGAAGCCTGTGGAATGGGAGTTACAGGTGGGTGTGAGCCGCCTCGTGGGTGCTGGGAATTGAACCTGGGTCCTCTGTGAGGGCAGCAGGAGCTCTTAACTGCTGAGTCATCCCTTCAGCCCTTTTCTTTGTTTGCTTGGTTTGTTTGTTTGTATTGGTTTTTGTTGTTTTTTGTTTCTTTGTTTTTTTTTTTAAGACAGGGTTTCTCTGTGTAGCCTTAGCTGTCCTGGACTGGCTTTGTAGAGCAGGCTGGCCTCAAACTCAAAGAGATCCTTCTGCCTCTGCCTCCCTGACTGCTGGGATTACAAGCATACATCACTGCTCCTGGCTGCCAGCCCTTTTCTTTTTGAATGCTTTTCTTCTCCTAACGTAAGTGGGGTAGTGGTGGTACACACCTTTTTTTTTGTTTTTCGTTTTGTTTTGTTTTGTTTTGAGACAGAGTCTCTCTGTATAACAGCTCTAGCTTTCCTGGACTCGCTTTGTAGACCAGGCTGGCCTTGAACTCACAGAGACCTACCTGCCTGCCTCTGCCTCCCGAGGGCTGGGATTAAAGTTGTGCGCCACCACGCCTGGCCTGCCTTTAATCCCAGCACTGGGGAGACAGAGGCAGGGGCATTTCTGAGTTTGAGATTAGCTTGGTCTACAGAGTTCCAGGACAGCCAGAGCTACATAGAGAATGCTGGGATTCTGTCCCCCTCTGTGACGTCATTGCCTACCTGCCACTAGGCATGGCCCTACCCAGGATTATAAAAGGACAAACCCACCTTTCTCTCTCTCTCTCTCTCTTTCTCTCTCTCTCTCTCTCTCTCTCTCTTGTTCTTCTCTTCCTCTCTTGCTGCCTCTCTCTCCCTATCTATCTCTCCATCTCTCTGTTTCTCTCTGGGGAGCCCCCTCTCACTTCCCTGCTCTCCTACGCTCATATAATAAAACTTCCCCATATCATGTCTGTTGCCTGGCATCTTAATTTTTAATCATTACAATGATCTTACATAAGAAATAATCCAATGTCCTCATTTTTTTAATTCTAGGAAAAGGGAAGAATGTTAGGATTCTGCCCCAGTCTGCCTATCTGCCTAGCAACCTATGATGTTACTACTTCTCTCTCTCTCTCTCTCTCTCTCTCTCTCTCTCTCTCTCTCTCTCTCTCTCATTTTTTGAGACAGAATTTCACTGTGTAGTCCTGGCTGTCCTGGAACTTGCTCTGTAGACCAAGCTAGCCTTGTGCTTACAGATCTCTGCCTCCTCGGTGCTGGAACTAATAGTGTGTACCACCGTGCCAGGCTGTGACAATTATTTCCGATTCACACTTTCTCTTAGTTATTTCAGTTTTATGTTTTAGCGTGTAAAACATCAGCTATTCTGGCTAATATGTCTGAACCATGTCAGGGTCATGGACAGTCCCGAAAGCGCTGCTAAGGCTGACGTAGCCGTAGTGAGGGCAGGAGCCTGAGGAGGCACCCGATGGCAATACCACAGCCATTTCACTGATCCTCAGGCCTCCGCTCCAGCGTGGCTCGGGGCTGCAGCAATGTGTCACCATGTTATCATTTGATTTTCTGTTGCTGTGATAAAACCAACCTCGGAAGCACAGGGTTTGTTTCAGCTTACAAGTTTACACCAGAGGTTGAGGGATGATTTCCAGTCAAGAACTGAAGCGGGAATCTGGAAGCCGGAACCGAAGCAGAAGCCACGGAGAAATGCTATGCATTGCCTTGTTCAGCTTCCTTTCTCACATAGCCACCTGCCCAGGGGGTGGCACCACCCACGGTGGCCTGAGCCCTCCCACATCAATCATTAGTCAAGAAAAAAAAATTGTCCCCCTAGGCCAAAAAATTGTCAGGGTTTCGAGCCAAAGGTCAGGTGCACGCTAGGTGAGCATCGTGGAAGAAATCTCAAGAGGAAGAGAGCGACAGCTGCAGAGTGCTAAGAGACAGGGGTGGTGGTTCACATCCGAAATGCCAGCTGCTTGGGAGACTGAGGCAAAGGGATTGTGACTTCAAGGCTGGTCAGGGCCATTTAGTGAGACCTCTGTGGAAGGAAGGAAGGAAGGAAGGAAGGAGGGAGGAAGGAAGGAAGGAAGGAAGAACAGGAGGGAGGGAGGGAAGGAAGAAAGGAAGGGAAGAAAGAAACCAAAACCTCTTGCCAAGTCTCGAGCTCCCAATGCCTGGGACAGCTAAAGATAAACAAGCAAACAGCAGCTTCAGAGTTTGTTTGCTTTTACTTCAAAAGCTTCCAATAATCTCCACAGGAGTATGACAAACCCAGATTTTCCTCTATACAGTGTCATCCGCAATACCCACAGTATGACATAAGTTCCTGAGAAGCTGAGCCACACTCAGGAGAGAAGGCCACCAGTGGAGACTAACCCTAGGATGAACCAATGCCGGAATTAGCTGGCAGGAGTGAAACTATTATAATTGTGCTCAAGGATATAGAAGGAAACATGTTCATAAAATGTAAAATAAGAAATCTCTGGGGAGGCAGAGACAGGTGGATCTCTGTGAATTCGAGGCCAGTCTGGTCTACAAAGAGAGTCCAGGACAGCCAAGGCTACACAGAGAAACCCTACCTCCAAAAACAAACAAATCAAGAAAGAAAGAAAAAAGAAAAGAGAAAATAAAAAAAGAAATCTTGATATAGGAAAAATGCCATAGTGAAACACAATATTTTGTACTCTTAACTTAAAAATCTGACCAGAAAAGATGGCACCCATCTTTATCTCCAGCACTTGGGAGGCAGAGGAAGGCAGATCTCTGTGAGTTCAAGGCCTGGTTGGTCTATACAACAAGTTCCAGGCCAGTCAAGGCCACATAGTGAGACCTCATCTCAAAACAGAACTAATTTAAAAGCTGGGCATGGTAGCTCATGCCTATGAACCTAGCATTTAAGAGGCACAGCCAAAAGGATCACCAAAAATTGGAGGCTAGCCTGAGCCTTTTGTTTTTAACAAAACCTCAGTCGTTTGATTGAGGTGAAAGCCTGCTAGCTCGGAGAGCCCGAGAAAGCTCTCAGCTGACCTTCCTCCTCAGCCTACATCCCCAGAGCAATGACCGTCTCCTATACTGTCTCAAACAAAACTTCTCAAATGGAATGTCCTTCCCTTCTACCTCCTGTGCGTCTCTCGCCATCCTCCTGACTTCCTCTATGTTTTTTTTCTAAATGAGCCTATGTTCACTTCCTGTCAACTGGTTGTTTGCTCTGCCTCTTGACCTATGGTTGGCTTTATTTAATCCCATTTACAATATTCAAGCCAAAAGCTCTTGGATTAAAGGTGTGTGCTAGGGCTGAGCCACACCACAACTAGAAACAGGTCTTTCCAATATATAACACAATCTCGGGGTTCACAGTGTGATCAAATATCCTGCAACATGTGTCCCTGATGCAAAAACGAACAAACTGGGATGGAGAGATGGCCCAGAGGTTAGGAGCACTGGCTGCTCTTCGGAAGGTCCTGAGTTCAATTCCCAGCAACCACATGGTGGCTCACAACCATCTATCATGAGATCTGGTGCCCTCTTCTGGCATATAGGCACACATTTGGGCAGAATACTGAATAAGTAACAAGTAAATAATTCTTTTTTTTTTTTTTTTTGGTTTTTTGAGACAAGGTTTCTCTGTGTAGCCTTGGCCATCCTGGACTCACTTTGTAGACCAGGCTGGCCTCGTGCTCACAGCGATCCGCCTGTCTCTGCCTCCCGAATGCTGGGATTAAAGGCATGTGCCACCACGCCCGGCAAGTAAATAATTCTTAACAGACAAACAACCAACAACTGTCCTTTCCCCAAACCTGTTAGGTAAGAGTGTTGCTGTCATGCCTGATGACCCTAGTTCAGTCCCTGGGACCCACACAGTGGGAGGAGAGGACAAACTCAGGCTGGCTGTCATCTGAGCTCTTTGGCACTCAGGCACAAGTGTGCCACTTCTCCACAGTAAACCTAGGAGTAAGTATAATTAAACATTTTTAAGAGATCATTCTCCATCCAGGAATAAAAACTATTTAAAAAAAAAAAAGCCTCCAAATAAGAATTGAAGCTTAGACTGGGTGGTGGTGGCGCACGCCTTTAATCCCAGCACTCGGGAGGCGGAGGCAGGTGGATTCCTGTGAGTTCGAGGCCAGCCTGGTCTACAAAGTGAGTCCAAGACGGCCAAGGCTACACAGAGAAACCCTGTCTCAAAAAACAAACAAACAAATAAACAGACTGTAGTGGTGTGTGTGTATGACCCCAGTATTCCCACTTGGAAGTTCAAGGTCATCCTCAGGGACATAGTGAGTTGGAGGCTAGCCTTGGCTATAAGAGATCCTATCTCAAAAAAGGAAAAAAAAAAAAGTCTAACATGTAAAACCAGGAACGATGATTCACACTTGTAACCCTAGCTTAGTACAATACTATAAATCTACAGTACACAGGCTAAGGTTGAGGCTAGCCTAGGCTACACAGTGAGACGTTGTGTCAAAGAATATTTCCAATACATTGTGGTGACTGATCTTCATTGTCAACTTGAGTAGATTTGGGGTCACCATGGAAACATGCTTTTGGGTGTGTCTGTGAGGGAGTTCCCAGAAAAGCTTAAGTGAAGTGGGAAGACCCATCCTGAATGTGAGCAGCCACATCCCATGGGCAGACGTCAAGGCTGAAGAGAAAGGAAAAAAGGCAGGCAGGCGGTGGTGGCGCTCGCCTTTAATCCCAGCACTCGAGAGGCAGGCTGATCTCCGTGAGTTCGAGGCCAGCCTGGTCTACAGAGTGAGTTCCAGGAAAGCCAGGGCTGCACAGAGAAACCATGTCTTGAAAAACCAAAAACCAACCCCCCCCTAAAAAAAAACCAAAAAAAAAAAAAAAAAAAGGGAGCGGAGTGATAGCATCCATCTCTCTCTGCTCCTGACAGCACAGTCATCCTGCCGCATCATCTGGCCATGTCATCAGGCCTGGGGGGGACTGTACATTCAAAGCCTTCTTTCCTTCCTTCCTTCTGTCTTTCAGTTGCTCTATTTCAGGCATTTTGTCCCAGCAATAAGAAAAGTGACTGTAATTGGAGCCCCAGCAGGAGAAAGAACAAAAAGCCTCCACACCTGCGATCCTAGCAGGAAGGTTTCAAGTCTAGGGCCAGTCTGGACTACACAATAAACTTCAGGCCAATCAGAGCTACATAGAGAGACTTGGTCTCATTTCTGGAAGACAGAAGGGGGAGGGGGGAGAGAACGGAAGCAGGAGGGGAAGAAAGGGAAAGGGGAAGTGAGAGGAAAGACTCAAGTGGGCAGGAAGAAAGATTCCGAGAAACACTTCACCGCAGGCAGAACAAATACAAAGAAAACCTGCGTAGGCACATCATAATTATCTGGAAACACACACACACACACACACACACTTTGCAAGACAGTGAAATCACATCCCTAGAGTGCTGAAAGAAAATAAGTGGTATTCTAACATTCTAGATCAGTGGAAAATATTCATGAATAAAATCAGGGCCTGGAGACGCAAGTTGGTGGCAAGTGAAAGGCCCTGGGTTTGAAAGCTGATGCTTCAGGAGGAGGTGAGGGGGGAAAGGGGGAGGGAGGGAGGGAAGAGGAGGAGAGAGGGGAGGGGAGAAAAGAAATGAAAACCAAGAGAGATTGTCACTGCTAGATCTGAACCCTGTGGCTTGTAAGGAAGCTTTTCAACAGAAGGGAAATAAATAGCACAAGATACAAACTTACATTTTCACAAATGAGCAAGCAACACCAAATATACATGTGGGTGGGTACTTTGAAAGGACTTTTCTTTCTTTCTTTCTTTCTTTCTTTCTTTCTTCCTTCCTTCCTTCCTTCCTTTCTTTCTTGTTTATATTATTTTATTTTATTTTGGTTTTTCGAGACAGGGTCTCTCTGTGTAGCCTTGGCTGTCCTGGACTCAATTTGTAGACCAGGCTGGCCTTGAACTCACAAAAATCCACCTGCCTATGCTCCTGCGTGCTGGGATTAAAGGTGTGCGCCACCACACCCAGCATCTGTTTAATTTTATGAGCATTGAAGTGAAGGTGTCAGACCCCCTGGAACTGGACTTACAGATGATTGTGAGCTGCCATGTGGGTGTTGGGAATTGAACCTGGGTCCTCTGGAAGAGCAGCCAGTGCTCTTAATCTCTGAGCCATCTATCTAGCCAAACATTTTTTCTTTTCTTTTTTTTCTCGTTTGGCTTTTTGAGACAGGGTTTCTCTGTGTAGCCTTGGCTGTCCTAGACTCACTTTGTAGACCAGGCTGGCCTCAAACTCACAGCGATCCACCTGCCTCTGCCTCTCAAGTGCTGGAATTACAGGTGTGTGCCACTGCACCTAGCTAACTTTTTTTTTTTAGTTAAAAAAAAATATAACCAGGCATGGCGGCACACGCCTTTAATCCCAGCACTAGGGAGGCAGAGGCAGGTGGATTGCTGTAAATTCGAGGCCAGCCTGGTCTACAATGTGAGTCCAGGACAGCCAAGATAACATAGAGAAACCCTGCCTCAAAAAACCAAAACCAAAACAAAACCAAAAAATGACTGTGGGGGTTAAAGCATTGTGTGGTATACACAGTGCACGTGATAATGTGATGACCTCTGCAAGAAGAATGGAGCTATAGCCCGGAATAGTGACAAACGCCTGTAATCCCAGCACTTAGGAGGCAGAAACAGGGGGATCTCCGTGTTTGGGGCCAGTCTGGTCTTCGTATTGAGTTCCAGGACATCCAGGGCTACATAAAGAGATCCTGTCTCAAAATCAAACAGGAAAAAGAAGCACCCCCCCCACACACACACACACAAGAATGGAATGGAGCTATAAAAATGTCAAGATTCTGGAGGCTTGGGGGGTATAGAGGGGGAGGGAGGGTGGCGCACACCTTTAATCCCAGCACTTGGGAGGCAGAGGCAGGCGGATCGCTGTGAGTTTGAGGCCAGCCTGGTCTACAAAGTGAGTTCAGGACAGCCAAGGCTAGCATAGAGAGACCCTGTCTTGAAAAACAAAAACAAACCAACAAAAATAAAATAAAATAAAATGTTGGCACTAAACTCAACCACATCAATTTCATAAATATATTATAAACGAGCTGGGCTATGGTGGTGTACACGTTTTATCCCAGCACTCTGGAGGCAGAGACAGGTGGATCTCTGTGAGTTCGGAGGCCAACCTAGTTTACAGAGTGAGTTCCAGGACAGCCAAAGCTACACAGAGAAACCTTGTCTCCAAAAACCAAAAACAGGATAGCAAATATAAATGAAGGAGATAATTCAGTTACGGGGCAGAGATGATCAGGAAAGATTAAAAAAAAAAACCCCAAACAAACAAATACAAACAGTGTATGTTGCAAGTGTTCCCAAACTGATCTATGGTGGTGGCTGCACATCTTGGGGAGGTTAAATTGTGCACTTGGAAGGAGTGAACTTTATTATGTAGAAAGTACACCTCAGTGTCTTTTGCACTGTGGGTGTGTGTCTTATGCACACACACACACACACACACACACACACACACACACATTTGGATTCATGAACACATGAGGCAGCTTGAAGGTCTCAGTTCTCTCCTTCCAACTGTGATTCCTGGGGCCTCGAGCCCTGACAGCGGTCATGGATTTTCTTGAAAGACATTTACAAATCTCTATTACTTTTTTTGGTTTGGTTTGGTTTGGTTTGGTTTTTTCGAGACAGAGTTTCTCTGTGTAGCCTTGGCTGTCCTGGAACTTGCTCTTTGGACCAGGCTGAGATCCACCTGCCTCTGCCTCCCGGAGTGCGGGGACTACAGGTGTGCATCATTGTGTCTGGCTTGATGGTTAATTTTTAAGCAACACGATAGTGGATGGATGGTGTAATCCACTGAACGATAGCTGGGTAAATAAATACTGATGATTGGGAGATCAGTGGTAGAGAGCTAATGAGTTGTAGAAGGAATGGCAGGGCTGGAAAATCATTATCTTGCAATGACTCTAGTCATACTTGAGTTGGGAAAAATATATAAATGGTTCAAGTGAAAGCAAGAGGGGCTACTTGAGGAGAAGGGGATCAGAAACAGAAAGGAAAGAGGTACAAGGGAGGACAAATTAAGCCCAGCACCCTGAAGGCTAATACAGAAGGACTGACTGTCCGTGAGTTCAAACCCAGCCCGGGGTACAAGAGTAAGGCCTTGTCTCAAAATAATAGTAATACTAATAATGTTATATGTTGAATAAAGATATCATAATTAAATCCATTATTTTATATGTATTTGAAAATTGCCATGTAGACAATATATTAATGCGTTAAAGCTGGCAACAAGAGCTAGAGAGATGGCTCAGCGGGCAAGAGCACTGACTGTTCTTCCAAAGGACCTGGGTTTAATACCCAGCACCCACATGGCAGCTCACACCTGTCTGTAACTACAAGATCTGACGTCCTCACACAGACATACATGCGGGCAAAACACCAATGCACATAAAGTAAAAATAAATAAATTATTTTTTAAAAAACTGGTGGGCTGGAGAGATGGCTCAGAGGTTAAGAGCACTGGCTGATTTTCCAAAGGTCCTGAGTTCAATTCCCAGCAACCACATGGTGGCTCACAACCATCTGTAATGAGATCTGGTGCCCTCTTCTAACGTGTGGACAGAATGCTATATAAATAATAAATTAAAAAAAAACTTTTGGGAAGAAAGAAACTGGTGACAAAAACTTAAAAGTAAGGCTGGATGTGGTGGCGCATGCCTTTAATCCCAGCACTCGGGAGGCAGAGGCAGGTGGATCTCTGTGAGTTCGAGGCCATCCTGGTCTACAAAGCGAGTCCAGGACAGCCAAGGCTACACAGAGAAACCCTGTCTCAAAAAAAAAAACAAAAAACAAAACAAAAAAACAAAAAAAAAAACCTTAAAAGTATACAAAAGAAGACACGTATAGTATGGAAATGCCATCCTATAAATGATTTGTTAATTAAAATTTAAAAAATAGAGTTATAGTAGAGAGAGGAAGCAAATACTACCTGTGTTATGGGAGTTTTGGTTACTCAGTTATGTGATGTAAACATGTTTTGTTTTAATCCCAGGTGTGGGATATGGGATTGTCCACAGCAGCAGACTGTTTGCCTCCTGGGGCTCTGAGAAGGGTGCGGTCTTTGCCAGCTGTGGTTAGTTTAATTCTGAGGACACTGGAGAGGGGATAAATGCCAGACGAGAGAGAGAGAGAGAGAGAGAGAGAGAGAGAGAGAGAGAGAGAGAGAGAGAGAGAGAGGGAGGGAGGGAGGGAGGGAGGGAGGGAGGGGGAGAGGGAGAGAGGGAAACAGAGAGACAGAGAGACAGAGACAGAGACAGAGACAGAGACAGAGACAGACAGACAGAGACAGAGACAGAGAGAGACTGAGAGACTGGCGGCTCAGAGAAGAATGCTGCTACTTCCCCCTGCTACTCCTGGTTGCTGTTGATGCAGCTGGAGATATCCTGAAATAAGGATTGAATTTGCCCCAAGGAACCCTAAACACCAGGAAGTAGCTAAAGAGAACTGTGCCCCTTCTCCCTCTAACCTCTCTCTCTCTCTCTCTCTCTCTCTCTCCCTCCCTCTCCCTCTCCCTCTCTCTCTCTTCTCCTCTCTCTTTAGTTTCGAGATAGGGTTTATTTTTTTAAAATATTTTATTAATTTATTCATATTACATCTCAATTGTTAGCCCATCCCTTGTATCCTCCCATTCCTCCCTCCTTCCTGCTTTCCTCCTACTCCCCTCCCCTATGACTGTGACTGAGGGGGACCTCCTCCCCCTGTATATGCTCATAGGGTATCAAGTCTCTTCTTGGTAACCTGCTATCCTTCCTCTGAGTGCCACCATGCCTCCCCATCAAGGGGACATGGTCAAAAATGGGGCACCAGAGTTCGTGTGAAAGTCAGTCCCCACTCTCCACTCAACAGTGGAGAATGTCCTATCCGTCGGCTAGATCTGGGTAGGGGTTTGAAGTTTACTGCACATATTGTCCTTGGCTGGTGCCATAGTTTGAGCAGGACCCCTGGACCCAGATCCGCGCGTCATAATGTTCTTCTTGTAGGTTTCTAGGATCCTCTGGATCCTTCTATTTCCCCATTCTCCCATGTTTCTCTCACCTAAAGTCCCAATAGGATGTCCTCCCCTCTGACCCACTTTCCTGGTATGGGAACACTTTTATGGGACATGCCCCTTGGGCTAGTGTCTTGATATAAGTGAGTATATACCATTTGAGTCTTTTTTGCTTCTGGGTTTCTTTATGTAACAGCTCACTGCAGGAGCTCCTACTAACTTTCTTTCTGTCCAACCACGTGTTGGGGTGTTGGAAGGGATTGGGGTGGAGAAGGGAGAAAGATATAAGAAACCAAAATGAAGGCTGAGTGTGGTGGCACACGCCTTTAATCCCAGCACTTGGGAGGCAGAGGCAGGGGGATCTCTATGGGTTCGAGGCCAGCCTGGTCTACAGAGTGAGTCCAGGACAGCCAAGGCTACACAGAGAAACCTTGTCTTGAAAAACAAAAACAAAACAAACAAACAAATATATATATATATATATGAAAAGAAACCAAAATGAAAATAGAGTTTAAAAGTGCACCAAGATACCTGGATTTACTTAAGTTAGTATGCAGAATGTGAACTACCTGGTGTCATTTGAGTCCCTGACATAGTATTTTAAAAAGTATGTAATGCGGCTGGAGAGATGGCTCAGAGGTTAAGAGCTCTGATTGCTCTTCCAGAGGTCATGAGTTCAATTCCCAGCAACCATATGGTGGCTCACAACCATCTATAATGTGATCTAATGCCCTTTTCAGCACTGTGTCCATAATAATAAATAAATATTTTTTAAACAGTATGTAACATGTAAATTATATTCTAGAGAAAACAGAAACCCTTGAAATAAATCTGTCAGGTCTGGGCTAGAGGCACCGCAAGCCTGTTGTTTCTCTACCCTCCCAGCTGCTGTCCAGGACCGGCCGACATCCTGCTGTGGCTGGCTGTGAGCTTGTAAAATCCTCTAATCTCCACTTGCTTACCAAGCACCCTAAGCTATCAGGGGCTACAAGTGGCCACGCATTGACCTTCCGCCTTCCCTGGTGACTGGAAATCACAGACAACTCGACTGCACGTACCATGGCTACTCATCCGCTACATGTCACGAGACCTCTCCCATCTCCACGAGGAGTAGTACCCACGGGGTTGGAGGGATGGCTCAGCAACACAGGACACTGACTGCTCTTCCAGAGGACCAGGACCCAAACGCCAGCATCTACACAGCAGCTAACAACTGTCTGCAACTCCAAGGTTTGATACTCACACAGACAAAACACCAATGCATGTAAAATAAAAGTTAGAAAGAAAAAAAGGAGTACCCACTTAGCCTAGTGAGTCTGAATTCTCCTCAGAGCCCCTGCTGCCATGCTAGCTTTCCAAAAGACCAATTTCTTATCCAAAAGGGCAATTTGTCTCAGTGGCCCTCTTGATTCCTAGCCTGTGATCTTACATAATCTAAATCTCATTACAAGATATAGCAAATCAACTAAAATTAGCATGCGTTCTACAAGAGAACTATTCTGGGATGGCTCAATAGATTAAAATGCTTACTGTGAGCCCGGCATGGTGGTGCACAACTTTGACACCAGTGTAAGCCAATAGAAAGTCTTTATTAGCATGTTCTGCCTGGGTTAAAGAAAAAGGATGCTCTATTAGAGTTAAGGTCACTACATCCTGCTATGTTCTTTACTCCCAGAGAGCTGGAAAGCCCCCCAAGAGCTCCTCTACCCTAAATCTCAGCCAATCATCTTAAAATGCTTTGTCTAGCCACTTGGATACATGGTGCTCAGAACAAAATCAATTCTTCTTATGTTTAGCTAATGGAAATGATGCAGTGCTGCCCTCTCCTTTGCTTCCCACCTGCTTATTTGGTTGTTACAGTTTATCATATAAAAAGCCTGCCTTAGAGGCAGACCGATGTCACGGTCTAATTCCCAAATTCAGACAGTGGCCCTGACCGGCTAGTTCTTGTTCAGCATTCAAATAAACTTCCATCAATCTGAGTCCGGTGTCCGAGTGGTCAGTGTGTGGCTGTTCGTAAGTCCTAGCAGTCTGGGGGCCTTTTATAATCAAAGGCTGCTCTAAAATGAACAAACAAAGAGGCTGGAGAGATGGCCCAGTGGTTAAGAGTTCTCTTTGCTCTTGCTGAGGACCTGGGTTCAGTTCTCAGCACCTACGAAGGGCTCACAACCACCCTTAAGTCCAGTTTTAGGGGAGTCAATGCCCTCTTCTGACTTCCTTGGGAACTGGGCGTGCACATGGTATACAAACAAAAATGCAAGCAAAACCATTCATCTACACAAAATAAAATAAATCTTAAAATGAAAGTAAGCCAGGCGTGGTGGCACACTCCTTTAATCCCAGCACTTGGGAGGCAGAGGCAGGCGGATCGCTGTGAGTTCGAGGCCAGCCTGGTCTACAAAGTGAGTCTAGGACAGCCAAGGCTACACAGAGAAACCCTGTCTCAAAAACAAAATAAAACAAACAAACAAAAAAAAAAAAAAAAGAAAAGAAAAGAAAAGAAAAAGACATTAAAAACACTTGACAGTTTAATGCAAAATGTGATTCTGAACTGGATCTGTACCAGAAAAAGACTTACAGCTGTCATTACCTGACTGTGGATGGGATATTGTCATGGATCAGATAGTGTCATATCTGTGCTGAATTTCCTCATTTTAACGGTTGTACTGTGGTCATGTAGGAGGCTGAGATCTTGTCATTAGGAAATAGCGCTGTAGTATTTGGGGTAAAGAACATGATGCTATCATGTATCTACAAGTCTTTTGTGGTGTGCACACACTGATATAAAAGGTGGGTGACATAGAGATCGGGGGACAGAGAATGATAAAGCAGTTGTGGTAACAGCTACATGGGACACCTGCTTTTTGGGGGTGAAAAGCACATTTTGTTTTCTTGTAACTTTTCTGTAAGCTCTCATCTATTTTATAATAAACTGTTTGCAAGGGTAGGAGGAATGGTACCAGTACTTGGGTGTCTCGGGCAGGAGGATCCAGAATTTGGGGCCAGCCTGGATGGTGGGGGGTGGAGGGGGGGAAGATTTAGGCTTTTAATGAATATATTAGAAAAGAATAAAGCCTAAAAATTCATGAGCTAGCCGGGTGTGATAGCACATGCCTGTAATTCCAGCACTTGGAGCAGAGGCAGGCAGATCGCTGCGAGTTCAAGGCCAGCCTGGTTTACAAAGGGAGTTTAGGACAGCCAAGGCTACACAGAGAAACCCTGTCTCGAAACAACAACAACAAAAACAAAAAACAAAAAAGAGTGGATTCCTGAGTAGCTCTTGGTGTCTGCTGCTAACTTGTCAGTGGAGCTTTTCAGGTCCAAGCCCTCTTTTTTTCTGGTCTGGAGAGATGGCTCAGAGGTTAAGAGCACTGACTACTCTTCCAAAGGTCATGAGTTTGATTCCAAGCAACCACATGGTGGCTCACAGCCATCTATGATGAGATCTAGTGCCCTCTTTTGGTGTGCAGGCAGAATGTTGTATACATAATAAGTAAATAAGTCTTTTTAAAAATGTATTATTAATGCCAGGTATGCTGGTCCATGCCTATAATCCTAGCACTCAGAGAGGTGGAGTTCAAGCCTGGGCCACTTAGCCTCATATGTAAGACTGGTGAGATGGCTCAGCAGGCAAAGGTGCTGGCTGAGCAAGTCCAGGGACCTGAGTTCAATTCCTGGAACACAGTAAAGATGGAAGGAGAGTATTAACTCCACAAAGTTGTCCTCTGACCTCCACAGGAGTAAGGTAACAGACACACACTAATAACTAAGAAAAACCTTCCAGCTGGATGTGGTGGCTCACGCCTTTAATCCCAGCACTCTGAGAGGCAAAGGCAGGAAGATCTTCCTGAGTTTGAGGCCAGCCTGGTCTACAAAGGAGTCCAGGACAGCCAAGGCTACACAGAGAAACCCTGTCTTGAAAAACCAAAATCCAACCAACCAAACAAAAAAACCAAGGAAAACAACAACAACAAAAGAAAAGAAAAGAAAAAGAAAGAAAAGAAAAATTTCCCTGGCAGTGGTGACGTATACATTTAATCCCAGCATTCTGGATCTGGCAAGTAAATCTCTGTGAGTTCAAGGCCAGCCTGGTGTACAGAGTGAGTTTCAGGACAGTCAAAGCTACACAAAAAACTCTTATCTTAAAAAACAAAATGGATTCCCAGCACTCAGAGGGGTAGTGCACGCCTCTAATCCCAGCACTCAGGAGGCAGAGGCTGGTGGATCTCTGTGAGTTCGAGGCCAGCCTAGTCTACAAAGTGAATCCAGGATGGCCAACGCTACAGAGAAACCCTGTCTCGAAAAACAAGCAAACAAACAAACAACAACAACAACAAGACAGTTTACAAAGTAGGGGAAGATTGTGCAGCACACAGAGCCAAGACACGGCTTGTTTCCGGTGTGGGATACCGGATTTGTTTTTTAACAGCAAGGAACATGGCTACTTTTACGAGGACAGTAAAGGACATGCTGAAGGTTTCTTGGGGATCCTAGTCATATTACGGTATTTTTAAAAGAACAGGTGATAAAAACACGCGGGTGATCTGGCTGCCATATAGGTCACATCCCAGGGGTCCTCTGGACTGATCTGGCTGGCTAGGAGAGCGTCCCCTTCCTCAACGCCCCACGTGCTTTCCTCCAAAAGTATGATTGGGTGGGAAAGACCTTCCTTCCGGGATCGAGGAAGACAGTTCTTATGTCCAAGGTCTAGGAGTAGCTGCTGTCGGCCGTTAAGGACTCCAAGCACGCTGTCAGCATACTTTTCCAACAGACCATAGGATCGTCAAGCTTCCAAACTTGCAGACAAAGGCGCTGCAAGCAACCTGCTTTTCTGAAAAAAATACCCCACAAAACAGGTGATGGTTTCTCTCTCCGTCTCCCCTAAGATGCAGCTGCGCCCCAGAACTTTACCCAGCGTTTGGCTACAATTGGAGGGGTTAGGAGAAGAGGCACAGAGAGGAGACCCAGGTAGGGCAGCGTCGCCTTTGCCCCAAGCTGTGACAGACACACTCATTGTTGCACCAGAGCGCCCCCTGGTGGGAAAATTTAGAGCTGACCTGGAAGCTAGTCTGTCCCTCCAACAGAGTCGCAGCGGAGACTCGCTCTGCTCTTGAGTAGGGACTTTGGTCACCATGAGGCTGCGGTTTCCACTCTCCCGGAAGCAGAAGAGGAGCCAGTGGGACTCAGTCTCCCTTGACTCCCTTGATTGCCTGGTGACCCCTGAGTACAGCGTTCTCCGGGTAAGGTATTTTAAACCATGTGCTTATGACATGTAGGACTGAAGATACATCTTATTTAGTGGGGTGCTGGCCTAGCCTGCACCAACGGATCCCCTGCAGAGCGTTAACACGATGGGGTGGTGCACACTGTAACTCCTATGCTGAAGAAGAAGAGGCAAGAGACTCAGGAATTTAAAGCCGTCCCAGACTTCACAAGAGAATTTAAGACCAGACTCTGTCCCAAAAGCAAGCAAACAAAACCTAACGATTTGCAAATGTTCGGTAGAGTTTTTTAAGGCAGGAGTTGGACTCCCAACTCTTCCTCTCCTGCCCTCCCTCCCGTTCTCTCTCTTTCTTCCTTCCGTAGACCTGAGCTTTAGTCATCACCTGCGCTGCTGCAGCCCACCGATAAGCTGCTCACTCTGAGGGTCTGAGAAGCTGGGCTGTCAAAACACCGCTGTCAGGGAGCGGCTGGTAGAGTTCACACCGCGGAATCTTGTTGCTAAGCGATATGAGAGGGTTCAAGGAATGATATGCCCAATGGCAGAAGAGTACATAGAGCAGCTTGGAGGACCTCCCACTTCCAAATCTGTGACAATTTGAGCATCAGATTGACGATGCTGTTGGTCATGACGCAGGCCTGTAACCGGTAAAGAGGATGAAGGGTTCAAGTCTAGCCCGGCACGGTGGTCCACGCCTTTAATCCTAGCACTCGGGAGCGGGGATCTCGGGGCAGCCTGGGCTACAAAGTGAGTGAGTTCAAGGCCAGCCAAGTCCAGGGCAGCCAAGGCTACACAAAGAAAACCTATCTTAATAAATAAATAAATAAATAAATAAATAAATAAATAAATAAATAAATAAAATAAAAAGATGCATTTCCTGCTGGAAATCTGCCTAGCAGATGGCATCCTTGACCCTTAAGTGACCAAGGTTAACTGCTGTAGTAATGGGCAAATCACATTTTTTTTTGTCCACCTGATAAGATACAAAGGAACATAGCTTGCCTCTTTGTGCCATTCCTGCTATGACAATCCCCTCTGCCTAATCTCGTGGAAACATGGACAAGGCTTTCAGAATAAGTGTCCTGTAGCCTTCAAAAGGTCTAAGTTATCAAAGTCAAGGGCAGAATGAGAAACCCTTTCCCCAGTCGAAGGGAGCGCTTTAAAGAGACAGGTACCCATATAGGTCTGGTTCTCGAGCACTTACTTAGCATCCATAAGTCTGGGGTTGATTATAAACTAAATGTGTATGCCGGGCGTGGTGGCGCACACCTTTAATCCCAGCACTCAGGAGGCAGAGGCGGGCAGATCGATGTGAGTTCGAGGCCAGCCTGGTCTACAAAGTGAGTCCAGGACAGCCAAGGCTAACACAGCGAGACCCTGTCTCGAAAAAACAAAAAAAACCCCAAATGTGTAGTTTATACCTGAGCTTCCAGCATTGAGGAAGCGGAGGCGGGTGGATCTCTGTGAGTTTGAGGCCAGCCTGGTCTAAACAGCTAGTTCTAGGCCAGCCAGGGCTACAAAGCGAGATCCTGACTCAAAAAAGGTTTTCCTAGAAATGTAAACATTTTTAAAATGAAAACTTTTAGCCTAGATATGGTGGAACTATCTATAATCTCAGCACTTAGGGGGAGGATCAAGAGGTCAAGGTTGGGGGCTGGAGAGATGGCTCAGCAGTTAAGAGCACTGGCTGCTCTTCCAAAGGTCCTGAGTTCAATTCCCAGCAACCACATGGTGGCTCACAACCGTCTATAATGTGATCTGATGTCCTCTTCTATTGTGCATGAAAAACAGAGCGCTCATATAAATTTAAAAATAAATAATAAAGAAAGAAAGAAATAGCTCAAGGTCATCCTCAGAGTCATACTGAATTTGAGGCTAGCCTGAGCTACATGAGACTTGTCTCCAAAACAGACTTTTGTTTAAGATAGTCTCTTTCTTTTACTTGGGAGATCTTTTTTGGAGGGGGATGTTTCAAGACAGGGTCTCTCTGTGTTGGCCTTGGCTGTCCTGGACTCACTTAGTAAACCAGGCTGGCCTTGAACTCACAGTGATCTGCCTGCCTCTGCGTCCCAAGTGCTGGGATTAAAGGCGTGTGCCACCATGCCCGGCTATTCTGGAGATCTTAAACACTGACTATCTATTATATATTTGTTTATGCTGAATGGCATCCATTTTTTCTTTGTTGTTCCCCCCTCTCTCTCCCTCTCTCTCTCCCTCTCTCTCTCCCTCTCTCCCTCTCTCTCCCTCTCTCTCTCCTTCTGTGTGTCTGTGTGTGTGTCTGTGGCCAGCCTGGAATTCACCATGCAACCCAGGCTGGCCACAGACTTGTAGTGCCTCCTGCCTCAGCCTCCTGAGAGCTGGCACCACAAACATGAGTTGTGGGCCTTTGTCTGTAGGTGGAGGAGATACCCTCACCACGTAAGCTTCTTCGTGCTCCAAAATAGACGGCTGTTCCCCCTGCTGGCAACAGTCCACAAGACCCTAAAATGTGTCAAAGGCTAGTTCCTTGCAGAGAGGCTTTCAAAGCAAACCTCACAGACTTTAGGCAGAGTCAAAAGCTGGCTCTTTGAAGAAACGCATATCAAAGCTGCCCTGGAGACAAGGCCCGGGAGAGGTCCTGGGTACTTACGCCTTCTGCAATTCAGATATTCTTGGTTAAAAAACCCAGAGATCTGGGGTGGGAAGTAGGGCGCTCCCATTTCTCCCTCTGTAGCTCCCTGTCTTTGTCTTTCTTTTATCATTAAGCTTAGTGAATTAAAATCTATTTCTTAGACTCTCGACTGTCTTTATTTTAACCAAGTGCATTCTGTTATCTGGCCTTTTTATAAATCCTATGTCCCCCTCCACCCCCAGCTGAAAGTGACACTGGACTCCCAGCATCTCAATCCAGACTAAGTGCTTGGCCATCCTGTGCTCCTTCAAGTTAGGGATCTGACCCAGAAAGCTCCCTCCCTGCCAAAGAGGCCTTCTGCATAACCGGTTCCCGGGACAGAGACTTCCTCAGCCAGCTACATTAAGGCTGAGGAAAACTCCGCGTCCAGCGCCCAGGCTGAAGAAACCTCTTGGACTAGATTCTCAGCCCAGCCTCCTGGAGAAAGGAACCCACAATGAGTTGCCATATCTAACTTGAAACTTTTGCCAAGTGGTGGTGGCACACACCTTTAATCCCTACACTGGGGAGGCAGAGGCAGCCTGAGTTTGAGTTCGAGACCAGCCTGGTCTACATAGTGAGTTTCAGGACAGCCAGAGTTACATAGAGAGATCCTGTCTGGAAAACCCAAACCAAATAAAAACCAAACCAAACCAACCAACCAACCAACCAACCAACCAACAAACCCCGCCCTTTTTGCTTTTTCTGTATTTATTTTCTTAAAGAAACTATTAGGCAGGGCTGGAGAGATGGCTCAGCAGTTAAGAGCACCATCTGCTCTTCCAGAGGTCCTGAGTTCAATTGCCAGCCACCACAGGGTGCCTCACAACCATCTATAATGTGATCCGATGCCCTCTTCTGGCCTACAGGCACACATGCAGGCAGAACACTGTGTAATAAATAAATAAATCTAAAAGAAAAAAGAAAAAAAGAAAGAAACTATTAGGCACTCCAAGGATAAAGGTCCTGGTTCTGTCGGGTACCTTTCTGGTTGTCAAATGGACACTCTCAGTCACTTATAAGCGCTACAAGGTTTGGTGCATGATTATCTGCATAGCTCAGTGGCCTATTTCAAATTCAGCCCAAGGGGAAACAAACCATTATATTTTGGGAGTCACATAGGGAATCCAGGCCCAGAGTCTGAGCTGATTGCCCTTCCACGCTAGTCGGACGGAGCCCCTGGGACTCAGGAATCTGTGTCTTCAGGGAAACATGAGTCACTCCGCCAATGTGCAGCTGGACTCTCCCGAGCAGAGCACAATGGGGATGTGGAAATTGGAGGCAGCGGGCAGGGATCTATATAGCCCGGGCAGAGTTCACACTCTTCCTGTTGTTACATTGTGAAATGGAAACACTGTTTCCTGGGAAAAGGGCCAAATTCCAGGGAAGACACCAGTTGCTGAAAAGAGCACAGCTGCTCAATGCTTCTGTGTTTGCAGAGAACAGCTTGTTTTCCACGTTTGGGTTTGGTTCCAAACATACAGAAAAGGGGGTGGGGTGGGGTGGGGTGGGGCTCAGCTCACCTATAGCAAAAATGCATCAGGAACTGTCTTGACTTGAAACCGTGCGGGTTGCTTGCCACAAGAGCGTATCAATTGTTCCGACATGTTCTTCAAAGATAAGAACAGACTTTGGGGGGGGGAAAAAAAAAAGAACATACTTCGGGCTGGAGAGATGGCTCAGAGGTTAAGAGCACTGTCTCCTCTTCCAGAGGTCCTGAGTTCAATTCCCAGCAACCCACATGATGGCTCATAACCATCTACAGTGAGATCTGGTGCCCCCTTCTGGTGGGTCGGTGTACATGCAGGCAGATACTGTCTACATAACAAATAAATCATAAAAAAGAGAACATATTACATCCTTGTAACATCCTTAGTTACTGTTACTATTATTTTGATTTTTAAAAATTATGTGTATGTGTATTTTGTCTGCATGTATGTCTGTGCACCAATATGTCCTGGGTGCCTGAGAAAGCCAGGGGAGGTGATGGATCTCTTACGGAATTGTAGACAATTGTTGTTCTTTCTTTCTTTCTTTCTTTCTTTTCTTTTCTTCTTTTTTTTTTTTTTATTTTGGTTTTTCGAGACAGGGTTTCTCTGTGTAGCCTTGCCTGTCCTGGACTTCCTTTGTAGACCAGGATGGCTTCGAACTCACAGCAATCCGCCTGCCTCTGCCTCCCGAGTGCCCGAGTGCTGGAATTAAAGGCGTGCGCCACCACGCCCGGCTTTTTTTTTTTTTTTTGAGACAAGGATCTCTTTGTAGCCCTGGCCATCTTGAACGTGCTTTGTAGACCAGGCTGGCCTCAAAGTCACAGAGATCCGCCTGCCTCTGCCTCCCAAGAGCTGGAATTAAAGGCCTGCGCCACCACGCCTGGCACCCTGCCTCCTTTTAATAGAGGAAATTTGTGCTACATATTAATGGCATAAATATAAATAGTTCACTTATTTATCACAGAAAGATTAAATCTAACCTCAACCTGGGGAACATTTTCAAGAGTAACTCTGTACAACTGAGAAATAGTAAAGCTTAATTTTATGTTGTTGTTTGAAGCCAGTCCTCATGTAGCCTAGACTGGCCTCAACCTTGCTGTGTAGCTGAGAATAGCCTTTGACTCCTGGTCCTCCTGTCCTCCACACCTGGAGTGCTGGCATAGCAGGTGTGCATCTTCAACACACCTGGTTTCTGTGGTGCTGGGGCTGAGCTGAGTTTTATGTATGCCAGGCCAGTATCCTACTGAGCTACAATCCCAAAGCTGAATTACTTAGGAATATTGTTTGGTGGAGCAGGAGATGTGAGTTGTAGTAGAGCATATTTTTTTTTTTTTTTTTTTTTTGGTTTTTTCAAGACAGGGTTTCTCTGTGTAGTCTTGGCTGTCCTAGACTCGCTTTGTAGTCCAGGCTGGCCTTGAACTCACAGCGATCCGCCTGCCTCTGCCTCCCGAGTGCTGGGATTAAAGGCGTGCGCCACCACGCCCGGCAATAGAGCATATTTTTGAGGCCAGTTTGCCTTACTCTTGTTTTGTTTTGTTTGTTTTTTTAGACAGGGTTTCTCTGTGTAGCCTTGGCTGCCCGGGACTTGCTTTGTAGACCAGGCTGGCTTCGAACTCACAGGGATCCACCTGCTTCTGCCTCCGGAGTGCTGGGATTACAGGCGTGCGCCACCACTGCTCCGCTGTGGCTGTGTTCCATGTTCTTGCAGAGGACCTGTGTTTAGTTCTTCCCTCCCCCTCAGACAGGGTTTCTCTGTGTAGCCTTGGCTGTCCTGAACTTGCTTTGTAGACCAGGCTGGCCTCGAACTCATAGCAATCTGCCTGTCTCTGCCTCCCAAGTGCTGGGATTAAAGGCGTGCGTCACCACGCCCGGCCTGTTTTTAGTTCTAAGCAACCGCACCAAGTGTCTGATAAACACCTGAGCTCCAGCTCCAGGGGATCTGACACCTTCTGGCCTCTGTGGACACATACATGCACACACACATAAAAATATTTGAAAAATCCTCCTTCCTTGACTCCCAAGTATTGATATTATAGGTATGTACCACCATCCACAGCATCAAAGAGATCCTGGTCTAACAGGAGAGAAAAAACATATACACAGAAGGAAGCAGTGGCAGATGACAACGACGCCAAAGGAGATGATGGCTGTGGCTTGTCTTTGGACTAGATCTGTCAGGGGAACTGGACTAGCAGAAGGTTAATGCCAAAACAGAAGACCGTACTATCAGTCACTACTATGTATTTAAGGCTAGGTGCCAGGCAAAACCCAGCAGCAAAGCATCTCGACCCCACGGTCTCCAGCCAGATGCAGCCACCTCCTCCTCTGAGAGGAACTGACAACCAAGGCAACGCCTTAGGAAGATTAGCCAGCGGTGCTGTGCCCGCAGGGTGAATTGGAGAGGAGAGGTTAAAGAGACAGGGGCTAGAGAGGCCTGGGAGCCCTCTGCCACTCTCCAGAACCGGCTTCATGGTAAGGAAACCCTGAGAGCGAGGACTGCTCTTGCAGAGGACCCACAGTCAGTTCCCGGCACCCACGCTGGGTGGCTCGCGACCACCTGTAACTCTAGCTCCAGGAAACTCCGGGCCCTTTTCTTTTCTGATTTTTTTTTTAAAAAATATTTATTTATTTATTACATATATAGTATTTTGCCTGCATGTACTCCTGCCCTCCTGAAGGGGGCACCAGATCTCATTGTAGATGGTTGTGGTCACATTATGGTTGCTGGGAACTGAACTCAGGACCTTTGGAAGAACATACAGTGCTCTTAACCTATGAGCCATCTTTCCAGCCTCTCTTTTCTGATTTTTTTTTTTTTAAAAAAAAGATTTTATTTGTTTTTATTGTATGTGTGTGGTTGTTTTGTCTACATGCATGTCTATGTATCACATGCTTGCCTAGGACCTGGGGCGGCCAGAAGGCGTTGGATCCTCCAGAATAGGAGTTACAGATGGTTGCGAGCTACCCTGTGGATGCTGGGAATCAAACCTGCGTCCTTGTGCAGGAGCAGCCTCTCCTCTCAGCCTCTCAACAGCCAGCCGAGCCAGCTCTCCAGGGCCTCTTTGGGCCTCTGTAGGTATCTGCTCTCATGTACATGTACCCCACACAGACACACAGGCTTACGTGTAATTTAAAATAAAGCAGTAAGACACTGAAGAGATGGCTCAGTTAAAAACACTTGCTACAGCCGGGTGTGGTGGCGCACGCCTTTAATCCCAGCACTTGGGAGGCAGAAGCAGGTGGATCTCTGTGGGTTCAAGGCCAGCCTGGTCTACAAAGTGAGTCCAGGACAGCCAAGGCTACACAGAGAATCCCTGTCTCGAAGAAAAACAAACAAAACAAAACAAAACAAAAGGTGAGCATGGTGGTGGCACACTCCTTTAATGCTAGCATTTGGGAGGCAGAGGTAGGTGGATCTCTGTGAGTTCAAGGCCAGTCTAGTCTACGCAGCAAGTCTCAAGGAGGCCAGGGCTACTTGGCGAGACCCTGCATTGAGAGAAAAAAATAAGTTATTGATTGATTCATTGATTGGAGTTCTGGGGACGTGACCCAAGACAAAGCCTTACAGGAGTCCCAGCCCAATCTAATTTGTTGTTTATTTTTTCCTTTGTTTATCTGAGACAGGGTCTCACGTAGCCAGATGGCCTCAAACTCATGTAACTGAGGATAGCCTTGAACTCCTGATTCTCTTGCCTCTGCCTCCCAAATCCTAGGATTACATAGGTCACTACAGCTGGCTGCCAACGTACTGATTTTTCTTTCTTTTTTTTTTTTTTTTAAAGAGAAGGAGTTTCTGAGGAAGAGAAACATACAAACAATACAGAAAAATTCTTTTTATATACGTCAGGGAAACAAGAATAATACCGCTAAAGCTACCTCGGGGGTGCCCGCCGTTTGTGGCAGCTGTGAGCCAGCTGCTGAGGGCTGGCCTTGGTTTCTCTGATGTAATGACACATCTCCCATCCCAACCGTTTATTGTTCACCAAACACACTGTCACCTTGGGATCTCTCCCAGCTGGGAGCCTAAACCGAGTGGAGCAGATTACTCACCTTTTGTCCCATTTGCTTAAATGGAAGCCAGGGAAGTTGAGGACACAACCACGATGAGCTGAGCAGTGCTTGGCTGGTTCCCCATCTGCTTCCCTTCGCTCTGCTTTTTCCAGGGTTGCGAAGGTCCCTTCCTATACACTTCCAGAATCTCCTCCATCCTTGCCCACTCCCTCAGGAGCTGGCTCATGGGTAAATTCTTGTCCTTTGCTGGATAGAGGCATGGGTGAGGGAATATGATAGAGCACTGGGTGTGTTTTTATTCTGGTGTGTGTGTGTGTGTGCGCGCATGTGTGTGTGTGTGGTGTGGTGTGTGTGTGTGTGCGCGCGCGCGTGTTTTTCTTTCTTGCCTCACTATGCATTTTGTGGACCCCTTTCCAGCAGCTGAAACATACATTTCAGGGAGCAGACTGAGGAATGGCAAACTCAAAGACAAATCTGAATGTCAGCAACGGCGTGTGGGGTGCCATGGCAAAGGCAAAGGCACTGCTGATTGCCACTGAAATGGAGTGAAATGGGTTTTGCAAGGATTGCTGGCCTCCGGGTCTGAGCATCAGCCAGGGCTGGTAAAGCCTTGCACAGGGCTCAACACACCCCCTGTTGGAATCAGTTGGCACATAATAATAATAATAATAATAATAATAATAATAATAATAATAATAATAAACAGCCCTGAGAGAGGCTTGCTGATATGGGCATTTTTGCGACAGAGCTTTGCAGGGGTAGGTCCTTTGGCAAAAATTCTCTGTGAGGGGAGGAGGAGGCATCGAATGAGTCAGATCTGTACTCATGGGGCTAACCCCCTGGGACATAACTTGACTCATCCACAAACGCCGAGATTCCTTTTGAAGAAGTGGACTGCAAATACGTCCCTGGGGGTAAAGCCACAGCTGCATTGACTTAACAGTTGCTTTAGGAAGCATGTAGCCATAGAAAGTCTTCTCTAATATGTAATGTGTAAATGTCCACTGATAGGGAACTGGTTGAATAAGTTATGGTACATGCATACATTGAAAAGTAGGGCAGTTCTGTGTGTGTGTGTGGGGGGGCAGATCTTAGAGATATTAGCAACTCAGAAAAGAAAAGCTAGCATATATATGTATATATAATATGATCATTTCTGCACAAAATTTTTCTTTCTTTTTTTTTTTTTTCCCCTGTCTTCCTTTCCTTTGAAACAGGTTAGCACTGGTTGGCCTGGAACTTTCCTATGTAGACTTATGGCTTCACATTTATAATGAGCTCCCAGCCTCTGCCTCCCAAGTGCTGGGATTAAAAGTGTATGTCACCATGCCCAGCTTTTTTTTTTTAAACAGAAAAATAGGGTTTTATGCCAGACATGGTAGTGCATGCCTTTAATCCCAGCACTCAGGAGGCAGAGGCAGGTGGATCGCTGTGAGTTCAAGGCTGGCCTGGTCTACAAAATGAGTTCAGGACAGCCAAGGCTACACAGAGAAACCTTGTTTCTAAAAACAAAAACAAAAAAGAAAAGAAAAATAGGGTCTTGCTATTGCAGCCCAGGCTGGCCTCCAACTCACAATTATTTTGCTTCGGCCTCACATGAGCTGGAATTGCAAATATATATGATTAAACCTAAGGTGTGCACAGAAAAGTGCTATAGAAAAATCCCACAGGAAAATATTAACAATGGTTTTCTGGGAGGAAGGAGAACTAATTACCGGGACAGGAAAGGAAGTACAATTTTCTAAGCTGGGCTTGGTGGAGCACATCTGTAATCCCAGTACTTTGGAGGCTGAGGCAGGAGACTCACCACAGTATGAGGCTAGCTGGAGCTAGCAAGACCCTGTTTCAAGGAACAAAAACAGCCGGGCATGTCGGCACAGGCTTATAATCCAAAAGAAAACAACAAATAAATTGGCATCATCCCACTGAACTACTTCCTGTACTATTTGCAATGTGTACCTTGCCTGTTTAGATAACATAGTGAGGGGTTGCTGGTGAGGTGGCACTGCCGGTAAAGGTCCCTGCCACCCAGCCTGATGATGTGAGTTTAATCCCAAACATCATTCATGGTGGGAGGAGAGAACTGACTCCAAAAATTGTCCTCTGACACGCCTGCCTACACACACACACACACACACACACACACACACACACACACATACACACACACACACATACACACTTAAACATTATATAACTAATTCTTTTAATTAAAAACAAGATTTATTTTTTTTAATGTGTGTGAATGTTCTCCTTGCATGTATGTATGTGCACCACGTGTTTGCCTAGTGCTGGTAGAGGCCAGAAGAGGGTGTCAGACCCCCTGGGATTAGCGTTATGCATGGTCAGGAGCCACTATGCGCTGCTGACCAAGCTGGCCTCAAACTCACAGAGATTTGCCTGCCTCTGCCTCTCGAGTGCTGGGATTACGGGCATGTTGCACCACCGCCCGGCCCAGTATTTAGCTCTTAATGATAGTGGACACCAGACTAGAAATGACCTTTTGCCGAGCCTGTCCAGCTGGAGAACCCCAAGCCTGGTTTCCTAAGCAGGGAAAAGGTTTTCAGGATCTCTGTGGGAAAGGGAATTGGGGTGACTCCAGGGACTGCTGAGGGCCAGATACCAAAGAGGTCTCTAGACCTCTGAGCTAAGGACTTTTCTGTGCCTGCTCAGAGCTGCCTGCCCCTTGGTGTCCACCATGAAGAAAATTTCCCCATAAGGGAGTATCGCCAGAGTTGCCCCATTCCTGCCCCTAACGAAATGTTCAGAGTGCCCGCAGAGTCCAAAGACTTGGAGCTAATTTTGTTTGTTTGTTTGTTTTTTTGGTTTTTCAAGACAGGGTTTCTCTGTGTAGCCTTGGCTGTCCTAGACTCGCTTTGTAGACCAGGCTGGCCTCGAACTCACAGCGATCCGCCTGCCTCTGCCTCCCAAGTGCTGGGATTAAAGGCGAGCGCCACCACTGCCCTGTCTTTTAAGCCTTGGAGCTAAGAACAGACGCCAACAGTAACCCTGAGTGAACCCTAGCGAGCCACCTGCCTTCTCTTGGCCTTCCGTGCTTTGCTAGATTAAGAGATGGGGTTCTGTGATCTCCCTGAATGCTCACCCAATATCTGAGAAGCCGAGAGGAGAACAAGTCTGATGCCACACTCTCTGAGGTCTGAGTCAGCTAGACTTCTGCTGGAGGGGACACGGGGAGAGGTGACCAAAAGCCTTTCCTTTATATTTTATTTCTCACCTTAGTCCTCCCCTGTCCTGACAACACTTAGAGAAACCTGTCTGTCACTCCATCTCTTCCCTCACTCTCACTAACAGTTCCCCGAGCTTTAGGCACAGTGGTAACTCAATGTATAGATAGTGTGTCGGGTCGATTTGAAAAAGATTGTATAGGACAAGAATCCTACAATGACACTAGGCGTAGACCCAATTGATGCTCTGTTTGGATCTCAGCTTGTTCTTAAATGGCCGGAGTAGGTCTATGGGTGAGGGAAAAGTAAGGGAAAAAGAATAAGTAGAGCACACTCCAAGGACCTGATTCTTTTCCCAGCTCACATTCCTCCGCCCCTGTCCCGCTGCCGTAGCCTCCACTGCCACGGAGAGGGGGGGCCGGGGGGGGGCTATACTCCTGCTCCAACTATTCCAACCATCCTGAACAGGGTGGGGCACTAGGCTCTCAGGTCCCCCGCTCCGCTGCCCCTCCCGGGTTGGCCTCCCCTTCTGCCCTGGTTCCTCCCTTTCTGGGGTGGGGCCAGCCAATAGCCGAAGTGACTCCGGGTTTGGCCTGGGAGCTGGGCAACTCGCGGATTCCCCGCCCCACAGTTCTGGCCAGCGTCCCGGTGCGCACGGACGTGGCTCGAGTTTCCTCCCCTCTGGGCTCCTGCTCGCTTTCCCCTCTCTCGCTCCTCTTTCTCTCCCGGTCTCCCGCTCCAGTTCCACCCGGCGGGCTCCGCACGGCTCCGGGAAGCCATGGAGGATGTCACACTCCATATCGTCGAGCGGCCGTATTCGGGATTTCCCGATGCCTCCTCCGAGGGCCCGGAGCCCACCCCAGGAGAGGCTCAGGCCACAGAAGAGCCGTCGGGAACCGGCTCTGACGAGCTGATCAAGTCGGATCAGGTAAACGGGGTGTTGGTGCTGAGCCTTCTGGATAAAATCATCGGTGCCGTTGACCAGATCCAGCTGACCCAAGCCCAGCTGGAGGAGCGACAGGCGGAGATGGAGGGCGCCGTGCAGAGCATCCAGGGAGAGCTGAGCAAGCTGGGCAAGGCTCACGCCACCACGAGCAACACCGTGAGCAAGCTGCTGGAGAAGGTGCGCAAGGTCAGCGTCAACGTGAAGACTGTGCGCGGCAGCCTGGAGCGCCAGGCAGGCCAGATAAAGAAGCTGGAGGTCAACGAGGCGGAGCTGCTGCGGCGCCGCAACTTCAAAGTCATGATCTATCAGGTGAGCCCACGGGGCAGACCGCTTCTGGAGCTGGGGGTACCCCCACTCGCGGTCCGGGCCCTGGGATCCGGGTGGGGACACCGGGCTGAGGCTCTCCTCTCCGTCAGACCGTGAGAGCGGTCAGGAGCTCCTCCCTCCTTCCTGCGAGTCCAGCTGGAGTGGGGTTCAGGGAGTGGCGGACTAGCTGAGGTGGGCTGCAGGGGTGGCGGACTCTTGGGGCGCACAGAGAGGCGCACCCCGCGCCTCCCCGCCCAGGCTCCTCCCCGCAGTTTCTAACTCCTAGCGGAAAAGTTAATGGGCTGGACTTGGGAATGCTGTACTTGCTGAGTGCTCCCTGTTTGTCTCTGTCAAACGCCTTCCCACTTGGAGAACTTTTTTTTGGCGGGGGGGAGGTAATGCCTGAGGTCCCTGGTGGTCTTTGGGTGCCCCTCTGTAAGCAGACACTGAAGGTGGGGCCCGGGGCCTGGGGCCTGGGGCCTCCGGCGCTGAGGGCCCGATATAGCGGGTGATTCAGGGCTCAGGCACGCAGTGGCGGGGGCGCCATGCAAGGGACACAACCCTCAGCCCCCTTTACTCTATCCCCGCGCCCCCGCACCAACTTCGGTTGCCCCCGCGCGTCCCTTTGCTGCGATCTGCCCCTGGCCTCCAGGCACTTTCAGTTCCTTGGGGACACTGTCTCGCGGTGCGCGGGCGCTCTTGGCGCCTGCTGGGAGCGGGTGGGGCAGGTAGGGGTGGGCGTTAGAAGTGCAAGTGGGGCTGGTGGAGGTGGCGGTCTGGGCGAGATGAATCATCTCCCCCGCATAACTGCGGGGGCTGTGGCCGTGTCCGGAGCTGAGCAGTGAAGGGTGGAGGCTGCGGCATTCAGGCTCCACCGGTTGCTTTCTTTGTACCTTTCTGGGTTCCTCCTGCCTGGATGCAACTGTGGTATCCCAACCCCTAAAGCATCCGAGAGTCTCAATGTTGATTTGCGCCTGCATTCCCATCCTTGACCCAATTAAGAGTAAATCTGCCAGGCGCACGCCTTTAATCCCAGCACTCCAGGAGGCAGAGGCAGGTGAATCTCTGTGAGTTCGAGGCCAGCCTGGTCTACAAAGCGAGTTCAGGACAGCCAAGGCTACACAGAGAAACCTTGTCTTGAAAAACAAACAAAGTAAATCTGAGCTTTCTCCCTGGGAAGGAATGTGGTGAGCCCTGTCTCCTGCTTGGGTCTGATTGATGCTTCCACTCCTAGGATGAGTGAGGGGTTGTTAGTTTATTCTTTTGAGGAGAATGGGGCGGGGGGGGGGGGAGACTAGGTTTCCCACATGCCCTATCTTCAAGGACCTGTGTCAGGGAGCTGTGGAGTCTTGCTTGATTAGATGTTTCTGAGTAACCGTGAGTGAGATGGGGTTCTTAGCTTGGTTTCCCTACAAGGAACTAAGACCAAGACCAAAGCAGATGGGGACAGTGTCTGGGGAAGAAATGAGCGGACGATATGCTTGGAGACTTTCATGGTAGGACAGGCAGAAAAAGGATTGCTCCTAGCTCCTGCCTCTACATACTGCTGAGGGACTCTTCCAGGTGGCCTATAAAGTTTGCCTTGCTGTTTCATACCCGTGGCCTCGTCCTTCCAGAGGCCAAGGTGGCCTGAGACACATAAAACGACTGTGTCTACGAACAAAAAAAGCTTCGCTCCTCCCATTTATAGCACCCACTTGGTAGGAGAAAGTATTTACTTAGCTCTGTTTCCACTCAGTCTAACTGTTTAGAGACAGGAGGTTTGGGGCTATGGGGCCTTGTGAGTTGTTTTTAGGCCTGTGTGGCCCTTGCAGGTGACATCTAGGGAAAGAGAACAGGGACAATAAGCTAGCTCTCTCCCTCAGAACCTGCACTTGTCACAATGAACTTGGGTAGGTGACTTTCTCATTTTAACTGTCCCAGGTTGTTCAACATGGGGACATTTTCAACCTGGAAGTAAGCCTCCCTGTGCCCAGTGAGAGTGGGGATTCTGAGAGAAAGGGCAAGTATTGCGCTGCTGAGGTCAGCGTCCTCTCTGTTCTCTCCATCGCCAGCGCTTGGCAGCCATCACTATCTGAATAGTGGGGTGGGGGCACGCACTAGGTGGTTTTGAACCAAGCCAGCGGGAGAGGAGAGCAGAGAGTTGAGTAAGAGTGGTTGGGACTGGGGCTGGAGAGATGGCTCAGTCATGAACAGCACTGGCTGCTCTTCCAGAGAACCAGGCTTTGGTTCCTGATACCAGCGTGATGGCTAACAGCAATCTAATTCCAATTCCAGGGGTTCTGACACCCTCTTCTGCCTCTGCAGGGGCATTGCACACACGTGTTACACAGACATGCATATAGACATAACACACACACACATACACACACACACACACACACACACACACACACACACACACACCCCACACGCGTCTGAAAAGAAAGAAAGCATTGCTTAAGTTGAACCATCAAGCCACAGGAGAAAGGAAGAACTAAGAACTAAAATGGTCCCTAGCCCCGGGACAAGCTCAGAGGTAAGGACCAGTTTCCAGCACGTGGCGTGGGGCTCGGGGTTGCCGAACTTTCCTGAGCTGCCCCACAGATGTGCCAGGTAGGGGTGAGGGAGTAGGGCCTCCGATGCTGGAGGAAAAGCAGCCTGCTCTCCTCCTGGATCTGCAGAGAGGTCCAGTCTGAGGAAAGAATGGGGTAAAAATAGCCATGTGTCTTGGCAGGCCTAATAGGGAAGACTGGGGGCGGCAGAGTTTATGGGAAAGTCAGGATAAGGAGATGGCCAGGGAGAGGGAGCAAGAGAGGGGAGGGGCGGCTGAGACGGGCTGGAAAGAGGCTCCCAGATGATAAGAGCTTTTTTTTTTTTAGAGGGAAAGCAGAAAGGAGATTCTATGTTCCCCCCTATCGATGTGGGAGGTCATGATGTGGTGAAAGGGACAATGTAGAAGAAGGGACACAAGGGTCTGGAAGTCTCAGTAGTGGGATCAGGATGTCTGGCCACCCGTGCCCTATTCCTGGGTGAGGGAATCCCTTGTGTGGCTGTACACAAGCGCGAGCGGTTTGGCATCACGTGCTGTCCTATAGGCCACAGTTATATACTCAACAGCGAGTGAAGAGGAGGAAGAGGAGAAGTGCATTGTACTAGTTAGTGGTGGCTGACTGAGGGCTTCTAGGAAGTCTGGTTACTTTGTGCGGAAGGATGGAAGCAATTGCTCTGAAGCACCACACAACACAGGAGAGCTGAAAACCCACACGTCCACTGTGACGACTCAGAGATAGATTAGAGTCTAAGAAGGGGAAGCCGGGTGTGGTGGCGCACGCCTTTAATCCCAGCGCTGGGGAGGCAGAGGCAGGCGGATCGTTGTGAGTTTGAGGCCAGCCTGATCGTTGTGAGTTTGAGGCCAGCCTGGTCTACAAAGCAAGTCCAGGACAACCAGGAATACACAGAGAAACCCTGTCTGGAAAAACAAAAACAAATAGCAACAACAAAAGAATCTAGAAAAGGAGATAAAGTAGAAACAAATGCTCTCTCTCTCTCTCTCCTCTCTCTCTCCTGTTTTTTTTTTTCCCCCCAGACAGGGCTTCTCTGTAGACCAGCCCTGGCTGACCTGGACTCCCTTTGTAGACCTGGCTGACCTCAAACTCACAGAGATCCACCTGCCTCTGCCTCCTGAGTGCTGGGATTAAAGATGTGCACCACCACGCCCTGGCTGGAAAAATGCTTTCTGGCACTTGTAATTTTTCTGGTCTCAAAGTGATTTACCATAGCCCTATATGCCCAAGAGGTGAAGTAGTTTGGATGAGGCAAAGTTGATACCCATTATATTTGCCCTGAGGGCTTGGGGAGAGACCCCAAAAGCATTGACGACATTAGATGATTCCCAGGCATTAAAGGGGAAGACAGTGTGGCTGGAATGAGGGCTTGCTGGCTTCTTTTCAAATCTTCAGCCAGCCTTTAATTCCTTCCTTCCTGTATGTACTCCAAGTGAATCACAGATACCTTTCTCCAGAAGAACCTTAAACCTTCATCTAAAAATACTCGTAGCTTGTCTGCTCTGGTCCCTTTTGCCCCCTTAGCCTCACTACCGCGAGGAGTGTATCTGCCATGCCGTTCTTCCTAAACGATGGCTTTGGGCTGTTTTTCATGCTTGTGGATCCAAAGCAGACAGGGTATTTTTTTGGAGGGGGGGGGACTCCCAGGAGTGAAGGAACTCTTATTATCTGTCTAACCCACCCTCCTTTTTTTTAAAAGTCAAATCCGACTGGCGTAAAAGCCAAAGTTAAAAAGGTGAGACGAGGTCATAAAACAGGCAACTGGCAGCAAGCAGGGGCAGGATATTATGCTAAACAACGGCCTCAGCAGATGAAGGGCGCCTGCGCAGTGTTGGGATCCCTTCCCTCCCTGTGGGTTCGTCATCACTCTGTTGCTGTGCGCGCTGGGCTGGAAGATAACCAGCTCCGTTCTCTCCACTGTGTCTCTTAGGAAGTTGGGGCCCAGTCCGGGAAGCCACTTGCCTATTGTCACTTAAAGGATGAGGGGCTAAAACTGGGGCCAGATGAATATGGTCCTGCACAGCTGGACTCCAAGCTCCCCGGAGGCTATGGAAGCAGGATTGTGAGTTTGAGGTCAGCCTGTGCTACTTAGGGAGACCCTCTCAAAACAACCGCCACCCTGCCCCCAAAGGAGCAAACAACAGGGGAAAGGAATCTACTGTATTTTTCTGGACCATAAGACGCACTACCACCACCACCACCACCACCAAAAGTGTTGGGGGTAGGGGGAGGCGAATTAGGGTGCACCTTATGGTCCGATTGCTGTTTTTTACTGTTTTTCTTGTTTTACTGCTCTAAAATCTGGGTGCATCTTATGGTCTGAAACATAGGGTAGCTTCACTGGTAGAGAGCTTGCTTACACATGCTGCAGCCGGGACTCCATCTCTAGTACCACATAAACTGGCAGAGCGGTGCACATCTTTCATCTCAGTACCCAGGCAGTAAAGTCAGGAGGATTAGAAGTTCAAGCTCAGTGACATCTACATAGCCAGTTTGAGGCTCAACAAACAAGCAAACTAGGCAAGAACCTTGGATATGTTGCTCTTTATTGGAGAGCTGTGTGTGTGTGTGTGTGTGTGTGTGTATGCGTGTGCAGTGCACGAACACGCACATGTGTGCAGACACATGTGCCTTGTTGGCTACCAGTGGCCAGCAGTAGACTATTGATGGCTGTTAGCTGCTTAAGTTCCTGAGTGCTGAAGGAGAAACAAAGTCACTCAGCCACATGGGAGTAGGAGGAGAAGGTGCCCAGTGTAAGGATTAAGCTCCCAGCCGGCCAGCCTTGGGATCCCTGGCTTAGGCTTCCTTTCCAGGAGAGAGTCGTTTTCCACTTCCCATCTCCTGGCCACTTCTGTCTCCTCCCCGTACTCCGCAGGTTGGGACCTGCTGGTGCTTTGGGGTTTTATGAAGACATGCCTTAGTGAGCACTGCAATTGTCTGAGTCCTGCTAGTCCCCTAGCTGCCCCTCTCCTGAGTTCTGACTGCCCGAAGCAGTTCTCCAGAGGGTCAGAAGCTGCCTCTGGCCCCTCCCCTCCCTCCTCCCCCTCCCGGACCCACCTGTCCTGAAGATAGCTTGTTTTTAAGACTCTGATTTTTCTGCATGTTACAGTGTCATATTCTAAGGCCTGGGTAGCAAGGGAGGCAGGAGGTAGATACTCAGCCAAAGGGAAGTAGTCAGGGTGTCCCTGTTCTCTCTCTGCCTGTCCCCTTTCTTAGCCAGGGTGGCACCCATGCATGCCCACCCTGCCTCAGGGAAGAACGAGAAGGAGAGGGCGGGGCATTTGCGTGGCGTGTCTCTTCCACTCAGCGGAGCGCCCCTGGTAGAACTTACCAGCCGGTCTCGAAATTTCAAAACGTGCCTTCTCCACACCTGGTAGCCCCTCTCCAGCCACCCAGTGGCCATGGCCATCTCACGGGTGACAGTGGCACCGTGAGGATAGAAGGTGGGAGCCCGGGGAGAGGCCTGAGGAACAATCTGGAGAACAGGAAGGAGGTGGAGGGGCCTTCAGTTGAAGCTGTGTTTATTAATTCATGGGTCTGGGTTGGTCCCACCCCTTCTAGCCCTAGGGCCTTCCTAAAGAAGCATTTCAAATGTGGTCTCGGCACACCCTAACCCATTGAGGGGGGGGGTGGCTTCCTCTCTCTTCAACCAGACCCCACTCTGCATGCCACAGAGGCCTCTTTCTGCCAACCTCCCCGCACCCGTCCCAAGTGCCATTTAAACCCCTTTTCCTCATCTTAGCCCAAGAAGAAGCCGAATGCACCCTCTGGCCCGGCCACACCCAAGATCGTGCCTCTTGACCTCCTGCCTGAGACTGAGCCCTTTCACCCGAAGCCTGAGACACTGCCTGACCGCCCAGCCTTTGAGCAGATGCCCAGCCCACTGCCCTATTACCCAGAGCCTGGGCCCCGACCCACCCCAGAAGAGCCAGCAGCTGATGGGAGTACCTAGGATCTCCGGGGATGCCAGGGCCACTGGGCACAGGGTATCCCTCCTGAATCCCATCAGCTCATCATTTGATGGAAGTCAGTGCCTTAATGGCCTGTCTTTTCAAGCTGTTGGCCATTATGGGCTGGCAATGGGTGTTGGGAAAAAAAAATGCTTGTATGGGGCAGCGGTCAGGCAAACGTGATGTGTGCAGTGGGGGTGGGAGGCAAAGAGGAGGGTCCTCCCTTCCTTGGGTGGTGGTGGGAGGGATGTTTTGTTTTCTCAGTGCTGGGGATGGACCCCGGAAACCTCATGCATGCTAAGCAAAGCTCAACCACAGAAGTGTATCCCTTGATTTTTTTTTTTTTTTAATTGTGGCTTTCCCTGCTCCAGACTTGAGCTGCACCCAAAGGCTGCCCTGCATGAAGCTGCATGAAGCTGGGTGTGTCTTCTGAGTCTCTCTTCCCTCCCCCCTCAGTCCTTACCCCTCAGGGACAGGCCAGTTTGGCTCAAAGCCTCTTTGGAGGAGGGCCTTCATGAGGCCCAGGCCTGGGAGTTGTTCTGTGCCCTCTTCACCCACTCCCTGTAGCTGAGGAAAACATTTACACTTACTTTTTTTTTTTCATTTTCTTTTAGAAAATGTTTTGCGAAGGGATCCCTTATGTTTGCCAGATCCTGCTTTGGGTGGGGCACCCAAAAGCTGCCAGCGCAGAGGCCCAAAGGGAAGAAGACATTTTAGCTGGCTCCACTGCACCACGATCATCCCCCCCTAAGGAACCCTTGTAGATTTTTTTTTTCCATTTACCTCCTCATGAAAATTTAATACTATAGATAATGCTGTGTGGTCGTTTATGTGAGGAGGTTCTTTAAACCATTATAATAACCGAGGCTCCGACACCTTCCGAAGGTCGATTTTCACCCTCTTAGGAACAAAGCCATCCCTGGCGAGAAAGCGTGCCTATAGAAGAGCGCGCCTTTCTGCTGCCTTTGGTGTCTCATCTCCTTGTCTTGGTAACCCAAGGCAGAGGTCTGGGGCTTTTAGGACTGTCCCTTCATTCCTTCTTCATGACGCATCTTCTGTTCCATAATGCAGCCTCTTCTAATGTGCTCTCTAAGCAGGTCATGGGTCTCGGAATCACCTCCACTCTCTCCTGGTTGGCACCAAGTTGAGAGAGGCTCCTGCTTACAGCTGGGTAGCACTCGTCCCTCTGTCTAACAAATATGAAATGCCAAGGGTAAAATGGGCACTCAGTTAAATTATAATCTCTCTCTCTTCATATATATATATTGCCCCTCACGTCCCCGACCCCCCGAGACAGGGTTTCTTTCTCTGTGTAACAGCCCTGACTGTCTTGGAACTCCCTCTGTAGACCAGGCTAGCCTTGAACTCACAGGGACCCACCTACCTCCACCTCCTGATGCTAGGATTAAAGGCGTGAGCCACCCGCGCCCGCCCAGCAGAGCTCATAGTGATCTTTCTAAGCCAGAAGGTCTTGCTCTCTACAGCAGGGTTGGGAGGTGAAGTGTAAGAGGTGGGAACCTCCCTGAGGGCCTATCTCTATCCTGGACTGGTGCCTTCCTGGCACAGAGAGCTGTGTGTGCTTGGCAGGGGCTGGGGAAGCCGTGCATGCTTTTGTTCAGACCTGGTCATTAAAGGTAACTGTGGAAACCAAGCCTGTTGGGAGTGGTGGTTTTGTTTAATAAAGACCGGGAAAGTGGGACAATCGGAACCCTCCCTTCTTGGTCTCCACGAGGCCCCTCCATTGCCCTAATGCCAGGGGAGTTAGGGGTGAGAAAAAGGTGCCTGGCTCAGGGGTGGGGGTAGGGGGCCAGAGTAAGGGGAGGTGCTTTTGGAATTGTGTTGGTGGCTGTTGTAGCAACAGGCCGACTGGGTGGGCCCAAGACCGCGCTCCAAGGCTGTGAGTCATGAGGAAAGCCTGGCTTGGAAATGGGGGTGGAAAAGAGAAATCCATTAATGGAGGGGAAAAGCTAATGGTGTTGTTCTGTGGCCGGAGCCAGCCCACAGGAGATCCGCGCAGGGACTCGGGCCAGGTTGTTTCTTCTTTCCCAACCCCCCAGTCTTCCACCCAGAAGATGGCGCCTCTGGTAGACGCCATCACTCCAGGGGAAGGTCCACCATGGAGGGGGCTATGTTTTCCAGGCACCAACTTCTCCCTGGGATTGCTTCCCGGCCCTGTAGCAATAGAAGTTGGCATAGGAGGAAGAAGCTCGTGGGGTTCTCTTCAGCCTTATATTTTGAGCTCAGATGGTGAAAACCTTTATCTAGAAAGGTAGAGGCCAGGGAAACCAGCTAGCTCCATCTTTAAGGGTTGGGGTGGGGCAGGAGGAGAGTCTGGCGGGGGGGGGGGGGGGGGGGAGGCAGGGATTTGTCCTCCAGGAGTTGGAACTGTTTCCTGACTATTCCACAGTCCATCCACATTGCTGGGCTCTAGTAAAAGTGTGTGTGCACACTCGTACACACATTCTTTCCCACTCTTTGGTAGGACATGGGTGGGTTTTCAGTCTAGGAGATAAGAGATAAGAGGTGAAAAAAAATTTAAATAGAGTCTCACACACACAAAAACCACCACCACCACCACCACCACCACCACCACCACCACCACCACCACCAAAAACCCCAGAGTCTCATTATGTAGTCCTGGCTGGCCTGGATCTCACTTTGTAAACCAGGCTGGCCTCAGATTCACAGAGATCCACCTACCTCTGCCTCTCCAGCACTGGGATTAAAGACTTGCTGCACTCCCAAGCTAGATCCAAGAGGTGGTTTTTGTTTTTGTTCTTTTTGTTTGTTTGTTTGAGACAGGGTTTCTCAATGTAGCCTTGGCTCTCCTGGACTTGCTTTGTAGACCAGGCTGGCCTCAAACACAGAGATCCACCTGCTTCTGCCTCCCCAGTACTGGGATTAAAGGCATGCGCCCCCATACCCTGACTTTTTGTTTTTTGTTTTTTTATACTGGTACTACCGGTGAATCTAGGTTGAGATGCAAGGAAGACGTGGCAGAGAGTTTAATTCTAGGGGGTCTTAAGATGATGTGTAAACCCTAGTGGTGTCAATCCGGATTAAGTCTCCAGGGATAGGCAAGATGACTCCAAGAGACTCAAAGAGTACCGCTGAAGTCAGAAGAATGCTGGGAGAGGCTGGGATCGTCCTACACTCAGTATAAGAAAAACATTCCTTCAATGCCTCAGTCAATAAGAGGCAGAGGGATATAGGACTCCAGTAGCAGTACTAAGCCCCACTTATGCCAATTGGAGACTACAAATCCCAGCATGCCTTGTGCTCAAGCTACCTTGCCTGCTGGGAGGTGTAGTAGTGTAATAGATAGCATGAGGTGGCTTGGTGCCCGTTAGTGTTGGTGCCCAGGCCGGAGACAAGGTGGAGACAGCATTCCCTTTTTGTTCCTGCTAATGTTATTGACAAGGAGGGAAGGAAGTTGGGAGGAGGTGTTCTAGTTTCTAGTGTAAACCAGGAAACCCTGGGGGATGTGAATGGGAGGGAATAGGAAAGGGGTTGGGGGTAGGGAAGGAATTTCTGTAGCAGGTGATATAAAGATTTCATGGAGCTTATGAATAGGTGTGTGTGTGTGTGTGTGTGTGTGTGTGTATGTGTGTGTGTGTGTGTGTGTGTATGTGTGTGTGTATGTGTGTGTGTGTGTGTGTGTGTGTGTGTGTTTCTATGGGAAGAATCAATTATGTTGCCTTGTTTTCTCAGGAGATGGGATTTTCTCTTGATTCTTGGAAATGACATTGAGAAAAAGTTTTAGAAAAAAATGTGTGGTCCCTCCCCCCCATCCCTTGGACTTAAATATTTAAAAAAAGAGTCTTGGCCTTTTTAAAGAGTTCCTATTTCTGTCCTGTGCTCACCCTGTTTTGTTCTGTGTTCACTCACATCTGCTCTTCGGTGATGGTGTGTTAGGGTACCCTAAAATGATGAAATGTTGGACCCCAGGTCAGCTCGAAAACCCTGCGCACAAGCAAGAGTAGGTGCTAGGGTCTCTGAGTGGAAGAGAAGAGCTAAGAGCTGGCTGGCGTTGAGATCCAGGCTTATAGGCAGCCCAGGATGGGATTACCCACCCTCCCCGCTCCAGGCTCTTTAAGTTCTGGCCTGGGAAACAAAGTAAGAGTAGGAAAACAGTCCTTCTCGACCCCACCACCACCCCACCCCGCCCCTCCCATTCCAGGGCAAGGAAACCAGAACCAAAAGAAATGTCCAGGGGCGGAGAAAACAAATACTTGGCGTTCAGCCAGCCTCTTCCCTGGCCTCCGTTAACTTATACGTGGGAGTAGGGGATGCCCCACTGGTGGAGCCAAATAGCATGAGAAAATCAAGGACAGAAAAGCTGTAGGCAGAGCTCTCCTGGTTCAAGTCCTAAGAACACACTGCCTATAAGGGTAGCTTAAAGTTACCCTACTTGGGGACCGCTTGGGATCAGCTTTGGGATACCACATTGAATTTCTAAACTCTTTCTGAACAGGCTTTCTGTCCCGTCTGGTGCAGCGTGCAAGTCAGGGCGCCAGAGGGCGCTCTGCTACTTCCCAGTTTAAGCTGTCCTTTTCCTAAATCACCGCGGCTTGAAGCAATCATATGTAGTAGCCAGAGTGTGCAAGGGTTTGAGGGTCCCTGGGAATACTGCGCCCAAGTGCAACCATAATACTGACCAGTTTTTGACCCGAAGCTCTGCTATCTCTCCGTGTTGTCTGTATAACAACCATTCGACGCACAGGTTGTGACCAGTTCTGTACCAGGCACGGGGGTGTTCAAGAGTGAACAAGTCCGGTAGATCTCACCTTCGCTATATAGGTCCCCATGTTCTCCCCAGAATCGCCAGCACCCCACTCGGTTTCTCCCAGGTCCTAGTCAGCCCTCGCTCTGCCTTCTTCGGTGACATTTCTCATCTCAGTTCTGTTCTCCTCTTTAGGATGAAGTCAAGCTGCCGGCCAAACTGAGCGTCGCCAAGTCCCTGAAAGAGTCGGAGGCGCTGCCGGAGAAGGAAGGCGATGAGCTGGGCGAGGGCGAGAGGCCCGAGGAAGACGCCGCGATCGAGCTGTCCTCCGACGAGGCGGTGGAAGTGGAGGAGGTGATCGAGGAGTCCCGCGCTGAGCGCATCAAGCGCAGCGGCCTGCGGCGCGTGGACGACTTCAAGAAGGCCTTCTCCAAGGAGAAGATGGAGAAGACCAAGGTGCGCACCCGCGAGAACCTGGAGAAGACGCGCCTGAAGACCAAGGAGAACCTGGAGAAGACCCGGCACACACTGGAGAAGCGCATGAACAAGCTGGGCACGCGCCTGGTCCCCGTGGAGCGACGCGAGAAGCTGAAGACGTCGCGCGACAAGCTGCGCAAATCCTTCACGCCCGACCACGTGGTGTATGCGCGCTCCAAGACCGCTGTCTACAAGGTGCCGCCCTTCACCTTTCACGTCAAGAAGATCCGCGAGGGCGAGGTGGAGGTGCTGAAGGCCACCGAGATGGTGGAGGTGGGTCCTGACGACGATGAGGTTGGCGTGGAGCGCGGCGAGGCCACTGACCTGCTGCGCGGGAGCAGCCCCGACGTGCACACGCTGCTGGAGATTACTGAAGAGTCGGATGCCGTCCTGGTGGACAAGAGCGACAGCGACTGAGCAGGACTCACGGGGCTCTGCCCTGGAGGCCAGCGCCTGACCCTGCCACTCCCTCACCCCCACACCTGCCTGCCTCCTTTCTCTTTTCAAACTTTCTCTTTTGCATTCTCCTCAGCCTCCCAGGCTGCTGGAGCTCTTTCTAAGCTGAAAACACATCTCCAGAAGAGCACCCCTCCAGTGGTCTCCCACCACGGACAGCCTCAGTATGGACACAGTCTGGGTAGGAAGTGGGGCAAATGACCCCATGCCCTGGTTGTCCTGGTCCAGGATGCTTTTTCTTAGTTTCCTCAGTTAGGCCCCCTCGAGGGTCGGCCTGCCCCTTGGCCTTCCTACCCACAGCTTCATACTCATCTGCGCCATGCTCCTTCCTGAGCTGGTCTTCCCTCATCTTCACCCTGGGAGACTCCAAAAGCCAAAATTTCTGCGAGAGGAAAACGTGAATCCTAAAGTCAACCCTTGTAGGGGCAGCCTATTAGTGCCAGCTGGCCATCCCAGCTAATGGAGAGGCGGAGGCAGGGGAAATGGCAAATTCCAAGGCCTGTCTGGGCTGAAGAGTGAGTTCAAAGCCAGCCTGAATAATTTAGTGAGACCCTGTTTCAAAATAAGAAAAGATGGCTAGGGCGTATCAACTGATGGAACCTTTGCTTTGAAGGTGGTGGTGCAATTCAAAGTGCCAGGAAGAAAGAATGTGTGAAGGGAGGCCTTTGCCTACCCCAGAGGTAGCCCACTGGAAGACCTAAGGGTCTTTGGGGAACCTAAAGCAATAGGGTGGGGTGGAGACAGGGTATGACCCTGGATAAATGTCCCACCAAAGTAAGCAGGGGGCAAGCAGAGCCTGGGAAAGGCTGGGAGGTGTTGGTAGTCGTGTGGCTTTGGGAAGAAAGGGGGGAACAGAAGAAAGTTGAAATGGAGTAGGAAAAAAAGTGCCCTCATTAGCAGCACAAAGAAACCCAGGACATGAATTAGGACAGTTTTAGGAACAGGAGGGCAGCTAGTTCTAGAAAGTGTGTCCCAAAGAGGGCTAAACCCTCTCTTCCAGGGACTGGGAAATGCCTTCTGGGAAGCTTTGCTTCCAAGGCCAGAAAAGTAGGGTTCCACCAGGGGGCAGCAGCAAGCTGTGGAGAGCTGCCAGTTAGGCGGGCGATGGGAGGGAGAGAGCAGGGTGCTAAAGGCCAAGCCTAGAGCGGGAAGCCGGGAAAGCAGGCCTGGCCGACTTACCCAGCGCAGCGCCCGCCCAGCTGCTTCCAGCGTGGATCTTTCCCTAGTGTAAAACTGCAGAACTTGCCAAGACCTCCCTACGTTCTTTACCTCTGGGGCACCTTACCTGAAAGTTGGGGGGAGGGTAGGAAAGGGGGCACTGCTTCTTGTCAGGCTTGAGTTCTGTAATTACTGCCCAGGCTTTCTCCTGAGGATGCATTTCCTCCCCACCCCCCACCCCCCACCCCCCATTAAAGGCTGGTCAGGAGCAAAGACAACACCTCCCCCAAATGATGGCCAGAGACTGCTTTCTTCTCCCCCACCTACTTATCTTCCCTGCTCTGCTTTCTAGAATTGCAGCTAATTGATATTGGGGCGGGGGGGGGGGGCAGTATGGAAACCACAAACCTTTTATACAGTACAAAGCTTTGCTTTTTTAATTTTTATTTTAAATTTTCCTTTTTTTTTTTTCTCTTGGTTCCCTTCCCTCCTCTGAATGATTGGAGACATATATAAGCTGAGGAGGGTGGGGTGTGTAGGATGAGGTCCCTTGGTGCTGACGGGCTGAAGTTGCGGGCAGATGCAGTTTCCTGTGGGCTCTAGGGGAGTCCCTCACAGTTGCTGTGTTCTGGTGAGCAGCCGGACCAATAAACCTGCCTTTCTAAAAGGAATTGTGTGGGGTTTATATTGTCCAAAGCAGTGACTGAGGGTGTTACAGATGAAGGGAGGAAGGGAGGGGACACTTCTAACCTACAGTCCCGGCTTCCAAGAGCGGGGCTAAGGTGGTGACGGTTGATAACAATAGCCAATGTAGCTGCACACTACATAGGGGCAGCCCTCCCCTCCTCCTCCCCGCTTTAATCCCAGCACTCAGGAGGCAGAAGCAGGCAGGTCAGGTCAATGTGAGTTCGAGGCCAGTCTGGTCTCCATGGGGAGTCCAGGACAGCCAAGATAACACAGAGAAGCCTTGTCTTGAAAAGCTAAAAAAACAAAACCCCCAAAAAAGCCCATACCCAATGTATTCTGCATTCTCTGGGACACTTAGCATTTTGGCATGGAATTGTTTATTTAATCTGGTAGTACCCCTCTGAGTTAGATTCTGTCCGTACTATCCCCCTTTCAGAGTACAGGAAAACAGTGACCAGGCTGAGGTCACACAGCAGGCAAGTGGCAATGCTGCCTGGCTCCACTAACTGTTTAAGGGCTGCAGTCTGGAATCTGGGTCCTGCCCGGATGTACTTCCCAGTGGCCAGGGCCTCGTCCTCAAGATCTTCCCCGACCCCCATCATAGGCCTGGAGGAGGATGCGGAGTGAGAGGCCGCCTCAGAGGACTGCTTGTGAGAGAAAGAGCAGGAGTGCATCTACAGACCAGTTTGTACCCACTCAGCAGTCTGCGTTCTCCAGCTACCCTGCCATAGGCACCTATTTAATCCCAGCACTCGGGAGGCAGAGGCAGGTGGATCACTGTGAGTTCAAGGCCAGCCTGGTCTACAAATCGAGTCCGGGATAGCCAGGGCTACACAGAGAGATCCTGCCTCATAAAAACAAACAAACAAACAAACAAAAAAAAAAAAAAAAAGGAAGGAAGGAAGAAAGAAATGGACACTGATACTGAAAATTTGGAACCTCCAAGGCACTCATGTCTCCATCTGCCAGGAGAGACGAGCCCAGACTTCCACTTCCTCTGGGGTGCACATGCACGCCTGTGAGGCAGGCAATAATGTCAGGGGCCCAAGTATAACCAGATGTCCCTTAAGATACCCAGCTCTTCTCAATTTGTTCACCCGCCAGCTTTTCCTTTGTCTTCCATTAGCCCCCTCTTTCCCCTTTTCAGACCAGCAAGTGGCTTCACTGTGCTGTTCCCCCCGCCCCCCCAGTTCCAGTCTTGCCCGTTCCTTTTGTGAACAGTATCCTCAATCCCCATGGCACCCCATGGCATTCCTCCTTTACCTCCCAATGCCCCGAAGCCCTTCCAGAACCAGGAAGTCTCCTTTTCCCTATAGAGAGACAGGGCGGCTGCTCATGGGCACTGAGTTAACCATCTCGCTGCCCACTAGCAGGAACGGATGGTATTCCGAGGTCCATACCCACTTGGTATCTTCCCCCAATGGGTCATGAACTTGCTGTCCTCAGTGGCATTAATTCAAACAATTACACTGAGACAATCAAATAGGGAAATTGTCTGGCAAGGGAACCTGTCTCTGCCTCCATACCACCTCCCCCACCCCCCCCACCCCCGCCTCCGCCACAGAGTTTCTCTTTGTAGCCTTGTCTGTCATGGGCTCACTTTGTAGACCAGGCTGGCCTCGAACTCACATTGATCTGCCTGCCTCTGCCTCCCCAGTGCTGGGATTAAAGGCGTGCGTGAGCCACCACCGCCTGGCTACCAGCCCATTCTTAAACCAACTTCTAATCTCTTCCCCAGCTCCATCTGAGTCATCGCCTCAGCCATCCCTTAGAACTTCATATTAGTAAGCATTGATTGCATGAGTGGATGAACTTCAAAAGTCTTCATCTTGCAAGTGTGGTAAACTCATCTCTGAAAACAAACAGGCAAAACACTAAAGATGAGGCTATGCCCGGAGGGAATTTCCACAATAGAAAACTCCCGACTGCAGAGTTGGCTGAGTAGGTTGGGAGAGCATAACTGCTCTTGCAGAGGACTTGAGTTCGGTTCCTAGCCCCTACGTTGAGTGCATCACATCTCCCTCTAACGTTAGCTGCAGCGGGGCCTCTAGCTTCCTAGGGCACTTGCACTCACACGCATAGATCCATATGCAAACATACACATAAACATTACATAAGAAAAACCAGTAATGTCCTGTTCTTCCAGAGGACCTGGGGTCAATTCCCAGCATTTATCTGGGCAGCTCCCAGCTATCTGTGACTGTGGTTCCAGGGAATCTGATGACCTTTTTTGATCTCCGAGGTTACCAGGGATGCACATGGGGCACATACATACATACATACATACATACATACATACATACATACATACACATACACACACACATACATACATACATACAAATACACAGGCAGGGAAAACACTCATAAGCATAAAATAAAAATGAAATGAAATAAAATGAATGAGCAAATAAATCTCTAGGGAGAGGGAAAAACCAAAAACAAAACCTTCCCTTGAATAAGTCCAGATGTAACTGATATTATATCAGGTTCTGATAAAATATAACCAGAAATACAGCTCTCTTGTTCCTTTTCCTGCGCTACAGTGCATTAAAGTGTAAATAAAACACTTGCTTCCCGTGTGGTCGTTAAGATGACTGTCAGCAGCTGCAGGCTCATGGCCTAACAACTGAGCATCCCCAGGGACAGGGTCTGCTTTCCAGATCCTTTTAGCCAGAGTGATGCTAGGCAGGATGCTCGTTGGTCCCTTTGGGCTTTCTAGGCCTCTGATGAAATAGTGATCATGTGATCACTTCTATACCCGCTTCCTCTCAACCTGAAACATGGATTGAAGAGTAAAGGAGGCCAGGTGAGATGGTGCTTGACTGTAATCTTAGCGCTCTGGAGGCAGAGAGAGGAGGATCTCAAGTTAGAGCTATGTCCTGGGCAACATAAGCAAGTTCAAGGCCAGCCTAAGCAATCTCTCTTTTCTTTTCTTTTTTGGCTTTTTTTCAAGACAGGCTTTCTCTGTGTAGCCTTGGCTGTCCTGGACTCATTTTTAGACCAGACTGATCTCAAACTAACAGAGATCCACCTGCCTCTGCCTACCCTAGTGCTGGGATTACAGGCATGTACCACTGCGCCCAGCTCAAGCAACTTTTCTCTTCTCTCTCATTTATTTGTTTATTATATATACAGTGTTCTGCCTACATATACCCCTGTTGGCCAAAAGAAGGCATCAGATCACATTAGAGATGGTTATGAACCACCATGTGGTTGGGAATTGAACTCAGGAGCATTGGACTTTGGAAGAACAGGCAGTGCTCTTAGCCACTGAGCCATCTCTCCAGCCCCCTCTCTTAGTCTTTTTTTTTTTTTAAGTTTTGCTTCCTTAAAAAAAAAAAAGATTTATTTATTTATTATTATGTATACAGTGCTCTGCCTGCATGCACACTTGCACTCCAGAAGAGGATGTCTCATCACATTATAAACACTTGTGAGCCACCATATGGTTGCTGGGAATTGAACTCAGGACCTCTGGAATAGCAGTCAGTGCTCTTAACCTCTGAGCCATCTCTCCAGCCCAGTTTTTCTTCCAAGACAGGGTTTCTCTGTGTAGCCTTGGCTGTCCTGGAACCCACTTTGTAGACCAGGCTAGCTTCAAACTCAAATCTGCCTGCAGAGCATGGCACAGTGAAGCATGCCTATAATTCCAGCACCAGAGGAAGCAGAGGCAGGTGAATCTCTGTGAGTTCAAGGCTAACCTGGTGTACAAAATGAGGCCAAGACAGTGAAGGCTGTTATACAGAGAAAGTTTGTCTAAAAAAAAAAAAAGAAAGAAAGAAAAGAATAAAAGAAAAGCAGAGATCTGCCTCCCACAGCCTGGCTCTTTCTTTTGGTTTTTTGAGACAGAGTTTCTCTGTGTAGCCTTGTCTGTCCTGGTGTTCACTCTGTAGACCAGACCCACCTTGAACTCACAGTGATCTGCCTGCCTTTGTCTCCCAAGTGCTGGGATTACAGACCTGTGCCAACACTGCCCAGATGAGAACCGTTCTTAAGGGAAAAAAAAAAATTAAGCTACAAGGGATATAGCTCAGTGGTATGTTTTGTATGTTTTGTCTTGATTGAGTAAGGAAAGCCATGCATTCAATGCCAGTATGGTGAAACCAACACACACACACACACACACACACACACACACACACACACACACACACACACGCTCAGGAGGAGAGAGTATCATATGTACTCCCAGCACTTGGAAAGTAGAGGCGGGAAATTAAGAGTTCAAGGTCATTCTTGGCTACATAGTGAATTCGAGGCTAACCCGAGCTACCTGAAACCACAACTCAACCCAGTATTGCAGAGGAAGAGGCCGATGGATCTCTGTGAGTTGGAGATCACTCTGGTGTACACAGAGAGTTCCAGGACCGCTGGGGCAACATGGAGAAACCCTGTCTCAACAAAAGAAAACAAAAACAAACCCCACCTCCACCCCCTACCTGCCCACCTCAGCCCCACCCTCTTCCCTCCTACTCCATCCCCAATTTTTTTTTTTTTTTTAATTTTTGGTTTTTCGAGACAGGGTCTCTCTGTGTTAGCCTTGGCTGTCCTGGACTTGCTTTCTAGACCAGGCTGGCCTCGAACTCACTGCAATCTGCCTGCCTCCCGAGTGCTGGAATTAAAGGTATTGGCCACCAAGCCTGGCTTCCCATTCCTACTCTTATACTCCTACCCGACCCCCTACCCTCTCACCCCACCCCCACCCCCTACCCTCTCACCCCACACCCACCCCCTACCCTCTCACCCCACACCCACCCCCTACCCTCTCACCCTACACCCACCCCCTACCCTCCTACCCCACACCCACCCCCTACCCTCTCACCCCACACCCACAGGGACAAGGGAATGAAAGATGAGGACTCAGCTCAGTGATAGAGCATGTGTTTACAAGGCACTACATCAACCCCCCAGCACTAAAGAAGAAGAAGAGGAGGCGGAAGAAAGAATGAAGAAGAGTTGTTTGCCAGAGAAAGAGGGGGAAGGGAGAGAGAGAGAGAGAGAGAGAGAGAGAGAGAGAGAGAGAGAGTGATATCAAGAGAAAGGGAGAGGAAGGTATGCAGAAAAGGTAAGTGCTCTCTCTAACCGATGTTGTGGCTCTTCGCTAAGAGCCAGAGTATAAAAATGACAACAAGCTCCCCGTCCTTGACTCGAAAGGGTTGGTTGTAATAAGTGGGAGAGGCAGAGGCAGCTCTAAAATCCAGTAAGAGCCTCGACAACAACGGCACACTAAGGGCGACGGCGACCATGCTCCACACTCCCTCGGAGAGACCATGGAAAACCTAAAGGAGGGAGGATCTTCTTGAAGTTGCTCCTGTAAACACACAGCATCTCTGGAGTGCGGAAGTAGCACATTGCCTGGCCTTCAGGTCACGGTGCCTAAAAACGTCTAAAACACCATTGCATTGGCTTTTGTTTTGTTTTGTTTTTTGGCTTTTTTGTTTGTTTGTTTAAAGATACAACCATTGGCTGCTTAAGTCTGCCGGCCATTTTGACACTGTGCAGGCAAATCACGTAGTGAACTTACACGAACCAAGCGGCTCAGACTTCACCAGAATTTTAACAGTCTTTGGGGACCGCTAGAGTGCGTGTAATCCATCACTGACTGAGCAGTTGTTATGGGACACTTGACTGTAAGAGAAAGGACATTGGCTAGTTTAAAGGGAAAAGGGATAGTTCGTGTTGGGCAGCAGCCAAGATAGCATCCTTGAGCACAGACTGGGATGAGCAGAAACAGGGAATCTCCAGGGATTCTTACAGACGTGGGTGATGGACAGGCTCCCCGATGACACTGACTGAACTCAGCTCTAAGGGCTCCCAGGCCCTGTGTCTGTTGCAAATCCCAATCTCCTGGTGGAGAGAATCTGGTTAAATCAGTTAATACTAATGTTCACCCTGGATTTAATAATCTATAGCCAGGAGGATAGGGTCTCTCTGTGTGTGTGTACATGTTCCTGTGTTCAGGTACACATATGTGCTCATGTGCTTGGATGTATAGGCCAGAAGGAAGTCTCCGGTGTGATCGCTGAGGAATGCTGGCAACCCTGTTTTGTTTTTCTTTTCTTTTAAAAATGAATATAAGCCGGGTAGTGGTGGCGCACGCCTTTAGTCCCAGCACTTGGGAGGCAGAGGCAGGTGGATCTCTGAGTACAAGGCCAGCCTGGTCTGCAGAATAAGTTCCAGGACTGCCAAAGCTACACAGAGAGACCCTGTCTTAAAAACAAAATTAAAAATAGAAGTGAATATAAATATATATTATATGTTAACATATAATATATGCATATGTGCATGTGGTGTACATGCTACCAAGACACAAATACAACAAGTGTCCATATATGTTGATTACATGAAAGTGGTGAGATGAGGCAGGATGGTTCTCTTAGGCAAAACAAACAGTGGGCAAAAGGGTAACAGAGAGACAGGAAGTTAGTATCAAAGACATCTTTATTTGCGCAGATCAATCTGGCCTTAACTTACAGAGATGTGGCTGTCTCTGGCTCCCAAGAATACCACCATGCATTTATTCACTTATTTATTTAATTTGAGACAGGATTTCATGTAGCCAAGGCTGGTTTCAACCTCACTATGTAGCTGAGAATGATCAATAAATGCCCCCCCCCTTTCCCCAGCCCAAGTGCTGGGATTACAGGCATATGACACCATACCTAGCTGAGATTTTTGTTTTGCAGAAGAGGGACACTTTACAGAAATGCAACACACCCAGGGAAGAAAGACATTTCTCTATATTGAACGAAACTCAGCATAAGAGACACCGGTAAAAGCCATCCTTGAAAGTAGCTATATTAGAGGAGTTAGCCAAAGGATGGTGTTAAGAAAAACAAAAAAAGGGCGCCAGGCGGTGGTCATGCACGCCTTTAAATCCCAGCACTTGGGAGGCAGAGGCAGGTGGATCGCTGTGAGTTCGAGGCTAGCCTGGTCTACAATGTGAATTTGAGACAGCCAAGCTACACACAGAAATCCTGTCTTGAAAAACCAAAAACCAAACCAAAACAAAACAAAACAAAAACCACCACCAACAAAAAGACATCAACTGATAATGAGGTTCCTGGTGCCTGCAAGGGTCCTGTCCTATGGATAAGAGAGGACAAAAACCACTTTGGAACAAGTGTAGTAAGGATATTGGGGTAACGATGGAAGGAAGGCAACGAGGAAATATCAGGGTCAAGATAGAAAAAAGAAAGCATCTTCAGAGACAGAAGAGAAGGAAGGAGAGGACGTCAGGAGAGAGGAGAGGGGAGGACTGAGATTAGTAGCTCATGGCTACTCATTCTTTTTTGGAGGGAACGAAAGAGGAGGACAGGGTCTTACCATGTAGTCCTGGCTGGCCTGGAACCCTATGTGCAGACCAGGTTGGCCTCAAACTCACAGTGACCTGTGCCGGGATATAGGCAAGTGCCACTATGCGCATTCATACATTAAAATATTTCTTTCTTAACTTTTTTTTCAAGACAGGGTTTCTCTGTATAGCTCTGGCTGTCCTGGAACTAGCTCTGTAGACCAGGCTGGCCTCGAACTCACAGAGATCCTTCTGCCTCTGCCTCTGAAGTGCTGGGATTAAAACTGTACCAGCACCACCTGGCTTTCTTTCTTTCTTTCTTTCTTTCTTTCTTTCTTTCTTTCTTTCTTTCTTTCTTTCTCATGTATATAGCATTCTGCCTGTATGTACACCTCCACACCAGAAGAGGGCATCAGATCTCATTAGAGATGGTTGTGAGCCACCATGTGGTTGCTGGGAATTGAACTCAGGACCTCTGGAAGAGCAGACAGTGCTCTGAGCCATCTCTCCAGCCCACCACCCGGCTTTATCAATTTTTAATTCTGTACATGTTTGTGTCTGTGTGTGAATATGTGCACATGTTTGCAGGTCCCCACAGAGGCCAGAAGAAGGTGTCAAGATTTCTTGGAGCTGGAGTTACGGACAGTTATGCTATACCTGACCTGGGTGCTAGGAACCCAACTTGGGTGCTCCGCAAGAGCAGTATGGTGCTCTTTTAACCACTGAACCTTTTTTTTGGACAGGATCTTATGTAGTCTATGCTAGCCTTGAACTCACCAAGTGGCCAAGGATGACCTTGAACTCCAGATCCTCCTGACTCTGCCTCTTAAATGCTGGGCTTAAAGGCGTGTGCCAGCACGCCCCATGTTATACGGTTCTGAGGACCAAACCCCAGTCTTCACCCATGCTAGGCAAGCATTTTACCAGCAGAGCTACATCCCTAGCCCCGGTCCACTAGTTATCAAGCACAAAATGTACGATGTGCATCCTGCTAGGCACTAGGGAGACAAAGGAAGAGACATCCATTTTCCTGGAACTGCCAGTGCGATGAGGACACAGATCAAACTGGGCAGGTAAATACGACTTGTGGTGAGCTCACAGGAAGCAGGGCAGAGAGAAGGAGAGGAAGAGGTGGGAAACAACAGTAGACAGAGGTGGTTAGATCAAGCCCGTCTGAGTAAGACAGAAAGTGTGAGCAGGGACTAGCTGTGCCAAAGCCAAGGAAGGGACAGCAGCAGCAGCAGCAGCAGTGGGAAAGGCCCAGAGCTGGGGAACTGGGAAACAGTCTGGCTGGGATCCAATGGGCAGCAGGGAGCGTGGTAGTGGGCGGGGCTTTGGAGGGTAAGATAAAGAACGCTTTCTATCCTAGAGCCCTACAGGAAGTCACTGCAGGAACAGAATGACACGGTATGAATAATGTTTTAAGCAATATAGGGTAGAAACCTTGGCCTTGGTACTGAATGGAGAGGCCCGTTCTCTAGACAGGGGGGAAGAGAGATAGTCCAATGTTGATGCCTGAGAAGTGTTTTTGCAGGAGAGCCTAAGATGCTCCAAGTAAATAGACTTGTTGATGCCTGTGATGCTGATGTCTATGCCTGAGGCCCATGAGAATCCCAGCACCCACACAGTTGCTTCTTGTACTGTTTCATCACTACAGCAACTTACCACCCGCTTAACATTTTCAAGGCACTTCTCCAAATCTTGTCTTTGCCGTGCCTTCTTCTTATGCAGGGATCAAGAAGACCTCCAGGGAACGGAGAGTAAATAAAACGTTTCTAGGGCTAGAGAGATGACTCAGAGGTTAAGAGCACTGTCTGTTCTTCCAGAAGTCCCGAGTTCAATTCCCAGCAACCACATGGTGGCTCACAACCGGCTATACTAGGATCTGGTGCCCTCTTCTGGCGGACAGGCACATGTGCAGGCAAATATTGTATACATAATAAATAAATCTTTAAAAAAAAAGTTAAAAAAATGTTTCTGGAACCTTAGGAAGTTGCACCACTGTCAATTCTTTTTTTTTTCCAGTCTCAATTCTTGAGCTATCCTATAGTTCCTGAATCTTTCAGGTAACAAATGAAAAACTAACCTGGTTACCTATAGCTGTGTGATGAGCCATCACTAAATTTATTGTTGTTGTTATTATTATTATTATTATTATTATTATTATTATTATTATTATTATTATTATTATTATTTTCATTTTTAATGGATTAGAGAGATGGATTATGGGTTAAAAACACTGGCTATTCTCCCAAAAATCCTGAGTTTGGCTTCCAGGTACACACATACAAATAAGGTTTTAGGGGGTGGGGTTTCAGACAGGGTTTTCTCTGTGTAGCCTTGGCTGTCCTGGATCTTTCTCTGTAGACCAGGCTGGCCTTGAGCTCAGAGATCAACCTGCCTCTGCCTCCTGAGTTCTAGGATTAAAGGCATGTACCACCACTACCTGACTCATACAAACATTTAAAAAAAGATTTTATTTATTTTTACTTCATGTATATGAGTGTATGAGTGTTTTGCCTGCACCTGTGTCTGTGCACCAAGTGCATGCATCCACCTATGGGAGGCTAGAAGGACATTTGATCTTCTGGAACCAGAGTTACAGCCGCCATGTGGGTGCTAGGGTCTGAACCCAGCTTCTCTCCATAAAACAGTAAGTGATTTCTTGTTGTTGTTCTTGGGGAGAGGGTTTCACTTTGTAGCTCTGGCTGGTCTGAAATGCGCTGTGTAAATCAGGCTGGCCTTGAACTCACAGAGACCCATCTGCCTCTGCCTCAATGCTGGGGTTAATGTGTGTGTCACTCCTCTGGACCCTCACTGTGTGCTCTTCACTGCTCATCCGTCGCTCCAGCCCGACATTCAGTCATTCAGAGCAATGGCAGTTTATTTTGCTCACGGATTTGCTATCTGGCTAGGTCTTATTAATTGGCCACTTCTGTTCTCTGTGGCTTTAGGATGGCATGAAAACTGGGACCTGGACTCACCGGAGGGTGGCTGACTCGCCAGGTCAGCTTGCTTTCTGAGCTTTAGCTGGGTTGTTAGTCAGAACACCTTCTCATCGCCTCCTCAGGGAGCTTGGGCTTCCACACAACATGGTGGCTGGTTTCTAAGCACCCTTGTTCACCATGTTCAAGCCAAGTCAGGTGGAAGCTGACATTTCTGCTTCACTGTGCTTGTGAGACGTGAATCGTTCTGCCGGGTGTGGGGGTATATACCTGTAATCACGACACACAGGCGGTGGGGGGGCAGGAGGACCAGGAACGTGAGGTTATACCAAGTTCAAGGCTGGCCTGGGCTACAGGAGACCCTGTCTCATGCAACCAGGAAAAAATAAAGCAAGTCCTTCAGAGAGTGGATTACACTAGTTATGTAGACTGCTTATAGATGGGGGACTGTAGGGGTTTTCAGATGTGTAGGCTCATTGGATGTAGGTTTTATTTCTGTGTTTTGAAATAAAGTGTCATGTAGCCCAGGCTGGCCTTGAGCTTACTATATACTACTACTATTACCCTTTTGCCCTACCTCTGCTTTCTGAGTGCTGATTACAGAGTTCTGGACTACAGGTGTGCAATATTACACACACACACACACACACACACACACACACACACACACGCCTTTTTGTTGTGACACATCTCAAGAGGCACACTAGAAAAGTCTTTAAAAAATGAATTATTTATTATACAGTGTTCTGCCTGCATGTAACACCTGCAGTCTTAAAAAAAAAATAAAAAAAGAATTATTTATTATACAGTGTCTGCCTGCATGTAACACCTGCAGGCCAGAAGAGGGCATCAGATCTCATTATGATGGTTGTGAGCCAACCATGTGGTTGCTGGGAATTGAACTTTGGAAAATCAGCCAGTGTTCTTAACCTCTGGGCTATCTCTCCAGCCCCTAAAACGGTCTTTTACTTCCTAAATCTGTAAAACAATAACTATAGGCCTGCAATCCTACTGCCTGAAAGGTGGAGGTAGGAGAATCAGGAATTTTAAGACCCAGCCTTGCCGGGCGTGGTGGCGCGCGCCTTTAATCCCAGCACTCGGGAGGCAGAGGCGGGCGGATCACTGTGAGTTCGAGGCCAGCCTGGTCTACAAAGTGAGTCCAGGACAGCAAAAGCTACACAGAGAAACCCTGTCTTGAAAAACAAAAACAAAAACAAAACAAAACAAAACAAAAGACCCAGCCTCAGCTACAAAGTAAGTTTGAAGCAAGTTTGGGCTAAAGGAGACACTGTTTCAGGAGGCAGGAGGGGGGTGGGGTGGGGGGTGGGGGGGGGTGTGGGGGGTGGGGGGGTGGGAACCTAGGCATTGTAACTCATACTTGCAATCCAAGAATATGGGAGGCAGAGGCAAGAGGATCATTGTAAGTTTGAGCTAGCCTGGTCTATGCAGCTTATTTTAGGCTAGCCAGAGCTACAAGGAAGACCTTGCCTCAGCCCCTATGCCCAAGACAAGAATTATAATATCTGTATCACTGAGTCAGATACCTAGGATAGTTAGTAGAACATTGAAATTAATACATTTTAATCATTAATTTTATTTACTAGGAAAGAGGCCAACAAATGGATACATTACACCTCAAGAAGATGAACGTTAATTTAGATGGGGAAAGGGCTTGCCAAGGCAGTAGAACAGAATATATTAACTATGCCGAAAATATCTAGGAAAACCAAGAGAAGGTGATTCTTAGAAGAATCATAGTTTTCTCATGGGGCGTGGGAGAGTATATTCTAGGTGGAAGAAAGTATAGCCACAAAGATACAAAGTTAAAGGGGAGCTGACACATTTAAGAGCAAGGAGATAGGCCCAGAGTGGTGGCGCACACCTTTATTCCCAGCACTTGGGAGGTGGAGGTAGGCGGATCTCTATGAGTTCGAGGCCAGCTTAGTCTACAAAGCAAGTCCAGGATAACCAAGGGTACACAGAGAAACCTTGTCTCAAAAAACAAAAACAAAAAAAACAAAAACAAAAAAAAAATCCTGCTATAAAGAGGATCACTTGTGCTCTCTCTCCATAGCCCTCTCTAGGTAAATACAACAGTTTCCACACTGCAGTGGATCTCCTGGGCAGTGGGAGGACTTATGTCCAACATTAATGACCCTCCTAGAGGCATTCCCTTCCCACTTTCAAAATAGGCATCGGCTGGGGAAGTGGCTCATGGTTGAACCCGTACTTTAGCATATACAGAGTCCTGGGTTCTATTCTAAACATGGATCTGAGGTGGTACCTGAGGTCCCAATCTGAAGGCTGGGAAGCCATTATAGGAGATGTGAGTAAAAGCTTGGGCTGGGTGTGCTGGTACACACCTTTAATCCCAATACTTGGGAGGCAGAGGCAGGTGGATTTCTGTGAGTTGGAGGCCAGCCTGGTCTACAAAGAGAGTCCAGGACAGCCAGGGGCTCTGTGTGACGGAGAAACCCTGTTTTGAAACACAGCAAAACAAAACAAACAAATAAACAAACAAAAAACAATAAGAGAAATCAAAACAAAAGTTTGGGCTGTCTCTTTCCTGGGGCCCAGAATTTATAGTTTCTGTTAATATTGAAGAAGGACCCGTGACCCAGGAAAGGTTGATAGTTATTGATTTTTCTTGCCAGAAATGAATAACAATATCTATCTTTAGTGAAGAGGAGTGATGGGGGGGGAGGGGCGGCGGCAGAGAGATGACTCAGTGGTTAAGAGCACTGGCTGCGCTTCCAGAGGACCCAGGTTCAGTTCTCAGCATCTGCATGGCAGCCCACAACTGTTTCTAACTCCAGTTCCAGGGGAATCTGACACCCTTACACAGACATACATGCAGGTAAAAGACCAATGCACATAAAAATAAATAATTTTTTTTTTTTTTTGGTTTTTTTGAGACAGGGTTTCTCTGTGTATCCCTGGCTGTCCTGGACTCACTTTGTAGACCAGGCTGGCCTCGAACTCACAGTGATCCGCCTGCCTCTGCCTCCCGAGTGCTGGGATTAAAGGCGTGCGCCACCACGCCCGGCCTAAAAATAAATAAATTTTAAAAAGAAAAGAAAAGAAAGAAAAGGAGTGGTGGAAGAAAGAGAAGATTTTTATTTAAAAATTTCAATCTAGGGGGCTGGGGAGATGGCTCAGCAGTTAAGAGCACCATCTGTTCTTCCAAAGGTCCTGAGTTCAATTAATTCCCAGCAACCACATGGTGGCTCACAACCATCTATAATGAGATCTGGTGCCCTCTTCTGGCCTTCAGCACAGTATATGTAATAAATAAAGAAATCTTTTAAAAAATGTAATTTTTTTTCCAATTTATCCAGGCAGTTGTGGCATACGACTTTAACCCCAGCACTTAGTTGTCAGAGGCAGGTGGATATCTGTGAGTTTGAGGCCAGCCTGGCCTATAGGGAGAGTTCCAGGACAGCTAGGGCTACACAGAGAAACCCTGTCTTGAGAAACAAACAAACAAAACAAAAACAATTTTTTTTCCCCAACTAGCTGGGGGTGTGGTAGGAATGTCTTCAATCTCAGTGCACTCAGGAGATAGAGGCTGGAAAATCTGAGGTCCTGTCTGAAGAAGCCATGAGAGTAATAATAAAAGAAAACAAAAACTTTGTTTCCGGAACTGTATGGATGTGTAGTAGCTGTGTTTAAAAATATGTCATTGGGCTGTCTGTATGGTGACATAACAGGCCCATTTAGATTTTTGTTTGTGTGTTTTTGTTTTTTGTTTTTCAAGACAGGGTTTTTCTTTCTCTCTTTTCCCCCAAGATTTATTTATTACGTACACAGGGTTCTGCCTGCATGTACACCTGCATGCCAGAAGGGGGCACCAGATCTCATTATAGATGGTTGTGAGCCACCATGTCGTTGCTGGGAATTGAACTCAGGAAGAGCAGCCAGTGCTCTTAAGGTCTGAGCCATCTCTCCAGTGCCAAGACAGGGTTTCTCTATATAGCCTTGGCTGTTGGCTGATCTGGACTCACAGCGATCCACCTGACTCTGTCTCCTTGAGTACTGGGATCACAGGTATGTGCCACAACCACCAGCCTCCCTTTTAGATTTTACCTTTTCCCCTCTGTGTTAAACACAAGCAACACAAACTCTTGATATACTTGTAAGTCTGCACCATCAATATACCATCAGATCACTACAGTACACAAAGGTCATCCTCTATTATATAAAATCTGCACACCCAACAGTCAAGATGGAAAGAGGTTGGATAATTTCAAGAGCTTCAAGACCTCAGAAAAGGCTAAATGAATATTATCTCTAACAGGTGCCACCCTAATCTTAAAACGGTGGTGAAAGACTGCCCCAGAACTAGTTCTTTCATCTGGACAATTAAGCGTAATGGTAGAAGACTAATTAAAGATAACAATGAATCCTAAAACCATCAGGAGGAGAAATTTTATGAGGAGTCTTTTGTGTGTGTTAGTTTCAGTTTTTAAAATCAGTACCTAATTAAAAACAAAACAAAAGCATTTATATGGATGTTTGTTCACCATATTTGTGTTCCTAGTGCTGGCAGAGGCCTGAGGAGGGTCTCCAGATCTCCTGGGACTGGAGTTACAGGTGGCTGAGAGCCATCATGTGGGTGCTGGGATTTGCATCTAAATTCTCCACCAGGACCAGCCAGTCTCTTTCACTGCTGAGGCATTTCTCCAGCCCCTAAAATAAATATTTTTTATTGGAAACAACTAGTCAAAATTCTGTTACAGAACTTTGTTTTGTTTTTCCAGACAGGGTTTCTCTCTGTAGTCTTGGTGTCCTAGACTTGCTTTGTAGACCAGGCTGGCCTCGAACTCACAGAGATCCGCCTGCCTCTGTTTCTCTGAGTGCTAGGATTACTGGACCAGGCTCTCTGTTACAGAATTTTAAGATCCAATATAACAAAGTTTAATGAAAGAAAGAAGGAAGGAAAGAAAGAGAGAGAGAGAGAGAGAGAGAGAGAGAGAGAGAGAGAGAGAGAGAAAGAAAGAAAGAAAAGAAAGGGCAAATACTATGTATTGGTGTCAGGTGTAGGATCTTTGCATTTCTGTGAGCTGACCAATTAGCCTTGCTGTTGACTTTCAAGGTTGAAACGATAGTTATAGCACTGGGTTATGGCCACTATTCTCCCCCACGCAATCTAGTAATTACTTTATTTCCACGTCATATTTCCGGGTGTATGTCCAGACTCACGCAGAAACTGAAGTTCAGAGCACCCGGACTCGCCCATGCTCTTTTTGATGTCCCCAGAAACCCAAATGTACAAGTGGGGTGATACCTGGAGACCGCCTAACTGCCTGATTCCCACGTGGTAAGGAGGCTCACAATCTCGCCCCCCACGTGGTGCCAAGGGCCGGGAAGGAGGAGAGCGGGCAGAAGCGAGCCGTATCAGGGCATTTAAAGTGTCTTGACGTCACGCACTGCCAGGAACTCAGCTGAGTTTTCAGCAGGACATTCTGCTAATGTGTCCTCCCTCCCCCTGGGCTTTTTGTGAGCTAGGCCTCTGCTCTTCCCTTGATCGCGGAGGGAGAAACAAGAAGCTCTCGGAACAGCCAGCAAAGGGAGGCGTGCCCAGAACTTCTCGACCCCACCTTCTCTCGTAGAGGCGTTCCTCATTGGCCAGTAGGCGGGGCTTCGGAAGCACAGCGCTCGCCCAGAGGCCTCAGGGTGGCCTAGCCAGCTGGCCATTCTTTAATTATGCATGGAGGCGTGTCTTGGCCAGTGGCAGCTGGGTGGGGATTGGCTGGAGGGGCTGTAATTCAGCGGTTTCCGGAGCTGCAGTGTAGACCGGGAGGGGGAGCTTGGGGTTCCGACGTCGCGGCGGAGGGAACGAGCCTTAACCGGGTCGCTGAGGCACAACCCCGCTCGGTGTCGCCTGACCGAGTCGACTAGGAGAAGCCAGGCGGCCCTTGGGAACCCCAGCTGCTCGCATCTGGAGCCAGCGCAGCCCGGCCAGTCGGGCCTCAGCCCGGGAGACAGGTGAAGGGGGTGCAGGGTGGGGCCACCTCCCCGACGGCACGCTGTCCGTAGGACCCCGTGGGGGCGTCGCGCGGATGCAGCTTTAGGGGTGCTTAGTGGCGTGAATGAACATTTAAGTGGGACGAGAGGGTAGGAGGAGACTCAGAGGGTCGCGCGGGAGAGACAGCTGTCCGGATGACAGGAGCCGGCCTGGGAAGGGAAGGGGCGCTGGAAGTTTCCAGGGGGAGATGCGGACGGGGAGTGATGAGTCCTGGGGTCGGACCGTGGGGGAGGGTGACAGAAGTGAACTACGGTGGCTCTCCAGTGACTGCTCCGGAAGGCCAGGGACACTCGGGCCACCAGAGCCACTGTCACACCAGTAGAGATCATTGAGGTTGGTGATTTGGAAAGAGCCATCTTCCCGCCCCCGTGCGGGGCCTGGCGGCTCCGTGCTAAGCCACTTTCCTTGTCTTGCCTTGCTTTGCCCCTTCAGCAGCCCACTTGTACCTTAGGAAGTGGGAACTGTTGTGCCTCCCACCCCGCCCCCAGCCTCTTGGGCTGGCTACTTGTGGGTAAGATTTTTTTTTTTTCATAAGAATCAGATTTCCTATAGGAAATTGACAAACTTGTGTTCTTTCTAAATTCTCTCCCATCTCTTTCTATACTTCCCCTCATCTTGTTAAGGAAAAAAAAAAATTTTTTTTTTTTTTTTTTAAAATTCAAAGTAAATCTCTGGTCAAACCAGCTCTAAAGAGCAACAAACCTCTTTCCTCTTTTGACGTTGTTCTCTCATAAACACCTGGTAAACTCGACTAGACGATAAATAATTGAGCCATTGCGTTTACTGGATTGTGGTGTTGCTTAATTGCATAGGACCGAGTGAGCCAATCAAGAGTGGGAGTTTTCTGTCTCAGAGCCAAGCTCTTGGGTAAATGCAGAAGCTAGGGAAACAAAGACTGGCTGGCCTTGACTGAGTTGTGTGCGTAAACTTTACCTGCTGGGGGTGTGTGGCTGTAAGTAAGTTACCAAAATCCAGACTGTCACGCAAGTCACTCTCTTGATTACCCAGTCCACTTCCCTCTGTTGTATCAATTGACCTGTGTATTCATACACAGTGCTTATTCATTTTTCTTATTCAAAATGTGTACAGTTTATACCTGCTGTTTGCCATATTAAAGGGCTTATTTATTCTGTGTGTGCATTGTAAATGTTGGGCTGGCAGTACAGGTAAAGCATTGATTTGAATATATCAAAGCAATAAATCCTTTTATATGTGGAATTAGACTGTTAGGTCTTGAGATAGCCTTTTTAAAATATTAAATAATGTTTATGTTCCTTGAGGAAACATGTTTGTCTCATTATTGTATGTGCCAGACCAGAACACTAGCAGACCCTTCCTCCCCCCCCCCTTTTTTTTTTTTACAGATTTTATTTATCTTTATGTGTATGGATGTTTTGCCTGTATATATATCTGTGTGCCATGTGTGGTGTGTCCAGTGTTCGAGGAGGCCAGAAGACGATGTCAGATCCTCTGGAACTAGTTCCTGGTTGGCTGTGAACCACCAAGTGGGTCCTGCTAATTGGATGGCTCTTTTGGAAGAGCCATTGGGAAGAAAATCGGGGATGATAATAATAATGAAAAAGTTGGCCTGTTTGTTCTTAGTCTGTTAGCACACTCACCACAAAGAACCATTAGCGGACTCATGAATCTTTTATGTTCATGTGTAGTTCACTGCGGACGAATAACCACTTAGAAATAATTCACAGTCATGAGGCCCTTCAAAGGGCCTGTGAGGTAGGTTGTTCACAGAATGTCAACCTCATTTTGGAGATAAGGAAATTGAGGCCAAAAGGACAAGACACTTGCCTAAGGCATAGTGTGTCACAGTGGTGAAACTTGTGCCTTTTCTGTATTTCTTGGTCCACGCTTAAGTATTCCGTTTCAGTGTCGAGTGAGCGTAGCCCCTGATGAGAAATGTCAGTGACATTCTGGATAGTGAACACTAGCAGCAGGCTGAAAGACTCAGGGAGAGAAATGCTTAATGACTGCTTGCTAACTTACTGTCCTGTGTCTCTTTTTAGACTCACTTACTTTTATTTTATTTGCATTAGTGTTTTGCCTGTGTGCATGTCTGAGTGTGAGGGTGCTAGGTACCCTGGAACTGGAGTTGTAGACAGTTGTGAGCTGCCATGTGGGTGCTGGGAGTTGAACCTGGGTCCTCTGGAAGAGCAGGCAGTGCTCTTAACTACTGAGCCAACTCACCAGCCCCTCTTTTATTTATTGATTTATTTTTAAAGTTTATTTATTTCTGTTCTGTGTCTTGAGAAGTACTTTTTTTCTTTTCTTTCTTTCTTCCTTTTCTTTTCTTTTTTCTTTTTGGTTTTTCAAGACAGGGTTTCTCTGTGTAATAGCCCTGTATATCCTGGAACTGACTTTGTAGGCCAGGCTGGCCTCGAACTCACAGAGGTCCTCCTGCCTCTGCCTCCTGAGTGCTGGGATTAAAGGCCTGCCACACCATGCCCAGTTGAGAAGTAAATTTTTTTCTTGTTAGCATAATTTACTGTCAAACTTAAGCTATTTATGGATGGAGACTAATCGTTAAATTTTAGGTATAGGGTAGCTGGGACTTCGATGACATTTAAGCCAGAGAGCATTGTGGTCAGTGGTCATTTCTGTCTGCAGAAAGTTCCGTTTTCTTTTGGCTTTTGTATGTCTTGACGTTCAACTGTGGGACGGGCAGAGCTAGTGAGCACCAATCGAGATGCCCAAGCCCAGTAGCCTTTAGCTGCTGTTTCTGGTGTGCATCTCAGTGAGTACATAATCACTCTTTCTAACTGTGTGAAAACTGCTAGGGAGACTGAGAGACCTTGTTTGTAGACTTTGCAGTCTATTGGGGCAGCTTGAAAAATGCTTTATCCGGGGCTGGAGAGATGGCTCAGTGGTTAAGAGCTCTGACTGCTCTTCCAGAGGTCCTGAGTTCAGTTCCCAGCAACCACATGGTGGCTCACAACCATCTATAATGAGATCTGATGCCCTCTTCTGGCCTACAGGGGTATAAGCAGGCAGAGCAGTGTATACATAATAAATAAATAAATCTTAAAAAAAAAAGAAAAAAGAAAAAAATGCTTTATCCTCTAATACAACAAGTTGTCACTAAAGAGGGCAGGGCGTCACACCTGTGTCTTCTTCCTGCCTCAGTTTCCCTCTCCATCACTATCCTTTTCTCCCTTTCTGGGGGAAGCAACCCACCCTGCTAAGCAAGTGCTTTATTGTGTAACACATTTTTAAAATTATTTATTTTGTATTTAAAAATTTTTTTGTTTTTGTTTTTTTTGTTTTTGTTTTTGATGACAGGGTTGCTTTGTGTAGCCTTGGCTGTCATGGACTTGCTTTGTAGACCAGGCTGGCCTTGAACTCACAGAGATCAGCCTGCCTCTGCCTTCTATATGCTGGGATTACAGGCGTTTGCCACCACCATGCGGCCTATGTAACATATCTTATGTCATTAGTATTTTAAAGCTCTACCCAAACGTTTGGATTAAAAAATAATAATAATAAAGAAAAAAAGAAAGAAAGAAAAGAAAAAAAAACATAGCGAAAATTTTCATCTAAAGAGTACTTGAGGGACAACACTAAATATTGATGGACTCTGGTGTTGTCGGTGTCTCAGTGAAATACGGGAGGATGTCATTGCCTTGCTGTCTTTGGTGGTGAAAAGAATGTCCTGCTTGTTGCTGGGAGCCTCAGCTTACTGTGGCTCAGAGTTGGGATGGCCAGGTTGTATTTGGTGGCAAATTCTTGGAAATAATTTGTTTAAAAGAGTAATATTTGGAAGTGAATTTCTACTATGGTTCTCATTTTTCATGTTAGGTTTGGTATACTTTTATTCAGGTTAGCAAACATACCACAACACACACACACACACACACACACACACACACACACCCCACACACACAAAGCTAGGCAAACGAGCCTGGCTGGTCGCACATGTCTTTAATCCCAGCACTTGGGAAGCAGAGGCTGTTGCATCTCTAAGAATTCAAGGTCAGCCTGGACTACAAAGAGTTCCAGGCCAGCTGAGACCCTGTCTCAGAACAAACAAACAAACACTAACATACCATCATACATGGATCTGCCTAGCCTTTTTTTTTTTTGTTTTGTTTTGTTTTGTTTTTGTTTTTGAGGCAGGGTCTTACTCTCTACCCCAAGCAGGCCTGGAATTCACTAAGGAGCCCAGCCTCGCTTCAAACTCAGCCATTTTCTTGCCTCAGTGCTTAGCCACATGCTACAATCGCAGACATGAGCTTAGTGTTTGTTTGTTTGTTTGTTCTGAGCCAGCGTCTCAGTTGGCCTGGAACTCTTTGTAGACAACAGCAGAGAGTAAGAGCTGGGCAGGATCCAAGGAGAATGAATATTCAAAATCTCACCTTAGTTCTTATGGCACGGAAGAATTGGTGGGGACCAGGGCATGTGCAGTGTGCATTTAGGACAAAAGGGTGGCTTAAGACTAAGGCTACATACAGAGGCAAAGAAATCTGGCATTGGATCCTGGATGGGCTACTTCCTGGTCAGCCCTGGCTGTCCTGGAACTTCTGTAGACCAGGCCAGCCTCGAACTCACAGAGATCTGCCTGTCTGCCTCTGCTGGGATTAAAGGCATGCATCACCACGCCTGGCTGAGCCTCAGTTTTCTTATCTTTTTTTCTTTTTCTTTTTAAAAATGAGAGACAGGGCTGAAAAGATGGCTCAGAGGTTAAGAGCACTGTCTGTTCTTCCAGAGGTCCTGAGTTCAATTCCCAGCAACCACATGGCGGCTCACAACCATCTATAATGTGATCTCATGCCCTCTTCTGGCGTGCAGACGCACATACAGGCAGAGTGTTGTATACAAGGTGAGAGCCAGGCCTGGGGGCACCTGCCTGCAATCCTAGCAGTTAGCGGGCTGAGGCCGGAGGGAACATCTTGAGTTCTGAGTTAGCTTGAGCTACACAGGGAGACCCTGTCTCAAAGTGAAACAAAGCAAGAAATTTCATTAAGACCATGTTAGCGAAGTGTTCACAGCGTGCTGCTCTATAGCTGTGTGTCTAAGTTCTTGGGAAGGGCCCAAGAAAAGAGGTTCATTCTCTTCAGGGCTGAGGGGTTACAGGGAACCCCTGTAGGAATTACAGGACTTCCTGCAGAGCAGTAAAGGTTGCGTTCAAGGTGGAAGGAGCATGGGTGTGCAGAGCTTAAAACAGCGTAGTGTGTTCAGGGGCTATAAGTGGAAGCTCTTAATTTAGGAGAAGGAGACAGGGAGAAAGCCACAGAGCCACATCTTTTGTCCCTTCTCTTCTGTTCATAAGTGACTAGTGACTAGGAATGTCCTCCAAGTAAGTGGTACTCTTTTAACAAAAGTAACATATGCTGCTATAAAAAGCTAAACTTGTTTTCCTGTTAATAGTTGAATGAGTGTCCCTCCGGATACTTTTTTAATTTACCAGTTGATCTTGAGTCTATTTATTGAAAATCATTTAAAGCCGAGCGTGGTGGTGCATCCCTTTAATCCTAGCACTCGGGAGGCAGAGGCAGGTGGATTGCTGTGAGTTCGAGGCCAGCCTGGTCTACAGAGTGAGTCCCGGATAGCTCAGGCTACACAGAGAAACCCTGTCTCAAAAAAAAACAGAAAAGAAAAGAAAAGAATTTAAAGAGCTCAACAAAATAATAGCTTCCCTTCCTGCTAGCTCTGTCTGTGGTAATGAATGACTTTACTAACTATTGACTGGTTTACCTGACCTTTGACCTTTTAATTGCGTCAGTGGAGAAGCTCACATTCTGAGCTTTCCTCAGGTAACCATTGCAGGGTTGATGCACTTGGGTAATGTTCTTGAGGCTTTTGTGGTATACAGCTGTGACAGCATTCTAAAGTAGTACTGTGAGGCCAGACACTTTTGAGTTTGAATTTTTGGACGTGCCCCTCTTTGTCCTTAAGGCTGGTTGCTTTAACTTCTCTGAGTTTCCATTTCTTTGTCCACAGACTGCCTACTAGGCCCACTCACAGGGTAATTGTGAAAGACTAAGTGAGAAAATGTGTTATATCATAAGGTATTTTGCAGAGCGCCTAGCACACAGCTAACTTTCAAATACTGTTAACTATTATTATTGAAGTCTGCAGTCTATTATTCCCCCTCTGGCTACAAAGTTGGGCAAGTTATGATTCATGATACCATTAGTGACCCAAAGGAAAGAGAGAGTAATTGGGAGATTTTGACCCACCGGGGAAAAGCTAAAAGGACTGGGGATTTACACTGTGGTGGAGGAGATGGCAGCTTTCAGGTAAAGCCATAGACATGGCAAACGGTGAATTCCTGTTACATAAAGGTCCTTATGGTAAGCCTCTGCGCAGGTGCAAAGCTCTGTCATTACCCCTCATTTATCTTAAGTAATAGTCCACACATTTAAAACTCCGTGACAAGCCGGGCGTGGTGGCGCACGCCTTTAATCCCAGCACTCGGGAGGCAGAGGCAGGCGGATCGCTGTGAGTTCGAGGCCAGCCTGGACTACAAAGTGAGTCCAGGACAGCTAAGGCTACACAGAGAAACCCTGTTTCGAAAAACCAAAAAAAAAAAAAAAAAAAACCAACAACAACAACAACAACAAAAAGCAAAAAAACCTCCGTGACAGTCCCTTAGGGTTTTTCATGCCGTCAGAAGGACAGCTACAGGCAGAATGTGTCAGAATTGGTAGAGTGTTTCCCTAGCATGCGTGAAGCCATGGCCTCCATCCCTAGGACTGACTACATAAACTAGGATGTAGTGGCAACTCCTGTAAAATCCCCAGCCCTTGGGAGGTGGAGACTACATTGGGAGTGTGCGAGCAGTCTGGGCCGTGTGAGACACTGTCTTGAGAAAAGGGTGGTGGTAGGTGTTGCTGGTGGCCTGGCTCAGTGGGTAAAGGTGTTTGCCGCCAAGCTTGACCGCCTGAGTTCGATTCCTGGAACCCATGTGGTGGAGGGTGAGCACTGATTTCCATAAGTTGTCCTCTGACGTCCAAACCTGCAACATGGCATGCCCGCAGACACGTACACGAGTAAATTAATATAACAAATTTCTTCTTAAAGAGAAGTAGAGCTAGTCTGATTGGCGGCACAGGCCTGTAACCCCAGGGATGATGAAGGCTGAGGCAGGAGGATTGGGTATTTGAGACCAGCCTGGGACTTACTGAGTGAGTTTCTTGAAAAAGGGCCAGAGACAACTCAGTGGTAAAGAGCATACCTTCATGCACAGAGCTTTGAGTTCAGTCTCCTGTACTGTGCAGAATTTTAATTATATATATGTGTGTATATATATATATATATAGTCTCTATGTAGCCCAGAAACTTACTATATAAACTAAGCTAGCATCAAACTCAAAGAGTTCCTCCTGCCTTGCCTCCCTAGTGTTTGTATTAAAGGAAAGGTAAGGTATGTGCCACCACACACTGGTCCATACCAAAAAAAAAAAAAAAAAAAAGTACCGATAATATTGGCTAGTTGAAGGGCAGGGGAATGATTAAGGGTTGACTTTTTCTTAGGAAGATGCTACCAGGAGGAGTTCTGTTTTGAATTAGTGTGAGGAAAATAGGTCAACTTAAAATTTTTCTTTTATATTTATATTTTAGAAAGATCTGAGGATCATGCTCCAGCATCCCGAGAGGCTAGAACTGCAGGCAGGAGACACTATGTTCAGTCAGTGCACAATTTGGCTTGGGGGTTGGGGGGGGCGGGAGGAGGCACCCAGGTAGCTTAGATGACCCCCTGGGAATGGCCACGTGAGGCTGGAGATTGATTAGCTGTGGCCTGTGCACCTGCTACATCTCCATTTATCTCTGCGCATGTGCATGAGCAAGTGTGTGTGAGGCGTGTGGGTGTGCAGATGTTCACGAACGTCCTTCGACATTTTTGTTTCATCGTAACTTTTCTTTGGACGCTAAGGAGCCCGCTGGATGGCCTTATGTATGGATAAGAAGGACTTGGCTTCCGTCAGGTTCAAACTCAGACGGGAGCGAACCCGCAGCCCATCCAAGCCCAAGCCGTGGCCCCATGTGGGGCAGGAGGAAGCCAGCCGATCTTGAAAGAGAAAGTAAAACTTCTCGTAAATAATGGCTTCCCTACTGTGGAGGAGGGGTGCAATTTATTAGGGGGGATGTTTGGGTAGTTTTTGTAGACGCCATTTCTGAAAACTGATGGGATTAGGGAAGGAAAACCCTGCCCCGTCTGCGCAGCCACCTGCTTTCCCGACGGCTGATTGATTTGATTAGTTTGCGGTGTCCCGAGACCCGACCTCTTGCTCTCGGTATGAGAGTCTGAGCTCTTGAGTCAGGACCGAGCCCCTGCTTATGTGGAAGCTTACTAAATTGCGTGTTTCCCACATCTTGTCTGATGCTAACTTTGTTTTGCTTTTAGCAAGCTTCCATCCCCCACCCCGCCCCCCAGAATCTAAATACATTAGTCCTTTCCTTTGTCTCCCCCTCCTACTCCTACAAAATCCTAAAAAACCTCAAAACCCAAGTGCCAGCTGTGTAATTACCTTTCCTGTAAACCAAACAATGTGAGTTTATCATTAAAATAGCTAGCCTTTGAGTTTTTCCTGCTCGTGATTTGGACACAATATATATTTAATGTAGGGCTGGCTTTCCCTGGCAAATCAGTTTCTCGGTCTTTTTGTCAATGTTTAGGGAAAATTATTTTTTTAACACTAATCAAAATAAATTTGTGCCGGACGGTGGTGGTGCACCCCTTTAATCCCAGCACTCGGGGAGGCAGAGGCAGGAGGCCAGCCTGGTCTACAAAGTGAGTTCGGGACAGCCAAGGCTACACAGAGAAACCCTGTCTGGAAAAACAAACGAACAAAATTTCTGCGTGTAAGAGGGATAAGATGATTAAAGCATCCCGCAGCACACGTATATGTAAACAGGTGTGTGCGTGTGTTTTTTAACAGGTTTCACCCTCTAACCCAGAGAACTCTCAGCATTCCCCTGCTTAAGCCTCCTTAATACTTATTCCTAATTACATGTGAAAAAAAAATCCAGTGGACCTCATTTGCCAGGGCAGGTTCTGCATAGGACACTGTGCTGGGAAAGGGTCCTGTGTGTGTGGCTCTTTTAAGCCCTAATGGCTGTATTGAAGATTGTTGGGAGTCACAGAGTCATCAAGAGATTCCTTTCTCAGATGAAGTGTGTTTCCACTGCGCATGAGGCAGGGCCAGGAGGTATTGGGACTGCTGTACTCCGCTCAGCTTGCTCTGTGAACCGACAGCTGCTCTGAGCACTTGGGCTACATAGCAAGTCCCAGACTGGCCAGGGCTACAGATTGAGTCCATGTCTCAATAGGCCAGCTGCGGTCAAATTAAATACATTAATTAAACCCCCCTCCCCATATTCTTTTTTGAAAAGCTGCTTTCAAAGTAAAGTTTATTAATTAAAAAGTGCTCTCTTTCTCTGCAGAAGTGTCTGGGGTGGCCTGGATGAGAAGTGTTCTGCAGGGGTTTGGGGTGCAGCTTGGTCCAGTACATGCATTCAGCTGTGCCATTGCCCTGAAAGGATGCAGATCAGCTGGGGCATGGCAGGCACTGCCTCAAAAATGAAAGAAGACAAGTTGTCTGTTTATCTAAGGGGGAAAAATACTGGCAGTGTTTGTTGCTATTTGTAAAATTTGACCTTAGAAAAGGAGAAAAGAATTGTAAAAATTAAGAAAAAATTACATTCACCCTATTCCGTAGTTTCCTGATGTTAATGACTGTAGCTCTTTGCGTTAATACGTGTGATTTATTTTGGGTGATGGAGAATAAAATGTGTCAGTGTTTAGGCTTATAAATCTTAAAACCAGTGTTTTATAAATAACCAATGTATACTACAAAAGCACCTTGGGAGGGGGCGTCCCTATGAAGAGTAGATCTTAATGTAGCTGTGGAAGACCCCAGAGTCCACACCGTCCTGACCTTTGAACTGCAACCTGCCAATTTGTTGAATAGCATTGAAGACTCCAAATGATCTTGAAAGAATGGATAAAGAATCTTACCTGCTGGCTGCGATATCCCGGTGACGCCAGCTTTCACTCGGGTACCAGAACAACACATTGCAGCAGATAGATGCAAGCAGTTCTGAGATTCCAACAGCTCCTTCCCTCCCCCACTTCCTTGGATCTCATGCATCTTAGGCTGGCTTCAGACTTGCAGTGTAGTAGCCAAGGTTAGCCCTGGACACCCGATCCTTCCGCCTCCACCTCTCAAGTGCTGAGATAGACCGCAGGCATCACACCCACCCAGCTTTAGCACTTTTTCTATTGAACCAAAAGTCAGATTTCTATTTAAAAAACAAAAACCATTATTAGCCGGGTGTAGTGGCACATGCCTTTAATTCCAGCACTTGGGAGGTAGTGGTAGGGGGACTCTCCATGAGTTTGAAGCCAGCCTACAAGGCGAGTCCAGGCCAGCCAAGGCTACACAGAGAAACCCCGTCTGGAAAAATAAAAGAAGCAAACAAAATGCATATTTATTATCAAGATTTTGTATGTGTGTGATGTGCCTGTGTAGGTATATGTGTGGAGATCAAACAGTAGGGTTTTGTTTGTTTGTTTGTTTTTCCAAGACAGTGTTTCTCTGTGTAGCCTTAGCTGTAGTAGACTCACTTTTTTTTCGAGACAGGGTTTCTCTGTATAACAGCTCTGGCTGTCCTGAAACTCACTCTGCAGTCCAGGCTGGCCTTCAGCTCACGGAGATCCACCTGCCTTTGCCTCCCAAGTGCTAGGATTACAGGCGGCACCACCACCGCCAGGCCAGACAGTAGTTTTGTGCAGTTGGTCCTCTTGTCCACTTTTATGTGAGGTCTGGGGAAGGAGCTTGGGTCACCAGGCTTGTGCAGCAAGCACTACCCCTCCCCCTCAACTGAACCCTCTTGCCAGCCGTAGATTTGTGAAACTTTTAGCAGTACCACTTTCTCCCCCTTCGGAAAATGTGGTTACCTTTCATAAGATATTACTGTCCCTTATGTGAATGTTCTCTAAGTTAATTGTTTAAATGAATTTTGTTTGTGACAGCATCTTCCTGCATCACCTAGGCTGACCTTGGATTTAGGAAGCTTCCAGAGTGCTGGGTTTATAGATGGAGGGCCCCTTTGTCTGGCCTACACATATAATTTCTATTGATGGGTTATAGCTAGTAAGTCATTTTCTTTTGATTTTGGTGTTGTGAGTCATGGTCTTGTATCTCTAGGTACCCTTGAACTCATATACCTTAGGCTGGCTTCAAATATGTGGTAATCCTCCTGCCTCAGCCTCCTTTGGATTACAAGTATGTGCTACCGCCCGGGGCCTTTAATCCCAGCACTCAGGAGGCAGAGGCAGGTGGATCTCTGTAAGTTTGAGGTCACCCTCATCTACAAAGTGAGTCCAGGACAGCCAAGGCTATACAGAGAAAACCCTGTCTTGAAAAAACAAAACCCAACCCAACCCAACCCAACCCAACCCAAACCAAACCAACCCAAACCAAACAAAAACCAAGTGTGTGCTACTATGACAAATTCCTAGACACGTCTAATAATTATGGTCTCTGTAAACAGAATTTTGAGGTCACAGATGGTCCTGATAAGAATGCATTTGAAAACTGTTGATCTAAAGGTTTTAGTGTAAGCATTCTTTGAGGAGCTAGGGTTGGGGCGAGAGATTGGTTCTATGGCTCTTATTAAATTGATCTAGGACCATTTTAACAACCATGGTACAGATTGGGCCTTCATTTGAGAAACAATTTTACAAGAGCCATAAATTCTTCAGATTAGTGAAGGCATGTGGCTTGTCCAGGGGTTTAGAAATTGTTTGTTTGGGGTTTTTTGTTTGTTTGTTTGGTTTTTTGAGACAAGGTCTCTCTGGGTAGCCTTGGCTGTCCTAGACTCGCTTTTTAAAAAAATTTTTTTTGAGACAGGGTCTCTCTGTGTAGCCTTGGCTGTCCTAGACTCACTTTGTAGCCCAGGCTGGCCTCTGCCTCTCGAGTGCTGGGATTAAAGGCATGAGCCACCACGCCCCGCTCTGGACTCGCTTTATAGACTAGGCTGGCCTTGAACTCACAGCAATCCACCTGCCTCTCTGCCTCCTAGTGCTGGGATTAAAGGTATGTGCTACCACGCCAGGCTAGAAATTATTGTTTTGAAGATAAAATGCTTTGGAGATTTCTTCTTATCTTCTTGATTTTTTTCTTGGTGTTTCCGAGAATGAATCTTGAATTGATTAAGAATGACAAAACAACAGTAGGTCATCAGCTTAGGGTTTAATCTGGTTTTGCTGGTAGCTTCTCAGTGCTTGGCTAAGTTCTTTTCTTTTTCCTCTCTCTCTCCCCTTCCTTCCTTCCTTTCTTCCCTTTCTTTCTTTTTTTGTTTTGTTTTGTTTTCTTTTTGTTTTTGCTTTTGTTTTGAGACAGGGTTTCTCTGGGTAGCCCTAGCTGTCCTGGAACTCACTATTGTAGACCAGGCTAACCTTACCTTCAGGAATTAAAGGCCTTCAACAGCACACTTGGCTATACTTTTTATTTTTTTAATTTTTAATTTTTGGTTTTTCAAGACAGAGTCTCTCTGTGTAACCTTGGCTGTCCTGGACTCACTTTGTAGACCAGGCTGGCCTCGAACTCACAAGGATCCATCTGCCTCTACCTCCCGAGTGCTGGGATCAAAGGCGTGCGCCACCACGCCCGGCTTGGCTATACTTTTTAAAGATAATTCTGATGCTAAATTGCAGTTCAATTTTTTAAAAAAAATTTGGGTCAGATATATAGTAAAGTTAACTTTTGATTGTCTTCCTAAAACAAAGGAAGACTTTTTTTTTCTCCTTGTGACTGTAGAAGTTCAAAAAGATACTTGTTAGATGCTATGTGCCTGTAGTCACTTCACTTTTCTGTCCCTCCCCATAATAACGGGAATGGCTGTTCCTGGGAGCAGCCTGGTGTTATCTTGCCCCCTCAGGGTTCCCTCTGGCTGAGAGATTGGCTGGAAATCACTGGTGAATTTTTTGCTTCAGGCCACATTTTGTATGGGTGTGAGCTTTAGAATTTAGGTTATAAGCTCTCCCAGAAATCTGGAGATTGTTTCTTTTTAGTTTCTTCATTCCTTTCTTTCTTTTGGCTCAAGACAGGGCTTCTGTGTGTAGCCCAGGCTGTTCTGGAATTCAGTCTTTAGACCAGGCAGGCCTTTAACTCAGATCCACCTGCCTTTGCCTCTGCTTGGATAAAAGGTGAGTGTCCATCTTGTTTCTTTCTTAAAACTAAAACCGAAGCAAACCAAAAGCCTTATCTCTTCCCATGGATTGAATTTAGGTCTTGAGGTTGACAGCAGCACCTTCCTACTGTGGCGTCTTGCCTCCCCTGCTTTCACCTTCTGTGTGGGAGCTAAAGATGAGACCAGGTGGTCTCACTTATTTTTCTCAGCATGTTATTAATTTTGACAAGACTTCATAGGAAAACTTGTGTAGATAACCTTTCTGGAGTCAGACTGATGTTTGCCTTTTTTTTTGGTTGTTGTTGTTTTGAGACAGAGTCTTTATCTCAGGCTAGCCTCACTATATGGCTGAGGGTGACCTTGATTGTTGTTTCTGTGTTTTTTGTTTTTTGAGGCAAGGTTCGAACTGGCTTTGTAGGCCAGGCTGGCCTTGAACTAATAGATCTGCCAGCTTCTGCCTCCCAAGTGCTGGGATTACAGCATGTGCCACCACATCTGGTGGATGTGGTGCTAAGGATTGAACCCAGGGCCTCTTGTATGCCAGGTAAACATCCTACAACTGAGCTACATCCCCAGCTCTAGGTTTATCATTTTAAAAGCTTTCAATAAAGTTAAGTTTAAAACATTTCAACACACACACACACACACACACACACACACACGTTTGATTCAGTTTCTTTCTATAAGTGTCTGGTGAGCCCGTTACTGGATGTACAGTCACGCTGGCCTTAAACACATGGCATTCCTCCTGTCTCTGCTTCCTGAGTGCTGGGATACTGGTAGGTTTGACAAAGTAGAAAATACCTCCTACTTGCCCTCTTCAGTTTGCCATTGTTAACTTCTAGTGTTGGTGTGATACATTTGTTGCAATTGGTGATAACAGCTATGTATTGTTTGTTATTAACCGAAGAGCACAGTTTCCACCACAGTTTACTATGCTGCCTATTCTCTGCTGTTTTTTTTTTTGTTTTGTTTTGTTTTTTTTTTGTTTTTTTTTTTAGTGTTGGAGACATGGTCTCGACTGTAGCCCAGGCTGAATGTAAACTTGGAATCTGTCCATCTCAGCTTCCTGAGCCCTGGCATTACAGATGTGCGCCTGTGCCTGGCCACTCTGTGGATTTCCACAAACATGGGCTGCCTAGCCACTTCGGCAGTATCATTTAAAGCATACTGCCTCCAAAGCCTGGTGCTCTACCCACTCACCCTTCCTGCACCCTATTGCTCATCCTTTTTACTGTCTCCTTAGTTCTGTCTTCCAGAATACTAAGACGACTGTCATTGGGCTGGAGAGATGGTTCAGCCAGTAAAGGCTAGGCTCACCACCAAAAAAATATAAGATGCAAGCAGTAGCCTTCTAGATGGCAGTGGTACAGTGGCCTCTCCAGGTTGCCTTCTTTCACTTAGCAGTATGAATTCAGCTTCCTCCTTGTCTTTGGAGGCTTGGTGCCCATTTGTTTTTGTTGCTGAGTAACACAGCCTTGTGTGGCCCCTCCTCTGGCGTATATACCCACTGGGCTGTTATAAAGAAAGCCATTTGTTATTGTTTTGATTGGCAGTCTCCTAACCCACTGTGGTGTGCTTGGCCATCTGTGTGCTCTCTTTGATGTGGTATCTGTTCAGACTTTCTCCCAGCTGTTTCGTTTCTTTTTTGCGGTGCATCGGGGATTACACTTAGGGTTCCACTGTTAGGTATGGTGGCGCACGCCTTTGGTCCCCAGGACTCAGGAGTCAGAGACAGGTGGATCTCTGTGAGTTTGAGGTCAGACTAGTCTACAGAGAGCGTTCCAGGACAGCCAGGGCTAAACAGAAAGAAAATAACCTTTTCTCAAAACAAACAAACAAGAATTTAGGATTTCTCTATCACTGAGCTGCACCCCCAGTTCTTTTTAAAATTCTTACCTTGAGACCAGGGCCTTACTAAGTTGACCAGGCTAGCCTTGAAGTTGTGTTGGAGCCCAGGCAGGGCATGACATTGGGGAGCACCTGCCTCAGTTTCCCCAGTAGCTGGGGTTACAGGCTTGCTTTACTAGGCCCAACTCTCAGCCAGCTCTAAACTGATATCTGTGTGTCTGTGTGTCCTTTTTAATTGTTGAGAGTTTTGAAGTATTCTCAGTATATTTTAAATGTACAAACATACCCCCCTCCTCTCTCTCTCTCTCTCTCTCTCTCTCTCTCTCTCTCTCTCTCTCTGTTCTCAGGCTACCACTCACAAGGCAAGTGCCAAAACTGACCTACATCCACTCTTTGGATGTATTTATTTATTTATTTTTCTTTATGAAACTCAAAGTCTTACATTTGTTAGACTGAGTTATGCCTCTAGCCCTCCTCCTTAGAATACTTTAGGTGGCATACAGATTTTAGTTTTCTTTTTCTAGAATTCAGTCTCGTGCAGACACTAATGCTGGAAGGTTGCAGTTGGTGAAGTGGGGACAAGGAAGTGAGATACTTGTCCGTCACTTGTACTCAGCGCCTGTGATTGTAATTTTAACCTTTAGCTCTCTTGTGTTTAGATAAGGCTGAGCACAGGGCTTCAGTCCCAACTACACACCTAGACCAGTGTCTCTGCTCTTAGACCTGTCTCCTACATTATGTCTGACTCCTTAGGAACCGGCCGTTGCTAAGCTTTGCTGACTTGGATCCTGCCCAGTTTTTACTCTGTTGCTGTTGTTTTGTTCTGGTTTGGTTCCTTAACACCAGGTTCTCTATGTAGCCCCAGCTAGCCTTCAACTCAATATGTAGACCAGGCTGGCCTCAAACTTGCAGCAAGGCTTTCGCCTCTGTGGGAGTGTATTTTGTTATTGTTGTTTTTGAGAGAGGAGTTATTTTTCTTGGGCTCTTATAAAATTTTTTTATTTTTTTATTTTTATTTTAACTTAAAATACTTTTAACTTAAAATGTATCTGTATGATGTATAGGAGTGTGTAGAGGTCAGAGGTCAACTTTGTGGCATTAGTTATCCTTCCACATTTATAGATTTCCAGGGTTAAATTCAGGTAATCAGGTTTATACAAGAAGCACCCTTATTTGCTGGGCCAACTTGTTGGACTTCATGGAGGCCCTTTTAATTCTTGTTTTTTGGTGGGGACAAATTAAAGGAGAAAAATGAGAAGATAGCCTTCCAAGGGGTCCAGGATATTTTGTTTGTTTGTTTGTTTTTGTTTTTTTCGAGACAGGGTTTCTCTGGGCAGCCTTGGCTGTCCTAGAATCGCTTTGTAGACCAGGCTGGCCTCGAACTCACAGAGGTCCACCTGCCTCTGCCTCCCAAGTGCTGGGATTAAAGGGGTGCGCCAACATGCCCTGTGGTGCCAGTTTTTTGAAACCTCAAAGCCTCCCCCCCTGTGATATAGTTCTCCCAAGCAGGCCACACCTTCTAATCCTTCCTAAGCAGTTCCACCACTTAGAAACCAAATATTCAAACCTGAATTATTTGTGAGGGTCATTCTGGTTCAAAGCACCACACTGTGAAAGCCAGCAGTCTAGCAAATGTTCTTCCTTCCCTCATATGCTTCCGGTTCTGTTCAGATCATCAGCGAGTCTTGATTTTGCTGCTCATGTTTTCTCAGCTCCCTTTGCCGTCGTGTCTCTTCTGTGGTGGAGATGCTAAAGTTGCTCCTGCACAAAACTTTCTAGCAGTGCAGGATAAACGGGGCTCTCAAGCAAAAAGAGAAAACTTAAGATGCAAAAGCAAACAGTCTCATCAGAAGAAAGAACAGAACCCAGCCTGGGCTGCTGCTCCCCAAGCACAGCCCTGAAATGCCTTTGTCCCCACCCCTCCCCCTCTTCCCTCCCTCCCTCCATCACTTCCTCCCTCCCTCCCTTTCTTTTTTCCCCTCCCCCTTTCTCCTTCCCTCTCTTCCTTTTTCCTTTCCTGTCTTGGCTAGCCTCAGCTTTGTAATCCTCCTGCCTCAGGTTTCCAAGTGCTAGGCTTCAGGAGTTGCCCGCCTGCTCTCACCACCTTATCCCTTGACCTGGCTCCACTGTGTAATCCATAGCCCAGGCTAGCCTTGAATTTACTATTTTCCTACACTAACCTCCCAAGGGCTGAGATTACAGGCATGTGTTACCACGCCCAGCTGGTAGACTTTTCTCTGATTCTCTTCACTGTCAGCCAGGGCTTCTGACCCTGCCACCTACTGTCCCTTCCACCTTCAGCTTTGGGCTGCTTGAGCTTGTACACTGTACTACCCATTAGACACAAGATGCATCAGCTTCCTTTTCTTTTTCTTTCTATTTTTTTTTTTTCGAGACAGGGTTTCTCTGTGTAACAGCTCTGGCTGTCCTGGAATCGCTCTGTAGACCAGGCTGGCCTCCAACCCACAGAGATCCGCCTGCCTCTGCCTCCCAAATGCTGGGATTAAAAGGTGTGCGCCATCACCGCCCGAACAGCTTCGTGTTCTTAGCTCTGCTAGCTCAGGTATTACCCTGTACTTTCTGGGTTCTAGAATTCCATTGCTATCTCTTTCCTCCTCCTCTTGTCCACTGCCATCTTATTTTTTCATTCTTTGTCCACGTGTCATGTTAGCTTCTGGGACATATTCACCCAGAAGATGTGTGTCACCCTCCTTGTTTGCACATGCTGCCCCCTCTGCTTAGGCTGGCTGCTCTTTGCTCTCTAGAATGACCTTCTCTCTTGGCCTCCTGCTCTCCTTGTGAACAACTTTTCGAGTGTAGCCCTGAGCCCACTTCCAGGGACCTCTCTTGCTCCTGGGCCTGCCCTTCTATCAAAACAGTGTTGGTGTCTTTGGCAGTAGGAACCAGGTTGCATAGCCCTGGGGGCGGGGGTGGGGTGGGGTGGGGGGACTGGATGGACTCTTCACCTTATTAGGTGCTGTCCCAAGCTCCCTCTCAGGCTTGTTCTTGTCCTAGTAGGGACTCTGCCTCTTCCTTTACCTGTGTTTCTCTGGCCTCAGCAAAGCACCTGGTAAAGACGCACACAAATATCCAACATGCCAGTAGAGACCTGTACACCTGGCCGAAATCCATGCACTTTCATCTGCCAAGGCCACAAGTGTCCTCTTTCCTTTTCCTTTCCTGAGGTAGCCTCTGAGCAGCTTCAGCTGCCCTCAGACGCACAAAGGTTTAGCCATCTCTGTTGGCGGTGTTGAGGAGGCAGCTGGACACCAGGCCGGCTGGCATCCGTGAGAGAGGATGGATGGGCTAGAGGGGAGAACCTGGGCACCGCCAGCGCACGCAGGGCGTTTGGAAGGAGTGAGAGCGGATGAATCATTTAGAGAGTGAGTTGCAGAGAAAACAAGAGGATTATATTAAAAAGAGTTTTCACAGCAAAGCCTGTTCCTGTAAAATTGTGAAATATTTTCTCATGAAAGTTAGACTCTGTAAAGATAGAATTCAGTTATTAGGTTGGAAAAAATTGCCTTAGAAATCAACAAATGCAGAGAGCCACCTCAAATTTAGTAGATTAACGGACACTTACTGTGTCCACTGGCTCTGTGGGCGGGGACTCAGGTAGACACGGCAGAGGAGGCTTGTCTCTGCTGTTTGACATCTGGGGGATCAGCTGGGGAGCCTTGAGCATCTGGGCTTTTCTTTATTTCCCTGCCAGTGCCTGGCCTAGGGTGATTGCAGCTGGGATCGTAGGTCAAGTGGCTGTATGCCGCCTGTCTGCCTGCCTTGGCTTTCTTTCAGAATGGCGGCTGGGCTCTGGAGAACTTTTCTCCTTTTAGGAAAACTTGATAGGTCCTGGAGATTCCATACCAAGCCTGGCCTCATGGCACAGGTCTGAAATCCCAGCTACGTGGGAGACTGAGTCAGGAGGATCTCAAATTCAAGGTGTGCTTAGACTACTGAGTGATTTCAAGACCAGCCTGGGCAATTTAGTAAGACTTTGTTTAAACAAAAACAAAACCTGAAGAAAACCTAGCATGTCAGGGTTCTAGTTTTAATCCTCGGCACCATAAGGGAAAGCGTACATTTCAACACTTTGAGCGCTATGATGCTGGGCTAGGAATGGCTTTAGCCAGGTCCAGAGGAAGAAGAGCAAAGGATGATGGGGACAGGTTGTCCATCCACCACAAGATGCTTGGATGTGAGGTTCTATTACAAACCTGTGGTGACTTTGGGGAAAGGACCTGGGTGTGTTTTGGTTTTTGCAGGTGGGAGACAAGGTTTTTGCCTTCAACTCACGACTCTTCTTTAGCTTCCTGAGAGCTGGGATTGCAGGTGTGTGACACCAGTCCCTCCCTCCCTCCTTTCCTTGTTCCTTCCTTTTCTCTGCCTCCTTTTTGAGATAGAGTCTCACTTTAAAATTTAGGCTGGCCTTGAACTCATGACCATTCTCCTGCCTCAGCCTCCTGAGTGCTGATCTGACAGGTGTGAACATATGAATTCTCAGTCCACATTGGCCTGTGCTGAGTGACTAAGGACTTCCTTAGGGTCACCTAAAGGGAATGTGGTCTGAATAAATTTGGGAAATTTCCTTCTTTACTCCAGTAAGCATTGAGCTATCTCATAGGCTTGTGACTTTGAAATTCCAAAATCTACATTTTCTTTATCAGCTTTGTTTCAGATCCCATATCTCTACCTCCCTTGCACCGGCTCACAGGCCAACACTGTGCGTGCTGGGACCCAAACATAGGTCCTTACGCTTGTGTGCGAAGCCCGTTACCGAGCTGTCTCCCCAGCCCAGAAATGTTTTTCTTCTGGTTGGGTAACTTTTCTCTTGTTGAAAGATCCCTGAAGGGTCATTCTTGAGTTTCCCAAACAGCAACACAGGAGGAGTTGGACTCCTCAAAGAATACTGTTTTGCTGGGAGCTAGCGCTCACCTGGGAGAATCTGGTTGCCTTAGTACAGAACAGTTGACTCCAGTAGTCCATCCATTCTACAGCAATGGGCTTTGTTCATGTGTTGGGAACCGGTCATGTAGTGAAGCCAGAGTCTTTCTTGTCATCATGGACCTTAGAGTACAGGAGTTCAAGGCGTGGGTCCACCGATACCAGAAGCCATACATGCATGCATGAGGGCCTGTGAGTGGAGGAGCTTGATGATATTGCACAGCTAGCTAGCCCCGTGAGTGCTAGGGGTTTTGCCAGCAAGCAGGTGGCAGCAGCCTTCTAGGCCACTGATCGTGTGAGCAACTCTCCCAGGTGCTTTCCATGCCTGCTTGCCTATGGCTTTGTGTGCTTTAAGGCAGGTCTGACGCTGGCCCCGGGAGTGAGTGCAGTTGTCTTCCGTTTTTTCTGCTTAAGGAAATAGACGGTTGGGGAGCCCGGACTGTTGGCATGCAGCACGGAGGGGAGTCAGGGTCCGCAGCCTCTGCTTTCAGAGCTGATGATTTCTAGTCTTAGGTTAAAAAGTGGTCAGTAGGCCTTTAAGGAGGCGGATGGCAGGTCTTCAGAACGCCTGTAGGGATGCAGGCAGGGGAGTGGAAACAGTTAAAAGCTCCTGTGCGTAGAAACCCTGGAGTGGTTTTTAGAGACCCCAGATTTCTGGTTGACTTTTCTTTCAACTTGACTCCTTCCCTGGGGACATTGGAGTTCCTGTTCGCTGGAGTACAAACTCTGGACATTTGACCCTTTCTGGTTAAATGTCAACTTGCTTTGTCTCACCGCAGCATTCTTTTATTGGGTTGCAGCAATCTTCGCATCTTGAGGGGGTGGAGCTGAATAAGCCTTGGAGGCCATGCAGTCCCCTGCCCTCCTGGAAGGGCGTCTCCAACTAAGTGTCAAGTGCAAATGGAACTGGGGGTGTGTGAGGGGTGTGTGTGTGTGGGTTGGTCCTTAACTCTCCCATTCTCAGTCACTTTTGCTGTTCAGTCTTCAAGCCCAAGCTATGTCATCTGTAAATGAAAATGTGTGTACTGTCTCCCACTGAAGTTACACCTGATTTTTTTCACTGGTTGTCCTGCTTGTCCTATAATATACTCTGTAATCCAGGCTGGCCTCGAACTCCCACAGATCTGCCTGCCTCTACCTCCTGAGGGCTGGGATTAAAAGAGTGCACCACCACTGCCTAGCTCTGAGAGATCTTTTGAAAGATGAATCACATTGTCACTTATGTATATGACCTTCCAGACTTCTCCATCCCTGTTTCTCACTATGGCTTTTAGAATCTTTTAGAAACCTCACGCCATGTCACACTTTCTGTTCTGCTCCATGGCAACTACCTGGACCCTAGGACAAATTAATATTCAGTAGTAGGTATGGGCTGAGGACCAGCACATGACTCCCCACCTTATTCCTTTGAGATGGGGCCTGTCCCTACATCTGGAGCTCCCCGCTTGAGATGGGGCCTGTCCCTGCATCTGGAGCTCCCCGTTTGAGATGGAGGCCTGTCCCTGCATCTGGAGCTCCCCGTTTGAGATGGGGCCCTGTCCCTGCATCTGGAGCTCCCCGTTTGAGATGGGGCCTGTCCCTACATCTGGAGCTCACCCATGTATTTCCTTTAGGCTGGCTGCCTGGTAAGCCCCGGCGATGCTTGCTTAGCAGCGGCTTTCACCCAGTGAGCTTCCTCTCCAGCTCACAGCGCTGCAGATCGGGTGATTCTTTTGTGCATTCAGCGCTGAGCTCGGGTCTCTGGTGGGTTCCCAGGTCTCCATCTCAGCCGCTCTTAGTGGCCTCTGAGGAACTTTCCCACTGGAAACCAGACTCCCACCCTCACCTTCAGATTGGCCTCCTCTCTTCTCTTCCCTCTCTTTCTCATCCTATCCTGTGCTGCCCTGTCCTTCTAGTCCCTGATTTCCCTGTCCTGTCCATGTCCTAATTCTAACATGGAGTTAGTGTAGGGACCTCTGATACTGAAAGAATTCCAAGGGGGCAGAACTGGGAAGTGGATAGTAAGACCCTGGACTTTGTGTAGAGATGTCTAGATATTTGAAGAGCTACTCTGCTGTAGCTTTCTTTTTTTTTTTTTTCCTAATGTTTCTTACTGTTGACCACTCTCCTCCTTGCTGGCAAATTTGTCCAAGGACTTGTATTCCTTACACATGGATTGCCATGTGGCACCCAGGAGCCACAGGCAGGCAGATCTCTGTGAGGTTGAGGCCAGTCTGTTCTGCGTATCCAGTCCTGGGTCGGCCAGGGCTACTTATGTGGTCCTAAAGAAGACTTTGACACTCTGTGAAATGGAGCAGGGATTGTCTTTTTTTTTTTTTTCTTTTTTAAAGATAGGGTCCAGTGTATCTCAGGCCAGCAATGAATTTACTGTGTGGCTGAGGCATGCTTTAAGCTCCCAAGCCTCCTATTTCTGCGGTCTAAGTGCTGGGAGTCCCATTACAACCTGCTTCAGAAATTACTTTGTATCATTTTCCTACTGTGGGTTTTGGTGTGTATTTGAATTTTGTCCCTCTCTTCATCTTTCCGCCTCTCTTGCATAGGTCCACTGGGTCATACACGTGGATATATGTCTTATCTTAGACAGTTTAGGGAATTGTGTGATTAACCCCTTTTATCTGGGGTCCCCTGGGGTTCCCTTGACGTATACAAATGAGGCTGGTACTTTAACAGTAATCTCTCCATTCAGAAGTTCCTCATCAGACTGGAGTTGTTCTCCATATGACTTACTGTTGGTAGGTTATCTCCAAGGGGCTAAGAAATTCCTGTTTTGAGAAGTCTAGTTTCATTTTCTTTTTCTCCTGAGTTATAGAAAGTAGGGTGGGGGGGGGTAGAGAGTGGCTCAGCACTTGAGAGCGCTTACTGCTCTTGCAAAGAACGCAGGTTCAGTTCTCAGCACCCACTTGGCCATTTATCAACCATCTGTAACTCCAGTTCCAGGGAATTCAACACTCGTGTCTGGCCTCTGCTGGCACACACACAGGGCAGACATGCCAACAGAACTCCCATATAGAGAAAATAAAAAATGAATCTCTTAAAACAAAAGAAAATAGGATCTCACTGTCTCAGTTGCGGTTCTATTGCTGTGGAGAGACCCCTATGACCAAACCAACTCTTACTAAAGAAAGCACTTAGTTTGGGGCTTGCTTACAGTTTTAGCCCGTGATTATCATGGCAGGAAGTAGACAGGCATGGATGGGAGCAGTAGCTGAGAATTTACATCCTGTCTTACAGGCAGCAGGCACACAGAGAGACTGGGCCACATAGGGCTTTTGAAACCTCAAAGCCCACTTCCAGTGACACACCTACTCCGACAGGCCACACCCCTAATCCTTCCCAGACACTTTCACTAACTGATGGCCAAGCATTCAAACATACTGGCCTATGGGGGCTGTTCTCATTAAAGAAACACACACACACACACACACACACACACACACACACACACACACACACACACACACACACACACACACACCCCGAAGCCTCATAAAAGCCAGCAGAGCAGTAAGCCCATGTCACACTCTGTAGCAGTGATGTGGCTGCTCCTTTGGCACTCAGGATGGTGCTGGGCATTCAGACTGTTGGGCAGATGACCGTGTGTGTTCTGACATCCAGTGAAGTGGTTATTAAAGCACCAGCTTCAAGTGATTTTTTTTTTAAGTGATTTTTGAAGATAAAAAATATTTTACTTAGAACTTATGGAAATTGGGCATGGTGTGTACCCTTGCAGTCTAGGAGCACAGACTGAGGCAGGGAGATCAGGAGTTCAAGGCCAGCCTCGGCTACACTACCAGACTCAAAAAAAGATCTCCGTGGAGTCGATTGTGTTGTGTGTTTGTGGTGCTGAGGATGGAACCCTGGGCACTGAGCATGCTGAGTAAGCATTGTGCCACTGGGCAATGTCCCCAGCAGTTGTGATTGTAAAGTGTCTCTTTTAAATGTTTCCCAGGAAAACAATTACAGCAACTTTGGCAGTGGTTTTCCTAGACAGTTTGGCTGGTTATCGCTAAAGGATTCACTGCTCTTGTGAAGGGCATTCTATCCAGTTGCCCTGTGCCTTCTGTTAATTAACACACTTTGCATCCTCGCAGCGTGTGAGGGTGTGGCTGTTCACTGAGGGCTAAACCATGTCACCCAAACACCCATACTTTCCCTGGAGATCCCACCTGCTCTTTGCCTTTAATTTATGGTCACCTCTGAAGGAGAGATAAACATGTTTTTTTGTTTAGATCACAAGTGGGGGATGAGAACAAAACTTGTGAGAGAGCAGGGGTTATTTATCCCTTTAGAAGTCAAACCACTGTATGGGGAAGATTGGTTGTTAAACAGCTGAAAAACATCCTTGAACAAGTTCTGAGAGGAGGTATAAAGTGAGCCAAAAATAAGAGGCGGAGCCTTTGGAGACTTGGGATAGTTTTGGCTGTTCATTGCTCCAATTCAAGCTGCTCCTAGAGAGAACTGCTCGAGGGAAGGCTTCGGGGCTCCGGGCTCCAGCTGAGGTTCTGGGTTCTGGTTGCTCCAGGTTTCAGCAGAAGAAATCCTGCTGATTACGCCAGGAGAATCATTCCTCGGAACTGACATCCTTACGGTTTCATTATTGTATTCTTTTTTTTTTTTTTTAAAGATGTATTTATTTATTATTATGTATACAGGGCTCTGCCTTCATGTACACCTGCAGGCCAGAAGAGGGCATCAGATCACATTATAGATGGTTGTGAACCACCATGTGGTTGCTGGGAGTTGAACTCAGGACCTCTGGGAGAGCAGCCAGTGCTCTTAACCTCTGAGCCATCTCTCCAGCCCCATTATTGTATTCTTTAATTTTCTTTTCCTATTGTTTAGGTTAGTCGGGTTACAAGTGAGGTACTCTCAGTTAATAAGTTCGTAATAAAATATATTTGTTAAGAAAATTGAGCCTACACACCTCCTCATGTAGAATAGCTTGACAGTTTGCCTGTCTTGGTTAGACCAAAACAAAACACAAAAATCAGCTGTGGACACTTAGCTTTATTTTTATTTTTATTTTTTGGTTTTTTGAGACAGGGTTTCTCTGTATAGCCTTAGGTATCCTGGCACTTGCTCTGTAGACCAGGCTGGCCTGCAACTCACAGAGATCTGCCTGTGTCTGCCTAACTGAGTGCTGGGATTCCAAGTGTACACCACCTTGCCTGGCTAATTCAGCACTTTTTATGTTAGCTTGAAAATGTACAACTAACTGGAGTGTCCGTCTGTGCCTGAGCAGGTAGAGTGGGTGCGGTTTTATGATTTTTATCTGAGACTGGCTCTGTATTTGTGTCCAAGATAAATGATGAAATAGTCTGTTTTTGTAATTATTTTTATAGCACTGGAATTTACTATTTTAAGCAGGTGATTTAATTAGGACCACAACGTTTTTTATAACATGCCCCAGAGCAGCAGTTTCCTTGTTTTTAATAAACAGAAGTCAGGTGACGTGTACTATATTATATTTTCTTTTCTTTCTTTTTTTTATTTAGGTTTTGTTTGTTTGTTTTATTTTTATTATTTTTGTTGTTGTTTTGAGGTGGGGTCTCTGCAGCTCAGCCTAATCTGGAACTCACTGTGTAGACCAGGCTGGCTTCGAACTCATAGAAATTCAACTACCTCTGCCTCCCAAGTACTAGGATTAAAGACATGTGCTATCATGCCCAGTCTGTTAAAATTTCTAGTAACTACATTAAAAGTAAAAGGAAATGGGCAGGAGCTGGAGAGATGGCTCAGAGGTTAAGGGCACTGGCTGCTCTTCCAAAGGTTCCGAGTTCATTTCCCAGCAACCACATGGCGGCTCACAACCATCTATAATAAGATCTGGTGTATTTTTCTGGTGTGTAGGTGTACATGCAGGCAGAACACTGTATACATAAATAAATAAATCTTTAAAAAGAGAAATGGGCAGAATAATTTTAATAATGTATTCAGCCCAACATTTCCAAAATATTTCTTCCCCTCCCCCCCTTGGTTTTTCAAGACAGGGTTTCTCTTTTTTTTTTTTTTTTTTTTTTTTTTTTTTTTTTTTTTTTCCGAGACAGGGTCTCTCTGTGTAGCCTTGGCCGTCCTGGACTCACTTTGTAGACCAGGCTAGCCTCGAACTCACAGCGATCCGCCTACCTCTGCCTCCCGAGTGCTGGGATTAAAGGCATGCGCCACCACGCCCAGCTCAAGACAGGGTTTCTCTGTGTAGCCTTGGCTGCCCTGGACTTGCTTTGTAGACCAGGCTGGCCTGGAACTCACAATGATCCGCCTGCCTCTGCCTCCCGAGTGCTGGGATTAAAGGCGTGTGCCACCACCACCTGGCCCCAAATAATATTTCAACATTGAGATTTGCACATTTTCTTCTCTCAGTTTTTCAAATGCTGCATGTACGGGTGTGAATGGTCTGTATTTCCATTGCTCAGCAGCCACAGGTGGCTGGTGCCTCCCCTGCTGAACAATGAATGCAATCCTGCCATAGATTTTCTTTTACTTGTGTGAATGTTCATGCATGTGTAGGTTCATGTGTGTGCCGGTCAGAGGACGAGCACGGACGTCATTCTTTCACTGTTTGTTTGACACAGTGTCTCTCCTTAGCCTGAAACCCTGCCAAGTAGGCTAACCTAACTGGTCGTTGAACTTCCAGGGATCCACATGTCTCCACCCTCTCGTGCCGTCCCTGAGATTATGGGCGTGGACCACCCCACCCAGCTTTTTATTAATATGTGAGTTCTGGGAATCAAACTGAGGCCCTCAGCACTTGTGAGGCAAGCACCTTACCAACTGAGCCGTCCTCCCAGCTTCAGATTGACACAGATTGACAAAGCAATGCCTTTAACCTAAGAGGACACTGACGCTGACCTGACCTTGGTGACCTAATAGCTTTCGGTTTCTTCCTTGGGGCGCTACACGGAGTCACAGTGCTTCAGGCTGGACCGCTGCTCCGGCAAGGCCGTGCTTTAATTCCAGTTAGTGTTTGCTGTACACACACCACTCCCTGAGCGTGGGCTCTTACTCATGGCTATTTTTAGACCTTAGGATTCTTGCTCTGGAGAGACGTGTTCGTGATTGGTTAGCTGGGCATTTCAGTGGGCTGGTTCTCATCCCAGGGTCAACCTGTTTGTGTGGTATTTAGCTTTCTTTGTTTTGCACCCCAGATATATAATTTATATGCTATGTATATTTGAACACACCTGTATTACATAAATTACACACATGTGCACACTCATATATACTTCCTTTCATTGAGTGGGCGAATTCCAGGCACACGCCTCTTCGCCTTGTAAGCCGCTGCTCTGTGGCCTTCCTCAGCACCCAGTGTGCGTTTTTTGACTTCTGAGCGGGTTTCCTTTCTGTAGCTTCACGGATGGCATGAATGCCGCGCGGTTGGAAAGGGGCATGTGTGGGTCTCTGCTGGGTCTGTGCTCCCAGCTGAGGACTTCAGAACTACTAGGGCTTCAGTGGCCTGGGGGCGGGGGAGGGGGGGAGAAGTAATTATCTGCTTTTTTGGGGGGGGGTTTAGAGACAAGGTTTCTCTGTGTCGCCTTGCCAGTCCTGGACTAACTTTGTAGACTCACAGCGATCCGCCTGCCTCTGCCTCCCGGGTGCTGCGATTAAAGGCGTGCGCCACCACCACCCGGCTAATTATCTGCATTTTATAGAGGAGGAAATAGAAACTCTGAAATAGAAAGAAACCATTCAGCTTCACATAACAGTTTTTAAACCTCACTTACCTCTGGCAGATAACAGGTTTGTTGCTGTTGTTTGGTCAGTTTTTTGTTTTGTTTTGTTTCTGGAGACGAGCTTTCTTGTGTAGCCTTGCTGTCCTGGACTAGCCTTTGTAGACCAGGCTGGTTTAGAACGATCCACCTGCCTCCGCCTCCCTGAGTGCTGGGATTACAGGCGTACACCAACATGCCCAGCTGTTTGGTCGGTTTTTAAAAAAAACTTTTATTTTTTGTATATGAGTATTTTTCTCAAATGTGTGCATGTGTACCATGTGTCTATCCAGTGCCCTCAGAGATCACAAGTGTGTGTCAGATCAGATCTTCTAGAGCTGGGTTTTGGCTGGCTGTGAGCTACCATGTGGGTGCTGGAAACTGAACTTGGGTCCATTCTCTCTCTCTCTCTCTCTCTCTCTCTCTCTCTCTCTCTCTCTCTCTCGTAGGTTTTACTATGTATTAGAGCCTATATACATAGTATATATACATAGTCTATAGCCTTGACCTCTCGGTCAGAATATCACTGGAGTGCTGGAAGTGCAGGCACGAGCCACTGTGCCTGGCTTGAAAGTGGATTCTAGAGCTTGGAATCACACCTTATTGCAACTTAAAAGAAAGTGTGACGTAGCCATGTGTGACAGCTCATGCCTGAAATCCAAGCACTTAGGAGGCAGAGGTAGGAGGTAACAAGGCTAGCCTGAGACCCTGTTTCAAAAACTCAAGGACCGGGAGATTAGCTCACTGGTGGAGAACTTGCAGAGCATGTGTGGGGGCCCTGGGTTTGATCCCAGCGTCAGGGAGCCGGGAGAGCTGTGGTGGTAGTAATTGTGAATGCGCATGTGTCATTCAAAAAGACTACAGAAACCACACAGGAGCCTTCTCAGAGCCACTGGGACAGCTCCAGATTTTTTTATCCCCTATGAGGGCTTATGGTGACCTTAGGTTCATTTTGGTTTACAGTCGTGACCCCCGATTGCGGCAGGATGGCTCAGTGGAACCAGCTACAGCAGCTGGACACGAGGTACCTGGAGCAGCTTCACCAGCTGTACAGTGACAGCTTCCCCATGGAGCTGCGGCAGTTCCTGGCACCTTGGATTGAGAGTCAGGACTGGTAAGTCCTTCTTGGGAAACTCCCGGAATTGGGGCCAGGCCGGGGGTCGGGTGGGGTGCTGGGATGAGCCAGCTTTTTCCAACTTCACACATTACTGACCCTTTCATCAATGGCAGATGAGGGCAGGTGCTAGGGAAGAGTCAGGAGAGCAGAGGTAATTTAGCCTCTTAAAGCATCCTGTGTTGGAAGCGCATGTGGGCAATGGCCTCTTGGTGCAGTGGACCAGCAGCTCACCGAGAGATTCTTGGAAGTCAGATCTGTGTCTCGCTTGGTGAGATGTCTGTGTTTTGACTCTCTTAACAGTGAGGAATATATATATAATATTCATTCTGAGAGTTCTGTCTGAGGTAGAAGTTGGGGTCCACCACACACGTGGCTTCCCCTGTTAAAGAGGAGACATGGGGTAAGGGAAATAGAGTCATAGAGGAAATGATGTATTCAGGTCCATCTATTGTTTTGGCTTAAATCAGGCCTGTCTAAATGTGACCTGCTTTTCCCAGAGTATGTACCCTGACTTGGTGAAGGACCAAGGGGGCACTAGAGACCACCCCAGCCCTGCACTGCTCATTATGCTAATAAGCACTTATTTACACTAATCTGACCACAGGGGTGAATTTAAGGCAAAGCAACCTTATCCGTCCTTTAAAACAAAAAGTTATGTGTATGTGTGTACATGTTTGTATAGATGCAGGTGTGTGTGTGTGTTCACATGTTTGTATAGATGCGTGTGTGTGTGTGCGCGCGCTCGCTCGTAGACCTAAGGATAACCTCAAGTGTCATCCTTAGGAATGGCTTTTGAGTCCTTTGGGACTGAGTCATTGGCCTAGAGCTCACCAATTAAGGCAGGCCCTCAGGGTCTGTCTCTGTCTCCCCAGTGCTGGAATTACAAGCCTGTGCTACCATGCCCAGCACTTTCTTTTTTAAATTGAAAATTGATTTAAAAAACAACAACACAATCTATTCTGGCTATGGTTTCTCCTGCCCCCTCCTCTAGGATCTTCCCCAATTCCCTTCCCACCCAAAGCCACACCCCTTCTCTCCCTTACTAGAACACAAACAAGCACTAGAGAGCAGATAAAATAAGACAAACAAACTGCAATAAAATGAAACAAAACCACAAGAAACATAGACACAGACACATGTTCATGCACACACAGAAATCCCATAAAAACATAATACTAGAAATGATAATATACATGCCAAAGACCTACAAGGAAAAAAAATGCCCAAAAAAAAAGCAATATGAGACATGGGATCTCCAAAAAAGCCCTTGAGTTCCGTCTTGTGTTTGCCACTTAACCCTGGCACACCCAGCATTTTTATGTGAGTTCTCTGGATGGGTCCTTAACACTTGTAAGGCTGAACCTTACATATGCCCAGCCTTTATCTGTCCTTTTTTTTTTTGTTGTTCCTTTGTTTACTTATTATTGTTGTGTGCATATGGGCTTGGGGTGAGGGACAGTTCGTGAACATGCTACCACACGCATGTGGAGGTCAGAGGACGGCTTCACGGAGTCAGCTCTCTGCTTTCACCTTTACACCGGCTCCAAGGGTTGAACTAATGTTGTCAGGTTTCCCTACCAAGAACTCTATCTACCGAGCCATCTGGCCAGCCCCTGTTTTTGTCTTGTTTTGAGACAAGATCTCATGTAGTTTAGGCTAGTCTGGAAGTGCTGTTTTCAGCTGAGGGTTCCCTTGAACTACTGATTTTCTCCTTTTCCTCATATATTAGGATTGTAGGTGTGTACTGCCATGCCAAGGTCTGGTATGTATGTATGTATGTATGTATGTATCTATCTATCTATCTATCTATCTATCTATCTATCTATCTATCTAGGTGTTGTTGTAAATGAAAATTTCAAATGTTCTATTTTACCAATAGAATCAGGAACCAGATGTTGGGGTGAAAACCTGCTAGCTTAGAGAGGCAGAGAAAGCACCCAGCTCACCTTCTTACTTAGATGATGTGCCAGAGGAAACAGGCCCAGCAAGCTCACTAGCTCAGCCACGAGCCCAGGAGGAAAAGGCCAAACCACCCAAGGCCAAAGGCTTGCTAACTCAAAGCCGAAGGCCAAGGAACTGAGGAGACGAAGAGCTAAAGAGCTAAAAGCTAAGAGTTAAAAGCTCCTTCTACTTCTAGACGCTGTCTTAAATACCCTTCAACTCAAAGTCCCTCCTACTCAGCTGGTTTCTTGCTTTGCCTCTTGACCTAGGGTTAACTTTATTAAATCCAGTGTACAGAAAGCAGTATGTGCTAGGGCTCAACCGAACCGAACCAAACCAGAGACAGGTCAGTACAGTTCACAGTCTCAGGGATCACAGTGGGATCAAGTAGCCTGTATGTATGTTGCTATTGGTGGCAGTGTCTTACAGTACAGCTCAGGCTGGCCAAGAACTAACTGCGGAGCCTAAGCTGGTCTCCCAACTTGTCATTCTCCTGCCTCAGTCCCTCAAGCAGGTGGCACACACCACACTAGACTCATAGCTGTACATTTTGCTCAAATGTTCTTCTAGTCATATAGACTATAAGGATGAATAATAATATCTGGAATCATTCGTATATAATCTCTCTCCTTTTTTCTCCCTCTGCTGAGGATCATACCCAGGACCTTGAGCACGCTAGGCAAGCCTGTGTCACTGAGCTGTGCCACCAACTGGTGGTATTGTTGACCTAAGCAAGAGGAAAGGAAAAAGAGGAATGGTTTCTAGCGTCAGTTTGTCTTGTCCCCCCTGCCACCCCTTGGTTGTGGACTCTGCGTGTACGTGTCTTAGATTCCTGTTGGTACTGCTTTAGAGACAAGGTGCCCAGACGGCCTTGGAACTCTCTAGGTTGGGAAAGTTGGCCTTGAACTGTTGGCCCTCCTGCCTCCACCTCCCGAGGGAGCCTCGGTTACACACACCCACACATTCTGTGTACCCCAGGCTCTCCAGATTACTCAGCCAGCTCACTTCCTTTCCCTAGGGCGTACGCAGCCAGCAAAGAGTCGCACGCCACGTTGGTGTTTCATAACCTCTTGGGTGAGATTGACCAACAGTACAGCCGCTTCCTGCAGGAGTCCAATGTCCTCTATCAGCACAACCTGCGAAGAATCAAGCAGTTCCTGCAGGTGCGACGGGAAACCGAGCGGGAGACACTGGCCCCGCAGCGTGGAGTGTTAGCGTTCTTTCCTCACTGGGCTAAATGACAAGAGCCCATCTTGTACTCTCAATCAAGGGAGAAGTAATTCGCTCCTTCTCAATTCCCTGTACACTGGCCCCTGGGCACCACTGCTGGAAATTCACTTCTTAGGTTACAGGTGAAGCAATAAAGCAAGGGCTTAATGTTAGTCTGTTATAACAGCGCACTAATAACGCCTCTTCCTCATAAGCACGTGAGCGACTCCTAGTTTTAAATGTTAGAAGTTTGAGTGAAGTCAGCCACTTCCCTATAAAACCAGATGACATACTGTCCCAGAATGGGCTCATGTGCTCCTGCCGTTACCAGTCTCCTCCCTTTCCTTCCCTACGGATGTCAGTCAGATTCTGAAGCCGTTGGTCCATGGTTTCATTGGAGGCTCTGCAGAAGTGAGTTTTAAGCCAGCTTAAGCCTGCATGTCCTTAGTCGGCTACGGCTTTCCACTCTCTTTTGGTCTTGTTTACAGAGCAGATATCTTGAGAAGCCAATGGAAATCGCCCGGATCGTGGCCCGGTGCCTGTGGGAAGAGTCTCGCCTCCTCCAGACAGCAGCCACTGCAGCCCAGGTGAGACGGAGAAGAAACAGAAAAGCATGGGGTAGGAGCCTCAGGAACCAAGCAACCGTATACATAAATAAAACAGTAACGGTTTAATATGGCTAAGAGGAGATAAACACTGGACTAGACCAAAGCCCTAAACATACATTGAAGATAACCAAAAAAAAAAAAAATTAACACAATCCCCTCCATCCCGCCCTGCTAACCAACAGTGGTGCTGCGACCAAGGACGAACTTGAATTCTGCTTCTTCTGCCTCCTTCTCCTGAGTGCTAGGATGAGAGGTGCAAAGCATCATATCCTGTATGTGAGGTGCTAGGGACAGACCCAGGGTTCTGCGCCTGTTAGACAGGCACCGGAAGTTGCATCTTTGGTTGTTGTTGGTGAGTCAGGCTCCTGCTGTGTTGAACAGCTGACTCTCAGTTTGGGATAATCTTCCTGTCTCTGCCACCCAAGTGCTGGGGATTACTGGTGTGTGCCACCCCATTCTTCACACACCTTTTTTTTTTCCTGGTCTTCATTTCCCGTCTTTTGAGACAGGGTCACATTCTGTTACCCATGCTGGGCTAGAGCTCACTGTGTAGGCTGGGGCTGTCGCAAATGCATGGCAGTCCTGCTTTCAGTCTCTTAGGTCACTGAAGATTCAGGCATGGGCCACTGTGCCCTGCTTGCTTTTGAGACAGGTTCTCAAATACATAACCCAGTGTGGTAAAGTCCAGACCCTCCTGCCTCAGCCTCCCAGAGTACTGGTATTCAATATGTGAGCCACGGTGCCCAGCCCATGGGGACCTCCTAACGCCTGAGCCCTGAGTTAGAACTTGGAAGTCTGCAGAGCACACCTCCCTAGCCATCCATATGGAGCGTGAGAGACCCTAGACCATGGCAGGCTGAACACAGAGATTGTCTCTAGAGACCAGGCCTTCATTCCTGCCCTAGGCAAGCTTAGGAAATAGAAGAGGAGAGAGGCAGAGCTTTGGGGCTGGGCCCTCGGTCTGTGGCACTTCTCGGCATCAGTCAGGGTCCCTCCCATGATGGGGAAGAATGTAGGGGCTGGGTTGCTTTCCCGAGTCTTCTGAGAGGGTTGCGTTCTGTGGTTTGGTTTGGGCAGTAGCCGTGAGAAGCGGAAAGAAGGTCTGCTTCTAAAATCGCCTCCTTCAGACCTACTCTGGAGACGTGTGGCGCTAGTGGAGGGGACGGACTGGAAGCGAGAGGGTCTAGAAGCAAAGAGTGGTGCTGGAGAGCTCAGTGGTTAAGAACACGGGCTGCTTTTTGAAGCCGACCTGGGTTCGGTTCCCAGCATCCATAAGGTGGCTCACAACTATCCGTAACTCCAGTTCCAGGGAATGCAGCATCCATCTCAGGCAGCAGGCACCCGTGCACACAGGCCGGCAAAAGCAGCCATACACACAAGATAAAGCAAGTAAACCTAAGGAACAGAAAACAAAATTTAAAAATGTAAGGAAGCCAACAGTTGGGGCCTGATTTGAGCCCTTGACAAGTGTGAGGGATTAGAGCTTAGGCTCAGGGCGTGAGCTTTTCTAGCTCAGACAACTGGACGGATAACATCCCTCCGGACTCCCGCAGTCTCAGAGATTGCGATCTTTATCCTTGGGCTGCTGTCCTGCTGTCTTGTTTTTGGAGCTTCCACTTGTCTTTCCCCATCGTCAGATGTCTGTTTCTGCTCCCTGCGAAGCCCACTCACTTTACAGTTTGTCCTAATTGACCCCTTAAGGCATCGGCCTCTCCTCCTCCCCTGGCAGAAGCTAATGGAAGTGCGATTTTGTAAGTCCTTGGGAAATGATTTTTTTTTTCATGGAAATATATTGTACTATGCTGCCACCAGTTATTCTGAACTTGTTTATTCATATTCTCTCAGTGCTGGGATCAAGCTAGGGCCTCATTCATTTGGGCACAATCTCCACTACTGAGCTGTACCCAAATTCTTTCTAGATTTTCTTCTTCTTCTTCTTCTTCTTCTTCTTCTTTGGACAATTTGACCCATGAGATGCTTGAAGGCTGAGACAGCGTCTTAGTCCAACATGCTGGCTCCTAGTTTAAAGCAGGTTTACAGTGTTTCCTGTTGGTAAAAAGCAACAGGAGTGTTTTTCCCTAGCTCACTCCATTCTTGCACCACTGCCTGTGTGTCAGGGCATGTAATAGGATGGGGTGGGGTTTCCATGAAGCCACCTGTGTTATAATTTTATTTTACTTTATTTTATTTTTTGCAGCAAGGGGGCCAGGCCAACCACCCCACCGCTGCCGTGGTGACGGAGAAGCAGCAGATGCTGGAGCAGCACCTTCAGGATGTCCGGAAGCGCGTGCAGGTGAGCTGGCCCGCCAGGAGCCGCGCTCTGCGGGGGAGTGGGCCCTGCGTGCACGGCTTCATTGCCTTCAAAACTTCCTTTTCCCTTTCTCGAAGGAGACCTCTACCCTCCCTCCTCTCTCTCTCTCCTCTCTCTCTCTCTCTCTCTCTCTCTCTCTCTCTCACTTCTGCTTTTGGTTTGTTTGTTTAAACAGGATCTGGAACAGAAAATGAAAGTGGTAGAGAATCTCCAGGATGACTTTGATTTCAACTATAAAACCCTCAAGAGTCAAGGAGGCAAGTGAATATTAGAGACGTTAAGATCTGTAGAAAGCTGGGCTGGCGGGATGGCTCAGGGGTTAAGAGCACTGGCTGTTCTTCTGAAGGTCCTGAGTTCAATTCCCAGCAGCCACATGGTGACTCATAAAACCATTTATAATGAGATCTGGTACCCTCTTCTGGCCTGCAGACACACATGCTACAATCAGTCGATCAATCTTTAAAAAAAAAAATCTGTAGAAAGCTAACCTGTCACTGAGTTTCAGGACCTGCCTTCACAGTAGGAGAAGGGAGCTTCTGGGACAACCGTTTGATTGTTTTTGAGATCGGATTTGTCCACGTAGCTCAGGCCGGCCTGGAGCCAGCTACCGTCTTCCCTCTGCTCTCTGAGTAGCAGGAACTGCAGGTGCACACAGGCTCTGGACCCTCCCTGAGAAGGCAGGCAGATCGATGTGAGTTCGAGGCCAGCCTGCTCATGGTGTCTCACTTCCCCCACCAGACATGCAGGATCTGAATGGAAACAACCAGTCTGTGACCAGGCAGAAGATGCAGCAGCTGGAGCAGATGCTCACGGCGCTGGACCAGATGCGGAGGGTAAGCGTGCCACATGCTTCCCCAGAGTCATACCCTTGCTGTGGGAACACTTGGCAGTCTCTAATGGGTTCCTTCTCTGGACCTGACTAGAGAGCGTGCTTAGGCGCAGTCTGGGGAAACGTCTGCTGACTTCATTTTGGTTTCCAAACAGAGCATCGTGAGCGAGCTGGCGGGGCTTTTGTCAGCGATGGAGTATGTGCAGAAGACACTCACAGACGAAGAGCTGGCTGACTGGAAGAGGAGACAGCAGATTGCGTGCATCGGTGGCCCGCCCAACATCTGCCTGGACCGTCTGGAAAACTGGTAAGAGTTGGAAGAAGAAAGGCTTCTTTTTCCTTCCAGAAAGCCTGGTTTAGTCACAGGCCCACAGAGCGCTGCTTGTTCCCTTCCTTATGATTGTGTTTTTCCATTTTAGTGTTGGGCGTGAGTGGGGGGTGGGATGGAACCCGTCCCTCAGATGTGTGCCAGGCGAGTGTTCTAGAACCATGAACACTCTCTTGCCAAGATGGGCACTTTTTTTTTTTTTACTTTGAGAAAGAATCTCACTGAGCTCATAGGCTAGCCTCAAACCTGTTATACAGCCCACGCTGACCCTCAGTGTACAACCCTCTTTCCTCAGTTTCCTAAGTATCTGGGATTACAGACATGTGTCGCCATACCTACCTTAAGGTGGCTTCTTCTTTTTTCCAAGATGGAATTTTTCTATGTAACAGCCTTGCTGTCCTAGACTAGCTTTGTAGACCAGGCTGGCCTCGAACTCATAGAGATCTACCTGCCTCTGCCTTCTGAGTGCTGGGATTAAAGGCGTGCGCCACCATGCCTGCCCTTTGGTTTGGTTTGGTTTTGGCTCAGCTCTAGGTGGTATCTTTTTACAGACTCAAATCTAATACAAGCATTAAAACTGTTAGCTAATTTTAAGAAAAAAAATTTTTTTTCCGAGACAGGGTTTCTCTGTGTAGCCTTAGCTGGCTGTTCATTTTTAAAAAGTAGTTTGAGCCAGGCAGTGGTGGCACCCGCCTTTAATCCCAGCACTCGGGAGACAGAGGCAGGTGGATCACTGTGAGTTTGAGGCCAGCCTGGTCTACAAAGCGAGTTCAGGACAGCCAAGGCTACACAGAGAAACTCTGTCTTGAAAAACCAAAAAAAAAAAAAGTAGTTTGAAGTGCCTCCTGGTCAGAGCTGCAAGAAGCATGAGAGGTTCAGGTGACAGAAAGGATTGGTGTGGAGCTCAGACCCCTGTAACTGTCATCTTCCCTCCCTCCATCGCCTTCTGCCTTTATTAACTTAGTGGGAGACCACACAAGACAGACATTGGATTTAAGGGGAGGGTGACTGATATTCCCTATTCTTGGAGGAGATTTAGTCAGTTTTGTCTCTCTCCTTCTCTCTGCCTACTTTTTCTTTTTCCCTAATTGATTTTTTTGTTTGTTTGTTTTGGTTTTTGAGACAGGCTCTCAAAAACAGGCAGCCTTGGCTGTCCTGGACTCACTTTATAGATCCAGCTAGCCTTAAAAGTCCCAGAGATCTGCCTGCTTCTGCCTCCCAACTGTTGGGATTACGGGCACGCACCCCTGGCGTTTCTAATTGACTTCTAAAACACTGTTTTCACTCTCCCTTCCTTCCTTCCTTCTTTCCTTCCTTCCTTCCTTCCTTCCTTCCTTCCTTCCTTCCTAGTTTTTTGAAACAGGGTTTCTCTGTGTAGCCCTGGCTGTCCTGGACTCGCTTTGTAGACCAGGCTGGCCTTGAACTCACGGCGATCTGCCTGCCTCTGCCTCTGAGCACTGGGATTAAAGGCGTGCGCCACCACGCCTGGCAAAGTGGCCATTTTTATGCTCTGTGTATTCCCTTTCATTATTTTAGCCTCCCATCCCCCTTGTGAGACAGGGTCTCACTGCATTGCTCAGCCGGCCTTGAGGTCACTATGCAGCCCCGCCACAAGGTCCCTTTGCTCCTGAGTGCTGGGGTTGCAGCGAAGCAGCGGAGGTGACCGGGGACTCCTTTCGTTATTGGCAGGATAACTTCGCTAGCAGAATCTCAACTTCAGACCCGCCAACAAATTAAGAAACTGGAGGAGTTGCAGCAAAAAGTGTCCTACAAGGGGGACCCTATCGTGCAGCACCGGCCCATGCTGGAGGAGAGGATTGTGGAGCTGTTCAGAAACCTAATGAAAAGGTAACTTTAGAAAGCTGGTGTTCTGAAGCAGGGGACAGGAAGAAGGCCGAGCGCCGCAGCACCTGACATGCCACCCTTTTCCTCCCAGTGCCTTCGTGGTGGAGCGGCAGCCCTGCATGCCCATGCACCCTGACCGGCCCTTAGTCATCAAGACTGGCGTCCAGTTCACCACTAAAGTCAGGTGCGCCCCGGCCTCACACTCTGGGTGGAGCTTTGGTTGACGTCCAGTCCTTTGAGGACTGTAAGGGAAGGAGTAAAACTTGGTGATGCGATAGCTGAGGGGCCCCATCAAGGGGGGGAGGAGAAGCCCACTCCTCAGCACCCTCACAAGTGTGGAAGGTTCCCCTGAATTGTGAAATCTGCAGAAACAGAGCTGTGTCGGCTCCCAGGCTTAATGGGAGGGTTACCACGGGCAGAGTGTGCTCATGTGCTCTCATTAAGTGCTTTTCATGAGCTTCCTGTCAGTCTCTTACCCCCGGGTTCGCATTCTTAGGCATTTCAGTACTGTTTGGCTGAAGGGTCAGCGTTCAGCTTTAATATCAAAGATGACTTTGGGCAGAGGTGGCATTTGGGGTTGTAAATATACTTAATTAATTTTTCATCTAGACAGGGTTTCTCTGTGTAGCCCTAGCTGTCCTGGACTCACTCTGTAGACCAGGCTGCGTTGAACTCAGATTCACCTGTCTCTGCCTCCCGAGTGCTGGGATTAAAGGCACGTGCCACCACTGCCAGCAATATATTTACTTCTTAGGAATTGAAGTATTAGTGTTTTACTTTCTTTTTTTTTTTTTTAATTAGAGGTCATGGTAAGGAGCCTACTGACTTTCCTTGACTATATGATTTTAACAGGTTGCTGGTCAAATTTCCTGAGTTGAATTATCAGCTTAAAATTAAAGTGTGCATTGATAAGTGAGTATTCTTCATATGTATATTACTTTAAACAACTTTTAAATTTAAATATATTATGATCATTTTCTTCTTCTCCCCCAAGTCCTTCCAGAGCCTCCCCTCCTCCCTACCTAGCCAAAAAAAAAAACAACCAAAACCTCAATATAACAAAAAAGCCCCAAAAACCTAGAAAACAAAACACAAAACACAACACTCAAAAAGAAAAACAAAAAAGCCAAAGAAAACCACCAAACTGTAGCCAGATAAAAGCGTGCGCGCGTGCGCGCACACACACACACACACACGCACACACACACACACAATTTGTCAGTCAACTACTTGTGCACATGAGACCTGCCCTGGAGTGGTTGATACATCCAGTATCACTCCAAAGCTGATTTCCCTCTCCTCGCAGGTCTAAGCGACAGTTCTGCTGTTAACCTTTTGGTCTAGTGGGGTTAGGTCATATTTATTCATTTGTTTAATGTTACAAAATATTAACGAGGTAAAACAAATACTATCCCATCCAACTTGGACAAGTCAAACCAACAGAAGGAAAAGAACCCAAGAGAGACACAAGAGTCAGAGGTCCGTTCGTTTGCATACTCGGGGGAATCCCGTAAAAACACTAAACATAATGTTAGCCCAGAGGGCCTGGTGCAGACCCACGCAGGCCCTGTGCGTGCCGCCTCAGTCTCTGTGAGCTCATATGCGCTCTGCTCATGTTGGTTTAGGGGCCTTGTTCTCCTGGTGCCCTCCAACCCCTCTGACTTTTACCTTCTTTCTGCTACCTCTTCTTTGGCGTTTGCTGAGCCCCGAGAGGAGGGATCCGATGGAGACATCCCATTTATCAGGGCTGAGGGTTGCAGGGCGCCTCACTCTGCATGATGTCTGGCTGTGGACTCTGTGTTTGTTCCCGTCTGCTGCAGGAGCAAGCGTCTGTGGTGATGGCTGAGCAAGGCACTGATCTATGAGTACATAGAGCGTCATGAGGAGTCATTTTTATCACTACATTTTTTTCTCTTTCCTTTTTTTTTTTTAAGACCAGTATTATTTAGTTTTGCCCTAGGTCCCTGGACTATCTAGTCTCTGGTTCTTGGTCACCCCAAACATGTCTGGTATGGATTCTATCTCATGGAGTGGCCTTAGGTCAGATTGGTTATTGGTTGGTTACTCCCACAAGCTTTGCACCACCATTGCCCTAGCATGTCCTGCAGGTAGTCCGCCATTGCAGATAGAGGGTTTGGGCCTGGCTTGGTGCTTATATTTATTTTTTGATAGTGTGCAGAGTGCCTTCCTGTTCCAAGACACTGGGACATAAGGGTGAAGGTTCTGTGTAGACACCAACTCGGCATCTCCATGTTCAATGAGCTGTGTAGGCGTTATGTTGTTTTGTTTTTCGAGATAGGGTTTCTCTGTGTAGCCTTGGCTATCCTGGACTCGCTTTGTAGACCAGACAGAGCCTCTAATTCACAGTGATCCACCCGCCTCTGCCTCCCGAGTGCTGGGATTAAAGGCGTGCGCCACCACCGCCCAGCATGTAGGCGGTATCTTTAACAATAGGGCCTTGCTGTCAGTTTGTGGGAAACAACCTATAGACTTGGCAACAGCCTAGGTTGTTTGGGGATTCCCATGGTAACCCAAACTCAGTACTGGAAGCCTCACTTGCTAACGAGAGATGGCCAGTAGGGACCTTACGTCTCTCATTATTTGGTGATTTAGTTTAGATCACCTTCGTATATGCTTATATTTTAGGAGGTTTCTACTAGCCTAGATTTCAATGCTACCCCACAAGTGCTCCATAATTTTTGCTGTCTCTCCCACTATTTCCTTCCACTACCAGCTCTGGTCTCCCCTTCCCCGTTTGTTCCTCCACTTTCAGACCCCCGTCCGTCCATAAATACCTATTCTACTTCTTTTCCTAATGAGATCTATCTGTCCCCTCTGGTCCTTCACCTCCACCTACCCTCTGTGGTTCTGTGGATTGTAGCTTGCTGTAACAGCTAATATTCATACATAGGTCAAAACATACCATATTTGTCTTTCTGGGTCTGGGATACCTCACTTGGAATAACTTTTTTCTAGTTCCACTTATTTGCCTGAATATTTATGATTTCATTTTTTAAAAATGGTTCAGTAATATTCCATTGTGTAAATGTACCACATTTTCTTTATCCATTCCTCTGTTGAGGGACATCTAGGTTGTTTCCAATTTCTGCCTGTCATGAATGGCAATGAACGTGGGTGAGCAGGTGTCTCTGAGGGCGCAGCATCCTTTGGGTACATGCCCACGAGGGAGGTAGCTGGCTCCTGAGGTAGACAGATTCCCCGTCTTCCTGAGGAGCTGCCACACTGATGTCCATAATAGCTGCATGAGTTTTCGCTCCCCCCAGCAGTGTGTGAGTGTCCTCTACCTCACAGCCTCGCCAACATGAGCCGTCACCTGTGTCGATATTAACCATTCTGATGAGTGTAAGGTGGAATCCCAAAGTAGTTTTGATTTGCGTTTCCCTGATGGCTAAGGATGTTGAACATTTCTTTAAGTGTTTCTCAGCCATTTGGGTTTCCTCTATTGAGAATTCTGTTTAGATCTGTACCCTATTACTTATCTATCAGTCTTTTATTTATTTATTTATTTATTTATTTATTTATTTATTTATTTTTGATTTTTCAAGACAAGGTTTCTCTGTGTAGCCTTGACTGTCCTGAACTCACCTTGTAGACCAGGCTGGCCTCGAACTCAGTGATCCACCTGCCTCTGCCTCCCGAGTGCTGGGATTAAAGGAGTGTGCCACCATGCCCGGCTTTTTTGTTTGTTTGTTTTTCAAGACAGGGTTTCTCTGTGTAGCTTTGGCTGTCCTGGGCTTACTTTGTCGACCAGGCTGGCCTCGAACTCACAGTGATCCACCTGCCTCTGCCTCCCCACGCGCTGGAATTACAGGCATGCACCACCATTCCAGGCTTTGTACCCCATTTTAAAATTGGGTTATTTTTTTCTTGATATCTAGTTTCTTGAGTTCTTTATATATTTTGGATATCAATACTGGATATATAGTTGGTAAAAATCTTTAACTATTCTGTGGGCTGCCTATGACAAGTAAATATCCGTAAACTTAGCTCTTATCTTCAAATGGTAGAGGAACAAGAACCTTGACGGACATTTGACTTTAGAGATGTCCCCATTCGGGGAGTCTTTTTCTTTCTTTCTTTCTTTCTTTCTTCTTCTTCTTCTTCTTCTTCTTCTTCTTCTTCTTCTTCTTCTTCTTCTTCTTCTTCTTCTTCCTCTTCCTCCTCCTCCTCCTCCTCCTCCTCCTCCCTCCTCCTTCTTATTCTTTTGTGAACAGCTGTACCCAAAAACCCTGCAGAGCCACATCAATTTGCCTCAAGCACTGAAAATAAAAAAGGCCTGGGAATTATACAGCTCAGTGTTAGTGCGCTTACCTAGCACACACAAAGCCCTTGGTTCAACTCAAGTACTGAAAAATAAAGATGTAATTAAATAAACAATGCTTGCCAAGTTATAGCACAGTTGAAAAAAGTAAGCAAGGATTGCTTTGCGTTTCTTAGTATGTGTGTGCATGTGCATAGACTAGAAGTGTCTTCCTCCATCACTGCTCGCCTTATTTTTTGAGACAAGCTCTCTCACTGAACCCGGAGCTCAGGCTGGCTGGTGAGCAAGTCTGTCTCTGTAGCCCCCAGCACTGGAGTTATAGTTGTTTACTATTGCACCCATATTTGATGTAATTGTTGAGGACCCAAACTAAGGTCGTCAGGCACTTCACCCACTGAGCCATCTCTGCACGCCTTTATTCGTTCCTAAGAGTCAATAGCATTTGGGCATTCACACTGCTGTGCAGAAGTTTCCAGAACACATCACTTTACAAACCTGAAGCATCCCTGACTGAGCGGCTGCTCTTGTTCTCCTTCTCTTAGTATCTGACGCTCACCACTTACTCTCAATTTTGTTGTTGTTGTTGTTTGTTTTGTTTTGTTTTTTTTGCTTTTCGAGACAGAGTTTCTCTGTGTAGCCCAGGCTGGTCTAGAAGTCACAGTGATCCACCTGCCTTTGCCTCTGCCTCCCTGAGTGCTGGGATTAAAGGCATGCACCACCACAGCCAGCTTCAAAAAAGTTTATACACACACACACACACACACACACACACACACATACATACACACACACACCAGGCCTGGGTAAGGGAAGCTGCCCTGCCAGGTATTAAAATGGATTACAGAGTTGTAGTCGTTAAAGGAGTGTGTTACTAGGACAAGAACGTGTCGACTGAACATATAACAGAATCTGAAGTTTAGAAATAGACTTGAGGTAAGTGGGTCTCACCAGGCGGAGAGGCAAGGTACTCAGTGAATGGCCGTGGTGCAGCTCCCTTTGGGTTGGAGCGGAAACTCCAGGTGTATTTACATGTTAGCAAAAGCACCCCACAGAACACAGGTGAGTAATACATAACACAACAGTGACACAGCAAAATGACACCACCACTTTGGAAGACATTCTGACAGTTCTCTAAAAAGTAAACCATGCCCTAGCTTACGACGCACCCATCTTCACTCATAGGGAGATGAGCAATGCACATCCGTGTCCACTAACAGGTGAACGAATGGACAGCTGGCAGCCCATCATACAATGCTATCCTGCTCATCACTGAAAGGAAAGGAGCTGTTGATGGCTGTGACACACGAATAAGTCTTCAGAGTAGTTATGTTGAGTGAAGGAAACCAGGTCTCTTCCCTCAGAGGAGGGTATATTTTATCTATCCATGGATATATTTCTAAAACGACAGATAAATCTGTAGTGACAGAAAACACAGTAATGTTTGTCTGGGGTCCGGGTGGGGTGGAGATGGATGGGATCAGTGCATTACAAATGAGTTTGGGAACACTTTGGGTTATGAGTGTGTCCTGGACTGTGCTGGCAGTTTCATAGGTGTGCACAGCGTTTATCTATAAACCAGCCCCATAAGCTGTACATTTTACATTGGCCAGTTTATTGATTATGAATTCTAGATTAAACTAACACAAAAAGGGAATATAAAGCAGAGACATCAATTCTGACATGAGGGAGAGCTTTTTGATAACTGGTTTGAAAATGTAATACATAGAAAGAGAAATAGTTTAAAGTTGGTAATTTTCTTCTACAAACCCACCAGGACATGCTATTTGTAGGTGAATATATAGCACTGGAAAATAAATTTTACTATTTATTTATTTATCTATCTATCTATTTATTTATTTATTTATTTATTTATTTATTTGAGAGAGGGTCCTACTATATAACCCTGGCCAGCCTTGAGTTCGCACTAATCCACCTGCCTCTGCCTTCCCAGTGAGAAGGTTAAAGGTGTTTGCCACCATTCCTGGCTAACAAGAACTTGTAAAATAGTATTCTAAAAGAAGATAAAGACAGAAAACATCATATATAAAAAGGCGCCCTAGTCAGAGACAGAGGCAGCAGGGCTTCCACGGGAACGGCTTCCCCGCCGTGTCCTCGGAGGCGCAGTCATACTTATATACTTATTACCAACTTTGCATTGCTTTTTGGAAAACCCAGCGTGGCTCAAATAATAAGGAAATTCCCAGCCTGTGTAACTGGAAATGCAGTTGGGGCAAGTACCTGACAATGAGGTCAGTGACTCACAGGTGTCTTGAGAAGCCCAGGATCTTCCATTCCATCCTTAGTGCGTCACCTGTAGGCACACAGGTTGTCCCATGGCCTCTGGTAGCCATTACCAAACACCATGTGCCTTCTCACACACGTCTGTGGGACAGAAGCACAGCCTAGGATAGAATTCCCTCCTTGGTCTGATGGAGACAAGGCACTCAGGAGGCAGAGGCAGGTGGATCTCTGAGTTTGAGGCCACTGGTCTACAGTGTGAGTCCTAGGACAGCCAGGGCTACACAGAGAAACCCTGTCTCGGAAAACCAAAACAAAGGCAAGGCAGACCCGTTCTCACCTGGCCTGTGGCTTCCTGTGTTCTGATGAATGTAGCGAGCAGGGCTCTGCCATGGCAAGCAGGGTGGAGAGAAGGTTTCCTTAGGAAAGGAGAAGAGGCTGTGGGGTAGGCACCCAGTGAGGCTATTGCCTAAGTTTTGTTTCACACCTAAAACATGACTGAACAGCTGAAAGCTTTTTCCACCAGAGTCAGTCAGTAGTAGGTTCTGGAAAGAAACGTGGTCTATCATTTCAGTTTTATTAAGCTTCATCTGTGTTCTTTACAGAGACTCTGGAGATGTCGCGGCCCTCAGAGGGTAAGTCCAGCCTCCTTCTGTCCCCTTTCATCCAACTTTATTCTCTGGCTGCTCTGCAGTCACGCATGTGTTGGTTTCTCTCCCGTGACTCAGGTCTCGGAAATTTAACATTCTGGGCACGAACACAAAAGTCATGAACATGGAGGAGTCCAACAATGGCAGCCTGTCGGCAGAATTCAAGCACTTGGTAGGTCACCAGGGAGGGGCCAGGCTGCCCTGCGCAGAGAGCAGATGACCAAGGGACAGCCTCACCTGACTCTTGGCTTCTTTTCCTTCCTTCCAGACCCTGAGGGAGCAGAGATGTGGGAATGGGGGCCGTGCCAACTGTGATGTAAGTTTTGTTCGGGCTGAAAACTAACTGGGAGTATTTTCTTGGAAGAAGAGCATGCTCTGTCTCTCTGTCTCTGTCCCTCTGTCTCTCTGTCCCTCTGTCTCTCTGTCTCTGTCTTTCTCCCTCCCTCCCTCCCTCCATCTCCCCTTTTCCCTCCCTCTCCCCTTTTCCCTCCCTCCCTGTCTCTCTGGCCAGAATTAAATACTTTCAGCTGCTATCATTTAGGAAAGTCATTCTGGGCCACTGGGCCATGTTCAAAAATCACAGGTGCGTGGAGCACGTCTCTGAATGCTGGGGAGTTGGCTCCCCTTTCAGCAGTGGGAAGTCCCTCACTGAGTTGTTACCCACACCCATTTAGTAGAAAAGACGTTTCCACTATGCCTGGGGCTTCCCAAAGTCCCTTGCCACCACCTGCCAGCTGGCTTCATTTCCAGTGCCTTGGTGAGACAGAAGGCATGAAGTCAGAGTTAAACTTAAAAAAGAAAACAACAGCAAAAACCCCCCAGCACTGAGGAGCTGAGGCAGGGGGATTGTGAGTTTGAGATTATCTTGTCATTCAGCACCCACGTAAAAGAACTGGAATTTCATTTCTGGGAATTAGCAATTCTTGTACAGACAAGTGGCTGCACTGCTTGGCTGCTCCTGTCAGTAGAGGTTGTCACAGTCACTTTGGAAAGCGACTTGGCATTATAAAAATGAGCACACCCTGTAAACCCGCAGATCCAGTTCTAGGACTTAACAGTAAGGAAAGCTTTGCATAGGTGGATCAGGGACAAGTGCACGATCATAGCCACAGGTTACTCTCTAAACACAGCCCAGATCCACCAGCACTCTAGGGAGAGCTGTGTAGTCACAGTGTAAGAATAACTGGGACCCACACGTGACCAGTCACACTTAGGGGGAGCTCAGCAGCAGGAGCACACTGAGAGCAGGACCTTCTCCAGTGCGCATGCTTGGAGAAACAACCCTGGCCATGGTTAGGAGGAGCTAGGAAACACTAGACCTATAGGACACAGCAAACTGCTAGAGGAGGGAAAGAAAATTCACCTGGGAATTTCAGCAGTAATGGCTTGTCCATGAACTGGATGGTACCGCTCGGCTGTAGCTCATTGTTGGGGTGCCCTTGGCATGCGTGAGACCCTGAGTTTTCTCCCTAGTGTAGATGAAAGGAAGGAGGGAAAGAAAAGGAAGAAGAAAAGAAACCTAAGTAAGCTTTCTTTTTTTTCTTCCTTCTTCTTTCCCTCCCTCCCCTTCTCCCTCCCTCCCTGCTTCCCTTTCTTCCTCCCCTTCTCCTTCCCTCCCTCCCTCCTTCCTTCCTCCCTCCCTCCTTCCCTTCCTTCCTCCCCCTTCTCCTTCCCTCCCTCCCTCCCTCCCTCCTTTTCCTTATTTCCTTTCTCTGTGTCTCTGTGTTTGGTCACCCATGTGTCATGGTTCACATGTGGCAGTCAAAGGACCACTTGCAGGGCTATTTTCCTTCCACCATGTGGGTTGCTGCGATCAGGCTCAGGTTGTCAGGCGGATGCCCTTGCCCACTGACCCATCTCGCTGGCCCCCACATAAGTAGATCAGCTGGGCCGTGATCCTTGGACGGCCATTGCTTTGCTGTCCTTCATGCCTGGAACCTGCATACTATAAAATAATGATTATGTTATGTAGCACATAAGAAAGGAACATGTTGAGGATCCTGTCCCCCAAGGTCTTTGTGCTGAAGAGACAAGGCATAGAGCTGTGTCCCTGACACTGTCTGTGGATGTCTTTTACATGTCACTGTACTCTGTTGCTGCTGAGAACTCAGGGCCATTCTCTGCAGAAGTGACCTCCGTGTTGTTGCAGGCCTCCTTGATTGTGACTGAGGAGCTGCACCTGATCACCTTCGAGACTGAGGTGTACCACCAAGGCCTCAAGATCGACCTAGAGGTGAGCCCTGCACAGAACTAGGCAGCTCCCGTGCACGGGTGCACACGCAGGGACGACAGGGCAAAATACCTGTGTTTATTTTTCACTGCCTATCTCTGAAAAGTCCTTGATAGCCACCCCTCCCCCAAGAGTAAAGTCTTGGCTTAAGAACATGTTATGAAAATCTGTATTTAGCAATTACTTAGAATCAATCAGCAGCCGCCATTTCAGTATGCAGAAAATCTCATTTAGATTTTTTTTCCCAGCTTTCTTGATCTTACTAAGTTAGACTGGAAAAGTGGATATCCTCAGTTTGATTTCTTTTTTTTCTTTTCTTTCTTTCTTCTTTTTTTTTTTTTTCAAAACAGGGTTTCTCTGGGTAGCCCTGGCTGGCTGTCCTGGACTCCCTTTGTAGACCAGGCTGGCCTTGAACTCACAAAGGTCCGCTTGTCTCTGCCTCTGCCTCTCAACTTGTGTTTGATTGTGTTCCATGAAACTTGTGTTCCATGAAACACCTCGGTTTCATGGAAAGATGCAGAGTCTTTGAGTTTTAGAGGTTGCCTTCCAGATCTCCCCGTGGAAAGTCAGGGGCGGGGGAGAGGGGCTAGCTTTGAACCAGGTACACTTCGTTCAGACATCAGCGCGTCTTGGTGCTCAGCTTGGGCATTCTTCTCTTGACCTCAGGCTCCTTCAGCCTCACTCCCGCCTGGACTTGGCATCGGGTATGGCCATGGCATGAGTGTTAACTGTAACCTGTTGAGATACAGGTGATGAGGGTTTTGGAGCTTTGAGGGCCCCACTGCCTCACTAAGTCATGCTCCACCTTTCTCCTGTACGCTACAGACCCACTCCTTGCCAGTTGTGGTGATCTCTAACATCTGTCAGATGCCCAATGCTTGGGCATCAATCCTGTGGTATAACATGCTGACCAACAACCCTAAGGTGAGCGCCCTCCCCCCCAACACCCTCCCTGAAATCCCTGAATCCTGTGGCTTCTCTGCCCGTGGCTCGGGTCATCAGCGTTACTCTCTCATCTAAGTGAGCGAATCTTTCATTTCAATAGAACGTGAACTTCTTCACCAAGCCCCCGATTGGAACCTGGGACCAGGTGGCTGAGGTACTCAGCTGGCAGTTCTCATCCACCACAAAGCGAGGGCTGAGCATCGAGCAGCTGACCACGCTGGCCGAGAAGCTCCTAGGTGGGATTTGGCAGCTTTGGCCATGTCTGGCCTAGGGCTTGGTCTTCCTGGCAGGGTTTCCCAGTGTCAGCCTAGGGCAAGGCACTCTGCTGGGGCCAGGGTGGGAAGTCAGGGTATATCTTGGTGTTCGATTTTAGGACGCATGGAGAGGATGAAGGCTTCTGCTTCTCTTCCTCTTCCTCCTTCCCCCTCTTCCTCCTCCTCCTTCTTCTTTGGATTGCCTTCCAAGGCACTGCTCTGACTAACCTGGGAAGATATTTTAATTGTGTCTGAAGACAGGTGAAAGCTTGGCTTGCCCCACCAAGCTTTCTTTAAGTAGCCATAGATGCTAGTCTGGACTAAAAGTAGCTTTGACCTGTGCAGCCTTCTAACTCCAGCTGTCGGCCTGTCAGTGTGTGACTCCGGGCCTCAGGCCACACAAGGCCAGGAAGAGCAGGGGCCCCATAGGACATCCGGGGGTCAAATGCTGGCCTTAGGTATATGTGGGCTTGTTTACGCATGTGAGCACACACATGCACTCACAACGGTGGCTCCCTGCAAGTACATGAAAGCAAATACATGGGACAGATGTTTGCAAATTCTGCTTGAGAAATAAAACCTTCCATCAAGGCTGAAATTCTTCTGGTTTTTTATTTTGTTTTGTTTTTTTCCCTCTCTCCCAGGACCTGGTGTGAACTACTCAGGCTGTCAGATCACATGGGCTAAATTTTGCAAAGTAAGTGATCTTGTTGGTTTCTTTGGTTCTCTCCCAGGAGGCAGATGTGACGTGCTCATTTGTAAGGCGGTGGTGTCTGGGCATCCATAGTGAAAGTCCAGGACTCCTTTCTCCAGCATGTAGTAGGAGCTGCCTGAGCATAGAGGAGCCTGGGGGTGTTGGCGGAGTACCAAGGTTGAGGCAGGAAAGGGCTGCCATGAATAGTGGTGGACTGGGCTTTCTCTTCATCCTTCATGTCCTCCAGGAGAACATGGCTGGCAAGGGCTTCTCCTTCTGGGTTTGGCTGGACAATATCATCGATCTTGTGAAAAAGTATATCTTGGCCCTTTGGAATGAAGGGTAAGGTTGAAACTCTGTGCCCCACTGTGTAACCAAGTCACCTGTTCCCAGCAAGCCCATGGCAGGGACAGCCTTCTGAGCCCAGATAACACCGGCTCTCCTTGGCCGCAGGTACATCATGGGCTTCATCAGCAAGGAGCGGGAGCGGGCCATCCTAAGCACAAAGCCCCCGGGCACCTTCCTGCTGCGGTTCAGCGAGAGCAGCAAAGAAGGAGGGGTCACTTTCACTTGGGTGGAAAAGGACATCAGTGGTAAGACCGCTCACCCGCGCCTCCTGTCTCACTTGCTCCACCTGGTGGCCACTGGCAGCACTCGGCTGCTTTGTGTTCTGGGTACTCCTGCTGCCCCCTGGAGGGCAGAGAGGGCCTGTGCCTCCTTCTCAAGGGGTGGCCTGCCAGTTTGTTTTGTTCGCCCCATTGACTAATATTTGTATAGAAAAGTATGATTCAAATCTTATTTCCACGTTGCCTTTTCTGCCTACCCCATTAATACACCTGAGGCGAGTGTTTGGCCTGCGATCCTGCTGGAGAGCCTCTCTAAAAGCCAGCCTGGACATTGGCACAGTTCTACGTCACTGGGTAGAGCACCCAGGGTCTGCAGCACTAGGCTGACAGAAGCTTTCCTTCCCATGTCTTGTGACAGGCAAGACCCAGATCCAGTCTGTAGAGCCGTACACCAAACAGCAGCTCAACAACATGTCATTTGCTGAGATCATCATGGGCTATAAGATCATGGATGCTACCAACATCCTGGTGTCCCCACTGGTCTACCTCTATCCTGACATTCCTAAGGAGGAGGCATTCGGAAAGTATTGCCGGCCAGAGAGCCAGGAGCACCCTGAAGCTGACCCAGGTAGTTGTTGATTTTCCATGGTTCTGGCTTTGTTCTTAGGGAAAGCGCAGATCCTTAAAGGGCATGCCTGGGTACCTTGGGGGATTGGCGATTTCTTTTTACAGGAAAGGGCTATTTACCGGGTGTTTGACAGGGTAACTGACGGTATTCAGGAGAAGAGCAGAATTGTGTCTCACAGGGAGCTCGTCAGTCTGAAGATGAAAATAGCAACACACATGCAAACACACACACACACACACACATATACACACACATACACACACATATACACACACATACACACATATACACGCATACACACACACATGCACACACATACACACACATACACACACACACAAACACACACATACACACACATACACACACACACATACACACACACACATACACACACACACATACACATACACACATACACACACACATACACACACACACAAACACACACATACACACACACATACACACACACACACACACACACACACACACACACACACACACACTTAAAATACTGGGAAAGAAAATGCCGATAGTTCTCTGGTGCTTCTTTTTGGTTTTGTTTGTTTGTTTGTTTTAATATTTTCAAATTTTGTGTTTACCTTTATTTTATGTGTATTGGTGTGTTGCCTGTGTGTATGTCTAAGTATCAGATATTGGAGTTACATACAGTTGTGAGCTGCCATGTGAGTGAACCTGGGTCCTCTGGAAGAATAGTCATTGTCCTTAACCACTGAGCCACCTCTCCAACCCTCTCATTCCTTTTTTTTTCCGGGGAGGGGGGCATGTTCAAGACAGCCCTGGCTGTTCTGGAACTCTCTCTATAGACCAGGCTGGCCTCGAACTCACAGCGATCCGCCTGCCTCTGCCTCCCGAGTGCTGGGATTAAAGGCGTTCGCCACCACTACCCGGCTCCTCTCTGATGTTTCTTACGCAGTGGATTCCAGAAGACTTGAGACAGATCTGAGTCCAGTATGCATCCCTGTCATGAGTAAGCAGTGCTAGGAGTCTGAAGAAAGGTGGGACTGTGGCTATTAGCTGCCTGGGGCAGAGCGCACAGTAGGCTGGGGAGTGTGGAGATTGCAGGAGATGATGGCTGGAGGGAATACAGACTTGGCATTTAGAGTATACAGCTGTTGAAACAAGCAGCACTTCACTATGTGGGAGTGCGGGTGACTGTAAATCAGCGTTTCTCAACCTTTCACAGAGGCGCCTAAGACCGTGGGAAAACACAGATATTTACATTACCGTTCATAACAGTAGCGAAATTACAGCTATGAAGTATCAGTGAAAATAATTTTGTGGTTGGGGGTCACCACAACCACAGGAGGAACTGTATTAAAGGGTCTCAGCATTAGGAAAGGAGAGAGCCGCTATTATAAATTATACAGAAAATAGGAGTTACGTTGTGTTAAATCTGTAGTTCCTGGGGCTGTCCCTAGCCTGAAGGGTCAGAGCTGTCTGGTCTGAAGCCATTTAGTACTTGCTGCATTGACTATTGCTGCCCTCATGCCGGCGAGGAGTCTGGTTTGTCCATCTGTGTTTTCTATGACTGTTATTTTTTCTTTCTTTCTTTTTTAATATTTACTTATATGTTAATAAGTGCTCTATCTGCATGTACACCTATACACCAGAAGAGGGCACCAGATCCTAGTATAGACGGTTGTGAGCCACCATGTGGTTGCTGGGAATTGAACTCAGGACCCCTGGAAGAGCTGCCGGTGCTCTTAACCCCTGAGCCATCTCTCCAGCCCCCTGTGACTGTGTGTAATCATTGTCCCGTGCTGCGCTCTGTGATGCAGTGTGTGAGTCGGCCTCATTGCCCTGGCTATTTTTCACCAGCTGTTTCGTTCACATAGCACCTGAGCACAGCTCCCCGCACCCCTCTCCGCCGTCCTCGCCGGTCCTGGAGGAGAGGCCAGGTCTCAGGCTGGAGGGGTCCGGCTTCTGACAGTTACTTTCCTTTCCCTTTGTTCTGCCGCTGAGTTCTCTGCATTCTGTGGAGGAGTTGAGCTCTCGCTTCCTGTCTCTCCCTTATCTCTGCTTCCACCTTGCCTTCAGTTGGGAGATCTGTTTATCAGTCTCTCTCACAGCAGTCTTTGTTCTTCTCACAGAAGACTTTGAAGTCCAAGTGCTGATCCTCTTGACGAATTTTGCTTTCAAGATCTAGGCCCCTGGTCCGAGGCTGCCACCTCCATCCCGGCCCCTGGTCTGAGGCTGCCCAGAGACGGTCCTCAGGGGCGAGGCCCTGGGCACGGGAAAGGACTCTACTGCCTGATGGGGTTGCCTGTGAGCATAAGGAGGGTGCACTGTGGGCTTGAGAAACTGAGGCAGGGAAGGAGGTTCTGACGAACCCCTCAGAGAGATGAGCCTGTGTTGGCTCCTTCTTCTGCCTCTCCAGCAGGAATATTATGGGGGAGATGACTCAGATGACTCACAAGACTGCCAGAAGTCCACACAGCTCCTCAGGAGGGATTTTGAGCAAGTTCAGTCATAGCTGTCCAGACCCAGATATTAATAGGCCATTTCTTCTTTCTTCCATCTTAGTACTGTGCTCCACGTTCCTGCCTTGGGTTCAAAGTGTAATTCTCAGCTCTGTTTATTTGTTTGTTAGTTAGTTTGTTTGTTTTCTGAGACAGGGTATCTCTGTGTAGCCTTAGCTATCCCGGACTCACTTTGTAGACCAGCAATCCGCCTGCCTCTGCCTCCCGAGTGCTGGGATTAAAGGTGTGTGCCACCACGCCCGGCATCAGCTCTCTTGATCATTGTAGAAATTCTTCTTTTTCGCTTTTTAATTTATTGTATGTGTGTGCCTGTGTGTGTGCGTCTGCTTGTGTGTGTGTGTGTGTGTGTGTGTGTGTAAGTAGATCTTGAGGGTATCTGTCAGGCTTGGTGACAGACAACTTTAGCACTGTGCTGTCTCCCTCTTCCCATCTGCCTCTCTAGGATAAAAGTTCAGAACTTTTTGGGACCAGAATAGTTGGTTGCATTTGTAGACAGAACAATTGTCTCAGTAATTCCTTTGGTTTTGGTCTAAACTTGTCTCTTGGCTAAAAGTGAACTTGGATTTTCATTTATGGCTACCTATTGTTGTTGTTGTTGTTGTTTTTTGAGACAGGGTTTCTCTGTGTAGCCTTAGCTGTCCTGGCCTCACCTTGTAGACCAGGCTGGCTTCGAACTCACAGAGATCCGCCTTGTTCTGCCTCCCAAGTGCTGGGAGTAAAGATGTTTGCCGCCACGCCTGGCTTATGGCCACTTTTCCATGGCTTCTCCCAGGTGTTTGTCATGTGTCTTACTGGCTGCTTGTAAGCCCCAGTGTTGTGCCTGTGCTTTTCTTAGCCTGCCCACAGGTCCCCGGCCTGCCATATGCTTTGCTCACCTGAACTCCCAGGCTTTCATGCCAGTGTCCCCAGGGCTCTTCCCAATTTCCTGGCCTAACATTCAGTCCTCACATTTACAACATAATCGGCAGAGATGAAGGATAATCAGTCCTGTCTCTCTCCCCTCCTACACATGAGGGAGAAGGCACCTTGGCCAGGTCTCCTGGCTGTTGCACATGGACTTGGACCTGGGTGTCCTGTCTTCCCAGTGGCTGGGATGTGTTTTCTAGCTTGAAAGTGGCTTTGGAGCCGCCAGCATTAGCAGTCTCTGTGTCTTCTTAAACAGTCAGTCTTGTTGGTGTCTGTGCTGGTTGCAAAAAAGGGAAGTCAGTTCCCAAGTATGGCCAGGTCACAGGAGATGCCTGACACCACACAAAGGTGGTTGACCCCACAGGCAGGGTAGGGAAGGGAGCAGGAGAGCTGGCAGTAGATCGGGTGTAGGTCCAGGTGGGGCAAGTGTGCCCAGAAAGAAGCAACAGAACTTCAAACTGCAAGATTGGATGTGAAGCCACATGAACTGAGGGAGGACAGCCCTAAGAAGTAGACAGAAGTGTGCGGGCAGTCTCCCCATCTGGGAGGGGCTTGCACTGTTCTCAAAGCAGGTGGCCGTCGGCTAAAGCCGGGGTTTCCTCTCCACAGGCGCTGCCCCTTACCTGAAGACCAAGTTCATCTGTGTGACCCCGTAAGTATCTTCCCTTCCCAGTTCTGCACTCATTTCTAGTGTCCTCAGTTATCCCCAGGAACAGGGGGGACTTGGGGTGAGAGTTACCCGCGAAGGGCTGGCAGCTCCTGGACCTCTTTAGTGCTCAGAGTGACCTTGTGTGTTTAAAAAGCTTGAGTTTTTATTTTTTCTGTTGGAGACCAGAGTTTGATGGCTTGTGTGTGTGTGTTTTGTTCTTTTTTTTTTTTCCCCCTCCATTGTGTCTTGTCAACCCGGCCCTTCCCCCTCCTGCCGTTACCCCCCCTTTCCTACAGAACGACCTGCAGCAATACCATTGACCTGCCGATGTCCCCCCGCACTTTAGATTCATTGATGCAGTTTGGAAATAACGGCGAAGGTGCTGAGCCCTCTGCAGGAGGGCAGTTTGGTGAGTGTTTGGAGAGCCAGGCCCCTTTGATGCTTGCCTGTACAGAGCCAGCACCTACCTGCCTTCCACACTGGTAGACATCAGCTGTAGAGCCGAGTGTGGTTGGGCACATCCTTCGTCCCTGCATACAGAAGACAGAGGCTAACAGATCTCTGTGAGTTCGAGGCCAGCTTGGTCTACAAAGTGAGTCCATAACAGCCAGGGCTACACAGAGAAACTCTGTCTTGAAAAAAAGTGAGAAATAAATAAATGAGTGAATGAATTGCGTGGGGGTTAAAGCCATATTCTACTGTGGAAGCAAGCCCCACACACGTGTAGTTTCCCAGTAGCCACAGTAAGAAGTGGCAAGTGACATTAAAACCTTATGTAGACAGCACACTGTCACTTCAGCATCTGAGTGGTGCTGAAATAGTCATTGGGCTATCTCTCCCCCTTCCCTGCCCCCTCTACTGAGTTTGAAATGTGGCTCTTGCACCATGATTTAGACTCAGGTGCTCAGTGGTAATGTGTGACTAAGGCTGCCACACGCGGGGCAGCCCCAGGCTCCTGAAACAGAGAGCTGGGGCTCAGGTGGAGACAGCTATTCTGGAGGGCAAGGCCCTGTAAGGGGCAGGAGGCCTGGCTCTCCTGACTTTGCCCAGGCCTGAGAGGACAGGAGCCCTGCTAACAGTGGCACCTGAGCCCTGTCCCCTTGCAGAAGGGTGGGGGCTTATGTGTTGGCTGCAGTGAGGTGGCTGAACTGGCATTCTCTGTCTGTCCCTGCAGAGTCGCTCACGTTTGACATGGATCTGACCTCGGAGTGTGCTACCTCCCCCATGTGAGGAGCCGAAAACGGAAATTGCAGAGATGTGACTGAGACACCTGCCCCGTGTTCCACCCCTTAAGCAGCCAACCCCCAGATCATCTGAAACTCCTAACTTTGTGGTTCCAGATTTTTTTTTTTTTTAAAAGTCTACTTCTGCTATCTTTGAGCAATCTGGGCACGTTTTGAAATAGAGAAACGAGTGAGTGTGGGTGATGTGCTTTCGTGTAAAGAGGAGAGTGCTCTCTGAGTCCGCGCTGGGGGTGTGGAAGCGGGAGGCTGAAGGAGGGGGGGGGGAACGCCTGTGTCTGTCCTGCTGCCTCCTTTCTCAGCAGCTCCAGGGTTATTGTTAGACAAGTGCCTCCTGATGCCCGTGGCATCCTTCTGCCCATTTCTGTGAGCTGGTACCCCAGGCTGCCTGCAGCTGAGGACTCCTGGCACTGCACTTTTAACCTTGCTAATGTCCAAATAGAAGATAGGACTAGGCCCCTAGGGGTTTTTTTGTTGTTGTTGTTTGTTTGTAAGAAGAGTTAAAGGGCAAAACACACTGAAACAGCATAGCCTTTCTATATCAAAGAAAATTCAGTTAGCCTCTCTGGTGCTCTAAGCCTTCAGTTGTCTTTGGGCTGATCATCTCTATAAACCCTGACGTGGTTTCAGATCAAATCTGTAAAGACATCTGAGACTGTGGCTTGGCCTCTGGTTCGAACATGAAGGTTAGAGGGAACATAGATATTCCGGACTCTTCTCCCGAGCTGGGTTTTATTTTCCGAGTGCGCCTCCTTGTTGGAGGGCTGAGGCTAGGTCAAGGGCACTGAAAACCTCTATCATCCTCCTATTCCCACCCAGTTTCCAGACCCTGTGTCAGGGCCAGCCTGCCCTGTGGGTGCCTTACTGGGCCTAGGATCAGCCTGGCTTCCTTTCCCACTTGACCTTGCTAGTGGTATGTCCCCTACCCATGTCCAAAGACCCGCTGTCCTGCCTGTATTGGGAACCCTGGCCTCAGGACATTATGACAAGAGGGACTGAGTTTCAGGTTTGAACCTGACTCAGACTACAGGGTCCTCAGCAAAGCTCAGGGAGTGTGGTACTTGTTCTGTTTGCCTGGTTCCCAGGGTACCTGTAACCACAGGGCAAAAGCTGACTGATAACCTCCAGGCTTGCCCCTCCTATGAGGGGTGTACTCTTGGCCTCCCCTGAGACTGGTGATTGTCTGCTCCCCCACTGGGGCCCCCAGGTGAAGTGGAACAGCGTGCCTACACCTACTATGGCCTTCCTGTCACCTGCTTGCCTCGGCCACTCAGCTTACTTGAGCACTAGTGGTTCAAGGCCAGTCGCCCCTGACACCGGGCCATGGCTAGATTCAGTGACTCAACGCCACCCCGCTCATTTGATCAGTGCCTGTAGATTTCTGTTTGTTTCACTCCAATTAACCAGTGTCTGAATTAAGGGTGGTGAGGACATTTGTCTCCAGGACAGACTGCTTGTCATGACCACCCCTGGCCTTCTGCTTTGAGACAGTTACTGCTCTACCTTCCCCAGCAACGTTCTTTAGTACACAGTAAACTGAAAGGGTGTGTAGAAAGGCAAGGCTTAAGCATACTGACAGCTTTAAATCCTGGGGACCCAGGATCAATGTGAGGACTTCTCTCGGGGCAGGTGGGGTAACATCCGGCTCTGGGAAGTCTGTGTACCTAGGTTAACCACCCATAGCGATCTCGCACTAATGAGCCCTCGGAACCACCCACTTCCCCTCCTCTTGACCCCCCTGCCTGTCCCAGTCTCTCCCAGCCGCGCCTGCACATTGCTTAGCCCTCCTGGTACAGTGGCTTGTATTCTATCCTGGCCACTGCATTCAAATTCCAATGTATACTTTCTAGTGTAAAAATTTATATTACTGTGGGATGTTTGTTGTTTGTTTGTTTGTTTTTGTATATTGCTGTAACTACTTTAACTTCCAGAAATAAAGATTATATAGGAACTGTCTGGTGGCCATGGGGGACTGCCTGGCTGGTGGGACAGCCTCTGCCCAGCTGGTGCTTCAAGGACGCCTTCTGCTCGGGCAGAGCTCGGCTAGGAGCATGACGATCAAGATGGGGTAGCGGCCCTGTTTGGGTTGAGGTTCTGTTTGCTTCTCATTCCTGGGGTGATGCAGGGCCCCTCCTCCCCCTGCCCATTTTACATCAGCTACCATCCACCAGAGGAGATGACCTAGGAGCCAGGGGTCAGAGTCCAGTGTTAAAGAGTGTCAGAGTGGCCTCCTCGCTCTGCCCTCCCAAAGCTGCTGTTTGTTCTGGAGTCAGATAAGCTGCCTAATGGAGGGCGGGAGGCTTGGGGTGTGTAGACGGAGGCCTCTCCTTCCACAGTTGGCCCATTATCACTTTCTTTTCAGTTCCATCAGTGGGGACAACTTGCAGACACTTCCCTGGCTGCTGGCTACAGGGCCCCTGGGCAGTCGGCAAAGATAACTCAGGGAAAGGCCACAGACTGAGGTGCCTGCTCTCAGCAACTCCCCACATGCTCCACTCACTCCCCAGTGCCTTGGAGCCCAGCCCAGCACTGAGTGCCTCTGTGAGAGATACCGGCACTTCCCCTGCAGAGATGGAAGCAGAGATTAGTGTTCGGTGTGGCTAAGGCGGGGGCAGACCCTGCTTCCCACCCACCCCCAACCACCCTGGGGCAGGCTGTGAACTGAGCTGCCTCAACCATGCTTTGAGCTTGGAGGTAACCTGTCATACAGTTCCTTGTGCCCTAGCCCTCAACCCCTCAGGCTACTGAGTCCAAGGCCCAACCCCAGGCCCTGGACTAGTACCTGGATGCCAGAGGTCTAGCTAGGGCTAGCCAGGCCTCTTTCTGTCCTGATCAGTTTCCTTTACTCTCTCAGGCCACAGAAGCAGTTGGATGGTGCCACCTGCTGGGCTCTGGGAAGAGGCCAGGGGATGATGGGCTGTTTTGTCCAGGCTCTCTACTGTTCCTGGCCACTGGAAGGATGGCTGGCCCTTTGGCACTGGCCTCCATGATCTCTTAGGGGAAACTGGGGAGTGGTAGCTTTGCCCTTCCCCCAGTTATTCGTGCATCTACTTTCCCCAAGCCTTTGAGCCCCCGCTTTCCTGGGCATGCAGCCCCTGAAAACACACACACACACACACACACACACACACACACACACACACACACAGAGTCCTTTAGCTTTCTGACACTGTTCCAGGGCAGCAGCACCCTTGAGTTCACAGCAAAGGGAGTAGAGGTAATTCCAAGCCTAAACAGGAACAAAGCAGCTTCAGCTTTAGTGCAGCCCATGAGACCAGGAGGCAGACTGGTAGATTACAACAAACACTTTATTTAAAAACATTGTTTACATAAATGTGAGGTCTATGTACAAATTACAAAAAGCATGTCTCCGTTCATCCTCCTCTCCAGAGAGGTTGGAACCCAGGACTCCTGGTCAGCTAGGCCTGGCTGCCTTGTCACATCCTCAGAGGGAGGAGCTGTTGGGAGGCCTTCCTAGACCACAACCCATGATGCAACAGTGCAAGGCTTGTTCCAGGTTCCACCTCCCAGCAGAGTGGACCACACCGAATGCTTCTGCCCGACCCTGCAGACTGTCGCCTGCACTAAGCGCTGATCTGTTACTTTTCATGTGCTACGAGTTCTTATCCTCAGGTTTCCTGTACCCAGATATCCAGTATCCCCCCTCCTTCCTGATAGAAAGCAAGGTTGCAAACAGGACAGGAAGAAAGACTGAAGCCAGATATGGCTGTGCATGCCCGAAATCCTAGCACACCAGTAGCTGAGGCAGGAGGATCATTCATGGCCAGCCTGGGCTCCATGGGGAGACCCTGTCGCAAAAAACAAATGACAAAAGAGCAAGAAGAGTGAGCCGGGTGTGGTGGCTCACACCTTTAATCTCAGCACTCGGGAGGCAGAGGCAGGTGGATCGCTGTGAGTTTGAGGCCAGCCTGGTCGACAAAGCGAGTCCAGAACAGCCAAGGCTACACAGAAACGGAGGAGGAGGAGGAGGAGAAGAAGAAGAAGAGTGAGTCCATATGGAAGGCTGAGGATATCACATGGGAAAAGGGGAAGGTAGGAATGTGGACAAGGCTGTTAGGCTAAGAGCCCACATCCACCCTGGCTCAAAGATAAGAGCCCAAGAATGACACACTCAGCTGAGGCGGCCCTGACTCAGATGAACAGGGCTGCTGTGTTGATGACTGCCGCTTAAGCACACTGTGAGGGGGTCACCCAATCTGCAGCCCATATTTACTAAAAATACAAAGGGATACTATGGCAAACCCCAATCTCCCTTTAGAGATCAATAGACTACCACACGTGTGTGAGGACAGGTGCACACCAACACGGGTGATGCTTTATAGGAGTAAAATGCTAACACAGTTGCCTAAACTTGCCTCCCTTTTCTGGAGTTGTTTCCTTAAATAGCCATCAGGCAGATAAAGGGAACTGGAGAAATAGGTTTGTCTGCAGTGATAGGTCCAGATCTTTTGTAATAGACCCAGAGGGGCCTTGAGGTCTGAACGACAAGGCTTTAGCCACAGACCCTGAACTGTGTGGGCAAGGCGGCACTGCTCGCCGCTCGCTGCACAAACGTGCGCAATGCAAAGCCATTGGTATATACAGAGATACTCCAGTCACAACTGACACGGGCTCTTCACATTGAAGGTGGTTTTCTAGGCACGGAGTCGAGCATTCAGGACAGGGAGCCTCTAGCAGAGGTGAAGAGGCCAGCAGGTGGGGAGAGGCGGGGGTCGAGACCGTCCATGGGCCGGCGTAAAAGCTCCTCCACGTGCCTGGCCACATCCATGGTCTCATCCAGGTCAAAATCGCCATCTTGGTCAAGGACAGGGTCAGGGCTGGAAAAGAGCAGGATGTTGGGGAAACTGGCAGGTCTCCTGGCTCCAAGTCCCCCAGAGAGAGAGAGAGAGAGAGAGAGAGAGAGAGAGAGAGAGAGAGAGAGAGAGAGAGAGAGAGAGACTTCAGGCTGCTCCTCACAAGGACTGGGGTCTCTGGAAGACAGGACTCATAGCAGCCTGGCTGGAATGCCCACCAGGCTGGACTCGGGTAGATAACCTCCTTCCACTTGTGTCTCCTGCTTCATAGTCATGATCTCGGGGAGTTCGTTCTCCCTCACCTGTGGTCTTCCGTAAGACAAGGTGATTGGCCACGCACCTGTGATGGTCTTCACTATACAGGCTACGACGCCGTCCACCAAGCCCCCGTGGTGGCTTTTGGCCACTTAATGCCAATCCTCTAACCATCTTCAGGTGAGGATTAGGAGCAAGGAGACTTGCTCTGGGCTGTTTGCAGCTAGAATCAGAACCCGGGACTTGGCTGCGTGTGGTGACGCAGGCTTTGAATCCCAGCTTTTACTTGTAAGGCAGAGGTATGTGGATTTCTGTGAGGGCCAGCCTGGACTACATAGTGAGTTCCAGGCTAGCCAGGGCTACGCAGACTGTCTTTTTAGGAAAGGAAAATAATCAGAGCATACATGGGTCTTGAATGATAATGGCCCCGCGAAACCCATCACTTTGTACTACCTCGCATTGCTAAGAAGTTTCTTTTGAGACAGGGTTTCTCTGGCTGCCCTGGAACTTTCTTTGTAGACCAGGCTGGCCTCGAACTCACAGTGATCTGCCTGCCTCTGTCTCCTGAGTGCTGGGATTATAGGCATGCACCACCACGCCCGGCTTAGTAAGGACTTTTAAAGGAGCCTGGGGTGATGGCTTAGTCAAGTCAGTGCTTCACAAGCAGAAGGACCCGAGTTGAGATCTGCAGCACCCACATAAAAGGCTGGGTGTGGCCATGCACGTCTGGAACCCCAGCACTGTGGGGAGGGGAGAAGAGGGCAGGCACAGGAGGATCTTTGGAACTCATTGGCCGGCCAGCCTAGACAAACGGCTAAGCTTCTGGGTCAGTAAGAGACAGAATCAGAAAAATAAGGTGGGAAATAACGTCTCGGACATTGATCTCTGACCTCCACATGCATGCACACATGCACAGAGCTACATAGGCACATAGATATATACCATATGCCATAATAATAATAATAACAACAACAACAATAACAATAATAAAGATGCTGGTGATACACTCAGTGACACTTGCCAACAAATCAATCCTGACACCATGAGTTCAATCCCAGAACCCACATGGTGGAAAGAGAGGACTGATTCACACAAGTTATCACACACACACACACACACACACACACACACACACACACACACTTAAACTTTAAAATTAAAAGGCTCAGCCGGGCGTGGCGGCGCATGCCTTTAATCCCAGCACTTGGGAGGCAGAGGCAGGTGGATCGCTGTGAGTTTGAGGCCAGCCTGGACTACAAAGTGAGTCCAGGACAGTCAGGGCTACACAGAGAAACCCTGTCTCGAAAAACCAAAATAAATAAATAAATAAATAAATAAATAAATAAAATGGAAGGCTCTAAGTCTTTGAGATTTCCACATGTGGTGGGCCAGCTGCAGTGTCCCACCTTCCCAATGCCAGCCATCCAGCCTAGGCTGCCATAGCTTGAAAAGGACTCAACTCTCCGTTCTGCTCCCACCTTGTAGCCACTCCAACAACAGTGGCATCGCCTTAAGCGCTTACATGGAAACGTTCTGCATCACCGTCTCATTCAATCCTCAGCCCAATACCATGGTGGGGGGCAGGGATACCCATTACCTCTAGTTTACACCTGCGTCTAAGGAAAACTTCTCAAGATCATATAGAATGTACCAGAATGAGGACAGGACCCTAGTTGTCTAGCTCCAAAACGCTCGGGCAGGCTAGAGCCGGGGGATGGGGGTGGGGCCCTAGGCTGGATGGAGTCAAATTCGGGGGGGGGGGGGCGGGGGACACTCCTGAATGCCTTTGTCCCTCAGGAGTCTAGCCCAGCCCCAGCCCCAGTTCCTTCCCGTGGACCCCATGAAAAAAAATGACCTACTTCGGTGGGTACATGTTGTAATGAGCCTGAGGGCACACCACTGGGGAAGGAGCCTGGTCCATGTAGGTGGCGCTGGCTCCAGCATCTGCAGATGCATTGACGAATCTGTGAAAGGAAACAGAGCGCAGCCTCAGTGGCCAGAGAGACTCGGGGAAGGGGCTTCTAGCATCTTTATGTCTTTTGGCCAAAGTGTCCCCATTAGGCTCTGAGGTTCAAGGAGCAGGTGTAAGGTCCTGGGTACCATCCCAGTACAGTGGAATCTTTCCTTCTCAAGGCCTAAGCCTCATTTCCCAGTACGGGAAGAAGAGCAAGAAAAGGATAAAGAGGCAGCAGGAGACCCAGAGTTGGGCTCTGGACACTTACTCAGGGACCACTTGCTTGATCTGCGGCTTCACGTATCCATCCACTGCTTTCGCTGTGGTGGTGGTGGTGGTGGGGGCGAAGAGGGAGAAGAGCAGTAAGAACAACACGCCCGCAGCCTCCTGCCCACACCACCCTGGAGCTTTCTCAGGGATGAGAGTTTTCCTAGGACATCTGATAAACTCCTGCTGATGGATCCAGCCGGAGGGCCACTGAGATGCCTGGCTTTAATCTATCCTCTCTCCTGGTTTCTTTCCTGGCCACTCGCGTGCCTGCTAAGGAAATGGCATCAACAAAACCGCTCTCCAATGGGCCGGACACATAGGAGAACTCGTCCATTTTTGCCCCTCTATTTAACTTGAGGCGGGCCTGGGCGGGTTGAGGGTGTGTGGGACAGTGGTGAGGGCTGCTGATGAGAGAGGCGGGACCCCAGCGCCTCCCTCAGCTCATCTGCTCCTTCCTCCGTGGATGTAGAATTGAGAACTTAGCTTTCTGGTGGAGGGGTGGGGGTGGGGTGTTTACTTTCTCCTCAGCTGTGAGCCCTAAACTCTTCCATACAGAGACTCAAAGCCCGCAGAGGAGATTTCGTGCTTGGAAGCAGGACGCACCAAGCACAGGAGTGTAGTACTTGGCAAAGACCTCGTCCTTGGGTCGGTCTGGGAACACGTAGATGAGGTAGCTCAGGTCCCCCAGGCGGTCGGCCAGGGACCGAATGGAGAAATCCCTCGTGGTGAATGGCTTCAGATTCCAGAGATTTCGGTCCGCTGTGAAAGAGACAATTTGTTGCAAAAGCTGCCCTCACAAGAGGATCATGGGATTTTTTTTTTTTTAAGAAAGAATTGCTAGAACACCAAAAACAAAACAAAAACCTAGAGCCTTTCCCAGCATGCACTGCAACCCCAGCCTTCCTGCTTTTCTCACGCAGGGGCGCTCACGCTGGGACAGTCTACTCAGCAAACTGTGAGTGCAAGAGGTGGGAACAGGATGAAACATCAGGAGCCTCACAGGTGTCTGATGTCCGTGGAGTCAGTGGTTTTAGGTTTTGGAGACCAAAAGTGATGGGGGAAAAAAAGTTATTTCCCTTCCCACGCCTCCCAAGCTTTGAGCTCAGTTCCTGCCTCTCCTGCAGGTGGCTGACTGCTAAGGACAGGGGTCCTCGTGCATATGGGATCGAAGACAGAACTCATGGGGGCCAAGGCCGCGGGGGAGGTGTGTGTGTGGGGGGGGGGTGAAGAGTGTTGAGGTGTGGCTAAGAGGGCAACTCACGAGAGTCAAACTTCCAAGCGATGGTGATGCCTCCGATTTCCGAGTCGCTGAAGCGCAACAGAAAGGTCCCGTCGGGTTTGTTGATGAGCAGGTCGTGGGCTTGTTGCTTGTTCACAAAGCCTAGGATAGCCCTGGGTGTGTGGTACTTTCGGTGTCACTGCTGAGTAAAGCGGGCACCATTCCCAGAACCCTCCACCCGCCTATGGGCCCCCGGGGCCCCGCCCCTCACCCGTAGGGCCCCGCCCCTCACCCGTCGTTCCAGTGAGGCTTATGGTGTTTCTTCAGCACCTCCATCACGCCATCGAACCACTGCCAGAAGGTGTAGTTCCAGCCAGGCAGGTTCTCCTGTGAGCCCCAGGACATCCCAAGTCATGGCAGCTCAGGAGTTGGCACCCTCAGCTCCCACCACGCCTGTCCCCAACTCTTCTCAGCAGGCCACAAACGGACACCCCTCCCTACACGAACACGTCCTCACACTTCTACATGTGGGGTAATCCCGCGAGTGGGGAGAGAAGCTGCGAAGAGTTGTCTGGGATGGAAAGACCATGAAGGGGATCCTGGCTCAGGCTTCCTCTTACCAGCCCTCTTTGGCTCACGTGGCTGGACATGATACCTCGTGGTCCCTGTTTGCATTTCTGTGGTCTGAATGTCAACCTCCCCTAGTTATAGGAAATGTGGTTGGGAGTGGGGGGATGGGACGATAGCCTCAGAAGGTGGTAGCCTGATTTCAAGGTAAGAGCAAGTGTGCCGGGGGACCTTGATGGTCTCCAGGCAGCTGGCGGCCAGCCACTCACTCACCCGGTTGAACTGCGACCAGGACACGGACATGCTGTTGTAGTCCTCGAGGTGGCTGCTGCTGCTGTTGAACAGTTTCTGTGCCAGGAACACAAGGTTCTCCTTGGTCAGGCCCCGGTTGCTCTGCACTTCGGCCTTGAATTTCATGTTGAGCGCTTCACACAGCTGCGGCCACAGCACCTTGTCAGGCACGGCAAAGGGCACCCTGCCCTGAGAGGGAGAGAGGAAAAGAGAAGAAAGAACAAGACTGAGGGAGCTGGAAATGTTCTCACACATGCTTATTTGTGAGAGCGCTCACACACACACACACACACACACACACACACACGTGTGCACACACACACACACATGCTCACGCACACATGAGATATGCAGAGACTAAAGGACAGAAAGGGCTCAGAACCACCCAGAAAGAACATACAAACACAGGGAGAAAGCAAGGTAGAGGGAGTGCGGTCCAGCAAAAGCAAAGGCCCAGACTGTGGGACTGAAGACAGAGGTCTGGGACCTCAGCATAAGGCAAAAGGAAGGCAAGGACCAGGCCCAGAAACCAGCCCCGTTCCTTAGAGAACCAGTCAGTCCTGAGTCCTAAAGCCTAGCCATGGCCTTAGGACATGCTAGTCAGGCACTCACCTGGCCCTGCCCACCTCACTGTCCACCTCAGCTCTGGGGCCTAAGGAGTTGGACTAACCTGAGGACAGTTCTAGGGCCTGAGGGTCAAGGTGGAGGGGCCCCCGGAGAACTCACCGGCTCAGCAAAGGCATTGTCCCACAGCACGGTGGCGGTAGCGTTATGGTCCTGGCTGCCATGAACTATGACAACCACAGGGAGGGACAGGGTCTAGGAAGGCCAGAGAGTAAGAGTTGAAGGGTCTCAACACAGTGCGCCCTCTGCATAAGCAAGACTCCTAAACCCTTATCACAAAGCCACCACTCAGCCACAGGCCCTTCCCACCAGTGCTAAACACAAGCCAAGCAACATGAGCTAAGCCCGTTGGGCCCAATGCTTGTAATCCCAGTGCTTGGAAGACGGAGGCAGGAGGATTACGGAGTCAAGGCTAGTCTAGGCTGTAGAGCAAGACTTCACTCTAAAACAAAAACAAAGAACCCTGAGGATATATTTCTTGTTAGCCTATTGCCTAAGCAATATTGTGATGAGCACAGCCAACAGGTACCTGCAGAATCAACGTGGATTCGTAGGGCACTGCAGGGTGACTGGGCTGAGGCAAGAGAACTCAGAGCCCTGTGATTTTTTTTTGGTTGGTTTGTTTGTTTTGTTTTGTTTTGTTTTCCGAGACATGGTTTCTCAGTGATAGCATTGGCTTCCCTGGACTCGCTTTGTAGACCATGCTGGCCTCGAACTCACAGAGATCCACCTGCCTTGGCCTCCTGAGTGCTAGGATTAAAGGCATGTGCCACCACTGCCCGGTCCGCCCTGTGGTTTTTTTTTTTTCTTTCTTTCTGATTTTTTAAGACAAGAGTTTCTCTGTGTAGCCTTGGCTGTCCTGAAACTGACTCTATAAACCAGGCTGGCCTCTCAAGCACATGGGTTAAAGGCAGGCACTAGCACTGCCCGGCTTTGATATTTTGTATTGTATTATATGTGATTTTTATTGTTGTGTTGTTTTGTATCCCATGTATCCCAGGTGGGCCTTGAACTCCCTAGGTAACTGAGGATGATCATGAACTTCTGATCCTCTTACCTAGACCTCTGGGGTTACAAGCCTGTGTCACTATTGCTGTTTTGTTTTTTGTTTGTTGGGGATCAAACCTAGGGTTTCCTGCATGCTAGACCGGCACTCCAGCAACTGAGATAGATTCCTTAGACTGCTTTCCACATTGTGTTCTATTTATTATAAGTGTGTGTAAGGGGAAGGAGGGAGGCAGAGCGAGCATTCTACAGCATGTCTGAGCACATCAAAGGACCACTCTTTCAGGAGTCCATTTTCACCATCTGCTGTGGGTGACAGGGGTCACATTCAGGTTGTCAGGCTTGCAAAGCAAGAGCTTGCAACCAGCTAGGGCGTCTTGCAAGCGCCACATTTTTTGTTTGTTTTTAAAAGATTTTTCGTGTGCGTGCGTGCATGTGCCTGAATGCCTGTATGTGTACCACATGCGCAGAGGTAACTGTGGAGGCCAGAGAGGCCATCTGATTCCCTGGCACTGGAGCTACAGTTGGTTGTGAGCCATCCAGTGTAGGTACCGAGAGCAGAACCCAGGTCCTCTGCTGGAGCCGCAAATGCTCTTAAGAGCTGTTGAAATATCTCTTCAGCTCCTCCTTCCTTCCTTCCTTCCTTCATTCCTCCATCCCTCCCTCCCTCTTTTCCTTTTTTCCTTCCTCCCTCCCTCCCTTCCTTTCTTAAGATTTATTGAATGTGTGTTTTGTGTACATTTGTCTACATGCAAGTATGTGCCCTACATTCATGGGCAGGCCGGGCTGGTCCTGGGGTTACAGGTGCACCCCATCACTCCCAGCTCAATCTGCAGCTTTTCCATTGGAGCCACGCAACCTTGGGCAGGTCCCTGAATTAAGCTGGCTGGCCTTCAATGGACGGGGCAGCTGGCACCTCACCTTCACCTGGAACACCAGCTCGTTGCTGCCGACACTGAACTGTGACTCGAACAGGACCGTGAACTTCTCCTCTGTCACGGACTCTGCTCCACGCCTGTCAGCACGCTTGATTCTTTTCAGTGACTGCAAAGCCAAGGATGAAATGGCCACCGTGCCCCAGCCATGGGTAGACACCGTCCCCCTCCAAGGCAGACCAGCCCTCACCATGTTTCTGAAGTGGGCGCTGAGGGTGCCCGTGGCCTGGTGATATTCCATCACGCAGCAGTTGTTCAGGATCTCGCCACTGCACTCGCTGCAAAGAGAGGGGAGAGCAACTCCACAGTGTGGTGCCAAGGTCTAAACCTAGGGCCTTGTGTACACTGGGCAGGCAGAGTGTCACTAGCTGACACCCCTGGCATCATTAATTCATTCATTCATTCATTTCAAGCATTGCATGGACAGCTTGTCCTGATTTGTCTCTTAGTTCTTCTCATATGCCTCTCTACAGCTCTATGGTGTCTGCCTGAAAACAAACAAACAAACAAACAAACAAACAACCCCCATCCCCCTCACTAGCAACTCCCTACCCAACTTCTGTCTTCACTTGACTCTTCAGGGGATTTGTAGTTGTTTATTTTGAAAGACACTCACAGAGGCCTCACACTCACAGAGATTCTGCCTCTGCCTCCCAAGTACTGGTATCAAGGTGTGCACCACCATGCCCAGCTGATTTTGTTTGTTGTTGGGTTGTTTTGTTTGCTTTTGCTTTTGTTTTTTATTTTGTTTTGGTTTGTTTGTTTTGTGTGTGTGTGTGCGTGTGCGTGTGCGTGTGTGTGTGTGTGTGTGTGTGTGTTTGACAGAGTCTCTTTGTTGTCCGAGCAGGCCTCAAATTGACTATGGCGCTGTGGATGACTTTGAACCCTTGATCCTCCTGCCTCTGCCTCCCAAGAAGTGGAGATATTATGTGCTAACTCACCCACCCCAATCTCTAAATGTCAATTCTTGCCACCAGCAACGTGTGCCCGTGGGCGTGTGTGTGTGTGTGTGTGTGTGTGTGTGTGTGTGTGTGTGTGTGTGTGTGTTGCACATCTGTCATACAACTGTGTGAGCGATCGCAGTTCACTGAACAAAGTATGTGCTACAGGTCAGCGGTGCGGTTAGGAGAGAAGGAGAGTTCTCTTTGGACCACAGTGATGTACCCACTGTTCAGCACACACGGCAGAGTTCAGTGCTAATTGCCCTACTAGGTATCAGACGCAGGCAAGGCTGGGAAAGCACGCAGAGGGGCAGAAGTATATTATGGGGGAACCAGGGGCACACAGATGTCTGGATGGGATGAAAACTGGGCTGTGCCAGGATCCAGGCCCCACCTGAGCAAGCGAAACAGCAGCTGACCCCTGTAGGGAGGGACAGGCAGGCACACTCCCCTGTAGGGAGGGACAGGCAGGCACACTCCCCTGTAGGGAGGGACAGGCAGGCACACTCACTTGCGCGTGTTCTCGTTCTTGAGCAGGGACTTGGCCTGCTGCTCACTGATGATGGTCGCCTTCACCTGGGGGGGGTTCATGTGCACGTTCAGCTTCCCCCCCACCAGCAGGCGCACGGTGGCCGCGAACTTGGTCTGGGTCTTCAGGACCTGAGGAGGCTGCTTCTCGATGATGAACGTGCTGCAGGGGACACAAGTGACCACACAGTGACCAGATGCTGGCTCAGGGGAGAGGGCTGGCAGGCCAGCTGGTGTAGGGGAGGGGGAAATCTTCCTGTGGGGCCTAGTGGGAGAAGGGAGACAGGCAGAGGAGGAAGGGGTCTGGCCTGTGTTCCCAGGGAGGACATGGGGGTTGGAGACAGGTGTGAGAGAGGCTGGGTACCGTGGTGCTTCGTGCAGTGTCCCAACACACACTGGGTCAGGAGAGTCACAGCAGCAGCAGAGCTACTGGAGCCACAGTGGGCGGGGAGGGCAGAGGAGCAGGACTGGGGCAGAGCTCTGGGTTTGGATAGCTCCTGGGCATCAACAGGCCCATCCCCAGCAACTGGCATGTCCCCCTGAGCATGGCCAGGAGGCAGCAGTCACCTGGTGACCAGGGCTGAGATGATGTCTGTGATGGTGGCGTTGACCTCGGCCAGCATCTCCTCCACGGGGCCTGGGATGGGCAGCTGCTGGCAGAGGTGCTCAGCCCTGCGGATCTGCTGCCGGTTCTGCCAGATGATCTCGGCCAGCTTCTCACACCTGCAAGGAGTCGGGGCCCTCAGAGGGACAGTGGCTTCTGTTCCAGCCCAGGCCAGGAGAGGAGGCTGAATGACACTGCCCCTCCTTCCCAACCAAGTCCCCCAGGAAGGTGCCGGCCTTGGCCACCAGTACCCTGCATGGGCACAGAGCAGAGTCCTACTTTCCAAAAGCCAAGGGCAGACAGGGTGGCCCCAAATTGGAACCAACCAGCTCAGGAGTAGCCTTGCCCATTCCAAGGCACCGCTGTCCCTTGGAGGAAGGGGCACAGGTCTGAGGAGCCAAGTCCCACCGGGAGCTGTCACAGACAGTGGGGACCTGCTGCTCATGCCCATGCGGGGCCCGAAAGGCAGCTGGCATCATTGCCTGAGCTGCCCACCCTGCCCACCTCTTGCCCTCACCAGGACTGCAGCACATCCAGGCTGCCCTCGGGGGGACCCCCGTTCCCGGCCAGCTGCTGCCGCCGCTTCCACTGGATCAGCTCGTCGTCCAGGATGATGGTCTGTTGCTTGCGCAGCAGCTGCAGGGTCTTCTGGTGTTTTTCAGCCAGCTCCTGCATGAGGGCACAGCAGCCTTCTGGCTTCCGGGGAGCAGCTCCCAGGGCCTGACCCAGAACCTGGCACTTGGCCCTGCCCTCTCACAGCTGCTCCAGCTCCCATGCACCCCCAGAAGGAGGGGACCTGCTCTCATCTTGGCTCTGTCCCCCACCTGGTGCCCTGAGTCTCTGGGGCAGAGGGATGCAGGATCCACTAACCACTCGGTACTGCTGAAGAGTCTGTGCCTCTCGCTGCAGCCAGGTCTCCAGGGACACTTGCTTCTGCTGGAGGGCTGTCTCCCGGCTCATGCGCTCCTGGGGGTTCAGCTGAGCCAGCTGGGCAAACTGAGCTGGAGGAGGGGACAGGGCACCCACCACCATCATCTCCTGCGTCCGTCAGGTACCCTAGGCAATGTATACTCATAGGCTCTGGAGTGAGCTTCTCAGGCAGATATCCCATCAATGACAAGTCAAGGTGCCTACCAGGCATGGGTGCCCAGCAATGGTCCCTCAGTAGACAGTTTCTAGGCTCTGCTCACAAGCCTCCTGATGAATCTCCCCTGAGCAGTGGGAGTTGGTATCCAGACTGAGGCAGAAGAGAGTTCTGCCTGGTGGCCCTTGCCCGCCCAACAAGGTTCTTGGCAGGCCCTCTCCACATGGCTTGGAGACAGGTACAAGTGGCCTTGCTGCTTAAAAGCTAGGTGAAGATGGGCAAATGCCTGGCTTTCCTGTGCCTCAGTTTCCCCATTTGTAAAAGGGAAGAATCCTGACACCGGCTTAGTGGGCTATTATAGTGATTGAAAGACTGATGATACGGGAAACACTCTGAAAGCTTCCCAATGTGTGTAAGATCTACACAGTTTGGTCCTGACTGGTGGACAGACAAAGGGCAGGAATGAGAGGTGACAGAGCCCCCCTCATCCCCATTTCTGACATGGGAGCCCCATCCAGAGGCCCTGGCTCTGCCATCTCACCCGTTCATCCCTTGAGTTTTTGTTTTTGTTTTTGTTTTTTCAGGAGCAGTGAGACTGGTTGGGACTGCATGGTGCCTATGATGCCTGGACCAAGTGGGTCACCATGAGCTCAGCTGAGCACCCAACTAAGAAGGAAGAAAAGACAGACGGACAGACAGACAGGCATTTCCAGGACCTCCTGCACACAACACCATTACCAAGAGTCTCAGAAGGAACAGGGGGTGACAGCGTCTCACCACCAGGTGTTGGGTCACCCATGGATGACAGGAACAGGTGGTGAGGGAGGTCCTGACGCCCTTGCCTGTATGTGTATGTGGGCATGTGTGTATGTATGCAGCGTGTGTGTTGTGTCAGAGGTGGGGGTTGATACAGGCATCATGAAGCTGAGGACGGCCTTTCCTGACTCTACTTAGAGTGCTGGGACCATAGATGTAGGCCACCATTTCCAGTTGTATGTGGTCCCGGGAACTGAGAGACTTCCGGCATGGTGGGCAAGTACTCTACCAGCTAAGCTATGTCCTCATCCCTCACCCCAGCACCTTTTTAACATTCAAGAAGAAATCCAGAGACCCTAGTGGGGCAGAGAGCCATGCAGGGAACATAAACTCGACAGCTCAGCTTGCTCCCCTCAGCCCAGCGTCAAACACATTCGGGGTTGAAGTTACCCTGCCTGTCTCCACAGCTAGCAATCCTTCCGTGTCCCTGTCCCTGAACGCTGGCGTTTACCACTCTCTTCAACAGCCCCTTGAGTCTCCCTGAATCCTTACTCAGGTCTAGTCAAGAAACTGTACACACTGACATGTCTTAGTCAAGTTCCTGGCTGGCTCTGAGAAGCATGTCACACTGACCTGGTCCTTGCCCCAGGGACACACAAGCTGGGGCAGACAAAAAAAAAAAAAAAAAAAAAAAAAGCAACACTAGCAGACAGAACAAGCCCACAGGAATATGGCTCCCACCTTCCTGCAGTGTGGTGGGTGACATGAGCACTGTCTAGATTCAGAGCATACTGCTGAACGCGGAGGGCCAATACCCTGGCCCAAGACTCCTTGTCTTTAAGGATCCATTTAGGTCTCTCCTGGACATTTGCACAGGTTTCTGGGAAGGAGACCAAAAGATCTAAGTCAACCGTGGGCTCCACTGGAGGATCTGGGTCTTCCCTTCTGCAAACAGATCAGTAGTTCGTGTTTTGATTTGCAGTGCTAGAGATAAAAAAAAAAAAAAATCCAGGGCTCTGCGCATGCCAGCCAAATGTTCTTTTACTGAACTGCGTTCCCAACCCTCTGTGCTTACAGTATCGAAAAGGATGAGCAAAGACAAGTCGGCACCACGTGACTATGCGCGCGAACCGCACTCGGAATCCAAAGCTAGACCTGTACACAGCCAACAGAAGCTGCTCAGGTAAAAATGGATTGTCAGGAGCTGGCAGTGTGTGCCTGTAATCCCAGCACTTGGGAGGTCGAGGCAGGAGAACTAGGAGCTCAAGGCTATTGTCAGGTATATAGTGAGGCTAAGGGCTGCCTGAGCTTAAAAATAAAATAGAATAAATACAAAGCAAAAATCAATGGCATGCTGTCTGCATTATAAAACCTTTTTATATCCTGTCTCGTAAAAACAAACAAACAAACAAACAAAACAAAAACAAAAAACCCTTTTTATGTTACAACTAGTTTTGATACATTATAATTTTTTTAAAAGCATGGATAAGAAGCCGGTGAAATAGTTCAGTGAGTCAAGTGTTTACTTGCAAGCCTAAGGACTTGAATTTTTCACACCCCCCGCCCAGGACTCACATAAAAACCCAGCATGAAGGTGTTCATCTGAAACCTCAGTTCTGTAGAGGGGTGGGGGTAAGGGGGCCAGAGACGGAGGATCTCTAAAGTTTAGAGGTCGCTATGGAGCAAAACTGAGAAGGGCACTACATATCAGCCTCTGGTCTCCACATGCAGAAGCACACGAGGCCACCAGTGCTCACATGACCACGATAAACCAGGAGAGGTGGCACAGGCCTTTAGTCCCAGCACTTGGTAGACAGAGGCAGGACAGATGCTCAGCAATTGAGAGCTCTTACTGTTTTTTCCAGAGGACCCAGTGTGATATCCAGACCCCGTGTCCTAGCACACCTTCATCCCCCAGACACACAAATACATAAACCAAATTAAGATAAATCCTAAGAAAAGAAAGGAAGGAAGGAAGGAAGGAAGCGATGGGCACATGGCCAAGCACATCTGTAATCCAGGTTCTGGGTTGTTCTTGTTTTGGGTTCTTTGGTTTTGTTTTGTTTTGTTGGTTTCTAGAGACAGGGTCTCTCTGTGTAGCCCTGGCTGTCCTGGACTTAGTTTGTAGACCAGGCTGTCCTCAAACTCACAGCTATCCACCTGCCTCTGCCTCCCTACTGCTAGGATCAAAGGCGTGTGCCACCACACCCAGCTTTTTTTTTTTTTTTAAATAAAAGGTCCAGCCTGGTGAGGTGGATCAGTGGGTAAAGATTCTGTATGACGAGCACGATGATCCGAGTTCAATCACCAGAGCTCACATTAGAGAAGAGGAAAGCCAGCTCACACATACTGTTCTCTGCCACAAACATGTACATATGCATGCCTGAACACACAAAATAAATAAATAAATAAATAAATAAATAAATAAATAAATGTAATTTTTTAAAAAAACCAAAAGTCCAGAGCTGGAGAGATGGCTCAGCAGTTAAGGCACTAGCTGATCTTTCAGAGGGATCCGGTTTTACTTCCCAACACCCACATGGCAGCTCACAACTGTCTGTAACTCCAGTGTTAGGGGATCCAACATACATACAGGCACAACACAAATGTACATAAAATAGAAATAAATAAATTTTTTAAAAAAGCTAACTTAAAAAAAAAAATCAAGTTAGGCCTGGTAGCGCAAGCCTATAATCCCAGCACTTGGAGATGCAGAGGCAGGTGGATCTCTGTGAGTTGGAGGCCAGCCTGGTCTACAAAGCGAGTCCAGGACAGGCAAGGCTACACAGAGAAACATTGTCTCAGAAAACAAAAACAAAAACAAAAAACATCAAAAGACTCACTTTGTAGACCAGGCTGGCCTCGAACTCTCAGTGATCTGCCTGCCTCTACCTCCTGCGTGCTGGAATTAAAGGCGTGCGCCACCACACCTGGCTCATCTTTTTGTTTTTGAAACAAGATCTAATTTAGCCCAGGCTAGATTGAACTTGCCACATAGCTGAGGATGACTTTGAACTTCTGATCCTTTTCCCTCTACCACCCAACTACTGGCATTACAGGCTAAGGCCACCATGTTCCATTTATACAGCTTGAACCCAAGACCTCATCATACCGGGCAAGCACGCTACCGGCAGCCCTGAGTCTTCACTCTTTTTTTTTTTTTTTTTTGTCTTTTGAGACAGGGTTTCTCTGTGTAGCCTTGGCTGTCCTGGACTCGCTTTGTAGACCAGGCTGGCCTCGAACTCACAGCGATCCGCCTGCCTCTGCCTCCCGAGTGCTGGGACTAAAGGCGTGTGCCACCACGCCCGGCAAGTCTTCACTCTTGATATCTAACACATGCACAGTGGAATTTTCCAGAAGCTACAAGACATTACCACAGATTGAAAGCAAGACACAGCTATCTTTTATCAAGGCTAACAACGAAAGTGATTTGCAAATACTGTCTTGCGTTGCTTAGGGATGTGGATACTTTCTGAGAAATGCATTTTTGGGGGATTTGTCCTTGTGTGGATAATCAGAATACTTCACAAGCTAGATGTCATGGCTTCCTACATACTGAGGCTATGAGGTATGTAACATATTACCGAGTTCCACTGCTGACCAACACCTTGTTATGCAGCATGTGACTATATGAAAGCACTTCTGCCCGGGTGATGGTGGTGTACATCTTTCTTTAATCCCAGAACCCAGGAGGCAGAGGCAGGCAGATCTCTGAGTTGGAGGCCAGCCTGGTCTACAGAGCTAGTTCCAGGACAGCCAGGGCTATACAGAGAAACCCCAGCTGTGTTCACCAGGACAGAGCATATCCTGGGTTGTAAGAAAGCTTCAGTCTAATCGTAAGCTCTGAGAACATACAGAACATGTTCTCGAGTCACAGTAGAGTTCAAGAAAAGATAGCATCAAGGCCAGTAAAAGCGCAACGTCGACACACAGTAGACAGATGGAAATCAAAGAGTACATTTCTAAACAAAACCCAGGTGAGGAGATCAATCGGGAGAGAGATTAGAAATAGTTCAAAGTCAATGGCATAAGCACACATAGCATCTTCAAGAGCACAGCGCGCTATAAAGCAGTTTGTACAGGAAGATTTATATCTTTGAAAAATATACATAAAGAGAGCATAAAATTTACTCGTTCCATGCCTTGAATCTCAGCACTCAGGAGGGCAGACACAGGTGGATCTCTGTGAGTTCAAGTCCAGCCTGGTCAACATACTGAGTTCTAGGTCAGCCAAGGCTACCTAGCAAAAGTCTAGTCTCAACAATATAGAAATCATTTTTTTTTCTTACAGTTTCTGTGGCAGATATAATATGTTATGTAGATAAGTATATATAAATATATGTAATTGGGGTTTGATGGCACATTTATATCTCAATATACTCCGAAAGACTAAAATCATTATCTTAAGAAACAAGGATAAGCTGGGCGTGGTGGCGCACGCCTATAATCCCAGCACTTGGGAGGCAGAGGCAGGCGGATCGCTATGAGTTCGAGGCCACCCTGGTCTACAAAGTGAGTCCAGGACAGCCAAGGCTACACAGAGAAGCCCTGTCTTGAAAAACCAAAAACCAAAAACCAAAACTAACCAAACAAACAAACAAACAAACAAAAAAACACAGTAAGGATGAGGGCTCAGGAAAAGGCAGTCAGGCCCTGCCTGTTCTCACTGGGCCAGCGAAGGTCATCCTATCTCTAGGGTCAATCACAAAACAACTCAAATGTACCTGGAGTTAATTCCTTCTGAGGTAATTTTTCTCTCCCCACACCCTTATTGCAGCAGCCATTGACAAACTACAGAGCTGGGAGACAGCAGAAATTCCTCAGTCACCCTGCCTCTAGGACCAGCTCCTCTGAATCTCAGCTATGGGCAAGGCTGGTATTTTAGCTCCTCTCAGCCCCCTCAACCACTGGCCTTTATGTCAAGTGTTCCTTCTGATTGAGGCACACTTGGTCCATATATTTTTATTTTCTCACATTTTACTGACTGCTTAAGACTAGGGGCGGCGGGTGGCTACTCTTGGTTAGGAAGATACAAGGGTCTTATGATCTACCTTTAGTTAAGATTTGGTTCTGCAACTCACAGGCAACCTAGGCCAAGGTATTGGTTCTCTTTAAATTTCCCTTGTAAAACAAAGACACCAAGCTATGCCCTCTGTGGGTTCCTTGTGAGGTTGCCTTGCACGATGCATACAAAGGTCTTAGCTCAGAGCCTTAGACAACAGTAGAGGCTCAAAGCCCCTGCAAGCCATGATGATTTGTTTGTTTGTTTTTAAGATTTATTTACTTATTTATTATGTATACAGTGTCCTGTCTGCATGTACACCTGCATACCAGAAGAGGGCATGGGATCACATTATAGATGGTTGTGATCCACCATGTGGTTGCTGGGAATTGAACTCAGGACCTTCGGAAGAACAGGCAGTGCTCTTAACCTCTGAGCCATCTATCTCTCCAGCCCGCCATGATGATTCTTACTAGGATGGTGACCCTCCTACACACACACACACACACACACACACACACACACACACACACACACCCCTGCAAGATGCTCATGGCATCCTGGACCCTGTATCAGCGCTCACCTTGGATGCGCAGGCTCTCCTGGTACTGGATGATGAAGTACTCTTGGGTCTGTTGCAGCTTCTTTAGCTCGTTCTCTGTGTCCTGAGTGATCAGGCGCAGCTCCTCAAACGTCTGGTTGATCTGAAGGTGCTTCTGGGACATGGCGTCAGCAAGGACACCAGCAGGGGAGCTGCACTGGGGACAGGACAGAGTGTGGGAGCTGGGTGATGGTGGCGCACACCTTTAATCTCAGCACTTGGGGGGGGGGCAGAGGCAGGCACATCTCTGTGAGCTCGAGGCCAGTTTGGATAATAAAGCGAGTTCTAGGCCACAACCAGGGATACATACACAGGGAAACCTTGTCTTGGAAAATAAAAAACTAAAAAAACAAACAAACAAGTAAGGATAGATTGAGTGGAAGTGACTGGGGAGGGGGGGTGTGGCAAGCGGAAGGGAGGGGAGAAAACGAGTCCCTGGGGAGTGCCAACACTAGACACGACAAATTCCAAATCTAGGGTTAGAAGGGAGGGCCAGAGGCTAGTCAATACCAGAATTGGAGTAGAAAGGGAAAGGAGAAGGGAAACAAATGGCCTGGTAAGTCATGGAGACTCTGAGGCAGAAATTTCTGTTTCAGATCTGGTTTACATTTAAGAATGTTGAGCGAGTCCTTCAACTTTCTTTTAGAGAAACTACAAGGGAGGACATGCCAGGTGTCCCATGAACGGTCTTCCTAAGGATGACGATGACGATGTCCCCAGTCCATCCTTATCTACTGACCCAATACCACTGACTGTGCTAAGTGCTGGTGACAGGTCAGAGGCAGGGCCTATGCACACACATCCATAGCCTTTGTGTCCTCGCTCACACCTGGAGGCAGAGGGGAAGAGGCAAACCTCTCACAGGGGGACATCCTGGAGACCTCCCAAATAAAACGAAAGGAGTGACATCAAGAAGGCCTCTTTGAATTTCGCCATTTCTACAACAGCTGGTTGAGAGGGGACCATGTGGTCAGGGACTTTCCTACTAGGTGTTCTCAAAATAAAATCCAAACTCCTTCGCACGGCTTTAGGCAGCCTGGCAGGTAGCTTCTGCCTGCACGCTCCCGGCTTCCCTGTTGTCAAAGCACATCAGGTATGTGTACTTTCTGTATCTGACCCTTCCATGCACCATAGGCCTGCCTCAGGGCCTTTGCACTTGCTGTTCACTCAGCCGGGGGCATTCTGTCAGCAGATCTTCCTAAGACAGGCACTTCAACCCCAGATTGTAGATGTGAGTTTCTCAACCCAGCTGAATCCTTCTGCGTGCTTATCGGTGGCTCTGCGATTTCAACAAGTCAGGGATGCAGAATTGGGCTGGGAGATGCAGTGCCTGGCGTTGACTCCTTGCTTATGGTGACAGGCCAGTTGGCTCTCTGCTTTGTCAGCTGCGTTAACCACTTGCAAGTCTTCAACCATAAGGCATCACCTACACTTTTCCTGCCCCCAAAGTATACTGTTGTTACTTTGGGGTACAAAAGTCCTCCTTCCTCCTCCCCTCTTCTGCCCCCTCAGGACATATTCCTGAGACAGCTGCCCTGGGTCTTCTCTCTAGCAGTCACTCCGCTCAGTCCAGTCTTTGCTGGGACTCCTAGGTAGGGACTGCTCTGTTTAAAATTTTTATTTTATTGATTGTGTGTGTGTGTGTGTGTGTGTGTAAAACTTTCTCTTCTGTCCCTGTGTGCAGTTGTCTATCCTTAGCCTGCATACAATTTTATTTAATCCTTATGATAACCTTATAATGCAAACACTATTACTATACCCCCTGGGCGACAGTGGGAGCTGAGCATGCATTGGTAGACAGAGCACTTGCTTAGCAGATTCGAAGCCCAGACTCATCATTAGAATCCAGGAAAGAGAGAAGGAAGAAAAGAAAGGGGGAAATGAAAATGAGGCTGGAGAGATGGCTCAGCAGCGAAGAGCAGGAATACCCGTCTTGCAGAGAATCCAGATTTGCTTCCCAGCACCCATAGCAGGCAGCTCACGGCTCCTTGTAGCTTACAGGGGGATTTGGTACCCTCTAGTTTCCGAGGACACCTGCACACTTGTGCACACAATCAAAAATAAATAAAGCTTATCTTTAAGAAAGGAAGCCAAAAGGAAAAAAAAAATGAAAGAAATAGAGGCTTAGACGGCCAGGGCCTGGGCCCAAAGATTCACTCTGTCCATGGCCTGAAACACACCACTTCCCACACCTGCCCGTCTCTGATCTCCTCACAGCCACATTGCATAAACACAGCGGAGTCTAGAGGAAGTCTCATGGAGGCCTCCGCAGCCCCTCTCCCCACGCCTACACACACTCACGTTGTTGGCTTCTCGGACCAGCCTCTGTTCGTTGTACAGAATGTGCCGGATACAGCGAACCAGCTCCATGGGGCAGCGGTCATAGGTGCTCTGAAAGAGGGACAACGGGAACCACCAATGGCCACCTAGTTCTGACAAAGCCCTGGCTTCCTTGCCGTGCCCATCCCTTCCTCTCCCCAAAGCCTCAGCTTTTCCCAGGAAGCCCCAGGATTACCAGACTCCTCTAACTCTCTTTTTCGGTCCCGCTGCAGAGCTTCTTACTAGGTTTCTAGTGAATTACAAGCTCAAGGTCTAAGCACAGAACACTTCCAACCTCCCACCAGCTTTGTGGGGCATCCTACGACAAAAACTCAAGCTGTTCTTAAGTCATGGATGGGAAAACTGATGGTAAGATAGGCTAGGTATGTGTCCAGAGGCAGAGAGAGAGAGGGAGAGAGAGAGAGAGAGAGAGAGAGAGAGAGAGAGAGAGAGAGAGAGAGAGAGAGAGAGAGATGGGGGGAGGCGGGGAAGTGAGGGGCGGGAGGAAGAGAGACAGGCAGACTTGGGACATCTGAGGCCAGCATCAAGGTGCTTTCTGATAGGCACCTGGCCCTGCCTTCCTAGTTTACTTCCCTCGGGGCTTCTGCCATTTCTTCCTTCTCTGGGATGAGCTTTTATTTCCCCTGCATCCTGCTGTTTGGATGTAAGAAGGGTTCTCTAAGAAATACAAGGGAGTTCCTATAAATGCTTGACCATGAGTGCCACCCACACCCCTTTCCTGAGTCCATCAAAATTCCCTCCCCCTCCCCCATATAAAGGGGAGGTTGCTTTTTTTTTTTCCTCCTTCTTCTTCAAAGCCTTTTATCCAGCTCTTGCTCCAGGGCAATTCTGCTTCTCAAAGGCAGCAGTCTTGCCTTTAAATGAGCCCCGAGGGGGAATGTCTGCTTGCCTTATCCCCTCATTTCTAGACTCTGCCAGGCTTCCTTTCTCTTGCAGAGGAGTCCACCTGACTCAGTCTGTCTCCATCTCTACTGTCCACAATGCTGCTTCACCCACCCCCCTCCCCCCACACCACCACCTTGCTGGAAACACCCCCTTTCCCCCTCCCACACACTCCCACCTCTTGCTTTGTAATATGTTAAAGGATCTGACAGGTCTGACTTAGAGAGAGGGGGTGGGGGAAATTGAAGACAAGTTGCCAGTAAGCTTTTGGTCACATGGTGACTCAGTGGCCAAGCCAGTAAAAATCCCAGGGGTTCTGACGCTGGAAGAAAAAGCTGATGGGGGGGGGGGAACGGGGGTTCCAACAGAAGGCAGGCGTTCATACCCACCTGGAGCTGCGTGGCATAGTGCCCCAGCTTGATCTTCAGCAAAAATCCATCTTCCCCCACCTGGTGCTCCGCCTTCTTCTGCAGCTCCTGCACCAGGCCCTCCAGGAGCTGGGTGGCCTGGCCTCGGTCCTGGGGATTTTCCAAGTCAATAGCATCCCTTAGGACGGAACAAAGAGAGAGAAACTGTACCAAGGAGATGAAACAAGAGTGATTCAGGGCGGTCCAGTGCCGCACGACTCACTCCTGGCTGCTGTATAAGCATCCAAGTCTAGAGGACGCTCCCGTTTCCCTCTTCCCCTTTCCCAGGGACACCGCCCCTTCCGCACAGGGACAGATAGAACCAGAGCCATACCAAACGACAAAGAGAAGACCCTTGGCCGGGATAGCGAGGACCCACACTGAAGGTACCTACCATGGCTGGCTCTCGATCCACTGGGCCAGGTAGTGCCTGACCTCGATGGGGAAGTGCTGCCCATACAACACTTGCATCTGGCGCAGCGCATCTCCCTGCAGCTGCTGGGCCTGAATCCAGCCCGCCATGCCTCTTCACCTAGGGGAGAAGATAAGCCATTTGTTCCCGCAGAGGTCTCTGGCCTGCCAGTGTGCCCTGCAGTGCCACCACCAAAGGACCTAAGGACCAGGCGGGTGAGGCCAGGCTCCTCCCCTCACCCCAGGCACGCTTTCCTGTGCGGGAAGAGAGATGGCCACCCTTCCCTTCCAACAAGGAACCCTCGAGGCTGGGGGCGGAGATCTGGACAGGCATATGCCCTCCTCACATCCTGTCCCTTCACCCCATCAAGCTATTCCCCAGACTAAAGGAAAGGGGGGGGTGGTGGTCTACAAACCGAAAGAGAAACTTGAGACAGAGGCCCACAGTCCCCCTGCTACAGACAACTGAAAAAATTCTTCCCACCCAGCCTGGGACCCACATTCTGAATTTCTGGGAAGGGAAGCTGTTCCAACGTAAAAGAGCAATACAGTGCCTCAAGGTCCAGGTCTCCTCAGGCACGTGTCTGGGGCTGTCAAGGGGAGAGGCTAAAAGGTCGACGCTGTCTTTAGAGCAGCCCTGGGCTGTCCAGAGTCTGTCTGCTCCCGGTGGAACTTGACAGTGTCGGTGTCCACTGCTTGAGTCCACCCCTGGCTGCGCCCTGCACGGGTCCCTTGTCCCTCCTCTCTCTAAAGCTCCCATTCGAAGCAGGGACGGATGTCTGTCCTGTGTCCCGTGTCAGGTCGTGGGGACTCCAGGGTGCTGAGTCTCGAGGACGCAGCTGCAGCCTAGATCCCCTGTCCACGCGCCGCGGGCGAGGCTGCGCCGCCGACCCACCCACCTGGTGCTGCGGAGCGCCGGCGGCTGTCGCTCCGGGCCCGGGGCTCTTGACGGCTCCTGACTGCTCTTGACGGCGGCGGCAGCGGCGGCGGCGGCGGCGGCGGCTGTTACTACAGGAAGGAGCAGAGAGCAGCGATTTCCTCCTCAAAGGTCAGCTGCCTCCGATAGACCATACACAGCGCGCGAGCTCGCGCCAGCACCCCTCCCAGCCGCGGTCGCTCCCTCTGTGCCTCCGCCCTCGATCACCCGGCTCTAGGCGAGTGTGCCGCCTGGTGCCCCGCTTACTGGAAGGACCACCGGGCCAGGAGGCGCCGTGCGGAGGACCGCCCCGACACCAGGGTCCTCCCCCTCCCATCCCCTACGGGGACTCCCGGTCTGTGCTTCCCAGCGGCTCTGGGGGTGGGGGTGAGGGGCCAGTGTCCTGGGACAGCTGAGCTGGAGCAGTCAGAAAGTCTCTGAACTCTGGAAATCCCATAACAGGGCCTCAGTTTTAACCTGTTTTTTAAAAAAGGGGGTGCGCCGGGGCGTGGGGGGAGCTACCTGGAGATATCTCCTTCTCTGTTCTAGATTTACAAAATGTGGTAGTGGTGGTGGTGGTGGTGGTGGTGGTGGTGGTGGTGGTGGTGGTGTGTGTGTGTGTGTGTGTGTGTGTGTGTGTGTGTGTGTGTGTGTGTCTTCATTCAGGTGAGGGTGTATGTGCCTTCAATGGCCTTCAGAGTAAAAACTTTAGAAAGACTGGACATCCCAGAGAAGCCAAGCCCATACTGAGGTCTCCCCACCTCTCTCTTTGCATGACTCCCACCCACCATGTGACCACCCCCCCCCTTAAAGCAGGACCAAGAAAGACCTTGGCAAGCATATGTTTCTACCCTTCCAGCCCCTCCCGACCTTTGCAGGTAAGAAATGTCAATCCAGAGAAGAGAGGACAAGGGGCCTGCCCGGGACCACACTGTGGTCACATCACAGCCTCATCAGAAGACTGTGACCCATAAACGAGGCAGGCCCTCTGTTCACCTAGAAGGGTCACAGCTGACGGTGGCCCAGCCTTCAGAGAAGGCCCAGGAAGGGGTCTTCTGCACTCTTCAATTTCACATGTGCCTGCAGACTTTGCCGCGGTGGCGGTAGACCTGCTGCTCCCTGGCGCCTTGCCTGGATCATAGTCCCCATCCCAAAGAGTTCCCCCTCAAGGCCCAGGGGTTGGACAAGGCCAGGCTGGAAGTCTGCCATTCCCTTTGCCCAGCTTCCCTCTCCTCTGGGCCTCCTCTCTGCCTGGCAGCTGGCATGGGCAGTACCAAAGGAGGGGCCAGCCTGGCTGCCTACTCACAGCCCATCTGGGCCAAGACCCAGTGGCCTGGGGGCATCATTTTCATTGGCTGCCTCCTTCACTAATTCCTTCTTGTATCTTTTCTCTGCGGTCCTAGTTCCTGGTCCCTCTTTCTGGCTCTTTTATTCTTTGTACTTCAGAGTGGGGGGAAAAACCTGAACCTTTTCTGCAGAAGTTGAAATGTCTGGGTTCTCCCCGCCCTCTGTGTGTGGTCACAGTGACTTGACTTGGCAGGATCACGAGGAAAGGAATTGAAAACTGAGGGAGGGGGGGTGGTGGTTAGCAAGGAGGACTGGGTGGGTGGGTGGGGACCTTAATTTTCAGATGCTCTGCAGGGACCAGATAGCACAAGGGCCTATGGAGGAGGAAACACAAGCCTTTTCTCCTCTCTTCTTCCATGCTGGACAATGGATTGGAAAGGAACCAGCCAGACCCTCAGCCCCAGATGAGTATCAGTGAGCTGGCAGTGGTCACGAAGGTGATTTTTACCAATGGGAACAACAAAAGGCCAGATGAGGAAAGTGACTTGGCCGGAGTCTTAGAGCCTGTCTGTGGCAGACCCAAGCCCATTGTCCCATGGTATGTGGGCCTCACCTGGCACCTGGACCTACCAGTCTTTCACTGCAGGCAAGTGTAGAAGTGTGTGATAGGAGATTCGTTAGGCTTCCCAAGCTCTCTGAGCTATGTCTGTAGGCAGAGGACCACGCTGGCTGATGGCCCTCCCATCGGGACGCCTGGGAGCAGATAGTACAGAGAGCTGCTCACCCACTTCCAGGCATCAGCTTCTCTAGACTCCTCCCCACCCCAGGACTCACAGAAGTCCCCCCCCCAAAAAAACCCACATCTGGGTGGGTTGGGTTTGGTTTGCCGGGAAGATGGCTAGGCCCATGTCCTAAAAACCTAGGGTGGAGGTGCCATCGAGCAGGACTGGGAGGGAATGGAAGAGTCTTCAGAGCCCACTCACGTTTTCAGACCCCACCAGGGCCCACAGGTTGGCCGCTGGCTCTCTCCTCATCGGGTCGTTTTGTGGCTCCTGATCCTTGTATCTTTAAACCGTCTTTTGTTATTTCTTATCACTCTTGCATGTGCACACTCTGTGGCCCTTGTGTGGCCGTTCAGGGACAACCATCATGGGAAAACATCTCTCTGTCAACCTTATAAGGGTTTGCCAAGCTTGCTCGGCAAGTGCCTTTACCCACTCAGGCGTTTCACCAGTTCATCTTGTGTCTTTCACTGTTTGATTCTGCCCCCCCCCCCCCCCCCGTGTTCCTGTTATCTTAAAGAGACACAGTGGGCAGGTGGGGTGCTCGACAGCTTTCCCAAGATGGGTGCCAGGGAGGAAAGGGTGTTGAGTTGGGTTGAAGGCAGAGGTGACTGTGGTTGTGACTCCGGATAACACAGCTCCCCGGAAGTGTCAAATTTGGGTTTGTTTTTGTTTTTGTTTTTGCTTTCTGTCCTTTGGTTTGGTCCCTGTTATTTCCCCACCACAAAATGCCATAGTAGTTTTAGGGGGGACCAAGGTCTAGGGGAGAAGACTGAACCCCGGGGGGAGAGGAGTTAGGGAGATCAGAGATGGCCTGATAACTGGATGGAGCTAGAAGCCTTTTGCCTCTGATGGCGCTTCATCCCCAATTTTGGGTTGCCGGATTCAGTGGAGTAAGAGGGGGTGAGGTTTTTGTTTTTTGTTTTTGTTTTTGTTTTTTTAATCACACAAGAAAACCCAGGGCTGGAGAGATGGCTCAGAGGTTAAGGGCACTGACTGCTCCTCCAGAGGTCTTGAGTTCAATACCCAGCAACCATATGGTGGCTCACAACCATCTGTAATGTGACCTGATGCCCTCTTCTGGCCTGCAGGTGTACATGCAGCCAGAGCACTGTATACATGATAAACAAACAAATAAATCTTTAAAAACAAAAACAAACAAACAAACAAAAAACACAAAAGGGTAGTGTGCATTTGCAATCTCAGCACTGGGGCTGTGGAGAGAGGTGGGTCTCTGGGGTTCACTGCCCCGACATCCTAGCATAGACAGCTCTCCCAAGTCCCAGTGAGAGCTCCTACCTCAAAAAACGAGGTGAACAGCTCCTGAGAGGGACACCTAAGGTTGTCCTTTGGCCTCCACATGTGTGTATCTACATATGTGTACACATAGACACCCACACACATCCAAATCACACAGAAGCACGTACCCCCCTCTATGCCCAGTGTGCCCTAACATGTAAGCTAACCTGGTAGGTAGCTTGACTGATCCTGCCAACAGCCTTGAATGAAGGCAGGGCTGGAAACACCCCCGTGATTCATCCACGAGACGTATCTGATGCTGTATGTCTGGGATTGTATGTAGTTGCCACCACCAACAGCTTGTGGGCTGGGTCTCAGTGATCATTCGTAGGTGTGCCACCTCCAATCTCAGGTCACACTTGTAGACTGAAGAGGTCTCCTCTGGCTGGCCTAGCCCAGACAGTTCTGTGGTATCGGTTGTAGCTCAGCCTCCCCACTGTACCCCCACTTGAAGCAGAGCACTGTTGTACGGAATGAGCCCATATGATCATAACACCCCTGAGGCTCCTAAACAGCCTCCTTCACACTATCTGAGTTTTGCTTGGACTGTCCACAACAGTTCCAGGCCCCAACCTTGGCCACAGACTAGTGCTAAACACCTACCCTACCTGGGTATAGAAATGCTGTCCTTTTAATGATCATGAAGCCAGAGCAGGAGTTGGGGAATGTGTGTATGTGCGTGCATGTGTATACTCATGTGTGTGTGTGTGTGTGTGTGTGTGTGTGTGTGTGTGTGTGTACAGGCATATGTGTATGTGTGTATGCTCATGTGCGTGTGTGTGTGTGTGTGTGTGTGTGTGTGTGTGTGTGTGTACAGGCATATGTGTATGTGTGTGTGAGCACGCTCAGGATTGGGTTGAAGCCCCTTCCTACCTCTGTCCCCTGGTCTCTAACACTCTTCAGAGAAGTCAATTTACAGAGAACTCACTAAGAGAACACAAGGCTACCCTGCCTGAGGCATGGTGACTGTCCTCTGTTTCTGGGAATAGAGGGAAGGGAGGGAAGGTGTGGGACTAACCTGGGTGGCAGCGGAGGGTGGGAATCTTGCTTCCTTTGCCCGGCGGCCATGCCCACCTATCCAGAGGAGAGGCTGGCAGATCGGGTACTCCAGATGCAGAGAAGAGGGTGCAGCTACTATACTGGAGGGTGCCCATCTCCTCCCTGGCCAGGTGAGCAGGGAGAAACCTGTGCTTTGCACTCCCTGCTCACAGCGGGCGTAGGCCAGGACCATGGGAGAGCATAGCATGGGCAGGAGTGGGCTTGGCCACAGTTCTGAACAGCCCAGGCCAACCCGGCTTTGTGTCCTCACCCTGATGACTATCGTCCCCTCTTCCCGCTGAGCTAGTTTGCCCTCCTCCCAACTCAACAAGACCTCTTTTGTGCCTTGACCAGCCTGCACCCGACCTCAAGTCTTCTGGGGGTATGTGGAAAAGGGTTCCTTCCCTGCCACTCCCCAGTGTTCTGCCACTTTCCTCTGTTATGACTCCAGGGGCCTTTCTTTCTTACTGTCTGTCTCTCATTGTTCCTGGGGGTTTCTTAAGCCTCCGACCCACCCACAGCGTCCTTTGCCGGCTGCCTGCTCCCTGTACTCCAAGCTTTAAACTAGGGCTTCATAGTCCCAGGAGCAAATGGAGACCATAACATCAAAAGAAGGCCAGCCCTCTGCTTTGGCTTTGGGCTTTCCCTTCACCCTGGCCTCCAGCCACCTTAGTCCCCTTGCACCTCTTCTCAACGCTAAGCCTTTACTCTCCCCTGTCCACCCACCTGGAACACCGGTGCTCCTTCGGCCAGTTGCTGAAACCCTTCTCTTTGTTCACAGAGTCTTGGCGCTCTAGAGGAAAACACTAAGTCTTTAGTCAGACCTTGGCTCTGTGACCTTGTGCAGCTTCGTCTGCCTCTCTGAGCTGAGCACTCTCTTTCACAGAAAGAGGGCAGCAAGGTCCATGGGTCAGGACTGCTGCTAAGACTCAGCCATAAGGCCAGGAATGACGCCTCGTGCCTGCCATTCTAGCACCAGGGAGGCAGAGACAGAATTGCCTGGGCTACCCAGTGAATTCAAGGGTCAGCTGGCCTGACCCTGTCTCAATAAACCAAAATGCCAGCCAATCAAGACTCAGTCGCAGTGCCTGGCACTGTGTGTATTGTGTGTCCCAGATGTATTGTGGGCTCCTTCTTATGGCCCTAATCAGTCCCCCCCCCCTCCCGCAAAAAACTGTGTTCTGCTGTTTACTCAAACACATGTTTGTTGGATAAGAAGGCTCCTAAAGCTCAGAGCTTTCTGGAGCTCCAAGTTCAGGGCATATCCTGGGTCACTCTCCCCAACCCAGAGCCACCGAAAGGCTCTGCCTTTCATAGTCCTAGCCTCAGCCTGTTCACATCCCACTGACCTGCTTCCAACCCCATGGCAACAACAGCAGCAATAGCAGCAACAGCAGCAGCAGCAGCAGCTGCTGCTGCTGCCATGGCAGCGGCGGCATCTTCGCCTGCTGCTGGGCTGGCTTTTGAGTTCCTAACCTGCCCTGCAAGCCGGCAAGATACTGGTTGTGCTGGCACTGTTCTTTCCCCTGCCATCAGCCACACCCTCCCTTGGTTAATGCACCATCGCCCCAGGACTCTGGGTGTAGAGGGCATGGTGACCCTGTCCCAGGAGAGACACAGGGGCCCTTGAGCTTTCCAGAGAGCCACCCCTTAACTATTCCTGGAAGGGTGCCCAGATAGGTGAGGTACACAGGCGCCAGAGAGGAGTGTGTGAGAATCTCCAGGTGGTAGTCCCTCAGCACTCCACTTCCCGCCCTACCCTTCCCACCCCTTAGCAAAAATTTACTCCCTCCTGACCCAGCAAACTGGCTGGGACTAGGCTCGGGGAAGGAAAGAAAGCACACTTTCATTGCATGCTTTTCCTATCGTTGGTCTCATAAACATATTCTCATTCTCTCTCTCTCTCTCTCTCTCTCTCTCTCTCTCTCTCTCTCTCTCTCTCTCGCTTCCCCCCACCCCACGCCCATTTAAACTTGTAGTGATGCTCCATCCCTGCTTCTCAAGTGCTAGGACTTCAGGAATGCCTCTGAACACCGAGCCACATCCCCCATTTTTTTCCTTTAAAAGACGCAAACATCCATTTAACTAACATTTTACATGGTACTGAAGGCACAAGGTCCAAAAGGACAGACAGAGGACAACTGGTTCTCCTTTCCATGTTTTTCACATCACATCCTTCTGGCAGCCCCCCCCCCCCCCGTTGTTATCAGGGTCTTGTGTGTACCCCCTGAAAGATTGTATTAACTTTACCCTTCAACCATGACTTATCCACGAGGGGAAACTGAGGCTCTCAGAGACCTTAAGCGCTTCAGCAAGGGCACGTGGCCAATAAATCAACAAAACTGGCTGACACTGGGGTGAAGCCCTAACTGTTGTTCATCTTGGGCAGAAGCTATCCTGAATACCAGCAGAGCCCCTCCCGAGGAATTGGCTGTGACAGCTTTCACAGGTCCCAGAGCTCTGGGCTGTCTACTGGCCGGCCTGTTAACTGCCTGGCCTTCTCACTGCCTCTAAGGGCCTGATCTGGCTTCTTCCCATAACTAAGAAGGGAAATTCCCATGAGTACCCTTCCTTGGCTGATGTTTGGCGGGTGCTTCCCCCGGTCCAGCCTGATGCCTGGGAAGCCACATAAACACGGCTCTCTCCGGCTGAAGGGAGTCTTGGTTGTGGCTTCAATTACGTCTCAAGAAAATGGTCTCATGATCTCCCCGTGGCTATGAAGGAAGGGTGTGAAATGAAGGGAGCTGTTCTCAGTGGCAGCCACATGATCACCCGCCAAGAAGGAAGGAGGCTCCAGCTGGTCCTGGCCGAGAACCGGGAGGATGTATGGTCACAGCCTGTGTGCCAGGCCTTGAGGCTCTTCCATGCAGTCTCTATCTCTTTTGGTCGGGCTGGAGTGGACTGAGTGGCCATCTCTACACCTCCAGGTATCGTTCTAGAATCTTCCAAGATCCTACTTTCCCATTCAATTTCCTTCCAGCACTTTCTGTATCCTAAGACTGGCGTCCTCGCAGCAATACGGTCCTGGGATCCAAAGGAGAGGCATTTGGGTTCGTCGGACTTTTCAAGCGTGGAGGACTCTGTTGGACCTTTCTTCCTGTCCCAGAATGACAGCTTTCTGTTTTGGTGAGGTAGCCACAGAACACTCCATCCTTTGTGTCTCCAAACATAGGACTAATTTGCTACCTAGTGAGCCGTGAGAGATGTGCTATGGCTTCCCGACTCGAGTGAAGTGACCGACCCTTGCCGATGCTACTGGTCACCAAGCCGACTCGGTCCCTAGACCGTATTCAGTCTTAGGAAAAAGGCATTTAAATCTTGGCTCGTACTAATAACAACAACAGTTAACAGAAATATCGTGCTTGGCAGTGTTTAAAGCATCTCACATCTCTTAGCTCACTTGATTCTCAGGATGCCATGAAGTAGACAGTACTGATATTGCTATGCAGTGAAAATAGAGAACAAGGCAGAAAAATGTTCACAATAGTGTGACTGGTTTTGGACCTTGTGCTCTTGGTATGTACATAGTCCTTGCAGTTTCCTTTTCCAGTATATAGCATATTTACTGGGTGTCTACGCAGGGCTGGGTGTGGGTGGGGGGATTTAAAGGTGAACAGGATATTGTGTCTGCCCTCGGAGGAGATACACGCTAACAAGAACTGTTCTTCAGCACAAGAGGTATGCTGATAAGGCATGCATGAAGCCTGTGATGAAAAACAGGAGAGTAACCGTCCATACTGCCTAGACTCTGGGCAGCAACCTGTGTGTGTGTGTGTGTGTGTGTGGGGTGTCGAATGATCCTTTCACAGGGGTTACCTAAGACCATCGGAAAACACAGATATTTACATTACGATAAACAGCAGTTGCAAAATTATAGTTATGAAGTAGCAATGAAAATAAATTTATGGTTGGCCTTCACCACAGCATGAAGAACTGTATTAAAGGGTCACAGCATTAGGAAGGTTGAGAACCAGGGCACTAGAGCAAGCATCACACAGAAGGGTAGGCACTGAGAGGCCAGGAGTGTGTTCCCGGAAGAGGAGACAGCACATATACTGGTACAGAAGCCTGAAAGGAGAAATGTGCCCTAAGCTGGCTGGAGTGGAAGGGGGGGGGGGCGGAAGGGGGGGGGGAAGCCCAGGGCCGCAGCTTTCATCCAGCTTCCTGTCCCAGCCTCCAAACTCCCTGCTTCTGTCAGGTGTCGGCCCAGCCTGTAGGACAGGAGCAAAAAGGTTTCGTGATCAGTTGCAGACCCCAAAATCTTTGTAGCTGGTGTCATTCTTAGGGTGAAGGGAAGGCTGCTGGGGAAGAGGATCATGGGAGAGCTTGCCTCTTGGTCCAGCCTGGCTAGGAAAATTTTCAGCTGAATATATTGTAGGATACTGTAGAGAACGGGCGCTCAATGTGTTTGTGCGGGGCTGAGAAGGGGTCCTCTTTCTTTTGCCCCTGCAGCTGAGGTTTCTGTACCTCCGATGTGCCTTGCTTCCAGGCTGGCCCCGCTGGCCCTTGGAGGGTTGCCAGGGAAACCATTGGCCAGCTCGGGAGATGGAGCTCGGGAGAGTGGGTGACTCAGGTTGTCTTGTCTCACATGTATACAGCAGCCTCTCTCCAACATCGACGAGAGGATCATGGAGACCCTCTACCCCTGGACTGAACACAGACAGCCCAGGATAAACCTGTCATTCCCTTAACCTTGACTTGTGGTAGCTGGCAAAAAAAAAAATCCCAGAGAGTAAGGCGTCTTCCCGGTACCCCCATAGTCACCAAGGGGCAGTCTACCTATCCAGTCGGCCCGGTTCTGCCTGTGCCCGTCGGGGTAGTCTGACGTGGACCCTGGTTTAAGCCGCCCTCCGGGAAGCGAGCCCGGGATAATTATTGATCGGGGCTACGTGGACTTCTGCCCTCGGCCTGAGAGCTAGAGGACCCGGAATGCGGGCCTGGTTCCCGGCGGGAGGGCAGTGGTCGGGCCTTGGAGGGGAGCCCAACCTCTCAGACCACAGGCGCCCGTGCCCTTGAGCAGTGGTCGCACCAACCCAAAGAGAGCAACATGTGCTGGGAGCCCGGAGGCCGTGCGGGGGTGTCTAAGCGTCCTGGAGCTGGCTCGGCCAGCAGCGGGAGCGCGCGGCGCAAGCCCGACCGAGCGCGCCACCGCGCCCCGCTGCGCGCAGAGGGTTCCGGGGCCCCGCAGGGCGGCCGCGCAGGGGGCGCGGAGGGACCTCGGGGCTGGGGAGCGCGCGCCGGGAGGAACCAGGAAGCGGGACGCGTTCGGGGCTCCGGGCGAGCGCGCGTCCCCGGAGCCTAGGCGCGAGAGCGGCGCGCGCGCCCCCGTGGGCCCCGGCGGGAGGAGAGTCGGCGGCCCTAGCCGTCACCCCGGGCGGGGACCGAGCGCCTGCGACGACGCGCGGAGGTCCTGCACAGGGAGGGAGCGAGCTGGCGCAAGAGAGCTTGCGGGGCCGGAGAAGCCGCTGCCTCTAGTGGGGCAGAACGAGGTAGGAGCTGCGCCCCGCGCGGGACTGGGGGCCGGGGAGCCCGGGCGGGGCCCGGTGCTCCTGCAGCCTAGAAGCTGGGCAGGGCCGAGCCGCCGCCATCGCTCCGGGGCCGTGGGGAGGCCGCGGGGACCGCGCGCCGGGCGGCTGCAGAGGGGCTCGGGGCGCTGGCGGGGGGAGCGAGAGGGGCGCTCGGAGGCCGCGGTGGGGGGCGCCGTGGATGCGGTGGAAACTACTGAAGCGTGCTTGTCACGATGGGTGTGTGAGAGACACCCGAGAGCGATCCCCTGGGAGCGAGGGGACTGCTGTCGGCCGCCTCACACCTTCCTGTTGCAATTCTGAAGAGTCCCTGTGGTCTCCCAGGTTTTCCTCTTAATATTACTGAGCTTCCCTCAAATGGGGGCTGCCCAAGACTCCAGGGAAAGAGATGAGACAGAGGTGCCCAGTGGGGTGGGGGGTACCAGCAAAGCTTGAAGAAATAGTGCCTTATAAGGAGTCAAGACAACAAATGCGAACATTTTGATAAGGCTCTGGGCTGCGGGATCCCACATCAGGACCCGCCAGGCCTCGGCTTTGAACGTGTGGTGGTGTGATGCGGGCTTTTTCTTTCTTTCTTTCTTTCTTTCTTTCTTTCTTTCTTTCTTTCTTTCTTTCTTTCTTTCTTTCTTTCTGGTGTGTGTGTGGGGGGTAGGTATGGGGTGTTGGAAGGAGAGCTGTCTTATCACAAAAGCTGGTCTGAGGCGAAAAGAATCTGGCAAGATGGTCAGAGTGATCAAAGACGGGAAAAAAAAACTTGTCTGGAGCAGGAGGTGTTGCAAACACTTGTAGCTAGCAGTGATGGAAAAGGCAAGGAAGAAAAACAAGCGCCAGCACTTAGGAAGCTGGGATTAATGAAAGCCACAAGGATTTTTAAAGGCAAAAGGAGATACCAGCTCTCTTCCTTGAAGACCCATGCCCACTTCTTGTGCCCATCTCACTGTGGGTCGTAGCTTGTATTAAACAAATAGTGGGAAACGGAATCTTAGAATCTTAGATTTGGGAAGCCTACACCCCCGGGATTATACTACGTTCTTTTATTGTAAAAACTAGAAAACTGGGGCCCAGATAGGTGGAATTAGTTGCCAGCTCAGGTCTCAAGCGTTTTTATTTAGTAGTTTAGGGACTCACACTTACCCTCAAGGACCCATCGTGTGCAGTGGAGTAGATCTTTGCCTAAGTAAGGTTCTATAGGTCGTCGTTGGAGTGTCCTCAGAGAGTGTCCCTTGAAAGTGCTAGTGTGTCACTGGGCTGATGGCTTTGTGCAGTCTTGTAGTAGTGGCATTTATCACCTGCTTGTATCTTGGGTTTCCAAATCAGTTGGATAGCTGCCTGAGCCATAGTAAGCTTTCAGCTGTTGAGTCCACGTTATCTCACATAATTTTGTTACCACTCAGTTAGGATCTTATCCCATTGTTCTGCTGTTGCTATTTTGCTCACTTGTTTTTGTTGTTTGATGTTCAGTGTCTGTGGGGTGTATTTTATTCATTTCGTGTTTCTCTAATTTCATTTGTGAACATTGAATTGGTCTCGAACCTTTTCAGCTGTGTGTGTGTGTGGTTTCATTGATTGGCTCCGATTTGCTTGTGTGTTTGCTTGGTAGCAATTTTCATCATATGAAAGAGTACAGTTGTTGTTTTTTGTTTGTTTGTTTTGGTTTTGGCTTTTTGTTTTGTTGTTGTTGTTGTTGTTGTTTTTCAAGGCAGGGTTTCTCTGTGTAGCCTTGACTATCTCGGACTCGCTTTGTAGACCAGGCTGCCTCAAACTCATAGTGATCTGCCTGTCTCTGCCTCCCACTGCCTCCCAAGTGCTGGGATTAAAGCTGTGCGCCACCACCGCTTGGCTAAGAGTCCAGTTGTTAAAATTGATAAAAGCTAAATGGGAAGGGCTTCTGGTTTGTTTGTTTGTTTGTTTGTTTTGGTTTTTAGATACATGGTTTCTCTGTGTATCCTTGGCTGTCCTGGACTCACTTTGTAGACCAGGCTGGCCTAGAACTCACAGTGATCTGTATGCCTCTGCCTCCCAAGTACTGGGGTTAAAGGCGTGCTCTGCCACCACCACCCTGTGGGGCTTCTGGTTTTGAGTCCAGATAAAACAGCAGCATACATCTGGCCAGGTGTCACCAGAGGATGGCCTGTTTACTGTAGGTTTTGGAGGTTCAAGCACGAAGTTGGATACAGCAAGGGGATGGAATGGTCTCTCCATCTCTTCCTCTCCCTCTTTCTCCCCTCACAGCAGAAATAAAACAAAAACAAGAGTTGATTTCTGTCACTAGCAGTTTGGGGATTGCATAACTCAGAGCTAAATTCCTCTAAAAAAGCTTTGCTGTAAACCCAGAGGTCTCACCTTCTCCCTAACCCTTACCTTTCCTGTTTTCTTGTTTCTGCCAAGAAGCTATTAATATATGTTTGGTTGACTTTAAGATGGATATGTTTCTTAAGTGTGTACTCCATGATATGTAGAGGAGGAGGAGGAGGAGGAGGAAGAGGAGGAGGAGGAAAAGCTGCTGTCAGTGCTTGGAGTATTACAACATAAATATTTCAACCAACACTTCCTATTGGCTCTGACTTCTCATTTCACCTCCATTTTCTTAGTCTCAATTGGTTTTTCTTCTTCCTTCTCCTCCTGTTCCTCCTCCTCCTCCTCTTCCTCCTTCTCCTCCTCTTTCTCATACACAAAGACCACATCAAGATTAAAAGTGTCACTTACTGCTTTTTGATACATATTTAATATTTCCCTCCCAATGTTGTTGTGGTTAGTCTTTTTTGTTTTGTTGTGTTTTTTTTTTCTTCCGAGACGAGGGTTTCTCTGTGTAGCCTTGGCTGTCCTGGACTCGGTTTGTAGACCAGGCTGGCCTCGAATTTACAGAGATCTGCCTGTCTCTGCCTCCTGGGTGCTGGGATTAAAGGCGTGCGCCACCACCGCCCAGTTGCTAGTCTGTGTTTGTATCAGGCTTACATAGAAGAATATGCTTGCTGCCTTTACTTTGGTTTGTTATTATGTAGGCAGGTGATACATGTGGCCTTATAGTAAAAGGAAGATGCTATAGCATGCTTAAATCTGATGGTAGTTGAAAGTGGGTTCAATGGAAGCCTCGATGTTCTAGTGCTGTATGAGGTGTGTGTGTGTGTGTGTGTGTGTGTGTGTGTGTGTGTGTGTGTGTGTACGCGTCTGCAAAGTCATGCCTTGCCTTTCATTTGGAGTGTAGACTACCATAGAATTTCCTACAAAGAAAGCATGCACACTAAAGACAAAACAAAGTCCCAGGTGTTTTTGTTTTGTTGTTTGAGCATTTGAGAATTCTTGTTTAAGCTACGTGCTGAAAATAATTCCAAGTTACTTACTGAGTTCTTCTGAGGAGTATTCTTTCATTTTGTTTTGTTTTGTTTCCAAGACAGGGTTTCTCTGTGTACCTCTGGCTGTCCTGGAACTCCATCTGGAGAGCAGGCTGGCCTCGAACTTAGAGATCTGACTGCCTTTGGCTCTCTAGTGCTGGAATTAAAGGCTTGGGCTGCCACTGTCCCGCCTGAAGACTATTCTTTTACTGTGTAATAAAGTATCCAAGTACTGTAACTCTGGAACTTCTTCTGTCTTCAGCTCCTCCTCCCCTTCCACTCAACTCCTCTGTGTTTTGGGTTTTGTCCTAAAGCGGGCCATGGTCATGCATGCTTATACTTCTGTCTGCTATAGAAGCTGAGGCAGGAGGATTTCAGAGTTTGAGGCTAGCCTGAGCTAATAATCAAGAGTTTGGCTCAACATAAAAAAAAATGGGGGGGGGAGTGTAGCTTAGTGTATATATGTGCCTCTGCATCCATTGCCCAGTGGCAACACCACACTGGGAGTGGGGGTGAGGTTGGCCTCAAAATACCACCTTCTCCAAATGGGTCATATTCAGAGAAATGGTTTTTTTTTTTTGTTGTTTTTGTTTTTAATCTGTTTGTTTTTGGTTTTGTTTGTTTTTTGAGCCAAGGTCTCATTCAGGAATGCAACCTGGCCTTGAATTTGTGACAGTCTTCTTTCCTCAGCCTCTCAAGCACTAAGCTTATAGTTGTGAATCAACAAGTCTACCTCCATTTTTTTTTCAATTTTTAATTTTGTGAATAAAACTGCCCTAAAACTAGAAGTGGCTTTTTCCTCTAGAGTGGTGTGAACGAAACAGTGCTGTGCTTATTTCTGGGAATTAGAAAGTCTAATTTAACAATCTAGTTTCCATTGATTAGGCAGGGTTTTTGTGTGTGTGTGTGTGTGTGTGTGTGTGTGTGTGTGTGTGTGCATTTAAGTTTATTTGTTCCTAATTATAATGGCTTTATTTTCAGTAAAATATTGACAATGGATATTTGATTAAGATAACCCTTCACTACTAAAACCAAACACACAAAACAATACAAACAAACAAACAAAAAAACCAAGACATTTTGTAGAAGACTTGGTGTATCAGAATCTGCGCTGCTTTACTTATGGAGAGAGAGGAAGACTGCTGTGTCAGCTCTTTACTTGGCAGACCGAGACCCTCACTTTGGTGGCTGCTGGGTCTTATGTGATGTTTTATTACTTTTGTTAGTTTGTCACACCCATGACTTCCTTGAAAGGTATTTTTGAGGTTTGCTTTCCTTCCCCCCTTCCCCCTTTTAAATGGTGATATTGGGGTGGGGGTGCTTCCTGTTTATATTTTCAAAACTAGGTCCCCATGTTAACTTTCTCTTCAGATCACGATTTTACTTTAAAAACACAAAGGGAAGGAGCAGATGTCATGTGCGTGCTCTACTCTGACTCTGTCACGCTGCTTCATGGAACAGTGTCGCTGAGCTCAATCCAAGACCCAGTTGGGAACGCAGGGCACTCTTGACCGGTTCCCCCATCTTTCTTCAAGGCGGAGCACTTTTGGGAGGAGCCTTAGAGCTGCTACAGCAGAGGCACAGGGAGCGGAGAAAGGGGGCTGTGCCAGCTGTTTCCTCCCAGGTGCCTAGAAGACACAGGGAGACGTTAGTGCCCTCAGGAGGAGCTGGCCCAGTGTGAGAGCAAACTGCAGCCGCTTTCCTGACCTTACCCAAAAGCCGTACGCAGTGCCGTGGAGAATGAAGTAGGAACCAATTCCGGTCTAGTGGTAGATCCCTGAAGGAGTCACCTCAGCCTCAAAGCTCCTTCTCCATCCTCTGGGATGGTCGCCCACCCCGTCCCATCCCGTCCCCCTAGGGCTGTGGTTCTCTCACAGGGGTTACGTATCAGATATCCCGACTATCGGATAGTCACATTAGGATTCATAACTAGCAAAATTACAGTTATGAAGTAGCAACAAAAATAACTTTATGGGGGCTGGAGAGATGGCTCAGTGGTTAAGAGCACCGTCTGCTCTTCCAGAGGTCCTGAGTTCAATTCCCAGCAACCACATGGTGGCTCACAACCATCTATAATGTGATCTAATACCCTCTTCTGCAGATAAAGCGCTCATATACAATAAATATAATAAATAAATATTTTAAAAAAGAATTAAAAAATAACTTTATGGTTGGGGGGGGGGTCAGTATAACACGAGGAACTGTATTGAAAGGTTGCAGCATTGGGAAGGTTGAGAGCCACTGCGCTAGGGTCTTGTGTAGCCCGGCCTGGTCTTGAACTCTGTAGGTAGCCCGGGATGGCCTTGAACCTCTGATTCCTCTGTTCAGCTCCAGAGCACTAGAATAACAGGCCTGCACCACCAGACTTGGTTTGATGCAGTGCTGGCGAGACAGCCCAGGGCTTTGTGAATGCTAAGAAAGCTGCTCTACCGGTTAAGCTGTACTCCAGACCCCTCGGTGGTTTTTATGTAACTAGTCACTGGGCATCTAAATGCTGGAGAGTGAGCTGTGAGGAGCTTTGGGGAGAAGGACCCAAACCTCGTTTCTCTTTCCCTGTTTCTTCACTTTCTTCTAAATAGTGTAATGACTACACAGGCTCAGAACGGACTCGGCTGCTGCTGGGCTTGTGGTTTCAAGGCAGTTTCTCTCTTCTGTATTTTCTTTTGGATCACAGTCCCAAAAGAAATAGCACTTTAGCATGGAGCAGGGTGACACATAGTGAAATTGCAGGCGGGGTCAAGCCTCGGGGTACCTTGGCCTCCCGTCCTCTCCATACCAGGGTCCTAGAACGAAGAGGTTTAAATTTGTCTCACAGGGTTTTTTTTGGGGGGGGGGTTAATTATGCCCATGTCCCCTTGTGTTGTGCTGTGAAGACCAGCAATACGGAGACTGGTTGAGGGACGGGTCGTCTCTTCCTACCTGCTTTCTTGCCAAACCTACGGCCACTTCACTCTCCATTAATGCTTCCATTGCCTCTGGCACTCTGAAGAGCCCTTTTAAAATTCTTTGCACATTTCTATTATGAAGAGAAATAACTGCATATTCTATGCACTGGTAGGTTTTTTTTTTTTTTAGGTACCTGTACTGACTCATTTTAAAAATTATACTAAGATGGAGAGCATGGTTTGAGAGCGGTAATGAGATTCTCAGAAAATATGAAAACTTTCCTTTATGACTGGCTGTAGAGAGGTTGGGGAAGACAAGGGGAACTACATCAATGAGCCAATTAATGATTGTTATTTGTTGCGATTAATTTGGTGACTAATGTTTTCAGAGCCTGTTGGGCTAGTAGATATGTGTCTGGCTTTACTCTGCAGTGGTGGTAGGGACGAGCCTCAGGGGTTTCTGATTTTGCTTGTGTGTCTCCCTGACAGGGGATTTCTTTGTGTATGGGGAAGCAGGTCAAGGTTACCAGTCATTGCCACATATATCGCTTGTATTAAAACAAAAATATCACTATTTAAGGCAAAGTGTGGTGGCATATGTCTTTAATCCCAACACTAGGGAGGCAAAGCGGGAGAAATCTGTGAGTTTGAAGCCAGCCTAGTGCACATAATGAGGTCCAGGCAGCCAAGGTTACATAGTGAGACCCTGCCTCAAATGTTGTTGTTGTTGTTGTTGTTGTTTTTGTAGATTTGGTAGTAATGTATAACATGCCCTTACAAGTGGATACACTCATTATATAATAATTAATTTTGTCGTCCTTCAAGAAATAAACAGAAAATTAAGTAAAAAGCACTTCAATTTATATCCAAACCCAGAGCTGAATAGACATTCTGATGCCTTAAACTCTTAGAAAGATTGTGAGACTAATACCTAACACTTACTGTTCATGTCAGCGTGTCAGACAGACAATGTTACAGGTGTGTGTGTGTGTGTGTGTGTGTGTGTGTGTGTGCATGTATGTGTAGGTTAGAGGTAATTCAGGGGTTAGTGTCAGGAGACATCCACCTCGTTTTTTGAGATGGGGCTTCTCACTTGGGAGCTGGAGCTTGCTGACTGACTGGGTTTGGCTGTCTGGCCAATGGGCCGCAGGGGTGTGGTCATCTTTTTTCTGCCTTCCCAGGGTGGGGATTACAGATGTGCACCCCTATGCCCACCTCTTTGATGCGGCCTCTAGGCATTGAACTCGGGTCCTTATGCTTATGGAGCAAGTGCCTTAGACACTGAGTCATCTTTCCCAGCTCCCTGTTGCCCCGTGTCATGGTCCTCGGAGGAATGGCTGTTATCTCCAGATGAAAATGAGGAAATGACCACAGGGAAGTTAAGTAACTCATCGAAGGCCACACTGCTAGTGACCGCAAGACTTGGGCTAAGCCCTGACCTGTCCTTAACCACTGCCCTCAGGGACAACAGACACCTGCAGCTTTGTAAAGGCTCAGGTCTTAAACCTGTCGTTTCGTTGTATTCTGTAGGAGAAGAATTATAAGTGGCCCCTTGGCCTCTGCATACAGGAGGATAATTTGTGCCACATGGCAGCTTAGTTTATAGGAGATGCCCCTCCTTACAGAGAACCAAGTATCTGGCTCATTTACAGTTCGATTTTGCATTGTGTATTGTTTTTCTGAAGCTCGTTAGAGCTATCAATTACAATTTTTGAAATACAGAAATTTAAAAGTGTTACTTACATGGCATAACTTTAAAAAAAACCAACTTATGTATATATGTGTCTCTGTGTGTGTGAATATGCAGGTGAGTACTGATGCCAAGGCCAGAGGTGTTGGATCTCCCCCAAGGCTGGCATTGTGAGCTACCTCACGTGGGTGCTGGGAACTGACCTAGGGACTTCTGCGAGAGCAATATGTGCCCTTACCGCTGAGCCATCTCTCCAGCCCTTTGGGACATCTTTTATCAGAGCTAAATGGATTTAAGCAAAGCAAAGCCCATTAGAAGTTCCCCAAGCTGGGAGTTAGGTGTGACGTTAGGTCTCAGAGACAAAAGTCACATGCCTGAAAGGATGCGACATAAATCCGGGAGCTCAATCCGGGAGTGGAGAGAAATCCGAATTTCCTGGGCAGAAAGTCTTCCCCTACCCCTCTTTAAACAAACAGAGGGTGTCAGCACCCGGGATTGTCACCATCACCTTTGACCAGGGTTGAATTTTCTTTGAATGTTGACAAAAGTGACACTGTCAGTGGAAAAAGCTTAATGTGAGATGTCTGTAGGTCGGAATTTCCTTGTGCTTTCGGCAGTGGGAGCCTACAGCTTGAGCTGTTCTCGCTCTCTCTGTTAACCCCCTATGTCTGATAAGTTTGTAAAGCCTTCAGTGGGGTTTTCCAGCATTTTAGGTGAGAGTAAATTAGAAAGGTTGTGAAAATCCATTCACGTTGGCTAAAACGCGAAGCCTATAGCTGGTAGAGCATGGTTTGGGGGAAGTGCAGGATTTTTTAAAAGTCCAACCTAGGCCAAATCTCTTATATAAACTACACTCACATAATTTATTGGAGTACAGCACCATGCTAGTAACAGAAGGGGAGCTTGGGACACTTAATCTGTTAAATTACTAAACATTGGACTTTATTAGTCCTAAAATACATGCAGGATAGCTGGAAATTTAAATAGGCAAAAATGTTCTCTTGGAAGGAAGGTTACTGTTTATTTGTTTTTGTTTATTTTTGAGACAAGGTCTTACTACGTAGTCCAAGCTGACTGTGTATACTCTCAATGTAACCCCAGGCTGGCCTCCAGCTCATAGGACACTCAGCCCTCCAAAGGCTGGGAGAAACCAGTGTGAGATACCATAATTCGCTTTGACTCAAGCCAATTATGTATTTTGATTTTGCTTAGTGTGTGTGTGTGTGTGTGTGTGTGTGTGTGTGTGTGTGTGTAGTATCGCTAGAGACTGACCCAGGGATTTGTGCACATTAGACAAAGTGCTCTACACTGAGTTACATCCTCAGGCCCAGGTCATATTTTAGGCTTGGGAAATGTTGCAATCCTAGAGAGTGACCCGAACATATAGTTTTAACCGAACGAAGCGGTGTACCTTGTGGGTTAGTCTTTTAGGACCATGTCTACAGTGAAAGTCAGATGGCCTGGAAGGCTTTCCATAGCGGTATATGAATGCAAATATGCCCTCTTTGACTTTTCCTGTGGCTAGTGCTTTAGTCTGTACCTAGTTTGGAAAATCTGAGTGCGCTCGTATTGTAAGGACGAGCTGATCTTGCAATGAGTTTGGTGGTTATCAAGTACTAACGCTTGTTGTGTTGCAGTGCGTGTTGGTTGCCCCTCCTCCTGCCTGTTGAAGACATCAAAACAAAATAGAAAATACTTGGCTTCCTGAATGATATGGCTGTAATTCACAAGCCGAGCTAGTGCGCAGGCATGACCCTCTGATTTCGCAATAGCAGAGCGGAGCACGCAGTGTTAAGTCAGATAACCGCCCACCACAGGCTTCTGCCCCAACAGTGTGACACTTGTGGCTTTAAATTTTAATTTATTTTTAATCTTTTTTGAGTGAAGCGCTGATAATTGAAGCCATGGTTTCGTGCGTACAAGGCAAGCATTCCAGCAACGGAACTGTATTCCCAGCAAACAGTTTCGCATTTGTAATATCCAGGGGGTGAGATACACTGTAGATCTGTAGGTGAGAGAAAGCTAGGAAGGTTGCGAAAATGACATTTGAAGAGGACAAATGAAGATTTATGGATTAATTTATAAAGGGAAATATATAGAGAGAGAGAGATAAAGAGGAGAGAGAGAGACAGAGAGAGAGAGAGAGAGAGATAAAGAGGAGAGAGAGAGAGAGAGAGAGAGAGAGAGAGAGAGAGAGAGAGAGAGAGAGAGAAATAATTTGTTTTGTTTTTTGATTTTTCAAGACAGGGTTTCTCTGTGTAGCCTTGGCTGTCCTGGACTCACTTTGTAGACCAGGCTGGCCTCGAACTCATAGAGATCCGCCTGCCTCATTAAAAAACGTGTGCACCATCTGAGAAAGACAAATAGTAAAACAAAACAAAACATTTATACTCCCAAGTATCAGAAGTTAAAATGACAGAATAAGAAAAACAGTACCTTCATTATAGGGTTATAGGTTAATATGTATTATTTTTTTATTTTCATTATATATTATAATAATATATAAATGTATTTATATATTATATATTTATATATATTATAGTCTGCATCATTTATATAAACAATAAGGAAAAGATGGACCCTTAAAAAAAAGGGAAAGAAGTGGGACTAAAAAAGAAAAACAATGGCCAATAATTATATAAAACTGTGTTCAGCTGAACTAGAAATCAGGATACTAAAGTAAAAATAAGGTCTTTCCAGTGTTTGGGGGCTCGGGGAGGGGCTGGCAGCCTTGGTGTTCTGCTTCGGAGTATTAGTGGTCTAATTTGTCCCTCAATCTCTGTTTACACAACGTAATGCCACTTGGGTATTTTGAAGCATCTTTTAAAACAATGTTTAATGATTATACAAAGTTCACAATAAGTGAAAAAAATCAAAATACAAAACAATTTTAAACATACAATTTTACTCAGAAAAAAAAAAACCCACAAGTCCTGAAAGTGAATTCTTTTTGTTTGGGTTTTTGTTGTTGTTGTTGTTTTGTTTTGTTTTGTTTTGTTTTTTGGGTTTTTCGAGACAGGGTTTCTCTGTGTAACCTTGGCTGTCCTGGACTCGCTTTGTAGACCAGGCTGGCCTCGAACTCACAGCGATCGGCCTGCCTCTGCCTCCCGAGTGCTGGGATTAAAGGCGTGCGCCACCACGCCCAGCTCTGAAAGTGAATCTGAGTTATAGGATTTTAGAGCTTTGGGCAGGGATTTTCTAGCCTTGCGCCAGTCTTCTGTAACAAACAGATAATAACAAATCGTATTTCTGTATTGGTTGTTTTTTAAAATGGCTTTTCTGTGTTGACTCATCTTAGAAAATAAAACTTGTTTTTGTTTTCAGTTAAGGAGCAGCAAAGTGAGTGGTGACGTTTGTGCTGAGTGTTTGTCAGCTGCTCTCATGCAGTTGCTTTTGGCGGAGGGCTCTGTTTACTTAAAGCATCTTCATTGTATTCAGTATTTTCAGAATCCCAAGACCTTGAATTTGGGGCTATCGTTTGTTGCTATTCGGGGGAGGGGGGGGCACCTGTGTTTTTAAGTGGAAACTGACGAATCACACTGTTTTGTAAACACAATCAATGATACTATTTTCTCTGTGCACGAGTCTTGTCCTGAAGAAGTGCATTTGAGTGTTTTCCAACCTGTAAGAACTCACCTCTTGTTTTGTCTGACCTTACTGCAACTCTGGGACGTGTGTGTGACATTCACCCACCTGCCACTTTCCCTGTCGTGGTGACACCTGTGAGAGCGGGAGGGCCAAGCCAAGTGTCTCTTCCCATTCCTGTCAGCCAGACCTAATGACTTCTATAAATGCTTTTGTCCTCACTTGGGAAAGTCTGCTGAGGGAGCCCTTTCCGAGGAAGAGTCTCTCATGGACGTGTGTCAATGCCACCACCCCAAGGGGAGTGTTCTCACTTAACTAAGCCTACACTGGTTTCTTTGTGACTTTGTGCATGAGGACAGTTTTTTAATGTTTGAAGAATTACAGAAGGGAACAACAACAACAAAAAAAGTTACAAGGCGATGTTGCTGGTGGATTCTGGAGCACAGCTGTTTCTGGCTTATCACGAGTGGAGAGAATACGGTGACAACTATATGAAAATACCTTTGAGCCTTAGCAGATCTATTTATTTCATATAAAGTAAACAGATGTCTTTCTTAGCTTGGGTTATGCTTTGTAATTTACTGTAAATGGAATTTTCTGTACTAGGATTTTATTTTAATCCAATTTGGGCAGTAATAAAATAAAATAAATATTCCGTTCGTTCCTTTTAGTGTTTTTCAGATCTAAATCCATGATAGTTAAAATGCATGAGAACAGCCAGGCGTGGTGACGCACACCTTTAATCCCAGCACTTGGGAGGCAGAGGCAGGTGAATTGCTGTGAGTTCGAGGCCAGCCTGGTCTACAAAGCAAGTCCAGGATAGCCAAGGCTATACAGAGAAACCCTGTCTCAAAAAACCAAACCAACCAAACAACCAAACAGAAAACAAAATCCAAAACAAAACCCAAAAAAACAGATATTTTTTTTTATGTGTTAAAGACTGGGATTGCCTTTTCTTTTTCTTTTCTTTTCTTTTCTTTTCTTTCTTTCTTTCTTTTTTTTTTTTTTTTTTTTTTTTTTTTTTTTTCTTTTTTGAGACAAGATCTCACTTTGTAGGCCTGGTTGATGTTAATTTTGCTATGTAGACCAGGCTGGCCTCTAGCTCACAGAGACCCACCTGTTTCTGCCTCTTGCTCATGTTAAAACAAAAGCAAAAGTACGGTTATTGACTTTTGGGCTTTTGCTTGTTTTTATTATTCTTACCTCATCTGTCTTTAAAAATATACTTTTCTCATTTAAATCAAAATTATGTTTTCTTGTGGGGTGTAGAGGCTCACACCTTTAATCCCTGCACCCAGAGGCAGAGACAGGTACATCTATGTGAATTTGAATCCAGTCTGACCCTAGGTGGTGAGTCTTAGGCCAGGGAGGGCTACACAGTGAGACATTGTCTCAAAAAATAAAATATACTAAATAATGAGCTTTCTCTGTGTTCAGTTCATTTATTATTGCTATTTTTGTTGGGTTGGGCTCTTGATTTTATCAGTAAGATACTCTAATAACCAGTTAGAATAATTTCATTTTTTCCCCTTAGGTATCAGAATCATTTCACTAGACCATGAAATGTTTTTTAAAAGTCCATGCAAAAGCCAGGCGGTAGTGGCACACGCCTTTAATCCCAGCACTGGGGAGGCAGATGCAGGCGGATCCCTGTGAGTTCAAGGCCAGCCTCATCTATAAAGCGAGTCCAGGATAGCCAAGGCTACACAGAGAAACTCTATCTCAAAAAAAAAAAATCCATGCAAGTTTGGGCCTCAAACTCGACATCACATATTTTTTGGTACCAATAAATTATAGGATATATTTTTAAATTAACATAAAAATGATTTGCAGATTGTATCCTAGTATTTTTTTGACTTTTGGACTTCAATAACAAGTCTTTTCCCAGGTCTGTCCTTTTTTTTGTTTTGTTTTGTTTTGTTTTGTTTTGTTTTTTGTTTTTGTTTTTCAAGACAGGGTTTTTTTTTGTGTGTAGCTTTGGCTGTCCTGGATCAGGGTGGTCTCAGACTCACAGAGATCTGCCTGCCTCTGCCTCCCAAGTGCTGGGATTAAAGGCATTTTTAAAGATTTATTCACTATTATGTATACAGTGTTCTACCTATGTGTACACCTTGCAGGACAGAAGAGGCCATCAGATCACATTATAAATGGTTGTGAACCACCATGTGGTTGCTGGGAATTGAACTTGGGACCTCTGGAAGAGCAGTCAGTGCTCTTAATTGCTGAGCCATCTCTCCAGCCCCAGGTCTATATATTTTAAGATCTCCAATAAATAAAGGAGTTCAAATGTACATAAGATTCAAGAGACAGTTTAAAAGTCAAAACAAAACCTAATTTGGAGGCAGGGCACAGTGGCCCATGTGTTTAATACAAGCACACCAGAGGCAGAGGCAGGCAGGATCTGCATCTGTCCAAGACCAGCCTAGCCTACAGAGCAAGCTCCAGGTCAGCTAAGGAAACATAGTGAGACCCTGTCTCAAGAAAAGGATGCGATGGGGGTGGGGAGAGGTGGTCCTGAAGAGATGGCTCAGTGGTTAATAGTACTGGCTGCTCTTCCAAAGGACCCAGGTTTGATTCCCAGCACCCACACGGCAACTCCCAAACTGATTTGTAACTCCTGTTCCAGGAGATTCAATGCCCTCTTCTGGCCTCTGTGGGCACTGCATGTACATAGTGTAGACACATACATGCAGGCGAAACATTCATACATATAAAAAAATTAATGCATATACATAATTTCTAAAAAAAAAAGCAAAGCCTAATTTGAAAAGTTAATTATGAAAATTTCTTTATAATTTTTAGCCTACTTTTTTTGTTTCTTAGTTGCTATGGACCTTTTGAGGGGGTCTGTGTAAGCATACACAGTGAATAAATAAACTTATCCCTAAAGTCTTTGTTAATTGCGTTATCAGGCAAAGTACGACTTAGAACCAAGTAAATGTTTGTGACCTGCGAATGGCCAGGCTCTTAATCACAGCTGCTTTTCAAGGTCAAGGCAGAGGACAAGTTGACCTGTCAAACTATAGAACCCAAAGCTTTCAGCTGTTTGAGGATCCAGGAGGCATTTCCAAGATTCTGATGAAATGAGTGATTGTCCCGATCCAGTAAAACATACAGAAAAATTTAACCTTCAGTTTAAGGGGTTTGTAGTCTCAGGGTAAGGCCTAACAGAGGCAGCTAGCAGAGCTAAGGGGGTATAAGAAGCAGTGGAAGTGCCCCAAATGTGTGTTTAAAACAGACCCCCCCCAATTCGGTTTTCCTTGAGGGCCTCAGTAGAGACCTATGTCCCCAGAGAAGCATTTTAAAGACTTGTATTCCATGGTGTATGATCTCTACCATACTAACATTCAACTCACTAATCGATGGCACAATAAATAATAACAACTAATAGATGTTTAGGGTGTTTAGTTTTTCAGTTTGGTGAGCGTCGTGGTGGAGAGTTAGCTTAAGCGGATTATTTTCACCTCCGTTTGTCTTTACTGAACGCTCTAGAATGGAGTTTGCATAAACAGTGACAAAGTTCCCCGGAAATGAGCCCCCTTCATTTACCCGCCATCACCTGGTGCGCGCTGAGGGGCCTCTGTGTCCGTAACTGAGCGCCTATGGCTCTGTGGCTCTGCAGCTCTGCCAGTTTTACATACTTGTCCGCATTCTGTTTCCATCTGTTTTGTTTCTGGCAAGTCTGGACCCCAATTTCCAGAATCCATTGTCCATTTTCTTCCTTCTTTGTGGTTTTCCCCTTCTTGTGTTTATCATCTAATGAAACTATTCCCAATGCTCTCTCTTTTTTTTTTTAATCTTACGTATTATGTAATTTTCCATTTTGGGGGGCATTTATCTCTATATGAAACTCTAAAATTTTATGTAGTCTAGTTTAATTCTTCTAATCTGGTTGTGAGTATGGTTGTGAGGACATACTTATTTTTAAAAATCTCTACCAAAAGACTATAGAACTTTCTATTTGTACTAACAAAAAATATTTGGGGGGGCGGGGAGAGGAAGCTGGTGCGATGACAGGTAAAAGTGATTGTCACAAAAGCCTAAAACCCAGACTTAAATCCCATGTGAAAGCAGGAGAGGAAAACTTACTTGTTCTCCATCCTCTGGCTTCCACACACATCCATAGCATGTGTGTGCCGCATCCACACATCCACAGCATGTGTGTGCCACATCCACGCATCCACAGCATGTGTGTGCCACATCCACGAATCCACAGCATGTGTGTGCCGCATCCACGCATCCACAGCATGTGTGTGCCGCATCCACGAATCCACAGCATGTGTGTGCCACATCCACACATCCACAGCATGTGTGTGCCACATCCACACATCCATAGCATGTGTGTGCCGCATCCACACATCCACAGCATGTGTGTGCCACATCCACGCATCCACAGCATGTGTGTGCCACATCCACGCATCCACAGCATGTGTGTGCCACATCCACGCATCCATAGCATGTGTGTGCCACATCCACGCATCCACAGCATGTGTGTGCCACATCCACGCATCCACAGCATGTGTGTGCCGCATCCACGCATCCACAGCATGTGTGTGCCGCATCCACGAATCCACAGCATGTATGTGCCACATCCACAGCATGTGTGTGCCACATCCACACATCCATAGCATGTGTGTGCCGCATCCACACATCCACAGCATGTGTGTGCCACATCCACGCATCCACAGCATGTGTGTGCCACATCCACGCATCCACAGCATGTGTGTGCCACATCCACGCATCCACAGCATGTGTGTGCCGCATCCACGAATCCACAGCATGTGTGTGCCGCATCCACGAATCCACAGCATGTATGTGCCACATCTACAGCATGTGTGTGCCACATCCACACATCCACAGCATGTGTGTGCCACATCCACGCATCCACAGCATGTGTGTGCCACATCCACGCATCCATAGCATGTGTGTGCCGCACCCATGCATCCACAGCATGTGTGTGCCGCATCCACATATCCACAGCATGTGTGTGCCACATCCACGCATCCATAGCATGTGTGTACCACATGCAGGAACATAATACAGAAGGTTTCCATTCTCTGTGAGGGCCTGGAGAGGACCTGAGTTCAGTTCCCAGCCCCCGTGTCAGGTGGCTGGAAGCAGCTGTAATTCCAGCCCTCTGGGCCTGCTGTGTCTGGTCTAAGCAGGCAGCTGCACTCACGTACGTGCTCCCCAACACACACATTCGAAATCAAATAATATTAAAACATTTTATTCTGTTTTTCAATTACTATATAAGAAGTGAAAGAGCCGGGCAGGGTTGTGCATGCCTGTATTCCCAGCACTCGGGAGGCAGAGGCAGAAGGATCTCTGAGTTCGAAGTCAGCCTGGTCTAAAAAGGATAGCCAAGGCTCCACACAGAAACCCTGTCTTGAAAAAACAAACAAACAAGCAAAAGACAGTGAAAGGAAATTAGTACTATTTTTCTTAATTATAACAACTCATATGTGTACATATACACATAATATATGTAGTTATTATTTTTCAGACAGGATCTTACGATAGAGCCGAGGCTAGCCTGCAACTTACTTGAAGATGAGGCTGATGTTGAGCCCACAGAGGTCTGCCTACCTCTGCTGCCCAAGTGCAAGGCTTAAGGCTATGTCTCACTACCCCCAGCCCAATAATTAATATTTTGGTACACACTGTGTGCCAGGTGCTTTGGAAATATTTTATATAAACCGACATATAATCTAAATGACTTGAAAATTAGGTTTAAAAAACCAACCAAAACCTCCTATCTGCTGTAAGAGTACATTTTCAACATATGTCAAGTCTTTGTACATGCTCAGATCTGCTCCCTAAAGCAGTGTGTCTCAAAATGTGTCAAAATTACAACTCATTTGAATTGTTCCCTTCTTTTCAGAAAATGTAGAGGAGAGTGGCACATAACATTTTCTTTGAAACATGTATTAGGATAGATTTTTTTTTTCCCTCTTTGAGACAAAATAGTCATAGCCTTGAACTCACAGAGATCCATCCATCTGCCTCTGCCTCCCAAGAGCTGGAATTAAAGGCGTGCGCCATCATGCCTAGGACTGGGATAGATTTTTTTTTTAAGTGTCAAAATGGATCTACATTTTTTTGGACAGACACTGGACGTTCACACTTTACTAGATAAATGAATCGCTAGGCTGGGTGTGATTGTGTGCACCTGTAACCCCAGCACTCAGGAGGCTGAGGCAGGGGCATAATGAATTGGAGACCAGCCTAGCAAGACTCTTATCTCAAAAAAAAAAAAAGTTTTGTGTTTTGCTTTGCTGTGCTCTGTTTCGTTTTAATTTTGCTAGACCTTTAAACATGTCTCTGCAGAGACTGTGAACGAAACAGTAATTTTTAAAAATAGAATCTGCACTTTGAACTCAAATACTGTAATTTCTCTCTGGCATTTCGGTAAACACAGGAGAAGTGCTCTGGAGGCTTTCCCCGAGGGAAACACAAGCTTCAGTGTTACGTGTGGGTGAGGTTTGTATGACCTAGAAAACTACACACGTGAGGTGTCCAGGAACACAACGTATTTGTGTTCTAAACCTGCACTGTCTACTAATAAAATATGGTACTATGGCTGTATATATGTAGCAAATGTAATTGTTTAGTAGTCATCATTCCAAACAGTAAAACAACAAGATCAGGCACATTCAGCTAGTTTAAACTGGAGGATTACCACCAGCTTTAAGCCAGCCAGGACAACAGAGCAAAACATTATCTCAAGACAAAACAAAACAACAACAACAAGAAAAAAAACCCAGCAAACATTAGCATGTAACCCAAAATTTTTTTTGTAATCAATATGAGAACTCTTGTGAGATTTTTACATTTTATTTTTGTACTTAGTTCAGAAATTGGTATATGTGTTTTACCTTTACATACTATGTCAATTGATATGTAAAAAAATTTTTTTTACCACAAGTGATTAAATGGTTGAGATTTCATAAAACTTAAAAAAAAAAAACTTTTCTGAGACAGGGTTTCTCTGTGTAGCCCTGCCTGTCCTGGAACTGGCTCTTACTGTTTTTTAAATTACCAGTATTATTAGTAGGCCCAGCTAACAATCAATTAAGACACAGACACTCGTTATATTTTAAAACAGCCTTAGTTAACCTGGGGCAGGGCAGACATTAATCCCCTAAACTACTTCCCATAGTGGGGCAGGCATCACATATGACAATCTTATGCCATCTGTTTCTAACGATATCTGTCAAGCTACTTTCCATCAATAATGTTATATACTTAATAATGTTCTTTATCTGGGACGGATTCTACATCCACGCCGGCCATGGGCTTCTCTTTTATCTAACCCATGGCAGCCTTTTCCCCCCTCAGCTCTGTTTTTCTCCTTCTTCCTCGTGGCAATCTCTCTCTTTTTCTTCCCCCCCAGAATTCCCCTCTCTCCTTCTTGGGACCCTTAGCCACACCTCTAGCTCCTCTGCCCTGCCCAGGTGGGATGGCTTTTTATTAATTAAAAGGTGGGTCACAGAGACAGCAAGCAGTAATTAACACCAAAATATATTAGACTATCCCCCAACAGACTCTGTAGACCAGGCTGGGCTCGAACTCAGAGATCCACCTACCTCTACCTCCCCAAGTGCTGGGATTAAAGGCGTGTGCTTGCCTGGCAAGATTTCATAAAACTTTTATTTGGTAAGGTAGATCCCCATATTTACTCAATCTGTTTCCAATACCTAAACTGAACTTGAGTTTTTTAGTTTATTGTGGAGGAATGGGAGGGACGTTGACACAGGGTCTCATGTAGAACAGGCTGGCCTGGAACCCCCCAGGTAGCCGAGGATGACCTTGAACTCTTGATCTTCCGACAAATTTTGAGTGCTAGGATTACACACCTGGCTTCCTAAATTAATTAAAATTAAGTTTATAAATCAGTTCCTCAGTTTCTCAGTGCTTGGTTTGTAGCAAATGTGGCTGCCGTAGAGGACAGGGCTGTTGTAAGCCTGCTACTGAAGGACAGCACTGTTCCGCTTTCCTGTGATGTCTGGTCCCCACAATCAACTGTAGTCTGAAAAGAATACATAGGAATTTTCAGAAAACAAAACAAAACAAACCCCTCATGTCTTGAGTTGCATAATGTTCTCAGTCAAGATCATGAGGGCTCACACCACACCGTTGTGTCCCACCTGGGCCTACCCATCCTTTCCTCCAGGGTATTTATGACAACATGCCACCTGCTGGCTAGTCACTGTTAGCCAGTCTTCCTTCTCAGACCAGGTCTAGAGATATGTCAGCAACCCATTCACAGCTGCTTTGTGTGTCCCGGTGTGCACACCAGTCACACCATCTCATCCTATGGGTGACCTTACACGAGAAGGCGAGCACTGTACAGTGTACAGTGAGCAATTCAGGGAGAGGCTTCATCTAACTTTCTTTCTTTCTTTTTTAATATATATTTTATTTCACCTAACTTACAAAACTGTATTGTTGTGCTTATTGCAAACCATTACTTGTTATTTGTTTCTGTTGCTGGGATAGAACATCATGACCAGAAGCACCTTGGGAAGACAGGGCTTGCTTCATCTTATAGTTCTACATCACAGTCCGTCATTGCAGGAAGTCAGGGCAGGAACCTGAGGCAGAGAACTGAAGCAGGGGCCATGGAGAAAAACTGCACACTGGCTTGTTCTTCATGACTTGCTCAGCTTGGTTTTCTGTACAACCCAGGACCACCTGTCCAGGGGTTGCACCGCCTCACAGTAGGCAGGGCCTCCCACATCAATCTCTAATTTAAAAAATGCCCTACAGGCTTGCCTACAAAGCTTTCTTCTTCTTCTTCTTCTTCTTCTTCTTCTTCTTCTTCTTCTTCTTCTTCTTCTTCTTCTTCTTCTTCTTCTTCTCTTCCTCCTCTTCCTCCTCCTCCTCCCCCTCTTCTTCTTCTCCTCCTCCCTTTGGTTCTTCAAGACAGGGTTTCTCTGTGTAGCTCTGGCTGTCCTGGAACTTACTTTGTAGACCAGGCTAGCCTCAAACCCAGAGATCTGCCTGCCTCTGCCTCCTGAGTGCTGGGATTAAAGGCGTGCGCCACAATGCCTAGTTTGTCTGCAGGCTAATCTTATGAGAGTAACTTGAGTTTGTGTCAGTTTGACAATAAACCAGCCAGGACAATTGGTAATTTTTTTTTTATTGTGCCTAATATATAAATCAAATGTAGCCATAGGGGTGTGTGTATAGAGAAAACACCCGATAACAACATCTGTTTTAGGGTTTGGTCCTACCCAAGGCTTTAGGCATTCACTGGAGTCTTGGAATGCCATCACCTGAGGATAAGGGTCTGCCTTGTCTCTGAACACAGAGGCAGATTGTCTCCTGCCTTGTGGTGTCCAGCTCACAAACAGCAGATGGACAGAGGGACTCTTTCCCTGTAGGAACTGGAGCCACTGCTGTCTAAGGGGCACTGACTCTCAGCTGCACTGTGGCTTGTTCTCACCATCGCATGACTGAAGTCCTGTTCTGGTGTCGGCACAGGGTTTCCCCAGCTCTGGGCCCCTCCCCTCTTAGGAGCAGAAAAGCTCAGTTGGGGTGGGGAGGGCTGCACACTGGTATGGGGGAGTTCCTTTCTTTGTCCTAGTATTCCTGTCAAGAAGTTTTAATATCTTTTCCTCAGACGTTAAACTGGTGGGCATGATGGCACACACCTGTTGTCCCCATTTTGGGATACAAACTAGAGAATCACTTAAAGCTAGCCACATGGAAAACATATGCGATCCTGTCTGAAAATAAATAAATAACCCAGGCAGTGATAGGTCACGTCTTTAGTGCCAACACTCAGGAGGCAGAGGCAAGCGGATCTCTAAGATCAGGGCCAGCCTGGTCTACAGAGCCTGTTCCAAGACAGCCAGGGCTACACAGAGAAACCATGTCTCAAACAAAAGCCCATAGATAAATAGATAAATGGGTGGATGGATGGATGATAAATAAGGGCCAACAATAGGGCTTAGAAAATAAAGGCCAGGCCGGGCGTGGTGGCGCACGCTTTTAATCCCAGCACACGGAAGGCAGAGGCAGGTGGATCGCTGTGAGTTCGAGGCCAGCCTGGTCTACAAAGCAAGTCCAGGACAGCCAAGGCCACACAGAGAAACCCTGTCTCAAAAAAACAAAGAAAGAGAGAGAGAAAGAAAGAAAAAGCCTTTGCTGCCAAGCCTGACAACACGAGTTCTATCCCCGGTGGAAGGAGTAAACCCAGTCCTAAAATTAACTGCTGACATCCACACATGCGCCATGGAATAGATGCGCCCCCTCTCTAATAGCTTGGCAAAAATGCAATTTAAAATGTAAAATGAAACAAAACCCTGAGGTGTAACGGGTAACCAAGGCTTTGCCAGCCTGCAGCAACAGAGGTTTGCCAGGCATTCCTCTAGAAATTTCTCAGGTGTCCGTGGGGGAGGTGTCCCGTGGTCCGAAGAGCACATGCCCAGGTGAATTTTGGAGTGTAGTTCCATCTGTAAGGAGACTGGGCGGGGAGCAGGGAAGCACGGGGCGTTGGGTGATTTTACTGCAGCTTTGAGCAGGGTACGAGGCATCCACCTGAATTGCCCTCACGCCCTGAGACTGAAACAGCCGTCGTGTTTCAGGTGTGCCTCACCGTGATCAAACGACTTTTAGGCAGCTGGGAGTTTTGCTGGTTTTGTTTTGTTACAGGATGTGTATGTGTACATTGTTTTGGTTTCTCGCTTGTCTTTGTGAAACTGAGTTTGCTGAGAAAAACAAAAATCGTGCTCATGTTTTGAGCTCAGCTTCTTTCTATTCAGGACAAGATGCTTACGGAGTTGGTGGCTTAAGGGGCCAGGGAGGCAGGCGGCTCAGCAGGTAAAAGACACTTGCTGACCAAGCACGGAGGCCTCGGTTCCGTTCCCGGAACCCCAGGTGAAGGTGGAAGGAGAGAATTAACTCCCACAAAATTGTCCCCTTAACTGCCACGTGCTTGCTGTGCTACATTCACTCTCACACACGTCATGTAGATACACAGTAATGAAAATTAACCATGCCATGAAAGTCGGTGTCCTAAGCTTGAATCTAGTGACAAATGAAGAGTTGCTTCTCTCCAGACATTCCCCCTCGGTTTGGGGAGCTAGTGAGGATGTGATTTTCAGTGAGGGATGAGAGGTGACCTCCTTAAACTGCCAGGCTCTGAGAGAGCTGCTGTCTCCAGGCGGGCATGAAGACCAGACCTGAGAGCTTCTCCACTGCAGAGATGCTGGCAAGCCGGTGGCGCTGAGCTCTGCCTTCTCCGTCCCTCAGCCCACTTCCTACTTGGCATATCTGGTTTGGTTTGGTTTTTTGAGGTACGGTCTCACGGCGGAGCACAGGCTTACCTTGAACCCCGGGCACCCCGTGATTGTCCTCGCTCTGTCTCCAAGTCCTGGGGTTATAAGCATGTGCCCCCAATCTGGGCCTACATTGTTTAATCCTGACAGTCGTTTTAGACCCCCTAGTTCCTGAAAGCAACCTCTGAGGAAATGGATACAACTTCTGTGTTGCTTTGAATATGACCTCATCCCTAAGTCAGATTTGTTGGCCATTAACATGTCAAGTACAGTTCTCATTAGCTTTACTCCAAGGCAAGCGTTAAGTTCACTGTAATATTGAAAATATCTTGATGCGAATTGTTCTTCCATTAATGTAATTTATATCTCCATAAGAAATGAGAGATGGAGCTGGAGAGATGGCTCAGCTGGTGACGATGCCTGTTCCCAGCCCTGTCACCCGGAGAACAGACCCCAGAACCCGAGCAGCAGAAAGAGAAACCGGACTCCTTCTAGTTGTCCGCTGACCTCCACATGGGTGCTGTGGCACCCACACTCCCCAAATCCATACAAAAATATAACAAGAAGTTAATAATGAGGGATGGTTCCCATAAATATATCCTCACAGCATAATCTAGAATTCTGAAGTCGTTTCCTTAAAGATGGAAATTTAAGAGCCCATGTGAAAGTTGTCATGGTCCAAGGTAACCGATGTCTTTTGCTTTAAAGTCTATTATGTTGATGGCTCCACAGTGCTGAATTAAGAAACAAGTGGTCATTTTCAAATATTTCACGTATTTTTGTTACACGCAGGTTGTAAGCGTGATGACATTTTCTGTGTTAGTGGCGTTTGACCTACATTTTATTCTGTGGGGAAAAGAGATTGCCTGCCACCTGTACTGCTCCCTTTGTGCGAGGACATTCATCCCCGTGGAACTTAACTCCATACTTGGTAGTGATTAATCTGCAGATCCTCTTTGAAAGAGGATTTGGTTTGATTGTGTCTAGTCCCCCACCAAGTAAAACTGCACCGTAGAAGAGGGCTAGACTCACTCTCCCCTGTCTTGTCCTTGCGTGACCCCCATCTGTTCGGTGCATAAAGATGATCAGCTTTTGGCAGTGGTGAGCAGATGCCCTGATTTGATCAGGAATTGCCTGCACACGTTTGAGACTTCCCCAAAGTCAGTAATCCCTGTTGCTCTGATGTTTTGGCAGACTTTTAAAGGTATCTTTTCAAGTATTGGTTTGGATACACACACTATGATGCTCACCTGTAAGGTTTTAGAATCTGGTGGCATCCTCTTTCCCTCAACAGAAGTGCAAGAAAATGGAGAACAAGACCATGAAATATAGCAGAGGCACAATTAAAGCATGCACAACAACTTCCAGGCATTTAATATGAGATACTAGCGTTCAGGTTTGGGGAATGTGTGCCTGCTATGGTCATCACTGTATATTGGTATCTACAGCTGAGCCTGGCATGTAATGGGAGCCCAACAAATGTTTTCTGTTTCTGTGAGAGGCTTGCTCCAGTTCTGTATTGAAGGCAAGGGAGATGCTCACTGATGCACCTTTGATTGACACCTTGATTCCCTTTATTCCCCTTCAGTCTCAGCACAGCTGGTGTATCTAGAGAGCATCAACTTTCAGGAAGACTTGCCCTTTTCTGTGGAAGAAAGGAAAGAGACAGGAGAGCGCTTGGCTTCCTTTGCATTTGCAGAGTTAAAGGTGAGGGCAGGGCAGGGAGTACGTAGCTACTAGATAAAATTGCTCCCTGGTTTTAAAAATTGTAGTAACACATAATAAGGCATGCTATTTAAAAACTTTGGCAGGCAGAGAGACTGTGGTCTGTCCTGGCCTCATATGGGCTAGGCTAGCCATCACCAAGCTTCTACGTCCCCAGCCCTGACTTGAACCACTTTTCAAGTGGTCAGTTCAGTGTCACTAAGGACACACACACACACACACACACACACACACACACACACACACACACGCGTTGTGCAATCGCCCTGTCATCCAAAACAAAAGTTGTTCGTTAAAGAATAACCCTCCATCTGCCCTCACCCCAGCCGCCACCAGTCTACTGTCTGCATGAACTGGACTCCTCTGTGAACCTCACCTAAGGGGACTCACACAGCTATTGTCCCTTTGTCACTGCCACGCTCTCCTCCCCTCCTCGGAGACCTGACAGCCCTCTCCTCCCTGGTGCTCTAGTTCTTGCTCTGTGCCCAGACCTAGGTAGTGATGCGCACACAGGAAGGCTCCAGAGAGGAGTTAATGCAACAGTTGGTGGCACACCACTAGGGGGGCATTAAGCCTTTGAAGCTGTGATTCCTACTCAGGACGCCTGCGGGCTTATCGCCTCCGAGTCCTGCTGATAAGCCTGCGCTAGCAGTAATATCGGAGATTAGTCTTTCTCCATGTTTCATGAAACAAATTGTTCTCCTTTAAACTTCATTATGGGCTGGACAACCACTGGTACGCTGCTGTAATTGCTTACGCAGACATTTAGCATTCTCCACACAGAGGGCCCGAGCGACAAAAGAGGGTTTGATGGCGGACCCCACTATGAAATCATAGGCCCATGTTTGTCGACGGTCTCGCCTCCCCCATTCTTACTATATTTTTTTTCTTCCTTTCCCTCACATTTTCTATATCTCCCCTTCCTTCCCTTCTTTCCTTCTCTTTTTCTTTCTTGTTCATTCTAATTTTTTTTTTTTTGAGTAGTTGGCACAGAGGCAACCTGACCCTCTGGGTCCAGATAGAAACGAAGTAGTCCCAGCTCTCCAGTAGCTCACCTTAAAGCAGAGAGAGATACAGAGGGCAGAACGCAAAAACCATGCCAGAGCTAGCTATAATGTTCTTACAGATATAACAAGGAGGGAAGGGGAGATGGCCTCGGAGAATGACTTGAAAAGTGTTCCAAGCTTGATAATTCTTGCACTCAGGGATGGAGGTAGGGGAGGATCAGGAGTTCAAGACCAGCCTTCACTGCATAGCAAGTTCAAAGCCACCCTGTGCTACATGAGACCCTGACTTAAAAAAAAAAAATCTGAATTTAGCTTTCAAATGGAATCTTGTTTTCTCTGGTGCTGGAGATGGAGCCCAGAGCCCTGTGCTCTACCACTGAGCTACACCTCAGCTTCTGGTTCGGAACTCGTGCGTGCACGGGTGTGTGTGTGTGTGTGTGTGTGTGTGTCTGTGTGTGTGTGTGTGTATAAAGATCTGAGGTTATTGTCAAGAATTATCCTTGATTGTTCTTCCACTTTAATCATTGAGACAGGGTCTCTCCTTAAAGCAGAGCCTGCACATGTGACTAGTCTCTGTGGGTTCTCCTGCATCTCCCGAGCCTGGGGTTACAGGTGGCTCCTATGCCCATGGGAAATGTGTGTGCGTTCTGGGGATAGGAACTCACATCCTTGCCTTTGTGTGTCAGGCACTACCCCCTGAGCAAGTTCCCGGCTTCCATCTTGTTTATTGAGACAGAGTCTCTTACTGGCACCGATTAGGCAGGCTGGCCAAAAAACCTTAGAGAGCCACCTGGACCCCACCCCCACCCCCGTATCAAGTGGCCCCACACTGCTTCCCTTGACTCCGTTTCTCAACCCGTGAAACATAAGGCCAGCAGTTCAATCCAGAACCGTAAATGTTTCAACTGAAGCCAGAAGACTATGAGAAGCACATGGAAGATTCCAGTCTTACAGTGGTATTTACAAACACAGGTGCTAATGGACCAGAGATAGAGAACCCGACAGAGAAGACTTACCTGTGCTCGGGTCCTTCCTGGAAAGGTGACAAGAGCAGAGATGGGACTCCGTGACATCCTAGGAGCATCTTCCTACCCTTCCTGTATAAAGAGGAACTGGCATCTATAGTCGTTACTGCCCCACCCCCACTTCTCCCAGATTTAGACTGCGTGTGTGTGTGTGTGTGTGTGTGTGTGTGTGTGTGTGTGTGTGTGTGTGTGTGTGTACCAGCCACAAATAGGTTCTGTTTTCCAGTCCTTGTTCTAGGGCCTTCTTTCATTTCAATATGCTTTTATTGGCACTTCCTTCGGTGTTCTTTACAGCCGTAGCTAATTAGTGACAGCTTTTGAGCAAGCAGCTTGTCAGTTTTGGCAGGGACCAGGGGACATCCGTAGCTAAGTTTACCACGCTTCGTGGAAATACGTCTCGAATTTACAAAGCGTCAGTAGTCAAAGGTGGCTGTTTCTACTGAAATATCATCTTGAGTTGGCATTGTGTCCTACAGCCTGAAGAACTCTCGGGAGGGAAAAGAATAACATCGGTTCTGTGTGTGTGTCATCTTCCCAATCTTAATCTGCATCGGGGATGTCGGGCCTCATCGTGTTGTTTCGGCATGGTAACACAGCTCTCTGGGTGCCATTTAGCGGCAAGCGTGGTAACCGAAGGCGTGCAGGGTCGCTGTTAGCGCTGTCCCTTCCATTTAGACTTCTTTCTTGCCGTGTCATTCAAGGAAACAGTTTAGTTTGCTCGGAGATGAAGGGAATTTTTTTTTTTTTGAAGCTTCAAGCTCAGATCAGCGTTGTCACAGCCCGTGTCCTTCTTTTCTTTGGAGCCACTGCAGTAAGCCGTTAGCTCTAATTTACAAACTTGTCACGATGTTTGTGGATGGTTCATCTGTTGATTACACTAATGATGAGTCAAAACCTCCGTCACAGCTTCTATAAAATGTGATTCACTCCCGTTACTCCTGTAATGAGGATTCAAGTAACGTGTTAAAAATAACACATTGAAGGAAATAATTGGCCCTACTATCTATTCCTCCCAATTTGGTTCCCTTCGTCACATGGGAATCTACTGAAATTATATGTAATGCTCAATTACCAAATACCTACCATGTACCATGTAGAGCACAGGGTAAATAGTAACTCTAGAGAAGGTAATGCAGTCTGTCCTTTAAAACTGAGATGATCAAATTGATGAAGGACGCAGCACACAGCATTGCTGTTCTCTCAAAGAGTACAAGGGACCTTCTTTCTTAAGAGCTTGGGAGGGCCAGGTGTCCTTGTCCTCAGTTTCCCCCTCCACAGGTCACATATATGGTAAAATCCAGAGGTGCTCTCCCTTTGTCTGCTTCTTCCCAGCATGGCTTGGTGACCGATGAGGATTCCTGGCACTCAACTCATATTTAAAGCACACTGAGACAGCAACATAGTTATTTCTGTGGCTTACTTAGTAGCACAGGGACTCACACCTCTCTGGGTTTAGGTGCACCAGCATTAGGTAAAGGGACGCTAAGTCATTACTGTTTTGTCAACAGCTTCCCAGGTGATGCCCAGCTTCAGCCCTCTCTGCACTGGACAGTCCTGTCCTGCCCCTCCTGGCATAGTTGATGAAGTGTTTTCTCTTCAGTGTGAGTGGCATTGTCCCTTGATGAAATCCAGAGTTGAGCACGGCCTGTGATTCGGATTAGTACAGCTGGCATCTTAGCACGGCTCCCTGCCCATCCTGACGGTGAGCTGTCAGGACCAAGGCGTTCTCCTCAACACAGCTCCCAGGATGGTTCTCCCCTTGGCCCCCTCTACAATCTTTTTTCAGCTGACTTCTGATTGGTTCAGAAGAATGAAGAGGACACCAAGTCCTCCTATGGCTGCCTCCAGTGATGTTTAACGCCTTGCAGAAGGACTCTGATTTAAAGCTTTTTTTAAAGGCTGTGTCTGTTTGGAAATTGTACTCTAGGATAATTTATTCTGTAGCTTTTACTCTAAGGCAGCCTCAGGACAAAGGGGTATGCTTCAGAAAGAACTGCTTTGGGGTGTGTGTGTGTGTGTGTGTGTGTGTGTGTGTGTGTGTGTGTGTGTACAAATGCATGTGTATGCCACAGTGTACATGCAGATGTCAAAGAACAACTGCAAGAATCTGCTTTCTAGAGCCGGGCATGGTGGCGTGCGCCTTTAATCCCAGCATTCGGGAGGCAGAGGCAGGCGGGTCTCTGTGAGTTTGAGGCCAGCCTGGTCTACAAAGCAAGTCTAGGACAGCCAAGACTACACAGAGAAACCCTGTCTCAAAAAAAAAAAGAAAGAAAGGAAAAAAAAAGAATCTGTTTTCTGATTCTACCATGTGGGTCCCCGGAATCAAACTCAGATTGTCAGGTTTGATGTCAGGGCCTTTATCCACTGACTCATCTCCACGGCCATCAATAGTGAGACTCGTTCATGAGCAAAGCCGTGTGGCTGAGCGCATGCTGTCTGAAGGTGTGAGGCCTCTTAGGGAATTTGAGAGCCCTAACTCTTAAGCCTGTTGCCACATCTGTAGCATAGTGACACTATTTAGAGACACCTCAGGTGTCCTTGAGAGATTTATTGAGGACAGATGCAGAGTGCACAGGTGTGCATGGCATGTGGTAATAGCTCCTTGGTCTTTTTCATATCTTCTGCTTACCAGAACCACTGTTTCTTCTGCCACTGCCTTCTCCGGTGAGTGCCAGCCCCCCCTGCTGCTGGGAAGCAGAGGAGTGGAGATTAAGTCTCTTACTTTGTGTCAACATGAACCTGTTTCCAGTATGTAGCCTAATTTAGCCTATGTAACAAGTGTTTTCACCCCAGGAGCTCTCAGTTGTCTTCATCTCCTGCAGGCTGCTCTGAGCCTGGGGTTAAGCTCTCCATCATCAAAGCTTCTGCAGAGGAGCGAGCGCCTCCCACAAAAAGCCTGGTGTCTCTCTTGCCACCACAACCTGAAAGAAAGTAGTTAGAAACCACACGGAGCGGGTAGCATGCCATACGAGCCTGTCAGAGGGACTCGTCATATATGTTATTTTTTTCTTTTCCTGTGTGTGTGTGTGTGTGTGTGTGTGTGTGTGTGTGTGTGTGTTCATGTGTGGAGAGGTCAGAAGACAAGTTTGTGTGTCATTCCTCAGACACCTTGCACCTTTAGTTTGACAAGTCCTCTTGGTGGCCTGGAACCTAATCAAGTAGACTGTCTTAGGTGGGCAGCAACCTTAGGTCTGTCTCCTATGTCTTGCCATTCCTGGAATTATAAAACATTCACCACTGTGGGCTCTAGGGATTTGGACTCAGGCCCTCGTGCTTGCCAGACAAGTTCTTTACCAACGGAAGCTCTCTTCCCGGTCTAGCCCATCACATTTTCTTGCAAGACATATGTAAGAGTTAAGGCAGGAACTTAGCAGACAGAGAAACCTTTAAACCCTTCATTTTTCCTCATCTCCTTCTTTGCACTGGGATCTTACACTGTGACCTCTAGGAGAACCAAATACAAACCCTCCTGTAATTTGGCACTGTCTTCATTTATACAAGTCTGTGCCAGACTACAGTGCTGTTGAGGGGGGAGTGGGCACTAAAACCTCCAGCCTCATTTAAAGCATTTGGCATTATGATCTGAAGAAGACTTTAATCCTCTCTTTGCTCATCAGCTTGGTGGTCTTTTCTCCACGTGTAATCTCAGAAACTGTATGTGCATTCTCTGGAGCTTCTGGGGCTTTAGCACCGAGTGCATGCCAGGCATAGTGGATGGCTAGGCTTTTTGTTAGACTGGTTTGTTTTAATTTTTTTAAATGATTTTTTTGACATGCATCAGTGTTTTACCTTCATGTATGTCCATGTGAGGGTGTCAGAGCCCCTGGAACTGGAGTTAACCGACCGTTGTGGGCTACCCATGTGGGTGCCAGGAATTGAACCTATGTCCTCTGGAAGAGCAGCCAGTGCTCTTAACAGCTGAACCATCTCTCTAGCCCCCATGGCTACTTTTGCCTTTAGTTTAAGAAAAGGCTGACATTTTAATTTTGTCAATCACACAGAGACCTTAAATGTCACTCTTATCACCATATTGCTATCTTATTTTCAGATAGAGACTTCTGGATTGTTCGTGTAAAACATAAGAGTGGGGAGGCCAGCACGATGCCTCAGTGGTTAAAGGCACTTGCCACCAAGCCTGAGGACCCACGTTTGGTTGCTGGGACCAAAATAGTGGATGGAGAGAACAGACTCTGTCCTCTAACTGCCACACACGTGCCACGGCACACACGCACCCCGCACAAAACATACAGAAGGTGGGGGGGGGAAATAAACAATTAGTTAAAATCTAAGATGGTTCTTGGCCTTCCCCGCACCTCCTCCCAAGAATGATCTCGCTTTGAAGCTGGCAGTTCTTAACAGTGCCCTTGCTGTTTAGAAACCAGGGGGCCTCCCGGTCCTGCTGCTTTCAGCTTAAGGCAGCCAAGAAAGACCCTTTGGTGGCAGACATCCTGGGTCTCCGTTTGCTTGTTTTTCTTGGGAGCTTTACTGGAAACAAGATGTGATTGCGTACTAGCGGCAGAGGGGAAGTTGGCAAGAACTTGCAGCTCTCTGTTTGGTCTGTCGGAAGCAGCTGACCTTTTGGAAGGAAATCGCTGCTCTTTGCTTCTTCCTGTAACATCGCAGCCGGTGAAACGGTGAAGGAGGGTAGACAGAATTCTGCCTCTAGCCCTGCTGCCAAAGGCACCAACCATTAGGAGCAGGAGGCCCTGCACAGGGCCCCTGGTCGTGGTGCTGAGCTGTGTTTAGATATGTTAGCTGCTGCACAGTGAAAGAATTTAGCAAAAGCGATTCCGTTTTGATGGCAGAGTCCCCAGTGGTCGTGAGGGTGGACAGCCTGCCGTTTCAACTCGTCTCATCATTAAATGTCCTGATAGTGATATTGAGTCTTCTACCTGAATAACCATTTTTTTTTCCAGTAACCGGTTTTTTTTGTTTGTTTGTTTTTTCCTGGCAGGAAAACATTTTAATTTTCTAAGCAAGAAGCTCTTATGCAAAATACCATGTCTGTGACCCAAAGTAAAAATGGATGGTAATTCATGTGAGTGTGCGCAACACAGCAACCTGAACCTGCATTTGACTCTCGCTCAGTAGGTAGGTGCGCTTTCTCCAACGTATTCGTGGTCTGTCTCCTAGATTGGCTGTTGGTAGCAAAGGTGGTTGAGTGAGAGTGAGCGCTGATGAGCAGAAGTGATGTAGGGTGCCCTCTTGCAACGCTAACACTTAGACTGAGGCCGTGGGACCGAGAGATCAAGGCCAGCCTGGGCTACACCATTCCAGCCCAGTTTGGACTTACGTGTAGGTTCTTAGGGCAAACTGAGTTGATACCGATCAGGCGAGCCTGTTTCTCTCGCAGTCCCATCAGCCTCTAGTAGGAGTCAAGTCAGGAGCTAACAGCTGAGGTTTTCTGTTGCCTCGTGTCATCCCAGCAGCTTTCCAGAGGGTTTGAATTGTTGGTCTTCACTCTCCACCATGCCAGCCAGTTTCCGGGAGGTGTGTGATTCACATGCTAGAAGTGTGATTTTTTTTTTTTGGAAGGAATTGTTATACTGTTCTGAACGGTTTTCTGTGTTTTTCATTCCATCTGCAGTTGCTGTTAAGTTGGTTTTTGTTTGTTTGTTTGTTTGTTTGTGTTTGGTCATGCCAAGGGTGAAAAGAGAGCTGACAGCACATATAAATAGACGTCAGTTCTACATTAATCTTACCCGCCGCTTGTAATCCGGACCCGCTACTTGAAAACATATTGAGTTGCTAAGTATCTGACAGTGATAGGATTGCAGTCCTTTAAAGAAATATTTTGTGACTAAAGTTCTACTGTTTCATGCCCTACTTAAAATCAAGGATATCTAGTTGGTAAGGCAGTGTCATAACCTGGGCACTGACAATCTGGGAAATAGTCTCTTCCTATGTCTTTAAAAAAGAAACTAATTAATAGTGTGTGTGTGTGTGTGTGTGTGTGTGTGTGTGTGTACATGGATATATGTGCACACGTATGAGCAGGTGCATGAGCAGGAGACCAGAAGGGGCTGGATCCCTCTGAAATAGAGTGACAGGCATTTTGCCAGCTTGTTATGTTGCTTCTGGGACCCGAGCTCTGGTCCTGACTGGTACCTGGCAAACTCTCTCAACTCTTGAGCCCCGTTCTGTAGCCCCTTCCTGTGTGTGTGTGTGTGTGTGTGTGTGTGTGTGTGTGTGTGTCTTTGTCTCAGGTACTCACTGTGTGGTTCAGGCTGGACTTGAGCTCGGGGTCCTGACACCTCAGACTTTCAAGTGCTAATAGTAGAGCCTGTGCTATCCTACCCGACCCATCTTCTGTGTCTGCATAACTCTTTAAACTTAGTTTCCATGGGGTCCACTGTTACTGATTTTATATTTCAGCTGTTATGTTTTGAAAAGCTGGGGCTGGAGAGGTGGCTCTGAAGTTAAGAGCACTGACCGTTCTTCCAAAGGTCCTGAGTTCAATTCCCAGCAACCACATGGTGGCTCACAACCATCCATCATGAGATCTGGTGCCCTCTTCTGGCATACAGGTGGACATGCATTCAAAACATTGTGTACTTAAATAAATACATCTTAAAAAATACTTTATAAAAAAAAGAAAGAAAGAAAAGCTGATTTAGTTTGTGATACGAGATGGGGGATCAAGCCTGTGACCTCACTCATGCCAAGAACACACTCCCAAATTCTAGACACAATTTAATAACTGAAAAAAAAAAAACCAACCCCAAAATGCCTTTGCTTAATGTAACAGGTGCTTACACTGTTACGACCTTTCTCTGGTTTTTCTTCCCTAGACTTCTGTAAACACTTTTACTATGTTCTTTTCTTAATCCTCAAAAACGTGTTGACATGGTGTTTGCATTTCAGTGTAGTCACCTCTATATGTGATTTAGGTGGCTGTGTGTCATTCCATCTGGTTAATATGTTACAGCTTTCCCATCCCCCAGTTTTATGTTATTTTCAGTTTCTCCCATAATATTTCATACTATTTAGCTAATGGTTGCCCTTAGGAGTTGACCTAGAACAAAACACTCTTCAAAGCAATTTTTTGCTAAGTGGAAACAGTACTGTAATTCTCAATGGGAAGAGAGAGGCTATGAATTTTAATGAAGAAAATATTGGGAACATGTTTCTTATTTTCTGTAACGCAGATGCCATTATTTATGGGTTCCAGCAAACGCTTGCAGTCATCTGGAAAACAGTACAGCGGTAAATTCTTCTCTAATGGCTGCTCAAGTTGCTTGTTAGGTTTGGACTTGGAGATGGTCATGCGTATGCCCAGGCAAGGGTGCTGGCATCTCCACCGCCACCACCACCACCCACCACCCCCACCCGCCCCCCCACAGCGCACAGTCAGAGAAGTCCAGACTTTTAGAACCACTCAGGACCAGTTCCAGAGGAGACACCAATTGCTAGTTTAATGGCCTTGTTTTTCTCTTTTTAAAATGTTTGCTCTTAATTCTGATTTTGAAAATAAGTTACTGTCCTGGGAAGTTGAAAGAACAGAAGTGAGCGAGTCCCAGACAGACTTTACCAACTGTGAACAGTTGCCACATCTGTGTTATCACTCCCCACACACACCACGCTTCCCTTCTTTTGAAGGTGAAAATGCAGACTTCGTGACCCCTTAGCCTTAGAGGCTAGAGTACGTGCGCCAAGAACCAGGGCACTTCCTAGCACAACCCCAACACCCCGTCACCCTCAAGACATTCAACTCTGACTCGAAGGCTGGGAATGTGCCCTTGATAGATAGGAAAGCACTCGCCCAGCATGTACAAGACCCTGGGTGGGGTCCTCGGCAGTGCATAAACAGTGTGTGATTACCACGTGGTAACCCCAGCACTCCAGAGGCAGAGGCAGGAGCATCAGAAGTTCAGGGTCATCTTCTGCCATACAGCCGCTTTAAGGCCACAGAAGACACAATAATAACCAACATATAAGCCATCCCAAACTTTCTTTCATTCTCTCAATAAGGTCTTTTAAAGCTGTGTTTCTGCTTTAAAAAATAAACAAACAGGCCCGGGCAGTGGTGGCGCACGCCTTTAACCCCAGCACGAGGGAGGTAGAGGCGGGTGGATCGCTGTGAGTTCGAGGCCAGCCTGGTCTACAAAGTGAGTCCAGGATAGCCAAGGCTACACAGAGAGACCCTGTCTCAGAAAATAAACAAACACCTCCCTCTCCCCCCCCACCCCGTGTGTGTGTGTGTGTGTGTGTGTGTGTGTGTGTGTGTGTGTGTGTAAGTGAGTCTACATACCGAGATCAAAGGACAACATGCAGGAGCTGCTGCTTCTCCCATGTGGCACGTGGAGACTGAACTCAGGTCATCAGGCTTGTCCATAAGCTTCTGACCCGATGAGCCGCCTCTCCAGCCTGTGATTTTTTTTGCATTTAATGTGCTCTTGACATTAAATACCTCTGTCTCCTTTGTATCTAAATCAATTCTGCTTTGTTCTTTTGTTTTGTTTTGTATTCTGCCATTCCTTAGAGCTTACAATTTGGAATTAGAGGAATCTGTCTGCTTCTTTTCTTTTTTTCTTTCTTTTTTTTTTTTATTTCCGAAACAGGGTATCTATCTCTGTATAGCCCTGGATGCCTGAACTTGCTCTGTAGACCAGGCTGTCCTTGAACTCACAGTGATCCACCTGCCTCTGCCTCCCAAGTGCTGGGATTAAAGGTGTGTGCCACCGCCGCCCAGCCTTTGTCTGCTTCTTGATTCTTTCTTTCTTTCTTTCTTTCTTTCTTTCTTTCTTTCTTTCTTTCTTTCTTTCTTTCTTTCCTTTATTTGCCCAGGCGTGTAGTTTAGTTGCAGTTGTTATTCACATTTCTCTGGCAGAGCTGCCCCCAGTGCTGCATTCTGTTCCTCAACTGAGAAACAGCATGCGTTTCGTGTGTGTTCTGTCATCCTTGCCCAGGGACCATGCCAAAAGGCCATGTGTGTGTGTGGGGGGGGGGGGCTGCAGAGTCCGGCACTGTTGATTGTTTCTTCCTCATTCTTCATAGTTTAGTTCTTTTCTTCTTAGCCTATCAGCTCTGGAGGTGTAGAGTGCCACTTTCCCTAACCTCCGCTACGGTGCCGTCCCCCAGATTCACCTACTGACCTACCTTTTCCCGTCTCTTTTGGTTTGAAAGGTTCAGGGGGTTGGTATCAGGGCCTTGTGCGTTCTTGGCCATAGCCCCGCTGCTGGGCGGTGTCTCCAGCCTCCTCTTTATTTTGTGAATAGCAACAGCAAGAACATTCTGTTCTCAGAGACTGGCTTTAGCAGCGGTGATGCTCCTTGTCTGGGTCTACTCTGTGTGTGTGTGTGTGTGTGTGTGTGTGTGTGTGTGTGTGTGTGTGTGTGCATGGTCATGTGTATAGATGCCTGAGGTCAATGTTGAGTGTCTTGCTCAATTGTTCCATACCAGCTGTTCTCAACCTGTGGGTCGTAAACCTTTGTGGGGGGGGGGAGGTCAAACACCCCTTCCACAGGGGTCACCTAAGACCATCAGAAAACACAGATATTTATATTATTAATTATAGCAGTAGCAAAATTACAGTTATGATGTAACAATGAGAAGAATCTTATGGCCGTGGTCACTACAACATGGGGACCTGTATTAAAGGGTCGTGGCATTAGGAAGGTTGAGACTGGGTATCTTAGTGAGGCTGGCACTTGTCAGCTGGCCTATATCGGCCAGCAAGCTCCAGGGATCCTCATGGCTGCCTTCCCAGCCCTGGGGTTACAAGCGTGAACTGCTGTTCGACATGGATCCCGGGGATTGAACCTCAGATCCTAGTGTCAGCACACTCAGTGCTTTATCAGCTGAGCCGTCCCCCTGGCCCAGCCTGTTTTATTTTTGAGCTTATGTATATTGCAATAATATCAATGTACAGGGCTGGAGAGATGGCTCAGAGGTTGAGAGCACCGTCTGCTCTTCCGAAGGTCTTGAGTTCAATTCCCAGCAACCACATGGTGGCTCACAACCATCTATAATGAGATCTGGTGCCCTCTTCTGGCCTGCTGGTATACATGCAGGCAGAACACTGTGTACATAAATAAATAAATCTTTTTTTTTTTAAATAATATAAATGAACATCGTATTTCCGTGAGAAGTTCAAATGTACGAAGCCCACTAGCAGGCTTACTTTCTGCACTTACCAAGCAGCTTGCCCTTTCTTTCCCTCCTGTCCTTCCCTTCTTTACCTCTTCCTTCCTACAGTAACACACGGTGACTCGGCTGTGAGGTGAAGACGTATGACTGATCGTCTTCCTAGAATGTTATTATCTGTGTTGCCTGGGCCAGTTCTTCCTTGTTTGTTTCTTTGTGGGCCAAACACTTTTACTCCTGTTCCCTTCCGATCTGCTTAATAATATAATCCGTTTCCTAAAAGAGAACTGCCTTTCTGGTTGCTTATAAGCTAGTGTTGGGCCTTTTCCGTTTTGTTTTCTTTTCTTTTTTTTTTTTAAAGGGCAGGTGGATCTGGTATTGACCTACTTTTGGATCCGGGCATTTGACTCTAACCTTGCTCGATGGCAGGCCAGTATGAACATAGTCTTGAGCCTCTACTTAATCCTGCCTTTCATATTTTCTGTCTCTCAAAGTTCTCCCTATGCGGCGACCATCCCCACCTAAGACAGTAATAATGTTGACACTGACAGTGAGACCGTGAACATGACCGGGGACCTGGCCTTTATCCTCCTCTCAGTCCTCAGCGGGTGCCGGGAGGTTTAATAGTTTGCAATGCTGGCTCCTCGCCTGGAACGTTTCAGATCAGAACCAATGTTTATACATTCGGTACATCTGCCAACTGGCCCTAGCCTTAGCTAAAATATCAGAGTCTCCCGGTACTAGGTTTCGCATTCTATTTTCTTCTTTCTCTTTTAAAATATGAAGCGTGACAACGTGCGGAAAAGTACAGGGAGCAGCATGCCAACTCACCACAAGTCCTTGGGGCACGGGCAGTGGCAGCAGGACACACACACACACACACACACACACACACACATACACACGGCACAGACAGGGCCTCTTGGCATTAAGAGATGGGGGTCAAGTGTCCTACTTCTGTCTGTGTTTTATTTTATTTTTTAATACGGGGTCTCACTGTGTAGCCCTGGCTAGCCTACAACTTTCTATGTAGACCAGGCTGGCCCCTGACTCAAAAAGATCCCCCTGCCTCTGTATCTTGGTGCTGGGATTAAAGGTGTGTGCCACCGTGCCTGACTTCTGTCTCTTTTTCAATAACAACTTTATTGAGATAGAATCAAATATCATAATATTCACCTTTTTATTTTGTTTGGTGTGTGTGTATGTGTGAGTGTGTGTGCATGTGTGTGTGTGTGTGCGCGCGCGCCATGGGCATGCTTGTAGGGGTCAAAGGACAACTTTTGAGTGTTTGCTCTTCATTCCACTGTGGGTTGCAGGGGTCAAACTCAGGTCATTAGACTTGTATGACAGTGCTTTTACCTGAGAGCCATTTCACTGGCCACATCGCCTCCTAAGAAATCCAGAATTCAGTGTCTTTTGGATGGTGTACAACCATCACCAGTGTCTGACCCTGATGCATTTTCATCACTTCCCCCCAAAAATCCACCCTTCCTGTTTTCTCTCTTTGAATTTGCCTATTGTGGGCATTCCATGGAGGCAATCACAGTGTATGAGCATGTGTGTGTGTGTGAGTGCATGTGTGTGCATGCGTGTGCATGTGTGTGTGCATGTGTGTGTGTGTGAGTGCATGTGTGTGCATGTGTGTGCATGTGTGTGCATGCGTGTGCATGTGTGTGTGTGTGTGCGCGTGTGAGTGCATGTGTGTGTGCATGTGTGTGTGTGTGTGTGTGTGTGTGTGTGTGTGTGTGTGCATGCAAGCCTAGCTATTCTCATGCCTCCTTTGTCCTTCACAGTTTTCTGCACTCTCCTTCCGAGCTGGGAGAACAGGACTCACAGTGCCTCTGGCCCATCCTCCTGTAGGTTCTTGTCTGTAGAAGTCCTTATGTCAGTGAAACTGATTAAGAAATTGGGGCCAGCAAAATGGCTCAGTGGATAATGGTGATTGCCACCAAGCCTGACAACCTGAGTTCAGTCCCCACAGCTCACACAGTAGAAGAATAAACCCCTACAAGTTATCCTCTGACCACCAAAGGCATGCTGTGGTACGTGCACACATGGGCATGCACAAACACATACAATCAAAATAAGACAAGGGATACCTTATTTTATTGGTTTGTTTGCCTTTTATTTTGTGTTCATTGGTGTCTTGCCTACATGTATGTCCGTGTGAAGGTGTCAGATCTTGGAGTTACAGACACTTGTGAGCTGCCGTGTGGTTGCTGGGAATTGAACTCAGGTCCTGTAGGAAGAGCAGTCAGTGCTCCTAACCGCTGAGCCATCTCTCCTGCCCCGCAGAATACCTCATTTTAAAAGGAAGGTATATTTTATTCTGTGGAACAGTGTTGGTTAAGGAGAAGGGTAGCAAGAGCTGTCTATCAGTCAGAGTATTGACTTGGGAAAAGTTGGCTGAGTTGGGTTAAGATGGAGGTGGGGAGAAAGAAGTCTGTGGTAGGCATGAAAGAACTGTTGGCCCAGGGCTGGAGAGATGGCTCAGAGGTTAAGAGCACTGACTGCGCTTCCAGAGGTCCTGAGTTCAATTCCCAGCACCCACATGGTGGCTCACAACCATCTACAATGTGATCTGACGCCCTCTTCTGGCCTCCAGGTGTACATGCAGGCAGAGCACTGTATACATAGTAAAAGTAAATAAAAACTTAAAAAAAAAAAAAAGAACCGTTGGCCCTTCTGGGGGGCTGACTCTTCTCAGGTGCTGTATTATGTACTTATGCATATTAACCAGTTTGTGGGTTGGTTTTTGGTTGTTGTTTTGTTTTATTTTGTTTAATTTTCTGAGATAGGGTTTCTCGTGTAGACTTGGCTGTCCTGGAACTCTCTCTTTCTCTGTAAAACAGGCTGACCTCGAACTCACAGAGATCCTCCTGCCTCTGCCTCCCAAGCACTGGGATTAAAGGCGTGCGCCACCACACTAGGCTTACATATTAACCTGTTTTTATTGCACCCCCCCCCAAACACCTACATCTCCCCGTCATTAGTAGGTTTGAAGATTGAGACACAGAAGTTAAGGGGGCAGATGTTTTGAAGAACTGTACGGAGCTAAGTTCAGTGTCATCTTCAGGACATTAATCTTGTTTCCTACCTTAATTCTACTGGGGACATAGCCTCCCGTCGCAGTGCTCACCTAGCACGCATGAGGCTGTAGGTCCGAGCTCTGCTACCACACTGAAAAGAAAAACTCAGTAGTTACAAATGCTCCGGGTAATAAAAACTAA